>NC_138050.1:1084961-1684961 GCF_964194185.1 Rhinolophus hipposideros
TTAATCTGGCGCCTGAACTGAGGAGTAGTGTCAGATTACAGAGGCGCCTTAGTGTTCAGGCTCTGGGAAAACTGGCGTGCAGCTCTGACCCAGGGAAGATGCTGGGAAGAGTGAGATTTTTGCTGGGCTAGGAGAAAAAAGACTCCTCTACCCCTCTACCACCTTTTCTGGCTTGGAGACAGAGTGAGACACAGCTGGGCTGGGAGAGAGAAGACCCCTCCATCCCAGCCCCCACCCTTTCTGTCCTGCCTAGGGCAGGGCAATTACAACTGGGAAGGCACTCACAGGGATCAGCAGTAGGCGGCAGACACAGCTCTGGGCTTTCAGCAGCTCAGAAATTTCCCGCCTGCCACACACACACACACACACACACACACACACACACACACACACAAATGGAAGAAGTTCCCTAAGACTCAGGAAAACTGGACACAAGGCTGGTGTTGCTACTCTCAGTGTGCATATGTGCAGGCAAGGGCAGAAACTGCACTGACTTTGTAGAAACTACCATCCAAATCCCTCATCCCCACATATCTAAATCTGCAGCCCCAACACCACTCTAGGCACCAGGTGACTGGCTCTGCCTGCACAATATACAGAAGACTCTTTGGTACAGCAGAGGACAACCTGGAGATTACTTGATGGGCTTAAGCCAAGCCTGGCGCTGCTTTATTTATTTGTTTGTTTTGTTTTGTCTTTATATCTTTGATATCTTTGCCTGTGTTGAGTGTGGGTTGTCGGTTGTTTTCACATGTGAATGCATTTGATTTTTTTCTTTATTGTTGTTGTTGTTGTTTTTTCTTGTGCTTGGTGATTTGCTTTGTTCTGAAATGCCCTACCAGGGCCCAGCTTAAGAAGCACAAGATTCAACACACCCAGAGGCCAACTCCAAGACCAAACCAGAGTACTACCGGTTTGACCTATAAGTGACACACCCAGAGGAAATTTTCTACAGGCACAAGAGCCCAGAGACGCCAAACCATATTTAAGTGGTCAACCCTCACGCAGCAGAACACTCTGCATTGGGCAGAGCCAAGTCTCATAACTAGTCAGCCTAGGAGTTAAATCCACCTACTCACAAGCAAAAAGCAATTAAAGATCTTCTTTAACAGGACAATATACACAACACAAGAGTCACCTTTGAGCTCACGCAGAGGAGAAGAACGAAGTAGTGCAAGTCAAATATAAAGGACACATACTACATCAGATAACCCAGCAAGAACTAAGAACTCTAGGGGAACATACCTAATACACTGAAGCAAACACAGAGAGTCAGCCAGAATGGGAAAACAAAAAAATGTCCCAAATAAAAGAACAAAAGAAACCTCCACAACTGGAACCAAATGAAGCAGAGGTAACCAACCTATCAGAGACAGAGTTCAGAACAGTGATGATAAGAATGTTTGAGCTTAGAGACGACATAAAGAAGGATAGATAAATCATAATGAACAACCAGTTAGAAATAAAGAACACAATTACTAAAATAAAGAACTCACCTGAAGGAATTAACAACAGATTAGATGAAGCAAAGGATCAAATCAGCGACTTAGAAGACAAGTTAGCAGAGATAACACAAACAGAACAACAGAAAGAAAAAAGAATAAAAAACAATGAAGATGGTTTAAGAGACCTCTGGGATAACATCAAGCGCAACAACATGTGCATCACAGGAATACCAGAAAATGAAGAGAGGAAGCAAGGGATTGAGAACATATTTGAAGTAATAATGTCTGAAAATTTCCCTAACCTGATGAAGGAAACCAACATACAAGCCCAGGAAGTGCAGAGAGTTCCAACCAGGATAAACCCAAACAGGTCCACACCAAGACACATTATAGTTAAAATGGCAAAGCTTAAAGACAAAGAGAGAATCCTAAAAGCAGCAAGAGAAAGACAGAGGGTTACATACAAGGGTAACTCCCATAAGACTATCAAATGACTTTTCTACAGAAACATTGAAGGCCAGGAGGGAGTGGCAGGAGATACTCAAAGTGATGGAAAACAAAGGCCTACAACCTAGATTGCTTTATCCAGCAAGGCTATCATTTAAAGTAGATGGAGAAAAGGAAACGCTAGTGCACTGTTGGTGGGATTGCAGATTGGTGCAGCCACTATGGAAAACAGTATGGAGGTATCTCAGGAATCTGAAAATGGAACTACCCTATGATCCAGTAATTCCACTCCTAGGCATTTACCTGGAGAAATCCAAAACTCCAATTCAAAAATCTGTATGCACTCCTATGTTGATTGCAGCACTTTATACAATAGCCAAGATATGGAAACAACTGAAATGCCCATCGGTAGATGACTGGATTAAGAAGCTGTGGTACATTTATACAATGGAGTATTATGCAGCCATAAAGAAGAAAGAAATCTTATCATTTGCAACAACATGGATGGATCTAGAGAACATTATGTTAAGTGAAATAAGTCAGAAAGAGAAAGACACGTGCCATATGATCTCACTTATATGCGGAATCTAAAGAAAAGAATAAATGAATGAACTAATCAGAAACAGTTTTGGAGATAAAAAGGAAAAAACCGAGATTTGTTAGATGGGTGGGGGGGGGGGTGTTGGGGATAAGGGGAAAGGTGAAGGGATTAGGAAGCAGCTGGTAACCACAAGATGGCCTCAGGGTTTTTTGAAAATTAATTTGGGGAACGTATTCAATAATGTTGTAAAGATTTTGTTGGGTATCCGATGGACATGTGTCCTATTTGGGAGACCACCTCAGGGATACTGTGGATGCCTGATCATGGCATTGTACACCAGAAGCTAAACATTAATGAATGCCAACTATAATTTTATATATATAATGTGATGGCTCGGTGCGAGGTCGAAGCGATAGTGGATGGGGGCAGAGGGGTTCACAGTGTGAGGGATATAAATGATGAACGTTTAAGTATTACCTTGTCTTGTACACCTGAAACTAATAAATTAAAATTAAAAAATTAATAAATAAATAAAGTAGATGGAGAGATAAAGAGCTTCCCAAAAAAAAATAACCTAAAGGAATTTATTACCACCAAGCCAGCATTGCAAGAAATACTAAAAGGACTTCTGTAAATAGAAGAAAGATGAAAACAATCTATCTACAAATTTTAAAATGGCAATGACTACCTATCAATAATCACTTTAATGTAAATGGATTAAATGCTCCAATCAAAAAACACACCGTGGTAGAGACGTAAGCAAAATGGCGGTGTGAGGTGAGCCTCTGTAAAGGTCCCCTGGAATTTACAATTAATTGAACACCAATAACTCCACAAAAAACTCCCAGCACAGCAGACAGGAAAGAAGAACAGGCCCATGAGTGAATTCACCTAAAGGTGGGAGAATCAGGCGAGCGGGGGAAGAGGGAAGGGAGAAGTGCAGAGACGGAGCCGCGCAGGCGCAGGATGCAGACCTAGCTCAGTGCTCCAAGCTCGCTGCATCTCGGAACTACTGCAGCTGCGGGAGAGGGAAGAACTCGGACTGCTAGGGCTCCTCTTACGGCCCACAGGGCTGAGGGGACAGCATATAACACGACTGAACCCAACGCTCATGGCAGAGACCTCGGAGAAAAGACTCAGGGAAGAAGGCTGAAAACGGCGGTTTAAGCCCTCAATGAGGAGCAAAGAATGGAAGCCTGAGGCACTGAGACTAGCCTCCCCCTCCCTACTCTCCCAGAGCTCGCCCAGCCCCCACCTGCCCAGTGCTAGAAGCCGAATAGTAGCAGTGTCAAATCAAAAAACAGAATATTTGCTGTTCTGAGAACTGTGGACCACTGTGGGGACAAAGCCCCCCAAAAAAACAGTTTCCAGGCTCTCGGCCTCACAATAGAAAGGTGCTGGCTCGGGTAGTAAATGGCCATCAACTGTGATCAGATGCCAGCAGCTGTGGCTAGTTGGCCATCAGCTGTAACCCGTAAGCCATTGACCACTAATATAACAGCTGTGGCTATGCTAGCAGAAAATGGAATGAAATGGGGGCTAGCAAGAAGATGGTGGCTGGCAAGCGAGGACTGCTGTTAGGCAGATTATGTAGATCCTGCTTCCTGTGTCTCCAGCCCAGCCGCCAGCGAGAATATATTGGTTTTACTCCCCTACTTATGGCTCCATGGGTGTTCCTTTTTGGCCTTACCGTGTCCTGCGTTCTTTGGCGGGGAGTGGGACCAGAGACCCTGCACGACAAATGGCACAGCGAGCAGGGTCTCCTGCACGACAACCACAAACACACATTTGCAGTACAACTAGTTCCGGCAAAAGGGAGGGAGCTCTGGAAGTGGAACCTGCTGTGGTGGTGGTTGCCGCCCTTGCTGTAGGCCACCTCTCACAACTCCTCCTGCCGCTGGCCCCACTTATCAAGGCAGATCCCTGAAGGAGTAAACAGAACTGCTGAAACGTACGAACTCTGACTCTGGTGTAGAAAGAGCTTTGGAAATTCAAAAGCTCTCCACATCCCCATAGGACGTGGCGCCCTATGACCCAGGCGAAATGTTAACAGAGGAGAAGCCCATTTCTCAGGAAATCCCCCCCATTGCATGAGAAGCTGGAAGAGTGCAGAGAAAACATAGCACTACTGTGTGAGAGAGGAAAAAAGGGCTGCAGTCAGAGAGAAAATAAAACATTCTACCAACAACTACTGGAAAACAAAAGAAAGATCTCTTCCTATCAACCTGTAGCAGAAGCCACTCCTGCAGATATCTAGGAAAAGAAATACTAAATCAGTAATTGTCATGAATAACCAAGGCAAAAAGACAGCTCAGAAAGAAAGTGAGAAATCTCCAGAAAAGGAACATAAAGATATGGATATACGTGACTTAAATGACAGAAAATTCAAGATTACAGCTCAAAAAAAAAAACTCAACGAGATTCTAGAGAACACAGAAAGGCAACTCAATGAACTCAGAAACAAAATCAAAGAACACCATAAGCATTTTACGAAAGACATTGAAATTTAAAAAAAAAATTGAAATGGAATTTCTGGAGATTAAGAAATCAATAGAAGAAACTAAGAATGAAATAACCAGCTTAGGTAGTAGAGTTGCCCAGATGGAAGAAAGAATCAGTGACATCAAAGATAGAAACCTGGAAATTACACAGATGGAAGAAGAAAGAGACTTGAGATTTAAAAGAAATAAAAGAACTCTACAAGAACTTTCTGACTCCATCAGAAAGGGCAATATAAAAATAATGGGCATACCAGAAGCAAAAGAAAGAGAGAAGGGAACAGAGAATATATTCAAAGAAATTGTTGATGAGAACTACCCAAATTTGTGGACAGAACTGGATCCTCGAATCGAAGAAGCAAATAGAACACCTAATTACCTCAATCCCAACAAGCCTTCTCCAAGGCACAATGTATTGAAGCTGTCTAAAATCAGCGCCAAAGAAAGAATCCTCAAGACAGCCAGGGAAAAGAAGACAGTAACCTACAAAGGAAAGCCCATTAGATTACCATCAGATTTTTCAGCAGAAACTCTACAAGCCAGGAGGGAGTGGACCAAATATTCAAACTAATGAAAGAGAGAAATTATGAGCATATAATAACATATCCAGCAAAGATATCCTTCAGATATGAAGGAGAAATACAGACCTTTCCAAACATACAGAAGCTGAGAGAATTTTCTAATACACGACATGCACTACAAGAAATACTAAAGGAGGCTATTCGACCACCATCAACAGGGACAATTTGTGGCAACATAAAAACGGGGAGAAGAATGGCCTGAACGGAAATATGGGAATGGAGAAAGTAAGCATGCTGAAGAAAATGGAATACTCTAAATTTCAAACTTTCTTTTACATAAACTTAAGGGTAACCACACACAAAAAAATCGAGAACTAGATTCCGGATCAAAATGGCAGCGTGAGGTAAGCCTCTGTAAAGCTCTCCTGGAATTTACAACTAATTGGACAACAATAACTCCACAAAGGACTCCCTGCACAGCAGACAGGCAAGATGAAGAAGCCCACTACTCAATTCACCTTCAAGTGAGCGAATCGCGCGAGCGGGGGAAGAGGGAAGGGAGAAGTATGGGACGGAGCCGCGCAGGCACAGGACGCAGACCTAGCTCAGTGCTCTGAGCTCGCTGCATCCCGGAACTACTGCAGCTGTGGGAGAGGGAAGGACTCGGACTGCTAGGGCTCCGCTTACGCTTACGGCCCACAGGGTTGAGGGGGCAGCATATAACACGGTTGAACCCAATGCTCACGGCAGACACCTTGGAGCAAAGACTGAGAGAAGAAGGCTGAAAACTGTGGTTTAAGCCCTCACTGCCGAGCGGAGAATGGAAGCTTTAGGCACTGAGACTAGCCACCCCTTCCCTAAACGCCGAGAGCTCGCCCCACCCCCACCTGCACGGTGCTAGAAGCGATAAAGTAGCAGTCAGATCAAAAGGACAGGAGTTTTGCTGTTCTGAGAACTGTGGACCGCAGAAACAGATTCGCAGCCCAACTAGTTCCGGCAAAGGGGAGGGAGCTATGGAAGCAGGACCGGCTGTGGTGGTGGTCGCCGCCATTGCTCTGGGCCACCTGTCACAACTCACCCCGCCCCTGGCACCACCTATCTGGGCAGATCCCTGCAGGAGTAAACAGAACTGCTGAAACATACAGGCTCTGAATCGGGTGCAGAAAGAGCTTTGGAAATTCAAAAGCTCTCCACATCCCCACAGGACATGGTTCCCTATGACCCAGGTGAACTGTTAACAGAGGAGAGACCGTCTCTCAGGGAATCCCCTCATTGTGTGAGAAGCTGGAAAAGAGCAGAGAAAATATAGCACTACTGTGTCAGAGAGAAAAAAAAAAAAAAGGCTGCAGTCAGAGAGAAAATAAAACATTCTTCCAACAAGTATTGGAAAACAAAAAAAAAGACATCTTCTTATCAACCTATTGCAGAAGACACTCCTGTAGATGTCTAGGAAGAGAAATAATAAATCAGTAATTGCCATGAATAACCAAGGCAACAAAACAGCTCAGAGAGAAAGTGAAAAGTCTCAAGAAAAGGAACTTAAAGATATGGAAATATGTGACTTAAATGATAGAGAATTCAAGATTACAGTTCTGAAAAACCACAAAGAGATGCAAGAAAACACAGAAAGGCACTTTAATGAACTCAGAAATGCCATCAAAGAACAACATGAGCATTTTACAAAAGAGACCGAAATTTTAAAAAAGAACCAAATATAATTTCTGGAGATTAAGAAATCAATAGAAGAAATTAAGAATGAAATAATCAGCTTAGGTAGTAGAGTTGACCAGAAGGAGGAAAGAATCAGTGATATCGAAGACAGAAACCTGGAAATTACACAGATGGAAGAAGAAAGAGACTTGAGACTTAAAAGAAATAAAAGAACTCTACAAGAACTTTCTGACTCCATCAGAAAGAGCAATATAAAAATAATGGGCATACCAGAAGGAGAAGAAAGAGAGAAGGGAACAGAGAATATATTCAAAGAAATTGTTAATGAGAACTTCCCAAATTTGTGGACAGAACTGGATCCTCGAATCCAAGAGCAAATAGAACACCTAATTACCTCAATCCCAACAGGCCTTCTCCAAGGCACATTGTATTGAAGCTGTCTAAAATTAACACCAAAGAAAGAATCCTCAAGGCAGCCAGGGAAAGGAAGATGGTAACCTACAAAGGAAAGCCCATTAGATTATCATCCGATTTTTCAGCAGAAACTATACAAGCCAGGAGGGAGTGGAACCAAATATTCAAACTATTGAAAGAGAGAAATCATGAGCCAAAAATAATATATCCAGCAAAAATATCCTTTAGATATGAAGGAGGCATAAAGACCTTTCCAGACATACAGAAGCTGAGGGAATTTTCTAATACACCACCTGCACTACAAGAAATACTAAAGGAGGCAATTCGACCACCATCAACAGGGACAATTTGTGGCAACCGAAACATAAAAAGGGGAAGCATAAAGGCCTGAACCGGAATATGGAAATGGAGAAAGTAAGCGGGCTGAAGAAAATGGAATAATCTAAATATCAAACTTTCTTTTACATAATTTTAAAGGTAATCACTCAGAAAAAAACCAGAATGAAATATATACAGTAATAAAAAAAGAAACGGAGGGAAACATCATAGAATACCACCATACAGAAATAATAGACAACAACAAAAAAGCAAAGAAACAATGGAGTCACAGCCTTACGAGAAAACTAAAGATAGAATGACAGGAAATCCTCACATATCAATAATCACCCTAAATGTAAATGGACTGAACTCACCAATCATAAGGCACAGAGTAGCAGATTGGATCAAAAAACTAAACCCAACCATATGCTGTCTACAAGAGACACATCTCAGCTACAAGGACAAGCATAGACTCAAAGTGAAAGGGTGGAAATTGACACTCCAAGCAAATGGTACCCAGAGAAAATCAGGTGTAGCCATAATGATATCAGATGAAACACACTTCAGGGTGAAAAAGATAACAAAAGACAAGGATGGCCATTTCATAATGATAAAGGGGACTATACAACAAGAAGACATAACAGTCATCAATATTTATGCCCCCAATCAGGGAGCACCAAAATATACCAAGCAACTACTAGCAGAACTAAAAGGAGACATTGACCAAAACACAATCATACTAGGGGACTTAAATACATCATTGACAGCTTTGGATAGATCATCCAAACAGAAAATAAATAACGAAATTGCAGCCTAAATGACACATTAGATGAAATGAACATAATTGACATATATAGAGCACTTCATCCTAAAACATGACACTATACATTCTTTTCGAGTGTACATGGAACATTCTCAAGGATAGACCATATATTGGGGCATAAAAGCAGCCTCAGCAAATTTAAGAAGATTGAAATCTACAAAGCATATTTTCTGATCACAAGGCTTTGATAATGGATATCAACCATGAAAACAAAGCAGGAAAAAACACAAATACATGGAGATTAAACAAGACACTTTTAAAGAACGACTGGGTCATAGAAGAAATTAGAGGAGAGATCAAAAGATACACAGAAACAAATGACAATGAAAATACATCCTACCAAATTCTTGGATGTGGTGAAAGCAGTTTTAAGAGGGAAATTTATATCATCACAGGCCTATCTCAAAAAACAAGAAAAATCCTAAATAAATAACCTCATGTTACACCTCAAAGAATTAGAAAAAGAAGAACCAGTGAAACCCAAGGTCAGCAGAAGAAAGGACATAACAAAAATCAGAGCAGAGCTTAATGAAATAGAGAAGAAAAAGACAATAGAAAAATTAATGTGACAAAGAGCTGGTTCTTTGAAAAGATTAACAAAATCGACAAACCCTTGGCTAGACTCACTAAGATAAACCGAGAGAAGACACTAATTAAACAAAATCAGAAATGAGAAAGGAGAAGTTATCACGGACACCACACAAATACAAAGGATCATTCAAGAATACTATGAAAGACTATGTGCCACCAAATTCAATAACCTAGAAAAAATGGACAAGTTCTTAGAAACATATAGCCTTCCAAGGCTGAGCCATGAAGAACTAAAAAATCTAAACAGACCCATCACCAGTAACGAAATTGAATGAGTCATCAAAAACCTTCCCAAAAGCAAAAATCCGGGACCAGATGGCTTCACTAGGGAATTCTACCAAACCTTCAAAGAGGATCTAATACCAATCCTGCTCAAACTCTTCCAAAAAAAATGAAGAGACAGTACTCCCGAACTCATTTTATGAGGCCAACATTACCCTGATACCAAAACCTGGTAAAGACAACACAAAAAAGAAACATACAGACCAATATCTCTGATGAATACAGATGCAAAAATCCTAAACAAAATTCTAGCAAATCGAATACAACAATGCATTCAAAAAATTATTCATCACGACCAAGTGGGGTTCATCCCCAGGGCACAAAAATGGTTCAAAATCCACAAATCTCTCACATAAACAAAATAAAGGACAAAAATCATATGATTCTATCAATTGATGCAGAAAAACCATTTGACAAGATACAACATCCATTTATAATTAAAACACTTAATAAAATAGGTATAAAAGGAAAATACCTTAACATAATAAAGGCCATCTATGACAAGCCCTCAGCTAATCTCATAATTAATGGTGAAAAACTGAAGCCCTTTGCTCTATATTCTGGAATACAACAGGGCGGTCCCCTATCACCTCTATCACATAATGTGGGAAGTTCTTGCCAGAGCAATCAGGCAAGAGAAAGAAATGAATGGCATTCAAATTGGGAATGAAGAAGTTCAATTGTCACTCTTTGCAGATGACATGATGCTATATATAGAAAACCCTAAAGACTCCACCAAAAAGCTGTTAGAATCAATAAATGAACACATTTAAGTTGCTGGCTACAAAATCAACGTACAAAAGTCCATTGCATTCCTATATACTAACAATGAAATCTCAGAAAAAGAAATACAAAAAACAATTCCCTTTGCGATTCCAGCAAAAAGAATAAAATATCTAGGAATAAACTTAACCAATGATGTGAAGGACCTATATGCTGAATACTATAAGACGTTTTTGAAAGAAATTGAAGAAGACACAAAGAAATGGAAAGACATTCCGTGCTCATGGATTGGAAGAATCAACATAGTTAAAATGGCCATATTACCCAAAGCAATATACATATTTAATGCAATTCCCATCAAAATCCCAATGGCATTTTTTAATGAAATAGAACAAAAATCATCAGATTTGTTTGGAACCACAAAAGACCCCGAATAGCCAAAGCAATATTAAGAAAAAAGAACAATACTGGAGGTATCGCCCTCCTTGACTTTAGCTTGTACTACTGGGCTACAATAATCAAAACAGCATGGTATTGGCAGAAAAACAGACACATAGACCAATGGAATAGAATTGAGAACCCAGAAATAAAACCACATAAATATGGACAGATAATTTTTGACAAAGAAGCTAAAAACATACAATGGAGGAAAGACAGCCTCTTCAATAAATGCTGCTGGGAAAATTGGATAGCCACATGCAAAAGAATGAAACTGGACTGCTATCTGTCACCATGTACCAAACTTAATTCAAA
The DNA here is from genome assembly GCF_964194185.1 of Rhinolophus hipposideros. NCBI lineage: Eukaryota > Metazoa > Chordata > Mammalia > Chiroptera > Rhinolophidae > Rhinolophus > Rhinolophus hipposideros. The sequence continues at coordinate 1,095,989 of NC_138050.1, forward strand.
ATGGGTTAAAGACTTAAGCATAAGACTTGCCACAATAAACTGCATAGAAGAAAACATAGGTACTAAACTTATGGACCTTGGGTTCAAAGAGCATTTTATGAATTTGACTCCAAAGACAATGGAAGTAAAACGAAAATAACAAATAGGACTACATGAAACTTAAAAGCTTCTGCACAGCAAAACAATCCATCGACTAAATAAAGAGGCAACCGACTGAATGGGAGAAGATTTTTGCAAACAGTTCCTCCAATAAGGGGCTAATATCCAAAATATACAAGGAACTAATGGAGCTCAACATCAAAAAAACAAACCATCCAATTGAAAAATGGCAGAGGACCTGAAGAGACATTTCTCCAAAGAGGACTTACAAATGGCAAATAGACATATGAAAAAATGCTCAACATCACTAATCATCAGAGAAATGCAAATAAAAACTACAATGAGATACCACTTCACCCCAGTCAGAATTGCTATCATCACAAGACAAATAGTAACACATGTTGGAGAAGCTGTGGAAAAAAAAAAAACCCTCGTACACTGTTGTTGGGAATGCATACTGGTGCAGCCATTATGGAAGCAGTGTGGAGGTTCTTCCAAAAATTACTAATAGAATTACCATATGACCCAGCAGTGGCTCTCCTGGGTATCTACCCAAAAAATTTGAAAACATTTATTCATAAAGACTGTGTGCTCCAATATTCATTGCAGCTTTGTTCACGATGGCCAAGACATGGAAACAACCAAAATGTCCTTCGATAGATGAATGCATAAAGAAGTTGTGGTATATATACACAATAGAATACTATTCGGCAGTAAGAAAAGATGATATAGGACCATTTGTGACAACATGGATGGATCTTGAGAGTATAATGCTAAGCGAAATAAGTCAGACAGAAAAGCAGAGAACCATACTCCTGACATGTGGAATATAAACCATAAACAACAAAAGAACAAGACAAACAAATGAGAAAGAAAAACTCACAGACACAGACAATAGTTTAGTGGTTACCAGAGGGTAAGGGGGGTGGGGTTGGGAGATGAGAGTAAAGGGGATCAAATATATGATGATGGAAGGAGAACTGACTCTGGGTAGTGAACACACAATGGAATTTATATATGATGTAATACAGAATTGTACACCTGAAATCTATGTAATTTCACTAACAATTGTCACCCAACAAATTAAAAAAAAAAAAACAACATACGGTGGCTGAGTGGATAAGAAAGCAAGACCCTTGTATATGCTGTATACAAGAGACTCACCTCATACCAAAAGACACACACAGGCTGAAAGTGAAGAGCTGGAATAAGATATTTCATGCAAATGGAAATGAGAAAAAAACCTGGAGTTGCAATACTTATGTCTGACAAAACAGACTTTAAAATGAAGAACATATTAAAAGACAATGATGAGCATTATATAATAATAAAGGGATCAATCTGACAAGAGGACATAACCCTAGTAAACATCTATGCACGCAACATAGGAGCACCTAAATATATAACACAGATATTGACTGACATAAAGACAGAGATCAACAGTAACACTGTCATATTAGGGGACTTCAACACACCTCTGACAACAAGGGACAGGTCTTCCAGACAGAAAATCAATATGGAAACATCAGCTGTAAATGACACTTTGGACCACTTGGATTTTATCGATATTTTCAGAGCATTTCACCCCAAAGCTGCCGAATGCACGTTCTTCTCAAGCGCACATGGAACATTTTCCAAGATAGATCATATATTTAGCCACACAACAAGTCTTGATAAATTTAAGAAAATTGAAATCATACCAATTGTCTTCTCTGATCACAGTGCTATGAAATTAGAAATGAACTACAGGGAAAAAAACTGGAAGACACACCAATTCATGGAGGCTGAATAACACGTTACTAAATAATGAATGGGTCAAGCAGGAGATCAAGGAAGAAATCAAAAGATATCTCGAGACAAACAAAAATGAAAACACGACGACCCAAAATCTGTGGGATGACACAGAAACAGTCCTAAGAGGGAAATTCATAGCAATGCAGGCCTACCTAAAGAAACAAGAAAAACTACTAATCAACAGTTGGTCTTCACACTTTTAGGGATCTGGAAAAAGAACAGCAAAATAAGCCCAACAGAGAACAAGGAAAGAGATAATAAAGATCAGAGTGGAGATAAATGAAACAGAAACCAGAAAAACAATACAAAAGATCAATGAATCCCAGAGTTGGTTCTTAGAGAAGATAAACAAAACTGACAAACCTTTAGCCAGACTCATTTAAAAAAAAGAGAGAGAGGACCCAAATTAATAAAATCAGAAATGAAAGAGAAGTGACAAGACACTGCAGAAATACAAAAAAAATTAAGAAATTACTGTGAGCAACTATATGCCAACAAATTTGACAATCTGGAAGAAATGGACAATTTTCTAGAGGCTTACAACCTTCCAAGGCTAACTCGAGAAAAAACAGAAAACCTGAATAGACTGATTACCACCAGGGAAATTGAATCAGTAATCAACAATATCCCAACAAACAAAAGCCCTGGACGAGATGGCTTTACAGGTGAATTTTACAAAACGTTCAAAGAAGAATTATCACCTATTTTCCTCAAACAGTTCCAAAAAAGCCAGAAGGAGGGAAGGCTCCCAAACACTTTTTATGAAGCCACTATCACCCTGATCCCAAAATCAGACAAAGACATCACAAAAAAGAAAACTGCAGGCCGATATCTCTAATGAACATAGATGCAAAAATCCTCAACAAAATATTAGCAAACAGTATTCAGCAATACATTAAAACTATCATACACTATGGTCAAGTGGGATTCATCCCTGATATGCAAGGGTGGTTCAACATCCGCATATCAATTAATGTGATACACCACAGTAGCAAAATGAAAAATAAATATCACATGATCATATCAATAGATGCAGAAAAAGTATTTGATAAAATCCAGAAGCCTTTATGATATAAACCCTTAAGAAAGTGGGAATATAGGGATCATATCTCAACATAATAAAGGCCATATATGATAAACCACAGCTAGCATCATACTCAATGGGGAAATACTTAAACTATTCCCCTTAAGATCAGGAACAAGGCAAGATTGCCCATTTTCTCCACTTCTATTCAACATAGTGCTGGAAGTTCTAGCCACAGCAATCAGACAAGAAAAAAAAATAAAAGGCATCCAAATCAGTAAAGGAGGAAGCAAAATTGTCATTATATGCAGATGACATGATACTATATATAGAGAACCCTAAAGACTCCACCAAGAAACTATTAGAGCTGATAGATGAATTTAGTAAAGTAGAAGGATACAAAATTAATATTCAGAAATCAGTTGCATTTGTATATACCAATAATAAAACATCAGAAGGAGAAATTTAAAAAAAAATCCCATTTATAATTGCTTCAAAGAGTGTAAAATACCTGGGAATAAATTTAACCAAATAAGTAAAAGATCTATACTCAGGAAATTATAAGATACTGAAGAAAGAAATGAAAGAAGATACAAATAGATAGAAACACATACCATGTTCATGGATAGGAAGAATTAATATAATTAAAATGTCCATACTGCCTAAGGCAATATACATATTCAACGCAATTCCTATCAAACTACCAACAAAGTTTTTCACAGAAATAGAACATACAATCCTAAAATTTATATGGGACCATAAAAGACCCCGGATAGCCTCAGCAATTTTGAGAAATAAGAACAAAGTGGGAGGTATAACAATACCTGACATCAAATTATACTACAAGGCTACAGTAATCAAGACAGCATGGTACTGGCATAAAAACAGACACATAGAGCAACGGAACAGAAAAGAGAGTCCAGAAATAAATCCATGCCTATATGGCCATTTAATCTATGACAATGGAAGCAAGAATATACAGTGGGGTAAAGACAGTCTATTCAATAAATGGTGCTGGAAGACCTGGACAGACACATGCAAAAAAATGAAGCTGGACCACCTCCTAACATCATATACAAAAATAAATTCAAAATGGCTTAAAGACTTAAATATAAGATCCGAAACCATATAATTCCTAAAAGAAAATATAGGAAGAAACTTCACAGACATTACCCAGAGTAAAATTTTTACTGATATGCCCCTCGTGCAAGGGAAGTAGGAGAAAAAATAAACATGTGAGATTACATCAAAGTAAAAAGTTTTTTCACAGCAAAGGAAACCATCAATAAAACAAAAAGGGACCCTGAATGGGAAAAGATATTTGCCAATGATATATCTGATAAGAGGTTAATATCACAAATTTATTTAAAAAAAAAACCTGACTCAACTCAACTCCAAAAAAACAAACAACCCAATTAAAAAATGGGCAGAGGACATGAAGAGACATTTTTCTAAAATGGACATACAGATGTCAAACAGACATGTGAATAAATGCTCAAACTCACTAACCATTAGAGAAATGCAAATAAAAATCACAATGAGATACCACCTCACCCCATTCAAAATGGCTATCTTCAATAAATCAACAAACGACAAATGCTGGCGTGGATGTGGAGAAAAGGGAACCTTTGTGCACTGTTGGTGGGATTGCAGATTGGTGCTACCACTATGTGAAACACTATGGAGGTATCTCAAAAATCTGAAAATGGAACTACCTTATGATCCAGCAAATCCACTCCTATGTATCTATTCGGAAAAATCCAAAACTCTAATTCAAAAACTTTATGCAATCCTATGTTTATTGCAGCACTATACACAATAGCCAAGACATGGAAACAACCGAAATGCCCATCAGTAGATGACTGGATTAAGAAACTGTGGTACATTTATACAATGCAGTATTACGCAGCCATAAAGAAGAAAGAAATCTTACCATTTGCAACAATATGGATGGACCTAGATAACATTATGTTAAGTGAAATAAGTCAGACAGAGAAAGACAAATACCATATGATCTTATATGTGGAATCTAAAGAAAAGAATAAGTGAATGAACTAATCAGAAACAGTTTTGGAGACATAGAGGAAAAACTGAGGTTTGCTAGATGGGAGTGGGGGTGGGGATATGAGGGGAGGTGAGGTGATTAGAAAACAGTCAGTAAGCACAAGATGGCCACGGGGTTTTGAAAATTAATTTGGGGAATGTAATCAATAATGTTGTAAAGATTTTGTAGGGTACCCGATGGACACTTGTCTCATTAGGTAGACCACCTCAGGAAAGATGTAGATGCCTGATCGCTGCACTGTACACCTGAAGCTGAATCTGAACAATAATGAATGCCAACTACAAGTTTGTATGTATATATGTATATATCTGTGTGTGTGTGGGGGGGGGGGGTGTATGTATGTACCTACAAGAACTGGAGTACAGCATTAGGAATAGAGACAGTGGAAATATAATGGCTCTGTGTGATTTCAGAAGGACAGTGGATGGGGGAGGGGAGTTCACACAGTGTAATGGATATAAAAGATAAACATCTAAGTATTACTTTGTCTTGTGCACCTGAAACTAATTTAAAAAATGAAAAAATGTTAGCCCCTTATCAGAGGAACTGTTTGTGAAAATCTTCTCCCATTCAGTTGGTTGCCTCATTATTTTGTCAATAGTTTCTTTTGCTGTGCAGAAGCTTTTCAGTTTCATATAATCCCATTTGTTTATTTTAGTTTTTACTTCCATTGCCTTTGGAGTCAAATTCATAAAATGCTCTTTGAACCCAAGGTCCATAAGTTTAGTACCTATGTTTTCTTCAATGCAGTTTACTGTGTCAGGTCTTATGCTTAAGTCTTTGATCCATTTTGAATTAATTTTGGTACATGGTGACAGATAGCAGTCCAGTTTCATTCTTTTGCACGTAGCTATCCAATTCTGCCAGCACCATTTATTGAAGAGGCTGTCTTTCCTCCATTGTATGTTTTTAGCTTCTTTGTCAAAAATTATCTGTCCATATTTATGTGGTTTTATTTCTGGGTTCTCAATTCTATTCCATTGGTCTATGTGTCTGTTTTTCCGCCAATACCAAGCTGTTTTGATTATTGTAGCCCTGTAGTACAAGGAAAAATCAGGGAGTGTGATACCTCCAGTATTGTTCTTTTTTTTTAATATTGCTTTGGCTATTCGGGGTCTTTTGTGGTTCCAAACAAATCTGATGATTTTTTGTTCTATTTCTTTAAAAAATGCCATTGGGATTTTAATGGGGATTGCATTAAATCTGTATATGGCTTTGGGTAATATGGCCATTTTAACTATGTTGATTCTTCCAATCCATGAGCACGGAATGTCTTTCCATTTCTTTGTGTCTTCTTCAATTTCTTTCAAAAATGTCTTATAGTTTTCAGCATATAAATCCTTCACATCCTCGGTTAAGTTTATTCCTAGGTATTTTATTCTTTTTGCTGCAATTGCAAAAGGAATTGTTTTTTCTATCTCTTTTTCTGAGATTTCATTGTTGGTATATAGGAAAGCAATGGACTTTTGTACGTTGATTTTGTAGCCAGCAACTTTACTATATTCATTGATTGTTTCTAATAGCTTTTTGGTGGAGTCTTTAGGGTTTTCTATATATAGCATCATGTCATCTGCAAAGAGTGACAATTGAACTTCTTCATTCCCAATTTGGATGCCTTTTATTTCTTTCTCTTGCCTGATAGCTCTGGCGAGGACTTCCAACACTATGTTGAAAAGCAGAGGTGATAGGGGACAATCTTGTCGTGTTCCTGAACGTAGAGCAAAGGGCTTCAGCTTTTCACCACTAATTATGAGGTTAGCTGAGGGCTTGTCGTATATGGCCTTTATTATGTTGAGGTATTTTCCTTCTATACCAATTTTAGTAAGTGTTTTTTTTTTTTTTTTTTTGTTTTTTTTAATTAATTTTATTGGGGTGACAATTGTTAGTAAATTTACATAGATTTCAGGTGTACAATTCTGTATTACATCGTCTATAAATCCCATTGTGTGTTCACCACCCAGAGTCAGTTCTCCTTCCATCACCATATATTTGATCCCCTTTACCCTCATCACCCACCCCCCACCCCCTTACCCTCTGGTAACCACTAAATTATTGTCTGTGTTTTAATCATAAATGGATAACAACATACTTTTAAAGAACGACTGGGTCGAAGAAGAAATTAGAGGAGAGATCGAAAGATACATGGAAACAAATGACAATGAAAATACATCCTACCAAAATTTTTGGATGCAGCAAAAGCAGTTTTAAGAGAGAAATTTATATCATTACAGGCCTATCTCAAGAAACAAGAAAAATCCCAAATAAATAACCTCATGTTACACCTCAAAGAACTAGAAAAAGAAGAACAAGCGAAACCCAACGTCACCAGAAGAAAGGAAATAACAAAAATCAGAGCAGAACTAAATGAAACAGAGAACAAAAAGACAATAGAAAAAAATTAATGTGACAAAGAGCTGGTTCTTTGAAAAGATTAACAAAATTGACAAACCCCTGGCTAGACTCACTAAGATAAAAAGACAGAAGACACTAATTAACAAAATCAGAAATGAAAAAGGAGAAGTTATCACGGACACCACAGAAATACAAAGGATTATCAAGAATACTATGGAGTACTATATGCCACCAAATCAATAACTTAGAAGAAACAGACAAGTTCTTAGAAACATATAGCCGTCCAAGGCTGAATCATGAAGAACTGGAAAATCTAAACAGACAGATCACCAGTAACGAAATTGAATCAGTCATCAAAACCTTCCCAAAATCAAAAGTTCTGGACCAGATGGCTTCCCTAGTGAATTCTACCAAACCTTCAAAGAGGATCTAATACCAATCCTGCTCAAACTCTTCCAAAAAACTGAAGAAGGGTCAGTACTCCCTAACTTATTTTATGAGGCCAACATTACCCTGATACCAAAACCTGGTAAGGAAAACACAAAAAAAGAAAACTAGAGACCTATATCTCTGATAAATACAGATGCTAAAATCCTAAACAAAATTCTGGCAAATCGAATACAACAATGCATTCAAAAGATTATTCATCACGACCAAGTGGGGTTCATCACCGGGGCACGAGGATGGTTCAACATTCGGAAATCCATCAATGTGATACATCACATAAACAAAAAAAGGACAAAAATCATATGATTCTATCAATTGATGCAGAAAAAGCATTTGATAAGATACAACAATCATTTATGATTAAAACACTTAATAAAACTGGTATAGAAGGAAAATACTTTAACATAATAAAGGCCACATACGACAACCCCTCAGCTAATCTCATAATTAATGGTGAAAAACTGAAGCCCTTTGCTCTACGTTCAGGAACACGACATGGTTGTCCCCTATCACCTCTGCTTTTCAACATAGTGTTGGAAATCCTTGCCAGAGCAATCAGGCAAGAGAAAGAAATAAAAGGCATCCAAATTGGGAATGAAGAAGTTCAATTGTCACTCTTTGCAGATGACATGATGCTATATATAGAAAACCCTAAAGACTCCACCAAAAAACTATTAGAAACAATAAATGAATACAGTAAAGTTGCTGGCTACAAAATCAACGTACAAAAGTCCATTGTTTTCCTATATACCAACAATGAAATTCAGAAAAAAGAAATAGAAAAAACAATTCCTTTTGCAATTTCAGCAAAAAGAATAAAATACCTAGGAATAAACTTAACCAAGAATGTGAAGGATTTATATGCTGAAAACTATAAGACATTTTTGAAAGAAATTGAAGAAGACACAAAGAAATGGAAAGACATTCCGTGCTCATGGATTGGAAAAATCAACATAGTTAAAATGGCCATATTACCCAAAGCCATATACAGATTTAATGCAATCCCGATCAAAATCCCAATGGCATTTTTTAAAGAAATAGAACAAAAAATCATCAGATTTGTTTGGAACCACAAAAGACCCCAAATAGCCAAAGCAATATTTTAAAAAAAGAACAATATTGGTGTTATCACACTCCCTGATTTTTGCTTGTGCTACAGGGCTACAATAATCAAAACAGCTCGGTATTGCCGAAAAAACAGACACATAGACCAATGGAATAGAATTGAGAACCCAGAAATAAAACCACATAAATATGGGCAGATAACTTTTGACAAAGAAGCTAAAAACATACAATGGAGGAAAGACAGCCTCTTCAATAAATGGTGCTGGCAGGATTGGATAGCTACGTGCAAAAGAATGAAACTGGACTGCTATCTGTCACCATGTACCAAAATTAATTCAAAATGGATCAAAGACTTAAGCATAAGACCTGCCACAATAAACTGCATAGAAGAAAACATAGGTACTAAACTTATGGACCTTGGGTTCAAAGAGCATTTTATGAATTTGACTCCAAAGACAATGGAAGTAAAAGCTAAAATAACAAATAGGACTACATGAAACTTAAAAGCTTTTGCACAGCAAAACAAACCATCGACTAAATAAAGAGGCAACCGACTGAATGGGAGAAGATTTTTGCAAACAGTTCCTCCAATAAGGGGTTAATATCCAAAATATACAAGGAACTCATGGAGCTCAACAACAAAAAAACAAACAACTCAATTGAAAAATGGACAGAGGACCTGAAGAGACATTTCTCCAAAGAGGACTTACAAATGGCAAATAGACATATGAAAAAATGCTCAACATCACTAATCATCAGAGAAATGCAAATGAAAACCACAAGGATATATCACCTCACCCCAGTCAGAATGGCTTTCATCAGCAAGACAAATAGTAACAAGTGTTGGAGAGGCTGTGGAGAAAAAGGAACCCTCATACACTGTTGGTGGGAATGCAGACTGGTGCAGCCGCTATGGAAGGCAGTGTGGAGGTTCCTCAAGAAATTATGAATAGAATTACCATATGACCCAGCAACGGCTCTCCTGGGTATCTACCAAAAAAATCTGAAAGCATTTCTCTATAGAGACACGTGTACTCCAATGTTCATTGCAGCTTTGTTTACGGTGGCCAAGACATGGAAACAACCAAAATGTCCTTCGATAGATGAATGGATAAAGAAGTTGTGGTATATATACACAATGGAATACTATTCGGCGTTAAGGAAAGATGATATAGGACCATTTGTGACAACATGAATGGATCTTGCTAAGCGAAATAAGTATAATGCTTATTAATGCGAAATTAGTATAATGCTAAGCGAAATAAGTCAGACCAAAATGCACAGAACCCTATGATTTCACTGATATGTGGTATATAAACCAAAAACAACAAAAGAACAAGACAAACAAAAGAGAAAGAAAAACTCATAGACACAGACAATAATTTAGTGGTTACCAGAGGGTAAGGGGGTCGGGAGTGGGTGATGAGGGTAAGGGGGATCAAATATATGGTGATGGAAGGAGAACTGACTCTGGGTGGTGAACACACAATGGGATTTATAGATGATGTGATACAGAATTTTACACCTGAAATCTATGTAAATTTACTAACAATTGGCATCCCAATAAATTTAATTTAAAAAAATGCCCATACAGATCCCCTCAAATGGCTAAAATTAAAAAAGCTGACAACCAATGTTTTCATGATTTGGACCCTAGGATATTCATATATTGTTGGTACAATAACTGGAAAACTGGGAGTTTCTTATAAAGTTAAATACGCAGCTATATTAGGACCCAACTTGTCTACTGCTAGTTATTTACCCATTAAAATACATGTTGAAAAAATAAAACAAACATACACAAACAAACAAACAAAATCCCTGTTTAAGGATGTTTATAAAACATCCTTAATTTATTATGGCCCAAAGTTGGAAACAACTAACTGAAATGTCCATCAGCAGGAGAATGGACAAACAAATCATGGTATGTATGTACATATAATAGATTCCCACTCAGCAATAAAAGAAGAATCAACTGGTACCTCCAACCACAGGATGAATCAAAAACATCATGTTTAAAGAAAAACAAACAAACAAACAACAACAAAAAAAAAAACAACGAGATGCCAAAAGTGCATAGTACAATTTATAAGAAACTCTTAGAATAGGCAACACTGATATACGTTCACAGAGCTCAGGTCAGTATCTTCAGCTGTAGAAATTGAGGATGGACTCAGAAAAGGCCTGTGACAACCTTCTGTGACAGCGAGAGTCATCTGTGACTCGTTGGGGATAAATGTATTTGTCAAACCATCAAACTGCACACTTAAAACATGTGCATGTCACAATACATAAATTATGCCCCAATCAAAGAATTCATTAAAAAAAAAAAAACTGTGTCTGATACTTTTGGAAGGAGAATTTAGTATTTTTAAAAAGATAACAGTTCTCTTTTGTCCCAAGTCAACTTCCAATGAAAATACACATGTATAAACCATGCTCATGAAAACAACTGAACTGCCAACATAAGGGATTATTTACATCAAGTTTGGCCTCCATCAACAACAATACATAGATATTACAAATGATGTTACAAAAAACATTTGAACCTATAAGAAATTCACAGTTTAGGTGAAAAATTTAGTTTATTAAATTGAGTCCCAACTTGGAAAATGAATGTGTGTACATATAGGAAAAAAGGCTGGAAGAATTTATACCAAAACGTTATCTGCTTCTGAGTAATGGAATTACATGTTGATTTTATTTCTTGATGCTTTGGGCATTTTGAAAATTGTCAGCCATGAGTATATATTGCTGTTATACTGAGGAGGGAACTTCCTTTCAAAACGTAAAATTAAAGACAATAGCAGTGGTGACAATCTTGGACTCTGACAAGCACTTGGTCTGTAATTCTTGAGAAAGTCACCCATCCTCTCTGTTCCTAGTCTTTCTGTTCTAGTTTCTTCCTACTTAAAATGAGAATAGCTATTATCCTCACCTGCCTCACAGATTTACTGCAGAGATGACAAAAGTACATATTATCTGTAAAAGCAATTTTAAAAGCTTAAGGCACACAGCACTATCAGGTCAAGGTGGTGGCTTCCTGTGTTCCCTGCCCCGTCCCCGTCTCTGCCTGGGCTGTCTGTGTGTCCAGCTGACCTAGCTTCTGTCGGGTCCATGTCCACCCCTGAGCCCACCTCTTACCTGAATCACTACTGCGTTAATTTAGAAGGCTGAAAGAAAACTGCATTCCTCTACATTAATTCTGCCAGTAAGTATAAACGATACGCTTCTAGGACTTGCTGGCTGGAGGGACTATCAGGGCTGACCGCACTCTGAACAAGAGGCAAGCCATCAGATGAAGCACAGAGAAAGACTGCCAGTCAGAGAGCCACGGCGGCCTCGCACGGCTCTGTGAGGAGGCCCTCCCTGTTCAGCAGGAGCATCAAACCGGACCCCATTCTCAAGACAGAAGCGCTGTGAAAGCTGCACAATGGTTACTTTTCATTAAATCGTGTGTAAGTACACATGAGATTGCTTCATCAGTCACAGTGTTGTGGAAAGAACCATCTTTGGAACCACGCTGGATTCAAAGTCTGACTTTTCCTTTTGTAACACTGTGATCTTGGGCATATTACGCTTCCTGACCTTGGCTTCAACATCTACCAAACAGGGACAACGACACCTACCTAATTACTGGAGGTACTGAGAAGAACGTATTAAAGTACTTGGCCAGTTTCATTGTCTGTATCTCCAAATTATTTTTTAAGTGATGAGATCAGGAACTTGGCTTTTTCCTCTGCAGCAGCCAGGAGATCAGAATGGTGCCCAGCACATGGCAACCCGCAATATTTATTAGTGAATAAATTCATCAAAAAGAGGCAAAATGACAAACTTGTACGTTTAAACACTTTTCACTGCGAAATCTAAGAACAGAAAGCTAATTCCTAAGCATGCGTCACAGTTGCATATTTGGGGCTATTTTGTCACTGTCTGTCTTCCCGCTGAGGCATGAGTCTGAAAGGGCACAGTGCCCGTTTTTTTCCTGACTGCACTTCAGCACCAACACATTCCCTGAGATGACCAGGTGGTCATTAATTACATATTTACTGAATAAATAAATGAAAGGGTTTTTTTTAAAAAAAAAAAATTAAGTATTTTATCCATTGGTATTTTCTCTGTTTTTTAAACCATGTCAGGTTACCACTTCCTTCTTGGAAGTTTTTCATTTTTACTTGGATTCCTCAGATTCAGCACGCCAGCTCCCCCTTCACCATCACCCTGATGTCTGGGGGCTGGAGAACTGCCTGAAAAGGAGGAAACGGCCTGAAACAGAGAAGAATCAGGGAGGACACACATGCTAGGTGTGGACCCTGGTGCGATGTGCTGATTTGGTGGGTAAGTGAGAGGCTGCTTGGGCCACTCATACTATAATTATTTTGTCTATATTGTGTAGTCCTTTTTTTCATATTTTTGTCCCTCTAAAGCCCCATACAAACACTGTCTACCTCAGCTCCAAGCTGTTCCACATTTTCCCAATCCTCCCACCTTCTGCATCCCCATTGGTGCCTTACTTGGCAGCCTGAGGTCCCGAGGCATGTTTTCTTCCCTTATGCTTACATCTTATGACACGTTGCTCTGGGCTCATGTTTATGCTTAAAGTCTACCAAAAAACTTTTTTAAAATTAAAAAGAAAACATTATAACCCCTGAGACCCTTGCTAACCACTCACCCAGTTGTCCAGTGAATTACCACAGGCACAGAACAAATCTCATTGCTAAGTGACAGCTGCCCAGTGAGACTGGCAAGGATGGATTCAAGTTTCACAGCTTCACTGCCTTTTCTTTTTTTGTTTTTTTAACCATTCTCTTTTTTTTTTTTAATTTATTGGGGTGACAATTGTTAGTGAAATTACATAGATTTCAGGTGTACAATTCTGTATTACATCATCTATAAATCCCATTGTGTGTTCACCACCCAGAGTCAGTTCTCCTTCCATCACCTTTTCTTTCTTGAGTTTCAAACCGGCACATGGTAAGATCTACAGCAGGAAAGTGAAGTGACTTTTTTTACTTCAAGTTTGCTGTAGCTATAAAACTTTCTCTTTTGCTCTCCTTCTGGGAAATTTTCAAGCTCAAAAACGTCAAGATGGCTCACATCAATTGTCAAGTGCATGACAGAGATTACCCTGAATTTCAAGGCCATTCTGGAAGATCTGGCTTGACTGCAAACACCTTGATTTTAAAAAAAGAAAAAAAATTATAAAAGGAAATCTTTAGTGTGCCTGACAATCAGATAAAATGTCACAGTGACCACACACATCCTGACTGGACATCTATCAGGAGAGGTCAACAGATGAGATTTTTAAGCTAGAATATGTTCTTGTTCAGAGACACTGCAGCCACCTTGGTCACAGGACAACAGTAGAATCGCCAGAATTAATGTCCAAAGAACAAGCATTACAGCAATACTTCAAATACCACAAATTAGTTCTGGAAACTGTTTCATGTATGCCCAACTACTAACAGCAAGTTTATGGTGGTGACAAAGCCACCTTGACCCTCCAGAGGGGTAGAGTAACACAGAGGTAGCTACTTCATACAACATGAAAACTCATAGAGCAGCTCTTTGTGTGTGCGTGCATGCATGTGCAGGATGAAACAGAATCTACATTTTTATGTTGGCTCTGATAGACTGATATCATGCATATGGATGAGTAAGCATATCCCATTACTTCAAAGGCAAATGGCTTGAGGTCAAGCTTCCCGTAACCGTGGAAAGTGTTGCTTGGAACTGAAGTGATTTGATCTCTCTGGCTCTACAGATACCCACAGTAAAACGCAGGGATCTTACTTACCTGCAGAAAGGTGGCTCTGCCAGCTATATGGAGATAAACTTAGGGGTCATTGTGATGAGTTTTTCACACTGTGTATTTCATGTTTAATTTTAAAAAGTAACAAAGTACAACTCCTGCGTGAAACTATGGAATGTAAACTAATATGTAGGTGGGCTTAGAGCCTTTGGGTAACCCCACCAAATGACCAAGGTCTACCTGCAGCCTGTGAGTTTCCCAGCTGAATCAGATACAGAAGCAGCCCAGGCTCTCAGAGATGGCCCACACACCAGGAGGAGCTCATGTTGTGCACAGAATGTCCTACTTGGCCTCTTCTGCTGAACGATGGCTCATGTCCTGTTCATAACAGGTTCTCCAGAAGTGCCTCAGAAATAGAGCCATAGCATCCCTCTGAGTCCGGGCAGCACAGGGTTAAACCGCAGGGGCAACGCATGAGGCTCTGATCCAGGTGGGCATGCGCCTCTCCCTGGCGCTGTGTCACTCTGTCATGTCTGCCTTCCTGGGTGTCCTCCCCCGACTCTGGAAGCAGCATTCTGACGGTTGGATTAATTTGAGGCTCTTATTGACCCTCTCAGAGAACAGCTCGCTGCCTTCACACTTGGCTGTTTCCACGCTGGCCCATATGTTGGCTCGCTGACTCCAGAACACGGCAGCGTTCGTCTCCCTGCACTTATTTGTGGAGTGTTCTGTGAAGCCTTGCTGCACACAGCCCGCCCCGGGATGCCAGCTAGGGCCTGAAGGACCACCCCACAACTCCGGAAATCAGGACACGAACGATGACGCCACCAGCAAGTCGAATTTTGCGTTCAATCTTCCCGCTTTTTCCTATGTAGTAACGTGATGCCAACCCCTGAGAGACAATGCCTCCTCGTACACTCACCACAGGGCCCTGGTCATCCAGCACCAAACTCAGAAATAAAGGCAGGCCAGGACATGCTGCGGGTGCGATGTGGCCGGCCAGGCGAGCGCAGGGAGGGCAACCGTGCTCGTGGTCCACGTTCTGGACAGTGGGAGGAGGCGACGGGGCAGAACGGCCAGCGTGGAAAGCCTGGGTCCTCTGCGCTCACCACAGGAAAACAAGGCGGAAACCCTGAGTATCCCTGTGGTCAGGAAGAGCAGAAACAATGATTGTTACAACATGAACTACAAACCTTAGTAAGTTGAAAGCTGTTCTAGACAAGGGCACTACATTTTTCTCATTAGAATCTCACTCCCTCCACCTCAGGCCCCCGAGAAGTCTATATGGTAGGCATCCCCATTTCAAAGCAAAGGAACTCAGAATTCAGGTTGCTTAGTGCTATAAACTGAATGTTTGTCCCCCTAAACTTCATATATTGTAACCTGACCCCCAACATGATGTATTAGGAGGCAGGGTTTCATGGGTGTGAAAAGGTCATGAGGGTGGAGCCATCATGATGGCCTTATGACATAGACTGGGAGAGCCCTCCTCTGCCCTTCTGCCATGTGAGGACATAAAAGATGGCAGTCTATGAACCAGGAAGTGGTCTCACCAGATCCAGGATCTGCTGGCACCTTGATCTTAGATGTCCAGCCTCCAGACCTGTGAGAAATGAATGTCTGTTGTTTATAAATCATCCAGTCTATGGTATCCTGTTACAGGAGCCCAAACACACTAAGAGAGGTGGCTTAACATAATCACACATTTTACAGGTGTCAGAACAGGGATTGGATGCCAAGCAGTGAAGTTCCAGGGGCCCTGATTTTATAAGAAAAGAACAGCAGGGTTGGCAGGTGTCTAGTTGGCCTTTCTTTGCCACCATATCATTTAACCATTTGAACTCCATCGGACATCATTTTCTTATTTAATAGGAATTTCTTGGGGTAACTACATTTTTTAAAAAGTCTCAGGATGTTTGAAATAGAGGATGTGGCTTATTATTTTTGTTTCTTCTAAATGCAGATTATAAATGGAGCTAGAGCTTATGATTCCGACGGCAACCTTGGAAAAGCAACAGCAGGAATTAATGTTGTTAATTTTGCACTCTGGGAACATTGGTGCTCTGCTTGTGTGTATGGTTCAAGTAGACTTGAAATAATGCTTTATACTTTCACATTAAACCACAATGTCATATTATAAAAACAAGAAGACTGTTGGCCTTAAAATGGAAATAACTTCAAACACTTCAAAAACAGAAAATTAGTATGTTCTAGAATTATATATTCTGAGGTGTGTATATGTAGTAAAAAAAAAAAAAAAAAAAGGAAGAAAGTGCAGTCCGACACCTGGGTTCTGTGGTGCAGAGCCAGCTCCTTGCCCTCACTCTGTGTCATCTGTTCCCTGTGACAAAGCTGGACAGGCTGAAGCTGCCAAAGATGCCAGGGGTAGCATGGGTATTCACCCCACCTTCTGCAGAAGTAATGGCTAGTCGTCCTCCAGGAAAGAAGTTGACATCAGCAAAACTTAATTCATAAAGGTCCTTATTGGTTCTTTATAGATACTGGGGTACTTTGATATTGAAAATAAAGGGGAAAGTCATTAAAGGAAACAAATTTGGAGACTGTTATCATATACACTGAATGTATATAATGAATTTGTTTAACTTCTACTCAGGAATCACAAAGTACATTTGGGGGCAAGACTTTGTGCCATATAGAGGCACCTCCTCTGACTTGGCACCTGAAGCAAAGAAAGGCCAGAGCATTCATTGCTGTCCCAGCCCATGAGGTCACAGAGCAGCCGCAGCCTGCACCGCCTGTCAGGGACACACATGGAGGTGGGCTGCACCATCTGTTCTATCCAGTGCTCACAAGTTCCAGGACATTGTCTCCTAGACAAGTAGCCTGTACATAAAATCCAGAGCCAGCATGAGCAGCCAGCAAAAAATGCAAATGTTTCTTCCATTGGGTCCCAGTCATGGGTACCAGCGCATTCAGGCGTCACTGTGGCAAGTTCCGTAGATGGTGTCAGACACATAACCCATCACTGGTAACTTTCAACAATAAGCCTGCTCCCCCTTTCATATCCGAATACTTTCAGCTTCTTGCCAGGACTCCAGAACTCATTCTAGGAATGGTATATGACCCCAATGCTTTTGGGCAAACCCCAAGCACTTTCTCTGAAAATGCGGAGACTGAGAGATGTAGAGGAAAGAAGGTCCTCTGGAGTTTATGAAGCATGAAGACCCCTATCGCTGGGACATGGGGACTGCTCTCCTCACAGCCATTCCTGGGAAAAGCCTTCAGTCATCCCTCCAGGGCAGACATGATGACAAGGGTCTCGAGTAAGTGGACACGGCTTTTGGTTCCACAGCTACTCCTGGAACCAAACACCAGCCATTTTTGTCTTGTGGTTTGGAGCAAGTTTTAGTTTACTAAGGAATAGAAATAGGAAAAATTATTCTTATGTGAAAGATGAGATACACCAAAGAATTAAGTGGTGATTTTATCCAGGCTATGGAAGTAGGAAGAACATCCATTAATGAGAAACTTAGGGGGTTTATGAAGGCGATAAATCAGAGAGTCATGGCGAGCATTATGGGACTCACAGAGGAAGGGTGGAGCTGGGTCCTATCTGAGACTATGAGATAGCAGGGTTGTCTTTTGTAGATAGTCATTGTTGGGAACACCAAAGGGTAGGGGATTTCATAACCAGGGCTGTATTCCTCAGGACACAGGGCTCAGGTAAGTTCAACATTGTTACTTACTACAGGTATCTAAGAGCAATAAAGTCCATAACCATGTGAGGTGCCTGCTACAGGATACGTGGCCCGAGACATGGCTAGCTGGCCCACAGCCAGGCATCAGTCCCAACAGCAGCCAACGAATAGGTTGGAATCAGTCTCCGTGGGGTCCTGAACGAATGCTCTATACACATGGGCACAATACACAGCAGGCCCAGCCAACCTTCCTTTTCTAAGAAGTTAAACTACAGCTGGAATGGGAGGAGGCAGGCCTCCCAGCAGAGGATGCAAGGTTGCAAAGCCTTATGGACAAAGGTGTGAGGCAAGAGGACCTTGAGAGGCCAAGAAGAAATCCCGAGGAAGCAGAAGCCAGGGATGGGGTGGGGCTGCAACAGGAGTAGTGGCAGCAGGAGAGGCACAAGCAGAGACAAAGATGTGACACTGGAGTGACCACATGGCAGGGGACCACCCACCTCGCCTACCACTAAGGGCTGAAACATTAGAGGTGTGAGTCTGACATTTGCAATAATATCCCATTATAGCTGTCCCTCTGGGTTGAAGACCTAATATAGTGCAAGTTACTCTATTACTATTAATAATATTAAATACCTTTTACAACTTTTAGAATACACATATAAGCAGAAAAATTAAAAATCATCCCTTTGGCTCCATTAGCCAGACAGAGCAATATTATAATTTTAGTAGACATTTTTTCCTACATTTACCTAGACATATTTAATCTATCAAATATTTTGGTCCCTCCTTTGTCAGAAGTTTGAAAAATAAGTTTCTTATGATAACATAAGAAAAATCAGGTGAGTGTTTCATAATGCAAATGTAGTCCATTTGAAAGACTCATTTATTAACAGATTAAGGGCCTAATCTTTTAAAATATTTTGATGTTGAAATTTTATTGCTTTTATGAAAGATGCAGTGATTATAGGTAGGATTTTGTTGGTCTGATTTTGGTTTGGGCTTGTTTTATTATATTTCTAATGTTCTTTTTCTTTAGCAAAATTAGAAATTGATAAACATCGGGTATTCTGATGCTTGGGGGAATTTTACTGCTGGTTGGAATTCCAAGTCTCAGAACTACTTCCCAGGACATTATGGAAATTGAGGACACCCTGGGGTGCTCTCCATAACAGTGTGACAATTAGAAAGGAAGCTCCACATTCCCACTCCTTAATTGATTTTCAGCCACATTCAAATTGGCTTTATTTCAGAAGCACCAACTTATGCTATAGCTCAATGATTTGGAGGGGCAGAAGCACTGCATCAAATGTAAAATGTTATTGTATTTATCGGGTGTTGGTGACATCACCATCATGTACACACCATGACACTTCATTGTTTAAAGGGGTCTCTTTACCACTTAGAGAAAGAAGGTATATTTCCCATGATGTAGAATAAATTACAGTCACAGTTCCACCTTGAAAAAAAAAAAGCAAGCTCCAAAGTTTACAACTGGAAAGAAGGGACAATTACTGAACCCACAGGCAAGGACATGGCGGGGGAGGGGGAGAGCTGCAGAAGGCAAGCAAGCTCCGGGCCCATGGGCCATCATCAATCTTTCTAAAAGCCTTTCTGAGCTTTAAAAGCCCGTGATTTTTCAATTAGCCATTAAAATCACTGCTGCCATCCACCTTAAGCTCTTCTGGAGACATTTGTAATAGATGAGGAAGGAAAGGGGAAATGAAAGGAGGCCTGGACATTGGAGACAGAAACTGTCTATTAAAGGGTTAACAACAGTTCTAACAAATTACCCACCAGGAGAGTGTGATGGCCCCAGGAGGTCTGTGGGATGGAAACTCCTAGTCCAGTTCCCTGGGCTATATTAAATTATATTAAGTTGATGCAAAATTGTGGTTTAAAAGGTTAAAAATAATTGCAAAAACCGCAATTACTTTTGCACCAACCTAATAACTACCCCACCAAACCACTCAGTAGGGTACCAATTCCAACCAGCCAGAACCTTCTGAATAAGCACTGGATACAATTCCAAAAATTGCTTTAGAACAATTCTATTTTTTCCACCCAAACAAACACAGGCTTGAATTCAAATCCTCTCTTAACTTCTGTGAGACTCAGTTTTCACGTGTGTAAAATACCTCAAATGCTTATCCTGCCTGCCTCAAGCACAGGGTGAGGCTCACATGCAGGCCTGTGCCTGGAAGAAGCTTCTATCAACAAATGCCAGTTATTACCATTACAAACACAGATAAGAAGTAGTAAATCAAATGTTGACCAGTAAAATGGAGTACCAACCGCAAAACCCTCTTATAATGAG
The DNA here is from genome assembly GCF_964194185.1 of Rhinolophus hipposideros. NCBI lineage: Eukaryota > Metazoa > Chordata > Mammalia > Chiroptera > Rhinolophidae > Rhinolophus > Rhinolophus hipposideros. Next base: position 1,116,560 of record NC_138050.1, read on the forward strand.
TGGGATGACACAGCTGAAACAGAAGGCGCTATTTTAGTAAAATACAGACAATTCAATGATATGTTTAGTGGGTGGTATAGATGCAAAAGGCCAGGGCATGGGTGGTAAGAGAATATTCACTTATTCAGTGATTCCTTGTGTTCGAACAGTGGTGCTGGCCTATGGTGGGCCTGCTGTGGGGCAGTGTGTGGCCTCAGGAGCCTGTGTGTGACCAGCCAGGGTGTGGGTAAACAGCGCTCTGGTAACTCCCAGCAATGAGGCATTAAGGAATAACAAACTACCTTCAGGAAAGTGTTGGGAGGTAAATGCCCACGGGATGCAGGTAAAGCTGTGTGGCCAATTTTGCCTGCCTGTGTAGGGAGCAGCCTCAGAGAAGCTGGGAAGGACCCACACAGGGCTGCAGTTGGCCCTGGGCTGGACAGTGGGGCAAGTCACCTAAAACCTTAGTAGGTATCTTGTCACTAACATACCCAGGTTTTCCAGCAGGCTCCATATCAATTCTGCTAAAATCAGGGCAGTCACCCATGTTCACAGTCGTCCAGTGACCATGCGTGTCAGGCACAGAGGGTCACACCAATGACCGCATACCAGCCACTATCTCCCTGTCTCTCCCCATCTGCTCCCAGTGCCACCACCCGCTGCCTATGCAGAATGTGATCAAAAGGAAACCAAAAAGTTGCTGATAATCCTCAGTCCTTGACACACAAAATAATGAGGTCACGCTGAGAAAACCAGAGTCAGGGACAGAACTGGGGTTGGGGTTGGGGCAGGGATTGTCTCAGGGGTATGGGGTCAGCCAGCTTCGTCACACAGACCCGGGTCAGACCCTGGGAGTAGGCTTCTGTTTTCCCATGGACTGACGACCGGAAAGACTTTCCTGATCCCTCACCCACGCTCCTCTGGCCCACCCTCATGAGTTAAGAGCAACACAGAGTGGCCCAAAGCCTCGTAGAGCTGTTGGTGCTGTGCTCTGAAGGCTGGATGTCACATGCATCCTGTCCTAATTTCCCCAAATTTGCTGAAGACACAAGTGAGGCTTACACTTAGCCAGTTAGCAGCAGTCATGGAGCACCACACAGGTGTGATGGCCCCCAAAAAGCATGCCAACCACTGCAGTCTTCTGTGGCCCTTTGAACAAGGGCTGATATGGCAGTGCACTGATGGGGGACGAGCACTCAGCTGAGCCTAAGGGAGAACAGGCTGTCATGCTGCAGACACAGGTCTCATCTGCCTTTTTACTAACTGTTCACATATCACAGTGACCTGCTAGTCTCCTCCAGATGCCCCCACAATGCTGAACGGTCAAGATTCACCTGAAATCAAGTCATATAGCCCTGAGAACTTTGCAGGAGGCTGAGGACCCAAAGGCACAAGGCCCTGTACGTGGCCTGTTAGGGAGAACCCCACACACACATACCCCCACATGTGAGCTAGGGACAGGCACCTAGGAAGGATGGGCTGTGTCCTTCAGATGCTGTGATCACCACCTCATGTCCTTCCTGCCAAGTTGATGTCAGAGGAGCTAGAAGAGCTAACCCCCTGGGCACATCCTCTGGCTAAGAATCCACTCTGATAACCAGTCTATGGAGCAAGGACCATCATCCTCATCTTTACCACGGTGGGGGTGGAAGCTTGGCGATGTTCCAGCCGTGCCCAGAGTCATGTCAGTCGCTGTCCATGCAGGGTCTGAACCTTTACCACTGGCATCCACAAGTGCTCACAACTGAGGAGTCTGAGTTCTAGGTCCAGTCTGCCACACCGTGACCTTAACACTATGCCTTCGTCTACATAGGGTCAGAGTTGGCATAAAGCCTGTGAGGCAACTCGCCTGGCTAACACCTATGCCCCAGTAGCTTCTTTCTCTGGGTGGTGACACTGGCATCTGGGTCCCAGCTGTTAGTCCCAAGGGCAAGCGAGGCTGGGCTCCTCCCCAAGCACTGGTTTGTATTCTTTCAGCTTCTACTTTTTCACTTGGATCTCATTTACTTGTTGTCATTTCGTGCATTCACCTTAAGGCCCCAGGGAACCCCGTTACACCTTAGACACACCATGCCTTAGACACATCAGGCACGAAGCATACAAAATAAATTAAATTTCCATCTTCCCACATGGTGAGAAGCTGGCCATTCATAATGGAACCCTGATGTGTCTGTCCCAAGTCCTCTGAAGAGCACCTCTTGGGGTTAAATAAAAACACCAATGCAATAGTTTCACAGTGTCGGAAGTAAGGATAGAAGGAAGGAAGGGAAAAAGAAAAAAGGACAGGGAGAGACAGAAAAATTGAATATGTTCTTTTCTTCTTGATTCATTATTCCAGCCACATAGAAATGGTGGGTAGCCCCCAAAGCCTCCCTCCCATTTTTCATGAGAAGCTGGAATTTCAGGTTGTCTTGTGACACTTCCCAAGGTCCAAATGTTGACATATTTTCACATTCGAACCACTGCACTAGCCAACACTGTGTGGGCGATAAGTGTCTGTGGATATTTAGCCCAAGGAGCTTTCTTTGAATGGATTTGCACTCTATAGTTTGTCTCCCCACCGCCCTTGCCACCTCTCCACTATGAGGCCAAGTGTCAGTGACTGTGTGCGCTCTTCATTGTGGCCTGTTTGAACATATGTTCATGAGACAATGGCATTACTTAACATTTACCATATTTATTTACTAAAAACTACATACAGATAATACTATGGAAAACTTTCCAAAATCTTTCAACTTTTTAAAATTTTGCATTAAAGTAAATATACCATGAATCCAACTATTTGCCTCTGGTATCTGAGTGGTTTCTCAAACAAAATGGCAGAGCAATTAGCAAATAAAAGGGAAAGTGATCGTAATGGAGAAATGCTTCTGTTATCTGAATCAAATCAGATTATTTTTGAGGAACTGCCTATCCTTTTTTTTCATAAACATTTACTAAGGACAAAAGTATTTCTGAACATATGGGCCATGTCTCTGTTTTGGATGTAAAAACTTCTGGCATTTCACTGATTTTATTTCATTCTGAATCACTCTCTGGTTTGCTGTAAACATCAGGGTGTTTTGATCAATTTGGAATAACTGAGATACTTTGAGCATAACATGGATATCACTATGTCTTTCCTACTTATTTTTAAATTTATATTTTCTGTTTATTGTTCCTGAAACAGATGGTTTGAGTAGATTTTTTGTTAAACTCCAAATAAATGATGCTGCCTAGTGCACTGCTCACAGCCCATCAAGCAAGGACGGCCCGGCTGATGCTCTGAGGGGCCTTGCTCTGTCTTGCCTTCCTGACTTTGCCATCATTCTCAACTCTGAGAGGAACTGTCATTGAGAACCTGTGATCCTTCTATAGACAATCCCTCCAAGTTCATGAATCCAGGCGACAAATGACCTTCTAAGATTTTGCTCACCATACCAAGATCTGTGCCCTAGAATTGTGCAACTCAGGGGTCTCACAGGCATGTGCTCAGAGATACACACACACACACACTTTCGTCCTTTCATTGGAAAAAAAAGACAGAACACTGATAGAGGTTCTATAGTACAGAATCAAGCAGTGACCAAGACAAGCAACATCTTTGTTTTCGTGAAACTTAAATGCTAACCAGAGAGGCAGACACACACATAAAACAGTAAATAACAGTTTCAAGTCTCAGAGAGAGCTGTGAATATAAAAATAATGCAACTTGAAGGAATAAAAAGTGTGAAGGGGTAAAGACTATTTTAAGATCAGCCAGGTTTTCTTAACTGTTAAGCAGAAACAAGTATGTTGTGGAGGAAATAAACAATGTGAACTCTTGGGGAAAAAAATGTCCTAGATACAACGAACAGAAAATGCAAAAACCTTAGGTGGTGACGAGCTCAGTTCATTGTGTGGAAACATTCCTTGAGTTGGTGGGTAGTTCTGCATACGAGGAAAACAAGAAATTGAATGAATGTAGCTTCTGACCCCAAGATCTTGAGGCTGGGTCTTCCAAAATGGTGGGTGGCCGACTAGAATCTTATGTTTCAAACCCATCGTCTCACCATTCTTCCCAGGCTTTCATGTCAGCGGCCTTGCTCTTACTAAGTAGTTTCCTGCACCAAAGCCAGCTGGCCTCCAGGCTCTCCGTCCAGCCCAGCCCACATCCTGCTGTACACAGTCCCATGAGAAACACTGAGAAGAAGGCAGGTGAAGGGCATCTCTTTATAGTGTGGAAAAGACCCAAACAACCAGGAAAAGCCTGACTTCTTCAGATTCCTTGAATCTTCCACGAACTGAATTCCATAAATTAAGCCCAGTTAACTAAACAGGTTTCTCAGCCTTGGCACCATGGTCATTTTAGACCACTGGCCTGTGCATTGTAAGATGTTTACCAGCACGCCTGGTCTCTACCCCCCAAATGACATTAAAGTCACCCAACTCGTGACAGCCAAGAATGTCTACATTGTTACAAGACAAATTCAACTGAATAAATTTTAAAGACCTTATTAGCTTTATTCAATGACTCATGAATCGGGCAGCATCCAATCTTGCGGAGAGAAAGTAGCTCCAAGGAGCTGAGCACGAGGAAAGACATTTATAGGCAGAAGGAGCAGAAAGAAGGAGGTTAGAGTTGCAAAAAGTGGATTGGTTCAGCAAAGTTCACTTTTCTTCAGGGGTTCCCCTGGCAAATGACCTAACTAGTGCTGATCTGATTGACAGGTTTAAGATTTCATTTCTGGGAGAGCTGACATTGTGAGTTAAGTGCTGATTTGGTGATGTGGGCCTGGCATAAGTGATTCCATTTAGGCCTGTTGTCTTTTTTTTTTTTTTTTTTTTTTTTTTTTTTTTTTTTAACACTAGACACTGTCCAGTGTCCCCTGGGGACACAATTCAGTAAGAGATTTCCTGTGGTGTCCAGATCCCAAGCCATTTTTCCAGGTGGGAATGCAGATTTCCTGTAACACCACAGTGCCCCCTGGAGGGAAGTGGCCCCTGACCCTACCTGAAGGGTGAGAGAAGGAGTTTCCTAAATTAAGATGGCAACCATTTTCATCTTGAAATCCAAATGAATTTCCTAGTTTTCTTTTTCTTTATATACTCCTCTTGTTAACTTTGAATAACTCACATACTACTCAATCTGAATAGTTTCTTTGTCTGCAAAACTAATATGAAACTATTCTCTTCATGAATATCTTAGGAGGGTTAAATAAGAAAATACAGGGAAAGTACCTGACACAAAGTCATTTGTCAATACAGTCAAGTTCCTTTTCTGTTTTCAACCAAAAGTCGCATAGCTACTTAATGGCAGATCAGATTTAAAATCCTGATGTCCTAGTTCTACGGCTTCTCTCTAAGTGTCCTGTGAGACCGGAGTTTTCTACGATATTCTCAGATGCCCATAAGTAGCAGGTCCTTCCCTCTATTGAAATGTTTTGAGAGGGAATGGGGTGGGCAGAGCCCAGGAGGGCAGAGGGAAAAGTGGGTCCTTTTATTTCTTCATTCCCCTCAGACACAGGCTATGGAAAATGGGTCAGAGGAGGAAAATTAGGGGCCTTATTTTACATCGGGAAGAAAAACTGAAGAAAATTGTTAATCTTCTAAAGTAATTTCACCAGCAAGCAAGGTTTTAGAGGGTTCTTTTGTAAATGATCATCTTGACTTCACTGGCATCCAATTCAAGACTATACGGAGTCTAACAAAGACACATCAAAAAAGATGACGAGTGAGGCTAAAGTTCATGCTTCTTCTGGAAGATAGGGCCCCCTGTGTGGAGCCTAGTTTCACGTGCTCCTTAGCTGAGGCTCTGACAGCAATGCAGTTCAGCTGTGAATCCCACAATGACACAAAATTATCTTTACAAGTCAGTTCATTCTGACATCGTTGCCCATATTTGAAGAAGTCTCCTGTGAATGAAAGTACGGTCAGCTTTTCTGTAAAACTTCTCAGGCTCACTTTTCCAAATTGGCAGGCCCTCCATGGGGCTCATCACCCTGTATTCACCAGGCCCTTCTGATTATTTGCCTGGGAAAGTGCCAGCTGGTTGAGAACACCAGTCCTTCTGGTGACCTCACTTCACTTTGAACCAGGAAACCTCCCACAGCCACTGGAGAAGCCACCAGAGTCAGTAAAGACCAGTAAAGAAGGATTCCAGCAGGATTCAGAATGAAGACTCAGCCTTTGATATTTTGGGCACTTAACCTGATGTCACAAGGTCAGAAACCCAAAGCTGAGGTTCCTTCCTCCAAGTGCAGGGTGCTCTGTGCACGGGTCATCAGGCCACATGCTCACCTTTGACCAGGGGTGACTGTCCCATGACAAACTTCAAGAGGACACACTCTGTGGTTCTATTTACCCCTCGAGCCAAAAGGCTTGCTTAGTAAACGTGTGGCAGCACTAAACAAGAATTGTCATGCTGCCACTGTTAGTTCCTTTTGTTAAAGAGTAGACCTGAAGTGTAGGCTCATCAAAACAGGCCCCAGTGCACAGTGTCTCTGCTTTGTGCCATTGTGGGTGGTGACCAGCGTCAGGAGGAGCCCTGAAAGACGTGCGCTCCTACCACGGACACCCTGGAGCACAGAATGAGGATTCAGGGGAATCTCATCACATGCTTTTGTTGCTATTTTTGTTCCTATTACATGCAAAATAACAAACAAACAAACAAACAAACATGAAAAACAACTATTTATTCAACAAATATTTTGAGCACTTCCCAGGTCCTTGACACTACACTAGACACCGCAGAATATATAGTACACTTGATCTTAGCCAAAAGGCCGAGAAGCGATCACGGGATACATAGTGATGACAGTGGTTCCCTCCATAGAACACTCAGACAATCATTTCCACACTCACTATCTCACTTCTCCTCACATCATCCCAAAGGGTCAGGCTGTATTACCCCCATTTTATAGAGAAGGAAACTGAGGTGTAGAGAGACTGACTCTTCCCTACAGGTCACTGCTCAGAAGGTGTCAGAATTCTGACTTAACTCTCCCATAGTCAAGCACCACATCCTATATCTCTCTACATCCACTCAACTGCATGCTGACCTTTCAAAACAACTTAAATTTGAGGGAATTTCTATGGGAAACTGATCAGCCATCTTATCTGCCAAATCTGAAATATTCAGACACAATACATTCTAGACCAGGGTGTCCAATCTTTTTTCAACATTTTTTACCAAGGGCCATATGTGGTAAAATACACAAACAGCTGAGCCACTCACTCGAGGTGAAGTATGTATTGCCTCACCTGGTTTATTTAAGTAAACTAAATATATTTTTGGAATTTGCTGCGGGCCAATTAAAAATGGATTGTGGGGTGCAGTTGGCCCATGGGCCACAGTTTGGACACCCCTGTTCTAGACCTTAAATTTGCATAATATTTCTCTTCCAATGTTTTAAATTGGAATCTAAGGACACATACACGCGCATGCTTGCTCCAGGGCAGTAAAACAATTATGACACATGAGGAAGAACAGAAAGTCCGTTTTGTTCCACACCTTTTCTCAGTTCAGATAGCTGTGACAACAAGAAGTTGTCATAGTCACACAAGAGTATGCATGGTTGTCTGAGGGTAAGTGACTGCAGACGACGAGGAGTATTGCTTGGTGTATTAACAAACATCTATCTGTTCATTTCCTGGGCTTGCACAGTGAGAGATTGGTGCTATCAGAGGTGTTTGGCTCCAGAGTTCCCATGCACACAGTGAGTGTTTGGGGGAGCAGGGAATTTATCCAAATGGCACCCAAATCTATCTGGCCTCTGAGGACAACAGCAGTTGGGGAGGAAGAGATTAGCAAAGGATGTATCTATTCATGACCTGACATCTGTCTGTCAGTTCAACCAACATCATGGTTTCGCCCTCTCATTTGTTTTCTTTGATTCAGGAGCCCTATCTCCAAATCAAATCAGAGAAGCCCCAGCTGCAGCGACATACAGATAGAGCTGCCCTGGACTCAGGGGAGGCCCAAACCCTGTTCCTCTTGGGGTTCCCCAGGCTGTGGGTGCCTGTGATGTCTCCGGGGCTCCACCTCACAAGGTTTGACAACCACGAGCCACCTTTCATTGTGCAAATGCAAAGCTCTGCACTGACACCAGAACTGAAGATAATAATGACAATAATGACATTGTTCCCGTGAGATAAAGTAATCTGAAGAAGGAGGTAACCTGTGAAGAAGCAGCAATTGATGAGTAAAAGTTGGAGAGAAAGAAAGGAGGCAGTAGAAAAAAGACACACACACACACACACACACACACACACACACACAGGAAAAGAGACAGAGAGAGGGAGGGAGGGAAAGAAAAGGGAGGAAAAGAAAGAGAGAGAGAGAGAGAGAGAGAGAGAGACTGCCTCGAGCCAAAGTGGGAGCTGATCTAAACTGTCTTTTTCATAGCTCGAATAAACGTTGATCTTCTATTTTAAAATTTGCTTTTACTGGATAATGACTTCAGCACAAATTATAGGAAGGCAAAAAACATGAAGGATTATAGGGATACAATATGTTCAATGTAATTTTCAAAGGTCCCTTTTCTGTGAGGAATTACAGTAAATTTCTCTGAATACAAAGCGACTTTGAAGTAACTTGTGCTGCAGGCCAGCTGATCCATGATGCCAGAGGCACAGCTATTATTACAGAGCACTCTTTCTATGTGTCTTTTACCTATTCATAGAAAACTCTGCTTCTCAAATACTCTCACATGCTACACTAATAAAGAAGGTCTTCATGCACTTTGGAAAGCCATGCTGTTATATAGCTCAGAATCTCTTCACCATATAAATGAAACGTAGTCTAGACCTTTGTTCTCTTTTTGAACTCTTTCTACTTTTTCTGCAAGAGCTCAGACTGAAATATCTGTGTTTGTGAAAGAAAGAAAAATGTTTATCCCTTTGATTCTTTCAAACAGACCACAGATTTTTGGAGGCAACCCAAAATGTCAAATATTTTATATAATTATCAGCTCATGCATTCCTATATAGTGTTGAGAAAAGATGTTCCTGTGATTCTTAATGTAGTGGAGAAAGTGAAGTAGATCAGGGGAGAGGATGTTTAAAATCCAGGTATAGGGACTTTCCTGTCCTTGTTGTCTCTCTCCTCCACTCACCCAGGTCTCAGTGAGGAGGCTGTTTCGATGTTATTTGTTGTACCTTGTGCCTACCTCTACCAAATGACATATCTCATAATAATTGTCTAGAATTTTGTTTCGTTATTTTTTTAATTGATAAATTTTACCTTTTCAAGCAGTTTCAGTTTTACAGAAAAATTGACCAGAAAGCACAGAAGGTCCTCATGTACCTCATCACCTCTCCCTGCCCCACCATATTGCCCTATTATTAACATCTTGCATTTAAGTTTCCTTGTTCAGCTCATGTTATCACTGAATAATATTCTGTTATCTACATGTACCAGTTTGTTTGTTCACTTAACTACTGAATGACATCTTGGTAGCTTCCAATTTGGGGCAATTAGGAAGAAAACTGTTATAAACATTGTTTAGGTTTTTGTGAGGACATAAGTTTTCAACTCCATTGGGTAAATACCAAGGAACATGAATATTGGATTATATGTTAAGAGTATGTTTAGTTTTGTAAGAAACTGCAAAGTGCCTTCCTAAGTGTGCATCATCTGTGTTCCCACCAGCAGTGAGTGAGAGTTCCTGTTGCTCCTTGTCCTCCTCAGCGTTTCATGTTGTCAGTATTTAGGATTTGGACTGTTCTAATAAGGGTGTAATGGTATCTGCTTGTTGTTTTAATTTGCATTTCCCCAATAACAGGAGGTGGAGCATCTTTTCATATACTCACTTGTTATTTGTGTATCTTATTTGGTGAGGTGTCTGTTCAGATCTGTTACCCTTTCTGTTAATTGGGTTGTTTGTTTTCTTATTGTTGAGTTTGAAGAATTCTTTGCATATTTTGGATACCTCTCCTTTAGCAGATATGAAGGTTATAAATATTTTCTCCCAGTCTGTGGCTTGTCTTTTAATTCTCTTAATTTTGTTATAGTTTATTCTGTCTCAAGCGCGAGGATGAAAGTTCCTAGGCTTAATCAAATTTGTCTTGGTAAATCCCTTCTTCCTCAAAGTTTGTCCATCTCCAAATATCACCAACACAACCTATTGGCAGGAGAAAGCCTCGTCGGGAGGACACCCCATGAGGGCTTTGTTGACATCTCAGAAGAAGAACAAAGGGGGATTTGGCATTTGGGAGTCTGGTTTAAGGTGGCTTTCAATACAGTGGCTTGAATACAAGTGGATAAGCCTCGTGATGCAGGTTTAAGACTGATGGAAGCAGCAAGACAAAGGTTTGCATTTGGGTTAAACTGTCAGCCGATGCTCTATTGAAGAGGTGATGGATCTTTCTGGAAATCACTGTAATGAACAGTAAGGTTATTTCTCTGGGTGAGCGTTTCCAGGAATAGCAAGCAATGCAGACGTTGCAATGGTGGAGGCCCCTGTGCAGAGGACACACTGTGTGCTGGTGTTTGGTGTAGTGGGGAGGGACTTAGGGGGTGGACAGACAGATAAGGGAGTGTCAGTGGACCACTTCTTATGGGCCCAGTTCAGTGCACCAATAACTTTCTCATCTTTCAGAGTCCTGCTGTCTTAGAAAATGCTGTCCAGCAAGGATATTCCAGAAAGATTCGTGGGACATCTGCTCATCTGCCCGATGCCCTTTTCACCTCTGGAGGACTCTGTTTTCTCCTCTTTTAAATGGCAACTATAAAAGGAATCTATAAAATACCACTTATGACTGTGCTAAAACCACGGAATTCTGCTTTAGACGTCTGGCCGCACACTCGTTACAGTCCCAGGGGTGTGGTGCTGGCTGAGTCCTGCGGACTGGGAGGTGCTGACACTAGACCTGAAGGCTGTCCATGTTTACTGCTGTCACGGGGCTCCCCTCTAATGGCACCTTCTGATGTAGAGGAGGACAGTCGGGGACAGCTGTCCATGCCACCCATTCATAGAGACTCTCTGATGGTTACCAAACTCAGAAGTTATGTCTGATGCTTTCCCACCTTCCTTGAGGAGAGTTTTTTCTCTTTGTGATGATGATTATTGTATTACTTGGTATGAGACAAGCTTCCACTGGGAATTTCTCTGTAATTGCGGTGTGTATGGGTTACTGGTCCCCACCTCTGCCCTGGCCGCCACCTCCAACTGGGGCCTCACTGCTCCCGGTCCCCCACCTGGATCATTCAGCTTCAGCAAACACTGTGTCCTTTCTGTTATTCAGGGCCTTTAGGGCCCCTTCCGTCTCAGGACCTTTGCACATGCTGCTTTGTCCTCACCTTTTAGTTCTCCCACACGAGCCTTCTTTGACTCTGACGGGAGCAACCACCGTCCCCTCCTGCTGAGGTACTCTCTCGCTCATGGCCCTCGCCTGTGTGGTCCACAGCTCTTAGCTCCTAAAATGAGCCTGCATGATTAACTTGTGTGGGGGTGCATTGTGCAACCCATCCCAGTAGAAAGTGAAGGTTATCTTAAGAGCAGGGGCATTGTCTTGCTCATGCCTGTATCCTGAGTCTGAGGCCCATGCTGTTAGACAGACAAACTCACTATTTTGTATATGTGCGGCCGAAGCAAGCACTATTCACTATTTTGTAACTAGACACAGATGTTTGGACAATGGGCCTCATACGCCCCACACATGTTATTCCCACCCTGCTGTGTCCAACTGGGTGTGCAGCAGCACGAGGCCCCACACACTTTTCTCAGGTGCGTCTTTCCACTGTACAAGCTCCGATGTGAAACAAGGGATTACTGCCGAAGGCTTCCCCACATGCGTCATCTCACGAGGGCCGCAGCCTCAGTCTCCGAGGTTGACTAACAGGGGAACAGGCCCGGGCCTCAGCCCTCCCTGCGCAGTCTCTCCTTTGTATCTCTATGACACCTGCAGTTTTTCTCTCTTGGATTCTTTGTCACATTAGTGTAACTGTGTGTGTCCCCACATGTCTGCACAGCTTTCCTGCCTGTTTCTCTCTTTATCTTTAACACTTAGCACAGTGCTTTCCACATGACAGGAGTTTGAACAAATGTTTGTAAAATTCACAAAGGTTTTCTCCACTACTTATTTTCTGATGACTTTAATGGTCAGATTGTTTCCCACATATACCTAAATGTATGGATTTCCTTTCTGCCCCAAAGTCTAAGATGCTCAGTGGAGGTTGCATGGGGCTAAAGGTGGTCTCCAAGGATATTTTCCAAGTGAGCATTTTAGGGCTCCATCCTTTTGCCTCTGTGGTCATTCTTACATCAGCAAATAGGATAATTAAGTAAGCAATTTCAGTTCTATTAAAAGCTAAACCAGAGAACTTTTTATCCCTAACCCTCCACATCAAGTCCCTCCCCACCACAATCCCAGTCAACACAGATGAGCACAAGAACTAGTCCCATCAGCCACGTACATCATATCAGTTGGCAAGAATGATAATTTTGATGGCAGTCTGCACTTATTCCAGCTGAAAAGCTCATGAGATATGGTGTGTCACCTAACACAACGCACACTGCTCACGAACAGGCCATTCAGAAGCTAGGATGGACAGTCAGCGAGAGGATCCCTTTTCTTAGAGATTTCATCTATTTTTAGTTTGTTAAAGCCAGGATGGTACTATCTGCCACTTCTTAGCATTTTGTGTTGGAGAGTCAGGACTTACATTTAAAATAATTGATGATTTGTCTTGTTCCAGAAAAAGATTAAGGCTAAAAGAACCATCTACCCACTTACCCACATGATGGTGACACAAGAATAGAGAGAAAAACAAAGCTTGGTTCCCTGTTCATTAAACACCACAAAGTGGCCTTCCTTAAACAGAAAAGACCTGAGCTAAGGACAACAAAGTATGACCTGGCAATCCAACCCATTGTTTAAAGAAATGTGTCAAACGCTCACCACAAGTCACCTATGCAACACCTTTTAAGGGTATCCAGCTACATTTCAATCATTTTATTTCTCAAATCCCCATGCAGTAAATGTGATGCTTCACATTTTGCAAATGATGAAACTGAAGTTCACTTATCATAAGAAAAAACAAAATTAATACCTTTGTGAAGTGATGACTGTTAAGTAGACCAATTGTGGAGATCATTTCACAGTATATACATATATCAAATCATTATGCTGCACACCTAAACTAATACAATCTTATATTGTATTATTCTATGTCAATTCTATCTCAGAACAAGATTGAGATAGGTAAAATTTTCAAAATTGCATCGCTAATAGTTAACGAAGGATTTCTATGTTCTTTCTATCATGCAATCTACCTACTGCCGTGAAAATAAAATATAGGAAAGTACGAGCATCTCCAAAGCACAAAGGAAACTGGTCCTGAAAACTTAAATATTATAAAGTTTAAGTGTGCATGAGAACTGGGACTAGGGAAACAGGCACTAAAAAGTGAGTACTCAGGGAAGTGACTTGCAAAGAGTAAAAAGAAACCAAACTGTCTCTGAGGATGAATTATGCCTCCAACTCCAAGAGTCACTCTTAGTGGATAAAAATGGACCCTCACAAGGAGAATATTCTGAGGGATCTGGGTCGGTACATCTAAAACGGAGGGCCCACTCCAGCCTGAAGACAGGAGGGAGAGGAAGAATGGAGAGAAGGGAAAAAAGGAAGTAAAGGAAGTAAAGAAAAGCCGTGCCCATAAATGGAACTGACACTTTTGTCTGCGTTGTAGAGCACCGTCCAGTTCACAGCCCTTCTCCATGCAAACCCGTCCCCACATTCTCTCCCACCCAGAACACAGCTGTCTCAGGTCTCCACGTTGGCCGTTCCCCCAACCTTCCTCAGGGAAGCAGTTGCCTGTGTTCCCAACTTCCAGGCTTAAAATGAATCATCAAGTCATCTCCCTGTGATCTATTTATACAAATATTTCTAGATGAATGCTATGGACAACCTCTGCTATTTCACAACTAAATAACAGGACCCGTTACAATATTTTTATTGTTAAGATCCTTCCAGCACCAGGAGACCTCTGAGACCCAACAGAACAAACATTTAAAAATCAGAATCTCCTGTTAAATAGAAGATGCCAGAGCTAAAATCTCCCTGCTTCACAAATAGACGTTCTAAACTCTGTGTTTTTCCACTTCAGATAAAACTCTGGCAAGAAAATAGGTATTTTTCTGTGCTTTCCAAAGCATTCACTTCCAAATTTTATTTTCTTCTTTGTTCAATAGTTAATCAGACTTCACACTGAATAGACTGCCTGAGCCTTCCAAAGCTAAGGGTTATAGAAAATCTGCAGTCTTCGTGACAAAACACACAGATTTTTCACATGAGCCCAGGCTGCAGTGATCCAGGACCAGCAGCATCACGCACTTTCTCTGAACCCTTCGTTTTGAAATGATGAAGCCTGTTTTCCTGAGATAGACAAAGTGGCTTGGAGTTAAAGAAATTAAAAATAAAGTCATTTTGTTAAGTTATGCCTCCTTGACCCTTCTTTAATAAAATTCATTATTTTCTCTTACACCTTTTTCTCTCTATAGATCATGATGTACTGGGAAAGTTACCCACTTTCATGACACTTGGGTCACCTTTCGGGGATACATTTTATGGACCCAAATGTGCACAGCAAACAAAAGCCCATCAACCTTCCAGGCGCTGCGTGCATATTCATTCTTGAAAGTTGCAATGATGCCTATTTCTTTGGGGCTTCTAGCTTACATTGTGTCATCATGTTCCTTTTGTGGGTTTTTATAACAATCTTGTAAGGTAACTAGAAAACACACACATATTCCAATTTTACATATGAAGGAACTAAGATCAGAAATTAATGAACACATCACCGCGTGTTGAGCCCGGGTTCTCTGCTCTAATTCAGTGAGATGTCTCATCCACCTGCCTCACCGAAAAGATCAGCCAAGACCTCCCAGTGGCCAGGGCTCAGAGCTGCGCATGTGTCCTCCTGCTTTATCCCCTCTCCTCACCCACTCTGGCTTCTTCAGAGTCCCATGAACCCACTTTAGCCCATTTCATCACCGCACCTAGTGAAGTCTCCAGAGTGCAATGGTAGTGAAACAGACGCAAACTCAGAAAGAGGAGCTATGGGTCTAACCAAATGCAGTTGTCTCTGGAGGGAACATCAAAATCTCCAGCAGATGTGGAAGACTCAGCTGCGGTTCTCAATGAATGTTGAGACTTCAGCTGAGCTCTTGCACACAGCACCTGTGCTACCACGGGAAAAAAAAAAAGCAGACCTTCTAGAACCTGAAATAGGGACTAATCAGAAAGAAGTGAGCTGGCCTTTTTCAGTCAGAAGATCCAGTAAAGGGCACCACCTTTACTGGTCCCAGGGCCTTTGCTGAAAAATCTCAGTGTCAAGAACAGAAAGGCCCTTCAGTCACTCTGCCCTTGGGACCCCTTTGTCTCCCCATTTGGAGCCGAAAAAACTCGAATTTTCTAGTTCACTCCAAAGAGGTCCTTTCTTCCCAGAATTAAGAAGGGTGACAAAGCCGGTAAGGCATCAAACAACCAAATCTTTCTCTAGGGAGTAAGAGAAAGAGAAGGTGCTGGTACCATACTCTAGATCCGTGCTGCCCAATCAGTGGGCACCAAGCCCTTGGCACATGGCTCACGCAAATGGGGACAAGCTGCAAGAGCAATGAGACCTGGGCTTCCAGGTCTCCCAGTAAGAAAGAGTGCAGTCATCTCATTAATTATATATTGATTAGTTATTGAAATGACAGTATTCGGATATGTTGTGTTGAATAAAATAGATTTATATTTACTTTTGTAATGTGGCAATTTGAGATTGCAGATGTGGCTCACGTTACATTCCTATAGGACAGGGCTACCCTAGCACAGAGGATACAAGCTTTTCTAGAACAGAGCTGGGTAGTCAACAGTTCAGGCTTCGTGAGCCACCGCATCTCTGTTGTGACAGGAAATGCAGCCATAGGCCACAGGTGCACAGGTAAGCATGGCTATGTCCTAACACAATGTATTTGCAAAACCAGGTGGTGGTCCCAGCATCTGTTCTACAGCACAACTGGCATCTTTAAATGAACACGTGATTTTTCAATAGTCTGTTTTTATTTAGCAGTCTTAACAAGCCACTAATAAGAAAAAAGAGTGGAGGAAGCCGTCCCAGCCTGGCAGAGCAGACTGCTAAAGACCCAGTCCTGTGTGTCCCAATAGCTTGGTTTTCATTGTCACCATTGTCACCAGCTCACAGGTCAAGAATCCATCACACAATTCACCGTCCACCACCCCTCACAACAACAGGACATGCCCAGGCACTCTTACATGAGCAAGCTGCCCGCTGGAAGGAGGGGTCACTGTCACACAAAGGCTCAGACATCAAGCTCTGTCTTAAGCCATGCGGTGACATCCCTCCTGAGCAAATGCCATCTTGAAACACTCCTGTACTTTTTTGTCCCTTGACTGCTGACTCTGTCACCACCCAAACTTGCAGTTCAAGGCTGCATTTGGACACTCTGACACGACATCACTGACCATATCAGGACCTGCTTTTATAGGCACGCTATGGGACAAATCGCAAAGTGCAGCTCAGCAGCCTAAGGCATCCCAATGGAGGGGACCTGGGACATGGTGCCCTGCCGGCAGTGTGGGCAGAGGGTACACTGTGCCGAGGTCTCTGGGAGGACAGTTGCTGATGCCGGTCCTCCTAGCATGCCAACTGACAGCAAGGTTTCCTTGTCCCCACCAAAGCCCACAGTTCCTGCCAGGCTCCATGTGTCACCGTTCTTGATTTGCTCAACAGAAAGCAAAATTGGTGACTTTAGCCATGCTTTCTTGCATCCAAGAAAGAGCTGGCTTTCCAGTGTGTGCCTCTAGTGCAGGGCAGCGGGCACTGTGCCAGCCACTGCGTGACAGTGTTACAGTTTATGTGAACAATCATCCTTAAACATGTTTATCTTTACCTGCACATCCAAAAAATTATATTTTTATTGTTGAATGAAAATTAATGTTTGCACGTTTAACTGCACAGAAAATCGAATTGTCCCCAATAATGGTGAAGGAACCAGTAAGAACAGAAGCTGAGCTGCCTACCTGTTTCTTTGTATCTTTTCTCTGCCTGTTTTAAACAGAGAGGATCAAGTTACTACTTTAGAAAATAAGCAAAGCCAATCATTATTGATATTAATCATCATCAGTTTATTTTCCTCCTCCTTTTTATTGTTAGGTGCTGACATGCATAAGCTGTAAGTAAATGGAACATCTACATGTGCTTTATTAACTTGTTGCAAACCTTCAGACCACAGCAATAGTCACAGTTTATGTTGGAAATGGCAAAATCGATGTGAATTCTGCAATTGACAGTGATGGATGGAGGCCCTTCCCAGACACCCTCTCTGCTTTGTTGGCGCCGAGGGCCTCGGGAGCCTCTGCTTCCGCTCGGCACATGGGTGAGGTGGGAGAGGACATGGCCAAGCCTGTGGCCCCACACGCCCCACCCACAGGACCACCGCAGCCTGGCTCATTCGCAGGCACATCCCGAGCATGACTGTCTTTGAGACGTTAAACCAGAAATAGAAAAGTCCAGGCTGTGCCCCAAGGGCACTCTGGCCTTTGAGGTCTGTGCACTGTCACAGAAACCCTGCTATGGGCATGGGGAGGGAGGTCCCGGCTACCGATGTCCCATGGCTACTGGGGCACTTGGTAAGTCATGTCCGCCTTTGGGTCCTGGCCTTCCCATCCACAAATAGTCAGTCATGCCTACAACACAACCTTAAGTTTGGAGTCCGATGAACGTTTGTGAGCACGCGCTATCCATTTGGTACCCTGTAACTGTAAATGCCATGTCCCCTCAAGGCGGCAGTCATTTCAGGAACACCCTTCCAGTTATCCCCTTCCTTTTACAATTCAGAACCCCCCACATGCCTGTGTCTGCACGGATAATAAGCAAGGTGCTGCTGTCCCACTTTGTTTGTGCATCTTCTGTCAGCAGGCGTCCCTATGCCAGGGACCTCCCTGGGCCCACGAGGCAGACAGACAGGCAGCGCCTACTCCCCCATTGCCCCGCAGGCAAGCAGGGAACCCTTCACAGAGTAAATCACCAGCCACGTGCATTCTCTTATGACAGAGGTTTGGAAAGTGTGCCGAGGTGGCAATTGATACTCGAGAAGCCAATTCTGTCTGGAGGGACCAGGAGAAAGTGTCCCTGAAGGGCACACTGGAAACAGTCAAGTGGAGAAAGTCACAGTGTGAAGCCAGCAATCTGGGCTGCGGGGGAACATGGGCTTCCCAGGAGGACAGGGGGACATCAGAAAACAGACAAGGCACTACAAAGAGACGTTCATGCAATAACTGCATGTTTCCAACATCCATTTTGACAGAGAAATGTTATTTTCACAGTCATCCATTAGCTGAATAAATTAGAGGAATTAAAAGTTACTATTTCTGCCTGAAGTTGACCTTTTAAACTTAACCTACTTTTAAAAAATCTGTTGAAATGCAACAAACCAAAACTTTCTACAGTCTTCCTAAGAAAGCATACCATGTAGTCAGGGAGATGTGGTTTTCTAATAATACATCATTTCAAAGGGCTTGCCTTTTCAGCCAATTCTATTCATCACTGGTCCCCCGAAGGCCGGGCCTGCCCTCCGTCCTCTGACTCCCCTGTCCCCGGAAGGCCGGGCCTGCCCTCCGTCCTCTGACTCCCCTGTCCCCTGAAGGCCGGGCCTGGCCCCCCGTCCTCTGACTCCCCTGTCCCCCGAAGGCCGGGCCTGCCCTCCGTCCTCTGACTCCCCTGTACCCCGAAGGCAGGGCCTGCGCTCCGTCCTCTGACTCCCCTGTCCCCCGAAGGCCGGGCCTGCCCCCCGTCCTCTGAGACTCCCCTGTCCCCCGAAGGCCGGGCCTGCCCTCCGTCCTCTGACTCCCCTGTACCCCGAAGGCCGGGCCTGCCCTCCGTCCTCTGACTCCCCTGTACCCTGAAGGCAGGGCCTGCGCTCCGTCCTCTGACTCCCCTGTACCCTGAAGGCAGGGCCTGCGCTCCGTCCTCTGACTCCCCTGTACCCCGAAGGCCGGGCCTGCCCTCCGTCCTCTGACTCCCCTGTACCCTGAAGGCAGGGCCTGCGCTCCGTCCTCTGACTCCCCTGTACCCTGAAGGCAGGGCCTGCGCTCCGTCCTCTGACTCCCCTGTCCCCCGAAGGCCGGGCCTGCCCCCCCCCCCGTCCTCTGACTCCCCTGTCCCCCGAAGGCCGGGCCTGCCCCCCCCCCCGTCCTCTGACTCCCCTGTCCCCTGAAGGCCGGGCCTGCCCCCCGTCCTCTGACTCCCCTGTCCCCCGAAGGCCGGGCCTGCCCCCCCCCCGTCCTCTGACTCCCCTGTACCCTGAAGGCAGGGCCTGCCCCCAGTCCCCACTCCATAGCTTCCATGTGATCCTATTTCTCTAGCGAGAGGAGTGCCCGTGCTGCCCACTGCCTACAGCCTGAGCAGCTGCTGTCCTGTGGGAAGCGTCCATGCAGCAGCAGGGCGCATGCCAGTTCGGCAGGGTCAGGAGTCCTCTTTGCTCAGTAGCATCATTTTGCTCTGCTGAGTCTTTTGGTGTCAGGTTAGTAGTCACTGTCCTTGTGATAGAAGAAGTCACAGTCAGCCGTATGCTTACCAGCAAGGGGAGGGTGCAGAGTCTGGCCAATGGGTGGCCCTTGGCCTTCACCCATTTTCTCTGGTCTCCATGGGATGGGCTAGGCAGGGTTGGCATATTCTTTAGTGCCTGCTCTTACACAGGTGTCCACTGTGTGCTTAGGTCATTTAAGATGCAGAGTGAACTTTAAAGAAGGAAACGACAATTCACTGAAGTCTTCTCTCCCACTGCCTTCCATCGGCTGGGGAGCTCTGGGAGACTATCCCCACCCAGCACCCACCAGTACCATTAGGACGATTTATTGTTAGAACCAACAGGCAGGGAGTTGGGGCAGAAGGGGTACAGGAATCAAATACAGGCAGCCAGGCTGGTTTTCTCCTGTCGACACTCACGAAATGGTATTTGTGAAACGTGAAAACATCCTGAAGCTCAGCATTTGCTTCATGCTGGGCAGACTCCTGGAGAATGCTGCTGGAAGATGCTGCAGGCCTGTGGGTCCCCTGAAGGCCCTGGTCATGGCTTGCACAGTCTGGGGACTCAGGAATGCAGAGTTCACCTGGGAGGCTGTAATATAAAGTCCTGTAGGTCAGAACGTTCCAAATCCAGCTGCCCAGAGTCATCAGAGGAGCTTAAATATATTCAGTACACAGGAGCAGGCCCCACGCTGGAGCCACCGGACCAGCCGCAGTTAATCAGGGAAAGTGCTCTCTGCCTCCTGTGCTCGGCTAGAACTTAGCCAGAAATGAGTAAATACATTAAAAATTCAGTGCGTCTGTAAGTCCTACATCAGTAAGTACAGAGATGGAAGGGGACGTCCCCCACTTCCATCTCTGCAGCACTCACAAAATCCCTGTGCCAATTCTAATCTGGGGCCACTGGGTGAGCCCACACATACTGTGCAGCCCTTGATGGACATATGTGTCCTAGTGGTGTGTGGTCAGAACAGCCCCTGTCTGAGGTCACTCCAACCCTGAGCAGATGCCTGAGTGACCGGCCATGATCCTCAAAGACCATTTTGGAATTTTCCACATAGTGACAAGCAAGGAATGGCAGCCAGTTCCAGCAGAGGTTGTGACCTCGTAGGACAAGTTATACTCCAAAGCTATGACCCAGTGAGGTGGGTTAAGGCCACACTGCAAGTGCAGGTAGAGGCCCATTCACCCCCAGGACACTCAGGGGCGACCCACCTGTACTGGGTCCACTCTCAGCTGCTAAGATGAAACGGGTCATTCACCATCCAGGGTGGACCCCACAGGCTATGTCTCCAGGAGTCCTGGTGGTTTTGTGCTGACCTGGCCACAACTTGTCACCACTCATGCTCCACATTTTCAAAGCAATTGGTAGAGGGTGAGGTCTAGTATGGCAGCTATGGGGTCAGCTGCCGTGAGCTTCCCACACAGACACAAGACCAGGTACCAGAAGCACCAGGCGCTGCCAGACTCAGATATGAAAATAATAGAGCCCACCACTGTGCAAACAGCCCCCAGTAGCCCAAGAAACCGGTCTCAAACTTGAGCTTCAGGAAAGACGATGATGACATCATGTCTTCACCCATGCATGTCACAGTGAACAAAATTCTTTACATGCAGTATCTTTGCATTTCCAGGAGTGCACTCTGCACAAACAGCTCATAGAGAGCAAGTAACCCATCTCAGCTCAATCGGAAAATACCAGAGCCAGAACCCCAGGAAAACACAACTGTTGGCTGAAAATAAATCTGGGTGCTGTGTCCTTGGAAGAAACCAACTGAAAAGGAATCAGTCACTTACTTCAAGGTATTACTACTTGTACTTCAAAGATTTTTTTTAATTAAATAGGTCCCTCCATATCTGATCACCTGGTGAAATCACCAGCCTCTTCCACAGTTCCCAGGACACCCAAGGTCCCTTTCATAAGTCTGTTTCAACAACGCATCTCAGATAACACTGTAGCTCAGCGTGGTATCACAACCACCTTCTCTGACTTTGTCTCCACACTTTACAGATAAATCTGCCCAAGGCCACCAGCCGCACTTGTTAGAAACAGCACATTCCTGGACCTGTGACTAGCTGCCCTGAGCAAGCAATCACTGAGGTTCACCAAGCTGCTCAGCAGTTACTGAAATGTGGCAGATAAAGACTGCATTGTACATCAGCCCAGGCTGCATGGAAAGTCATTACCAGCATTAATTCTAATAGCAATATTAATTCAGCACACTCACTCTTGCAGGTACTGTGACAAGTCCTGAGACGATCTGTGAGTGCAATTTAATTTCCTTTAATTCTCATATTCACCCTGTGTGTGAGCTAGCTGCTAATATTACCCCCACTTTTAGGAGTCAGGGCACGAAGAGCTAATGCACCACCCATGGTCATATGGGAGCAAAAGGCAGCTTCAAATCCTTGGAGAATCAACAGATGCCAAGCTCTAAACATGCCTGGGGAGGAAAGGTCCAGACTGCCAAACCACTCCTTAGATATTCCTTACAACACCACTTCCCAATTCCCAAATCCATAAATTCTAGGCTTAGAATTTAACCCGCCCATTTTATTTTAGGTCACTGTTCTATCCCACTTCCACTTGGCCTGTTGGAGATACATCCCCTGCAATGTTTCAGAAGATCCTGGTTCCAACAAGTAGGATAATTATATGGAGGGAACAAGAAGCCTTGAGGGCAAATGGTAACTAAAGCCTGTTAAAAACCCTCAGAAAATCTCATGTCCGAATGTTGGTTGAAACTGCAGAAATAAAGCTGGAGGAGGTAACAAGAAAAACATCTGTTTGTTTCCCAAGAAAATACCGATTTCATTAGACGGTAAAGTCGTTATGGGTGAAGAATCCATTCCAGTTGGCTAATCCATTTACAAGGGATGCCTAGCCCAAAATATAAACTCAATAAAAGTATGATGCAAAATTAAAGATGAGATACTTAAAGATGATGTCTCTGGAAAACTTTCAAGAAACAGAATTATAAGCGAGTCTTAATACTTGCACGTCTCATGACTGAACAGGCATGTGGCCCAGAGTCAGCAAAAGGGGCATCATCTGAAGGTTGAGCACAAGCGGGGACTACACTGAATTTGTAGAAACCCTTGCACGTTTCAGTTAACGTAAGTTTGAAAGCTTGAGAGTTTTGTGGTTGCCAGAAGCGCTACAGCAAAGTTAAAACACAGGATCAATTTGTGTTCCAGTGGTTTTTTTGGTCTTCCTATGAAAATAAAACCAAACCACAAAATCTCTTCAGTTTCTTAAGACCACAGGTCTCATTAGAAACAAAAGCATGAGTTTTTTTTTTACAAAAATTGCACCCCAAAATTGTTGTGGGGAATAATAAATCTCCTCCAGTTTCTATGCAGTGCTAACGCAACAAGAAAAAAAATCATATGATGTGTCTGGCCTTTTGAATCAACAATGCCCATCTTGGTCCCTCTGCCTAGATTGAGCCTTCTCCTAGTGAAGCTCCTTCAAGACCTGGCCCTCATGCTCCCTAACTCAGCTGAGCTATAATAATAACATTTTTATTCCAGCCTTCTGTCCTGGAGCTAGTCTCCAGCCCTTCAGCAGCAGTGTGAGCAATAAAAAACAACTCTTTTCTGTAACATTTCATTGGCTGCTCCATAGATCAGGTGAGTGCATGGGGCTCGTGTCCGGGAACACTGCGTGGTTCTGTTCATATCGGCAGTTTTCCAGCTACCATACCATGATTTGCTATACACTAAAGCCCTGGGAACCATCTTGGAAAAGCTTACCAGGAGAAAACAATAAAGCTGGCTTTACTGAGTATTGTTATTTACAGGGCGGAGGTGGCTATACAGTATATACAGTATATACAATATATACACCCCCGCCCCGTAAATAACAATACTTACACAGCCATCACTTACTCAATATTCTCTTACACAGCCATCAAAGAACCTAAGTGGATCTCATTTAAAAGCCACTTGACCTAAATAGTTCAAGGGATGGAAAGCATCTTAGAGCTAATGGGAGGTAAGGGTAGATAGGGAAGAGACAGAGAAACAGAGAAAGATCAAGACATAGGGAATAAGCTAGTAAGCTTTAAGAAGGTAACTTTGGAGTTTTCGAAAATCAGATATACAAAAAAGTTGAGGGCTGTCAGCCTTAAAAGTCAGTTAGTAGAAACAGAAGTTTACGCCAAAGCCATGAGGAAGCCTATGTGTCTTTGGATACAAAGCTAGTATCACCTCCCCACACCAGAGTATTAGAGAAATAGTGTAATCGACTAAATTTATCAAAGTAAAAAAGAAACAAGAGACTACAAAGTTCAATTATTTAGGGTCTCAATATTTATAGGACAAAGATTTTATTGAATCTGTGTATTCCCAAATACAGACTAGGTCTGAGTCACATTTGACAAGGAAAAGACCATGAGGTCAATGATGGCAGAAGGAGACGTAAACACAGTCTACCCTCAAACAACATGGCTCCGTTTACAAGCAGGTTTTTTCAATAAATATATAGTTGGTCCTGCATGTCCCTAGTTGTCACACCCAGTCATTCAATCAACAGGGCTGGGAATCTATGGACCCAAAGGGCTGGCCGTACGGACAGATCCATGCCACGTTAGGAGCAGACTTGAGCATCTGCAGACTTTGGAGTATCCTGGAGTGGGGGTCCTGGAACCAATCCCCTGTGGAAATCAAGGGACAACCCAAGTATTTTGGGGATTCAAAGTGATACCCAGATTTTCTACTGCCAGGGAGTTGGCGCCTCTAAGCCCCATGTTGTTCAAGCTTCAAGTGTATATTTATTTGGAATTTATATTCATCCAAACTCTATAATACAATGGAAGTTTCTCAAGAATTAAGTGTAATTAAGGACATCATAGAAATGGCGGCATGAGGTGAGACTCTTGAAATCTCCCCTGGAATTTACAACATGCTGAACAACTATCATTCCACAAAGCACTCCCTGCACAGCAGATAAGCAAGATTAAGTGACCAACAAATGAAATCATCTGAACGTGGGCAAATTGGTCAAGAAGGGGAGGGGGGGAAACAGGAAGTGGGGAGACGCTGACCGCATGGTCACAGGAGAAGACCTAGCTTGGAACTCTGAGCTCCCTGCATTCCAGAGCTACTACAGCTGCGGGAGAGGAAAGAATTTGGACTGCTAGGACCTGCTTATGGCCAAAAGTCCTGACTGAGGGATCAGCATATAACACGGCTGAACCCAATGCTCAGCACAGAGACCTTGGAGCAAAGACTGAGGGAAGAAGGCAGAAAACGGTGGTTTAAGCCCTTGCTGCCAAGCAGAGGACAGAAGGCTTAAGCGCAAAGCCTAGCGATCCCTTCCGACCCTCTCAGAGCTTGCCCTGCCCACCTGCCAGTGATAGAAGCAGAACGGTAGCAGGGTCAGATCAAAAGAACAGAATAGTTGCAGTTCTAAGAACTGCAGCCAGCAGCCATGGACTTACAGCCTGACTACTTCCAGTGAAGAGGAGGGAACCCTGGGAAGCTTTCCTGGTGGTCACAGCCATTGCTCAGAGCCACCTCTAACAATCCACCCCACCCCTGTCCCCACCTACCCGGGCAGATCCCTGCAGGAGTAAACAGAGCCATTGAAACACACAGGCCCTGAATCTAGTTCAGAAAGAGCTTCCCAACTTCAGAAGCTTTCCACATCCACCAAAGAGGGTGGTGCCCTGAGACCCAGGTGACCTGCTCACAGAGGAGAAGCCCACCTTCCAGAGAATGCTCCCATTGTGTGAGAAGCCAGAACAGTGCAGAGAAAATATAACACGACAGCATGAGAGAGAATTAAAGAATGCAGTTGGAAGGAAAATAAAGCATTCTACCAACACCTACTGGAAAGCTAAAGGAAAGACCTCTTCCAACCATCCTGTTGCCGAACCTGCTCCTGTAGATGTCTAGGAAGAGAAATAATGAATCATTAATTCCCATGACAAACCAAGGTAACAAGGCAGCTCAGAAAATGAAAAGTCTCCAGAAAATGAACGTAAAAACATGGAAATATAGGATTAAAATGACAGAAAATTCAAGATTGTAGTTCTGAAAAAACTCAACGAGATGCAAGAAAACACAGACAGGCAGTTTAATGAACTCAGAAAAACAATCAAAGTACAAAATGAACATTTTAACAAACAGACAGAATTTGGAAAAAAAAAAGAAATTATGGAGATTAAGAACTCAATAAAAGAAATGAAGAATGAAATAGCCAGCTTAATAAAGTTGACCAGATGGAGGAAAGAATCAGTGTCAACAAATACAAAACTGGAAAAAGATACAGAAGGAAGAAGAGAGAGACGTGAGAGTTAAAAGAAATAAAAGAACTCTATAACAATTTTCTGACTCCATCAGAAAGAGCAATATAAGAATGTTCTCTAGATCCATCCATGTTGTTGCAAATGATAAGATTTCTTTCTTCTTTATGGCTGCGTAATACTCCATTGTATAAATGTACCACGGCTTCTTAATCCAGTCGTCTACCGATGGGCATTTCGGTTGTTTCCATATCTTGGCTATTGTGTCTAGTGCTGCAATAAACATAGGAGTGCATACAGATTTTTGAATTGGAGTTTTGGATTTCTCCAGGTAGATGCCTAGAAGTGGAATTACTGGATCATAGGGTAGTTCCATTTTCAGATTCCTGAGTTACCTCCATACTGTTTTCCATAGTGGCTGCACTAATCTGCAATCCCACCAACAGTGCACTAGCATTCCCTTTTCTCCACATCCGCGCCAGCATTTGTTGTTTGTTGATTTATTGATGATAGCCATTTTGACTGGAGTGAGGTGGTATCTCATTGTGGTTTTTATTTGCATTTCTCTGATAGTTAGTGAGGTTGAGCATTTCTTCATATGTCTTCTTGCCTTCTGTATGTCCTTTTTAGAAAAATGTCTCCTCAAGTCCTCTGCCCATTTTTTAATTGGGTTGTTTGCTTTTTGGAGTTGAGTTGAGTAAGTTTTTTATAGATTTGTGATATTAATCCCTTATCAGATATATCATTGGCAAATATCTTTTCCCATTCAGTAGAATATGTGAATGAACTAATCAGAGACAGTTTTGAGGTCACAAAGAAAAAACCGAGAGTTGTTAGATGGGCGGGGGCGGGGGGGTGGGTTGGGGATAAGGGGAAAGGTGAAGGGACTAGGAAGCAGCTGGTAACCACAAGATGGCCTCAGGGTTTTCTGAAAATTAATTTGGGGAACTTATTCAATAATGTTGTAAAGATTTTGTTGGGTATCCGATGGACATGCATCCTATTTGGGAGACCACCTCAGAGATAATGTGGATGCCTGACCATGTCATTGTACACCAGAAGCTAAACATTAATGAATGCCAACTATAATTTTATATATATAATGTGATGGCTCGGTGTGAGGTTGGAGGGATAGTGGATGGAGGGAGGGGGGTTCACATGTGAGGGATATAAATGATGAACGTCTAAGTATTACCTTGTCTTGTACACCTGAAACTAATAAAAAAAGAAAAAAACAAAAAAAAACAAAACAAAAAAAAGAATAATGGGCATACCAGAGGAAGAAAAAAGGGAGAAGGGAAGAGATAGTATATTCAAACAATAGTTGATAAGAACTTCACAAACTTGTGGAAAGAACTGGATCCTCCAATCCAAGAAGCAAATAGAACACCTAACTACCTCAACGCCAGCCAGCTTTCTCCAAGGCACGTTGTATTGAAGGTGTCAAAAATTAACGCCAAAGAAAGAATCCTCAAGACAGCCAGAGAAAAGAAGACGGTAACCTAAAAAAAAAAAAAAACCCCGTTAGATTATCATCAGATTTTTCAGCAGAAACTCTACAAGCCAGGAGGGAGAGGAACCAAATATTCAAACTATTGAAAGAGAGAATTATGAGCCAAGAATAATATATCCAGCAAAGATCTCCTTTGCATATGAAGGAGGAATAAAGACATTTCAAGACATCCAGAAGCTGAGGGAATTTTCTAATACACAACCTGCATTACAAGAAATACTAAAGGAGGCTATGAGACCACCATCAACAGGGACAATTTGTGACAACATAAAAACTGGGAGAAGAATGGCCTCAACCGGAATATGGAAATGGAGAAAGTAAGCATGCTAAAGAAAATGGAATACTCTAAATATCAAACTTTCTTTTACATACTTAAGGGTAACCACTCAAAAAACATCCAGAACTGAAATATACACTGTAAGAAAAGAAGAAACAGAGGGAAACATCATAGAATACAACCACACAGAAATAATAGACATAAACAAAAAAGCAAAGAAACAATGGAGACACAGCCTTACCAGAAAACTAAAGATAGAATGAAAGGAAATCCTCACATATCAATAATCACCCTAAATGTAAATGGCCTAAACCCACCAATCAAAAGGCACAGAGTAGCAGATTGGATCAAAAAACTAAACCCAACCATATGCTGTCTCCAAGAGACACATCTAAGCTACAAGGACAAGAATACGCTCAAAGTGAAAGGGTGGAAATTGACACTCCAAGCAAATGGTACCCAGAGAAAATCAGGTGTAGCCATAATGATATCAGATGAAACAGACTTCAGGGTGAAAAAGATATCAAGAGACAAAGATGGATATTTCATCATGGTAAAGGGGACTATACAACAAGAAGACATAACAGTCATCTATATTTATGCCCCCAATCAGGGAGCCCCAAAATATACCAAGCAACTACTAACAGAACTAAAAAGAGAAATTGACCAAAACACAATTATACTAGGGGACTTAAATACATCATTGACAGCTATGGATAGATCATCCAAACAGAAAATAAATAACAAAATAGCAGCCCTAAATGACACATTAGATGAAATGGACATCATTGACATATACAGAGCACTTCATCCTAAAACATCAGACTATGCACTCTTTCCGAGTGTACATGGAACATCCTCAAGGATAGACCATATGTTGGGACATAAAATCAGTCTCAGCAAATTTAAGAAGATTGAAATCATACCAAGCATATTCTCAGATTACAAGGCTTTGAAATTGGATATCAACTGCGAAAAGAAAGCAGAAAAAACACAAATATATGGAGATTAAACAACATACTTTTGAAAAACGACTGGGTCAAAGAAGAAATTAGAGGAGAGATGAAAAGATACATAGAAACAAATGACAATGAAAATACATCCTACCAAAATTTTGGGGATGCAGCAAAAGCTGTTTGAAGAGGGAAATTTATATCATTACAGGCGAATCTCAAGAAACAAGAAAAATCCCAAATAAATAACCTCATGTCACACCTTAAAGAACTAGAAAAAGAACAAGTGAAACCCAAGGTCAGCAGAAGAGAGAAAATAAGAAAAATAAAACAGAACTAAATGAAACAGAAACAAGGATACAATATAAAAAATTAATGTGACAAAGAGCTGGTTCTTTGGAAAAATTAACATAATTGACAAACCCTTGGCTAGACTCAATAAGATAAAAAGAGAGAAGACACTAATTAACAAATACAGAAATGAAATAGGGGAAGTTATCACAGACACCACAGAAATACGAAGGATCATGCAAAAATACTATGAAGGACTATAAGCCACCAAATTCAATAACCTAGAAGAAATAGACAAGTTCTTAGAAACATACACCCATCCAAGGCTGAACCATGAAGAACTGGAAAATCAAAACAGACCCATCACCAGTAACGAAATTGAATCTGTCATCCAAAACCTTACAAAAAGCAAAAGTCCGGGACCAGATGGCTTCACTAGTGAATTCTACCAAACCTTCAAAGAGGATCTAATACCAATCCTGCTCAAACTCTTCCAAAAAATTGAAGAAGAGACAGTACTCCATAACTCATTTTATGAGGCCAACATTACCCTGATACCAAAACCTGGTAAGGACAACACAAAAAAAGAAAACTACAGACCTATATCTCTGATGAATACTGACGCAAAAATCCTAAACAAAATTCTAGCTAATCAAATACAACAATGCATTAAAAAGATTATTCATCACGACCAAGTGGGGTCACCCACGGGGCACAAGGATGGTTCAAGATCCACAACTCCATCAATGTGATACATCACATAAACAAAATACAGGACAAAAATCATATGATTATATCAATTGATGCAGAAAAAGCATTTGTCAAGATACAACATCCATTTATGATTAAAACACTTAATAAAATAGGTATATAAGGAAAATACCTTAACATAATAAAGGCCATATATGACGAGCCCTTAGCTAATCTCATAATTAATGGTGAAAACTGTTCCTTTGCTCTACGTTTAGGAACACGACAGGGCTGTCCCCTATCACCTCTGCTTTTCAACATAGTTTTGGAAGTCCTCGCGAGAGCAATCAGGCAAGAAAAGAAATAAAAGGCATCCAAATTAGGAATGAAGAAGTAAAATTATCACTCTTTGCAGATGACATGATGCTATTCATAGAAAACCCTAAAGACTCCACCAAAAAGCTGTTAGAAACAATCAATGAATACAGTAAAGTGGCTGGCTACAAAATCAACATACAAAAGTCCATTGCATTCCTATATATTAACAATGAAATCTCAGAAAAAGAAATACAAAAAACAATTCCCTTTGCAATTGCAGCAAAAAGAATAAAATACCTAGGAATAAACTTAACCAAGGACGTCAGGACCTATATGCTGAAAACTATAAGACATTTTTGAAAGAAACTGAAGAAGACACAAAGAAATGGAAAGACATTCCATGCTCATGGATTGGAAGAATCAACATAGTTAAAATGGTCATATTACCCAAACCAATATACAGATTTAATGCAATCCCCATCAAAATCCCAATGGCATTTTTTAAAGAAATAGAACAAAAAATCATCAGATTTGATTGGAATCACAAAAGACCCAGAGTAGCCAAAGCAATCTTAAGAAAAAGAACAATACTGGAGATATCACACTGCCTGACTTTAGCTTGTACTACAGGTCTACAATAATCGAAACAGCATTGTATTGGCAGAGAAACAGACACATAGACCAATGTAATAGAATTGAGAACCCAGAAATAAAACCACATAAATATGGACAGATAATTTTTGACAAAGAAGCTAAAAACATACAATGGAGAAAAGACAGCCTCTTCAATAAATGCTGCTGGGAGAATTGGATAGCGACGGGCAGAAGAATGAAACTGGACTGCTATCTGTCACCATGTACCAAAATTAATTCAAAATGGATCAAAGACTTAAGCATAAGACCTGACACAATAAACTGCATAGAAGAAAACATAGGTACTAAACTTATGGACCTTGGGTTCAAAGAGCATTTTATGAGTTTGACTGCAAAGGCAATGGAAGTAAAAGCTAAAATAAACAAATGGGACTATATGAAACTTAAAAGCTTCTGCACAGCAAAAGAAACCATCGACAAAATAAAGAGGCCACCAACTGAATGGGAGAAGATTTTTGCAAATGGTGCCTCCGATAAGAGGCTAATATCCAAAATATACAAGGAACTAATGTAGCTCAACAAGAAAAAAAAAAACAACCCAATTGAAAAATGGGCAGAGGACCTGAAGAGACATTTCTCCAAAGAGGACTTACAAATGGCAAATAGACATATAAAAAAAAGCTCAACATCACTAATCATCAGAGAAATGCAAATGAAAACCACAAGGAGATATCACCTCACCCCAGTCAGAATGGCTATCATCAACAAGACAAATAGTAACAAGTGTTGGAGAGGATGTGGAGAAAAAGGAACCCTCATACACTGTTGATGGGAATGCAGACTGGTACACCTGTTACGGAAGGCAGTGTGGAGGTTCCTCAAAAAATTATGAATCGAATTACCATATGACCCAGCAATCCCTCTCCTGGATATCTACTCAAAAAATCAGAAAACATTTATCCATAAAGTCACATGTGCTCCAATGTTCATTGCACCTTTTTTTACGGTGGCCAAGACATGGAAACGACCAAAATGTCCTTCGATAGATGAACGGATAAAGAAGTTTTGGTATATATACACAATGGAATACTATTCGGCAGTAAGGAAAGATGACATAGGAACATTTGTGACAACATGGATGGATCTTGAGAGTATAATGCTAAGCAAAATAAGTCAGACATAAAAAGCAGAGAACCCTATGATTTCACTGATATGTGGAATATAAAGCAAAAACAACAAAAGAACAAGACGAAAAATGAGAAACAAGAACTCATAGACACAGACCATAGTTTAGTGGTTACCAGATGGTAAGGGGAGGTGTGGGGAGGGAGATGAGGGTAAGGGGGATCAAATATATGGTGATGGAAGGAGAATTGACTCTGGGTGGTGAACACACATTGGGATTTATAGATGGTGTAATACAGAACGTTACCCCTGAAATCTATGTAATTTCACTAACAATTGTCACCCCAATTAATTTAAAAAAATAAAAAAAGAAAGAAAATAACTTAACATAATAAAGGCCATATGTGACAAACCCTCAGCTAATAACAGAATTAACAGTGAAAAATTGAAGCCCTTTGCTCTATGTTCAGGAATACGACAGGGCTGTCACCTGTCACCTCTGCTGTTCAACACAGTATGGGAGGTCCTTGACAGAGGAATCAGGCAAGAGAAAGAAATAAAAGGCATCCAAATTGGGACTGAAGTAGTTAAATTGTCACAGTTTGCAGATGGCATGATGCTATATATAGAAAACCCCAAAGACTGCACCAAAAAGCTATTAGAAACAAAAACGAATATGGTCAAGTTGCCAGCTACAAAATCAACGTACAAAAGTCCATTGCATTCCTATATACTAACAATATAATCTCAGAAAAAGAAATAAAGAAGAAAAACAATTTCTTTTGCAATTACAACAAAAAGAATAAAATACAATGGAATAAACTTAACCAAGGATGTAAAAGATCTATATACTGAAAACTACAAATTTTTTTAGAAAGAAATTGAAGAAGACACAAAGAAATAGCAAGACATTCCTTGCTCATAGATTGGAAAAATCAACATAGTTTAGATGGCCGTATTTCCCAAAGTAACACACAGATGTAATGTAATCCCCATCAAAATCCCAATGGCATTTTTAAAGAAATAGTACAAAAAAACATCAAATTTGTATGGAACCACAAAAGACCCTAAATAGCCAAAGCAATCCTGAGAAAAAAGAACAATACTCGAGGTATCATGCTCCCTGACTTTAGCTTGTACTACTAGGTACAATAATCAAAACAGCATGGTATTGGCAGAAAAACAGACACACAGACCAGGGGAATAGAATTGAGAACTCAGAAATAAACCCACATAAATATGGACAGGTAATTTTTGACAAAGAAGCAGAAATCATACAATGGAGAAAAGACAGCCTCTTCAACAAATGGTACTGGCAGAATTGGAAAGCCACATGCAAAAGAATGAAACTAGACTACTATCTCTCACCATGTACCAAATTAACTCAAAATGGATCAGACCTAAACATAAGACCTGAAGCAATAAACTGCATAGAAGAAAACACAGGTACCAAACTTATAGACCTTGTGTTCAAAGATCATTTTATGAATTTGACTCCAAAGGCAAGGGAAGTAAAAGTTAAAATATATGAATGGGACTCTATCAAACTAAAAGTTTCTACACAGCAAAATAAACCATTGACAAAATAAAGAGGCCACCAACTGAATGGGAGAACATTTTTGCAAACAGTGCCTCCGATAAGGGGCTAATGTCCAAAATATATAAGGAACTCATACAACTCAACAACAACAACAAAAAAAACACGAAACAACCCAATTGAAAAATGGGCAGAGGACCTGAAGAGACATTTCTCCAAAGAGGACATACAAATGGCAAATAGACATATGAAAAAATGCTCAACATCACTTATCATCAGAGAAACGCAAATAAAAACCACAGTGAGATATCACGTCACCCCAGTCAGAATGGCTATCATCAACAAGACAAATAGTAACAAGTGTTGGAAAGGCTGTGGAGAAAAAGGAACCCTCAGACACTGTTGGTGGGAATGCAGACTGGTGCAGCCGCTATGGAAGGCAGTGTGGAGGTTCCTCAAAAAATTAAGAATAGAATTACCATATGACCCAGCAATCCCTCTCCTGGGTATCTTCCCAAAAAATCTGAAAACATTTATCCATAAAGATATATGTGCTCCAATGTACATTGCAGCTTTGTTTACGGTGGCCAAGACATGGAAACAACCAAAATGTCCTTTGATAGGTGCATGGATAAAAAAGTTGTGGTATATATACACAATGCAATACTAGTCTGCCATAAGAAAAGATGATACAGTACCATTTGTGACAACATGGATGAATCTTGAGATAATTATGCTAAGCGAAATAAGTCAGACAGAAAAAAGCAGAGAACCATATGATTTCACTAATATGTGGTATAGAAAACTGCAAACAACAAAAGAACAAGACAAACAAATGAAGAAACAAAAACTCATAGACACAGACAATAGTTTAGTGGTTACCAGAGGGAAAGGGGGTGGGGGGAGGGAGATGAGGGTAAGGGGGATCAAATATATGGTGATGGAAGGAGAACTGACTCTGGGTGGTGAACACAAAATGTGATGTATAGATGATGTAATACAGAATTGTACACCTGAAACCTATGTAACTTACTAATAATTAACATTCCCATAAACTTTAATAAAAACATAAGTAAGTGTAATTAAATAATTTAGAATAAAAACAATGAAAGGAAGTTTAGGAACAGACTGACTCACTGTAATGACCAACCTAGTGACAGGTAAAAATGAGAAATGTAAAAAACGACCTAGAAAGAGACAAAAAGAAAACCATGTCATAAAATGAATTTGGCTACCAGGTATTAGAAATAACAAGCCAAAGTTCATGTGCTCTTTGAAAAAATTGGCAATAAAATCATAAACACTTTTAAATGTTTACAATACTACATAGTTCTTAAAATAGTGCCCTAAAGACAAAGCAACACTAGTCAAGTACAATTTGTAAGACATCTTCTAGAGCTGTGAGAACCAGGGCCTCTTACCTGCCTGCCATCCTTGTCTGCTCAGGCCACAGGAGCTCCTTGTCTCCTGGGGACTTCCTGCCAGGGATCAGCACTCTCCTTCACCCAGAGTCCTCGCTCTCCTCAGATCACTTCCCGCCCTGCTGCTTGTGATCAATGACCTCCCTCTGTGACTGACTTACTCACTGACTATAAGAGCCCTGAGACCAGAACCTGTTATCTTCTGTGTTCCAGGTAATAGATTTGTTAAATGAACACACACAAACTCCACTCGGGGACAATAAGGGGATGCAAGCCATGGGGAAAAGCAGACTGGACAATACCCAGCCCAATGGACCCTGTAGTGGGGCCCAGGTAAGTCCAAGTGGGCTCTGGGCACCTGGGACAGTTGTACTACAGTTCCGACTGGAGCTCACCCTCGTTGTAACCATAACCAAAGCTATAACAGCCTGCAAAGTCGTACATAAATCTAATTACCCCCTTAGAAACAAGAACTAGAAAAGGGATCTCAGAGAAACGGTTTCCATGAGATTTAAGCTCAGAGCACCTTAAGAGGGTCTCATTACATAATGTGCATTGAAACTCCAATCTCCCTGCTGGACATCAATGGAAGGGGGCGGACCCAGCAGCTACTTCTACTGACAGCTATCATACCAATGAGAGAAGCATGCAAACGGTTTCTTCTCGTCCCTAGCTCTCCTGTCCACATTGTGTGGATGGTTTTCCTATGGTGTTTTGAAAAACTGTACTTTACATTTTGGGTAAAAGACATACCCACTTTCATGCAGTCCCACTTGTTCAGAGTAAAAGGAGAAAGACAGAGCCCTGAGTGCCCAGGATAAAAATATGAATATTGTTTGACCATCAGCCCTAAAAGGACTTCCCAAAAAAGATTAGCCTTAAGGAGAATTTGGAAGGAAAGGGGTGTGCATGAAATAGACTCCAAGTCAAATGCGTAGGGAAACATGAAAGAAAGCAAAAGGCTCGACAAAGGCACATGTATTTAAAGAGCTGTTTGAAGGCTTAAATAGGAGTGATCCTTCAGGATTATAGAATAATTTCTGGCTCAGACCTTGCAAGATATTAAATGTTAATTTCACTTTTTAAAAAATAAGATGGCAAAATCAAGCAGAGAGTATTTAATTTAGACTTGGCTGTCCATAGCTGCACCAGTCATTCATTTTTTTCTAAGTCTCTGACCAAAAACAACTGAGAGGACTTACAGATAAAAATATGCTAATATTCCATAAATAAAAAGCCATCAAAATAGCCATTAAGAGTAACTGATACATATTAAAGTGCTTCTCTCCTCACACAAAGTTATTATTTTAACAGAATTGTGTAGTTGGTGCTTTCACCTGTACCAATAGCAAAAGCAAGTCTCTACAAAGTAGAAATCACATAAACGTGAGCAGTAGCTCCTAGGATGAGCTACTTGGTGGACAATAAGTGTGCAGGCCTCTAAGTGGTAGCCCTTTTGTTTGTAAACCTGCATTACCTCATATTAAGTACTTTGTCAGCACCAGGGCCAAGGCTGAAGTCCGTTTTCTAAATCATCTGTGGAATGTGTGTGTGCACGTGTGTGTATGTGTGCATGTGTGTGTGCACGTGTATGTGCATGCACATGTGTACATGTGTGTGAGAGTATGTGTGCTTGTGTGTGCGTGCATATGCCCGCACACTCAGCCTATTTGAATATCAAGAGGCACAACTACACAGACTAATTACATGTTTAAAAATGAAGCAAGATCTTCCAACCTAAGTTTGTTTGTTTGTTTAAGTATGTGTGTCACAATTCCTCCGTAAACAGTAATACTTCCCACAAAGGGCCACAGAAGGTAGGACCCAGCTGGTGACAGGCCAGGCATTCATGTTGCCGATCAACGCAAAGGATGCAGAAACAGGGCGCAGCTCACCCCAGGCTCTCCCGCGGATCCTGCTGTGGGCCCCGCATTTTTCTCTCCCTCTGCAGCTGTCTCACCATGAAAAGCCTGGAAGAGACATCAAAATGCAGTTATTTTTTACATGGAGCACATTCCACAAAAGCCAGGCTTCTCTTATGAGCTGATGCTTCTTTTCTGCTAATCCCCTACCTCTCATCTTTCTCCCCTTTCATCTCACTAATCCACGGGATTCAACTGCTGTCTCCATGCTCACCTTCTGTGGCTCCAGGCTTTCGGTCCCACCCCCAGCTGCACTTGGGCCGAAAAATGGCTTCAAGCCGCCTTCCTGGGACCACATTGTCCTCTACATCTCAGATGTGAGACACTGGCTGGGCTGAGTACCAGGTCCTAACGCGGAGCATTGTCTGGAGTTGGGATTCAAAGCTGAGTGTGTATTTATGAAAATGTGTTAAAGCACACAACTGCAGTTAAAGAATGGGTCAAGCTAATGGCTGCACACGAGACACTGTCGTCAGAAAGCTCACCTGGGACTCTGAGTCTTGCTCACATCAAAAGTACTGACACGATCGATTCACAACAGATTTTTTCGGGATTTCCCTATCTTGTAAATACTAGTTGATTAACTAGAAGCAAGCTGAAGAAATGGGTGCCACAGGTGACTGTGGAATGACAGCCAAATGGTAAACTGACCACAGGAAGGAAGTTGCCAAGACCTATGAGCCTGGTCCCCACTCATGCCTCCTGGTCACCAGTGTCGCTTTCACTGGCCCTGTGTGAACTTTCGCAGACACTACATGTTTCATAGACAGACTGTGAAGATTCACCAGGAAATATTTCCAAAGGGCTTCGAACTCACTACAAAAATACAGGGAACTTCTAATGCCTGAGGCCTAGGCCCTGAAAGGATGCTTCCTGCTCCTCTGTTTCTCATGCAAATGGAAAATTAGGTGTATACTGGGCAAGTGTTTTCAGTTCTTTGGAGAGGGTGTACTAAGTGATGAAGCAAAGTCTTACAAAGGTGTTAAATACTGAAACTGCCAAACTCCAGCTGCCTCTTCAATCCCAAATTCAGGATAATCCACCAAATGTGTCCATAAGTCAAGTCACTGTCACCTGTAAGGTCACCCCTAAGGCTTGTGCTTTCCCTGCACTGCTTTTCATCTGTGGATGCATGTGAGCTGGTCTTTAAGCTTTCCACCTCCACGAGTCTTCCTAGGGCACACATACTCCCAACACCTGCACACAACCACACCAAACACCCCACACACACACCATACCATACTATACACACAAACATACACGTACACATGCCACACCAAACATATACATACTACACCATATACACCACACAAAGACACAGACACACACACCACATACACATACATACCAGACACACACACACACCACACACACCGAGATACACATACATACATACCACACCATACATACCACACACACACACACACACACACACACCATCACATGCTCACACACATATAAACTATACCACATACACCACACAAACACACCATACACACACACACACACACACACCATACCACACAGCACACATTGTTTCCTGTTTTGACCTCGTCCTATCTTGTCACAGCTCCAATCCGGGAAGACTATGCTGACTAAGCTCCCATGCTGACTATGATAGGACACTTTGTGGGAAAAGTAAGTCCCTCTTCTCCACACACAGTTTATGATGCTCTTCCTTTCTGATGCTCATTAAGGAGACAACGTGTAGACTAATTAGGAGACTCAGGTCCTGCCTCTGCTCTGACATTGGCTGTTCTGGGACCTCACCGGCCCATATGTGTGACTCCCCACCTCTAATTCTGAGGACGTGTGGAAGGACCGGATGGCACAGCGAACAAAAACGAACTCTGAAAAGACATAACACAATAACAACCACTTGTGTGTGGCTCTGCAGCTAGAGGCAGCCTCCAGGTGCCTTCCTACCTTTGTGAGGCAGATGTCACTGAGGTTGAGTGCTGCCCTAAAACAACCCCTTGGTTTCTTCCTAAAGTAACCCCTTGGTTTAGCTGTGAGAGAGGAGATAAGGGACCAGAAGGACCAACTATGTTATGCGCTGAGGAGGGTGCTTGTCATGCAGGAACTCATGTGGGATGTCAGGCAGGGTCTTAGCTCCCGCTCCCCACACAAGAACACAGGACATGGTGAGGCCAAAAAGGATCACCCATGGCGCCATAGGTAGGGGAGCCATACCACTATAGTCTCGCCGGCGGCTGGGTGGGAGACACAGGAAGCAGAAGCCACAGAATCCTCAATCCACACCCCACCACATTCCAGCCACCATCTTCTTGCTAGCCCCCATTTTTTTCTGCTAGCATATCCACAGAAGTTATATTAGTGGCCAATGGCTCACTGGTTACAGCTGACTGCCAAGTATCCACAGCTGGTTGCCATCCAATCACAGTTGATGGCCATTTACTACCCGAGCCAGCACCTTTCCATGTGAGACCGAGAGCCTGGAAACTGTACTCCTGGCTCTGGCCCCACAGTGCCAGTCCTCAGGAAGACTCCAAATTACTGACCCTGTGCAGTCCAGCCCTTCCCTGCAGCTCTGGAAAGCGATGCCATGAACTGTGCATCTCCAGGGGCAGTGTCGTGCAGGGTGTCAGGCGGAGCGACCTGCAGGGTCTCTGATCCCGCTCTCCACATAAAAACGCAGGACATGGTGAGGCCAAAAAGGAACACCCACGGAGCCATAGGTGGGGGAGTCATATCACTATATTCTCACTGGCAGCTGGGCTGGAGACACAAGAAGCAGCATCTACATAATCTGCAACCTGCTGTCCTAACAGCAGTCTGTGCTTGCCAGCCACCATCTTCTTGCTAGCCCCCATTGTCTGCTAGCGTAGCCACAGCCGTTATATTAGTGGCCAATGGCTTATGGGTTACAGCTGATGGCCACCTGATTACAGTTGATGGCTATTTACTACCTGAGCCAGCACCTTTCTATGTGAGGCCGAGAGCCTGGAAACTGCTTTTTGGGGCTTCGTCCCCACACTCCACCCCTACAGGGTCTCGCCTCACAATCTACGTGACAAGTGTCTTCCGCGAGGGGCCCTGTGCGAGGAGACTGGAGGTGAATGCAATATTCTAGAGACAGCCGGGCTCTCTGAGCACAGCCAGGGTTTCTCAGGGCACCACCAGTACTTCTGGGCACAGCCAGACTTCCTGGGCTTTTTAGGGTACCACCTGTCTCCCCGGGCACAGCCAGGGCTCTCAGGGCACTGCCACTCTCTCTGGACAGAGCCAGACTTCCTGGACTCAGCCAGGGCTCTCAGGGCACTGCCACTCTCTCTCTGGGCCTCTCGGGGTACTGTGCTGGAACAACAGCGGCTCACATCAAGGTGCTTACATATTATCAATGGCGGCCAGTCAAGACACAAAAGCAAACATGCGCCAGATCCACTACATGGTGGCATGTTCCCAAACAGCCAAGTAGTCCATTAAATTAGGGATGGAAGGCAATTCCCCATAGTCCATAGTCATTCGCCAGGGCTGTCCTGGGGGTGAGGGATGACCTTGACCTCACCCTCATCTCCCACAGAGGACTCAGCAAGCGTTTCTCCTGGGACAAGTCCCGCATCCAGGCTGCCTCAGCGAGCAGTTCCCAGCCCATAGGGTGGCAACAACCTACACTTTATCCAGCCTCTGCTGGTTGGGGAACCATCCACATCTTTCCACCCCTCCACGGGGATCGAGCTCTCCGGCAGCTGCTCCTCCTGGTCTTCCACAGACTGAGTGTTTGTGGGGACAAAGCCCCAAAAAGCAGTTTCCAGGCTCTCAGCCTCACATAGAAATGTGCTGGCTCAGGTAGTAAATGGCCATCAACTGTGATTGGATGGTCATCAGCTGTAACCAGTGAGCCATTGGCCACTAATATAACTGCTGTGGCTACACTAGCAAGAAGAATGGGGGCTAGCAAGAGCGAATTGCAGAGAGGCAGATGCCACCAGTGAGAATATAGTGATATGACTCCCCTATCTGTGGCTCCGTGGGTGTTCCTTTTTGGCCTCACCGTGTCCTGCGTTCTTATGTGCGGAGCGAGACCAAAGACCCCGCCAGATGCCCTGCATGACAAATGGCGCAGCGAGCAGGGTCCCCGGCATGACAGTGTTCATATGCACAAACTGCTCCACTGCCCTTTCGAAAGCTTTGGCCGGCACCGTATCCTGCCGACTACGCCATGTGTCATGCGGCGGATCCTGCTCGCTGTGCCATTTGTCATGCAGGGCCAACAGCCAACCAGTCACAGCCTACGGCCATCCAATCACAGTTGATGGCCATTTACTACCCGAACCAGCA
This sequence comes from Rhinolophus hipposideros, assembly GCF_964194185.1. Lineage (NCBI taxonomy): Eukaryota > Metazoa > Chordata > Mammalia > Chiroptera > Rhinolophidae > Rhinolophus > Rhinolophus hipposideros. Next base: position 1,157,228 of record NC_138050.1, read on the forward strand.
CCTTTCTATGTGAGGCCGTGAGCCTGGAAACTGCTTTCTGGGGCTTTGTCCCCACAGGCAGATCCAAGAGACACCATAGTCTGGAAGCAGACCCCACTTGTGCGGGCCAAATGTTCCACATTTTATGAGCTCTCCTGAACCCAAAATTACGTACAGGGCTTAGAAGGGGCCTGGGCAACTGAGGTACCTAACCGCAAGTTTCACAGCTTCTTTTCATTAGCATCAGGGAAATCCACATCTAGACACAGTTTTTCCCAGTGGTGGAAAGCTCATTGAAGACACATCCAGGGTCTTCTAATTTTAGGAAACTTCTCGTAGACTCAGAGGGTCCTTACTGTTCCTGCATGCTCTAAAATGTTATTCTAATGCGCAAGGTGGTCGTACGGTCTGCAGGCAATGACGGCTCAGAATGTGGGAGCCATTGGCAACTCTCATCAGGTCACCTCTGTGAATTTTCTTCCTGCCAGCACATCAACAATGCAAGTTCAATCAGCCATTCAGTCAGCGGTTATTTCAAGGCACCTCAGCTCAGAGCCCAGTGAAGAACTGGGCAGGGAGGGTGCAGAGACCACGAGGCAGGCCCTGGCTCCCCAAGCATCCAGGCCTGGTAGACAGAAAAGTTGTGCATTCAAATGACCAGGACACATGGTGGTGACTTCCAGACACAGAGCGGCCCGTCCCGTGAGCTGTGTGGACACAGAGGAGGTAAACATGTGTGGGGACAGAGCCCCAGAGAGCAGTTTCCAGGCTCTTGGCCTCACAGAGAAAGGTGATGACTCAGGTAGTAAATGGCCATCAACTGTGATTGGATGGCCATCAACTGTGGCTAGTTGTCCATCAGCTGTAATCAGGGAGCCATTGGCCACTAATATAACTGCTATGGCTATGCTAGCAAAAGATGGGGGCTAGCGAGAAGATGGTGGCTGGCAAGTGTGGATTACAGTTAGCATGGCGGAATGCGGTTTTCAGATTGCAGAGAAGTGGGCAGCACGTTGCGGACAGTGTGGCTCCTGCTTCCTGTGTCTCCAACCCAGCCGCCAGAGAGAATATAGTGGTGTGACTCCCCTACCTATGGCTCCATGGGTGTTCCTTTGTGGCCTCACCATGTCCTGTGTTCTTATGTGGGGAGCGGGAGCTGAGTCCCTGCATGACTCCCTTCATGACACCATGATTTTGCCTACAGTACACAGAGGTGGCATTGAGAAGCCCCTTTTAAAGAGCTCCTTAGACAGAGCAGAGCAGGGGCACATGACAAGCTTGGATGGTGCCTGCAGCACTTTGTTGTGGGATGTATGCTGACTCGGCCTGTGGAGGGAATGCTGAGAGTGGCGGGCGGCCTGGGACTGCCCACGAGAGGACCACAGAAGACATGCCCACCAGGGCCGGCAGCACAATGGGGCCTCGTGGATCACAGTGGTCGAGATCTGCAGGACAGTCCACGTGGGAGACGAGGGAGCAGCCGTTTGCATGACCTGAGATCCGCTGCGTTCCCAAGGGGCTGCAGCCTGAGCTGGGAGCAGGTCAGCGAGCCATGTCATCTCACCTGCCGTTGCCTCCTTTTTTGAGCCCAGAAGTCCTGCCTTGTAGAATTTTCAGATCAGCTGGGAAGAGAGAAGCAGCACGCCCAACACAAGAAGCATTCTGCCTTCTGTTGTGTGACATAGACTGTAGGGGCAGAGGTCATTAGAAAAGGGGAAGATTAGAGACACAGAGGACAGGAACTTGACTTGTCCTTGGAGGAAGGGGCACTGGAGGCTGGGCTCTGTGTATGTAGCTAGGCAGGAGCTAGTGCTGGTTCTGGGCTATCAGACTGGTGCCCTCTGCTCCAGCAGTCACCGAGCTGGGGTCCTTACACATGTTAACATCACCTACCTCCTGGGCCTGTTTGCTCCACTGCAAAATGAAATACAGTAGGCACGTTTATTTCAAAATCCTGTAACTAGATGTTTAGAAAGCAGAGTATCAATTGTGTGCTGTACCCACAGGCAAAGGCACTAAAAAAAAAAAAAAAAAAAGTGGACAAAGAGCTATAAAAAGGTGGTGGGAGAGGAGGGAACAGCTGTTTGCATGACCTGAGATCTGCTGCGTTCCCAAGGAGCTGCAGCCTGAGCTGGGAGCAGGGAGCAGTGGGGGGAGGGAAGGTGCCCTGAAGCCTGAGAGAGACTCCCAGGTTGCACAAAGCCCGCCCACAGGCAGCTGGATGAGCAAACACAGAGGGACCTGACCATCCAGCCCACTGAAGGCCAGCCAGCCCCACACAGCAGTTTCCCGGGAACATTAGAACAAATCCTGTAGGAAGCTAGGGTAAGAGATTGTTTACTTGCGGTCTCAGACTCTGCCCGCAGCCAGCCTGACACATCTGGGTTCCACTGAGCACCTGAAACTGGACCTTGATGGAATGAACCATGCAATGTAAACAGAGCAGCCGAGAGCATCTGGGACGCAGAAGAGGGGTTGGGGGAGGTTCTGTGTGTTCCGGTCTGAACTGAATTTTCTTTCAAAGAATTCCATTTGCTTTCCAGAGCAGGTGAGAAGGAATGTGAAGCAGAATGATCAAATTTCATCCCCAAAGTACAAAAGTACTGGAATCAGCCATTCCATTAATCCTCATCCTCAAATTTTTCTTGAAGTCAGCAGGTGGCAAGAGAGTGGGCCAAAGGCGACAAGTGACGATATCGCCTTCTACAAAGCCTGTTGAAAAATCCACTATTCCACCCCAGTGTCGTATGAGTACCAAAGACCAGTAATTATTTCTTTTCTAAGTCCTCACCTGGTCATCTGTGCTTGCATTTCCTGTCACGTGCCTGCAGTGCTCCGGCCAATCTCAGGGAGGTCGGTGGGCTTTGGGCAATGGCTAGAGCCCCACTTCTGAGCTCAAGGCTGGGGCAACTACACTGCGCCTGGTTTTGTCCTTGCCAGTCACACAGTTTAAAGAAGATGCTTATTTTCCTGAGCCTCGGTTTCTTTTTCTGCATTTCAGAGATGCCCTGAATTACCTAAATGACCCGCCTTTCCTCTTCAAAGCGTTGTTGGAAGCACCAGTGCCACCAAGAAGTTAACCAGTGGTGCAGGCTCTCTGCCCGCCCCAGGTATGACTACAGTGGGGTCCCCAGGGCCAGCAGGAAGACTGCCGCTAGACTGGGGAGACCTCAACTCTAGTCCTGGCTGCATGCGCAGCTGGGTGAGTGTCAGCAAGGGACCGCTCTCCTCCAGACCCACTGCCTTCATTTCTAAAACGATGCTGTGAGGGCCTGGGCAGAGAGTTCTTACTGTTCCTGCCAGCTCTAAAATGCTATTCTAATGCACATGAAAGTACTTTGTAGATCGTTACTTGTTACCTAAGCATAAGGCCTTGTTGGTCCAGTTGTTCAACAGCCTGAGAACCTGGTGTGAGACCCTGAAATGGATGGGACAGAGGCATCCCACCTTCTCTGGGCCAGGGGGCTTCTGCTACCGTGAGGCCTGGAGCTGGAACATGGAGAATGTAACACAAATCTTCAGCAAAAATGCTTTCCCCTTGGACTGGCGAAAAGAGCTTCCCAGGAAAGCAGTCTGTACGCCAGCAACCTAGGGTGCAGACTTTAAGCCCATCACATTCTGTAGTTTCACACAAAACCCACCCTGGAAACAGACCTCCACTGTCTTAAATAGATTCATGTACTACGTAACAGCATCTTTATTCCAAAGAAACTGCTGTTCCTCGGGCCTTGAACACAATGGGCCAATTACAATGGTCATTTTATAAGATCAGTGAGAACTACTTTATTTTTAAATGTTCAATAGGTTTTTGAAAAGCTCTTACAAGTAAATCTAGAGAATATTTTAAATGTCAAGTTCCTCCTCTTACAGCTCTACAAACGAGAGAGACAACTGTTACCCAGATAAAAAATGGAGTGGGGAGTCTGACGCCCTCCTCATACTCAGAGCTTCTTACAAACTGCCATCAACATTTCCTAACAACAAACAACAGGAGGGGACAGACCCAGAATTCTGGGCACACAACTCTAAGTTGGCTGAGGACAAGCACAAAATTGTCACTGAAGTCACCATGTTAATTTTGACATTCATGCAAAATGTTTGCCTTTTTAATTCTTAATATTCCCTCTGTATATTTAGCACCATGAGAATATTTTAAATTTCCCACCAGTTAAATGCCGTAACCCTGAGTTCACACTCCTTTGCATGCAATCAAGTTTCCTAGAACAAGCTGGGGAGCTGCACAACGCTCACTCGTGCCCGACCCAGGACTGCACATATCGTGTGTTGTGTGACACATTGTCATGAAGGATGTCATGCGTGGTCTCTGGTCCCACTCCCCGCATAAGAATGCAGGACATGGTGAGTCCAAAAAAGAACAGCCACGGAGCCATAGACGGGGAGTCATACCACTAGTCTCGCTGGCTGGGTTGGAGACATAGGAAGCAGGAGCCACACTATTCGCAACCTGCCGTTCACCTCTCTGCCAACCAACCAAACCCACTTGCTAGCTGAAATTGGCTCTTGCCAGCCACCATCTTCTTGCTAGCCCCCATTTTTTTCTGCTAGCATATCCACAGCAGTTATATTAGTGGCCAGTGGCTCACTGGTTACAGCTGACGGCCAAGTATCCACAGCTGGTTGCCATCCAATCACAGTTGATGGCCATTTACTACCTGAGCCAGCACCTTTCCACATGAGGCCGAGAGCCTGGAAACCGCACTCCTGGCTCTGTCCCCACACACATACTCTCACATGACTGTATAGAGCTCAACAAGGTGACATCACAGGCCTGCATCTCCTATTACTGGGGTATCTGCACCCTCGAATGCACTAGGGAAAACAGTATGGAGTTTCCTCAAAAAATTACGAATAGAATTACCATATGACCCAGCAATCTGTCTCCTGGTACTTACCCAAAAAATCTGAAAACATTTATCTGTAAAGATATATGTGCTCCAATGTTCATTGAAGCTTTATTTATGGTAGTCAAGACATGGAAACAACCAGTGTCCTTCAATAGATGAATGGATAAAAAAGATGTGGTATACATACACTATGAATACTATTCTGCCATAAAAAAGATGAAATAGTGCCACTTGTGACAACATGGATGGATCTTGAGATTATTATGTTAAGTTAAATAAGTCAGACAGAAAAAGTTGAGAACCCTATGACTTCATTCATATGTGGGATATAAAACAGAAAGCAACAAATGAGCAAACAAAACAAACTCAGAGACACAGACAACAGTAGGCGATTACCAGAGGGAAGGGGATGAGGGGAGGACGAAGAGAGAAAAGGAGGTCAATTCTATGGTGGCAGGAGGCTAGACTTTAGGTGGTGAGCACACTATGCAATATATAGATTATGTATTACAGAACTGTACACTCGAAACTTACATAATCTTATTAACGAATGTCACCCCAGTAAACTTAATTAAAAAAACAAAAAACAAATACGGAGCAGTTCTGATGACATGCTGAGTGAGGAATTCCTTCTCCCCTCCTGTATGGAGCATTGCTGCCTACCTGGGGTAAGGTACATCAGGGTAGGGACGGGTAGAAAAGCTAAGGACAAAAGACAGTGATGTTTGGACATCATGTGTCTTTTCTTTTCCTGTCTATCCCCCAACTCAGAACTGGAACTGTCACAGACAAGGTGTGCTCCAGGCGGTCTACAGCAGGCCACCCAGAGCCCATGTGACTGGCCTAAAAGTGACATGGAAGCATATGTCACTTGTACTTAAGTGTTGAACCCTCTGTGGGTAAGGATGCGACTGTGCTCCACATGTGGGGTCACAGTCACTCATTTACACTTGACCCAATTGATACTCTCAGACTGTGCCTCATTTACTTGTTGTATAAATACTTTCATTCACAAATGGTAGGTTTCTCCAACTCTGACAAAGAAGTCTGAGAAGTTTCACAAAGAAGAAGAAAACCATATACATGTCTTGGCCACCGTAAACAAAGCTGCAATGAACATTGGAGCACACGTGTCTTTATGTATAAATGATTTCAAATTCTTTGGGTAGATACCCAGGAGAGGGATTGCTGGGTCATATGGTAATTCTATTCTTAATTTTTTGAGGAACCTCCACACTGCCTTCCATAGCGGCTGCACCAGTCTGCATTCCCACCAACAGTGTATGAGGGTTCCTTTTTCTCCACAGCCTCTCCAACACTTGTTGCTATTTGTCTTGTTGATGATAGCCATTCTGACTGGGGTGAGGTGATATCTCATTGTGGGTTTTATTTGCATTTCTCTGATGATTAGTGATGTTGAGCATTTTTTCATAAGACATGGAAACAACCAAAATTTCCTTCGATAGATGAATGGATAAAGAAGTTGTGGTATATATACACAATGGAATACTATTCGGCGTTAAGAAAAGATGATATAGGAACATTTGTGACAACATGGATGGATCTTGAGAGTATAATGCTAAGCGAAATAAGTCAGACAGAAAAAGCAGAGAACCCTATGATTTCACTGATATGTGGTATATAAACCAAAAACAAGACAAACAAATGAGAAACAAAAACTCATAGACACAGACAATAGTTTAGTGGTTACCAGAGGATAAGGGGGGTGGAGGGAGGGAGATGAGGGTAAGGGGGATCAAATATATGGTGATGGAAGGAGAACTGACTTTGGGTGGTGAACACACAATGGGATTTATAGATGATGTAATACAGAATTGTACACCTGAAATTATGTAATTTCATTAACAATTGTCACCCCAATAAATAAATTTTAAAAAAAATAACATATACAAGTATACACCTACCTTCTCTGAACAGAAACTTGTCATCCAAACCACAAATCTGCTATGAAGCTTCTCTTACTTTTTCATAAGGTTTGTAGCAGAATGTATTGGTTTGGGAGGTAAATGCTTACTTCCAACAAAGCAAATCCCCAAATTTCAATGGTCTGACACAGTAAAGCCTCATTTCTCACTGACTCAAAGCCAGCCTCCTGGAACAGGTGGCCAGACTGAGGGCACTAGAGGTGATGGCCCCTCTGCTCTCCCCGACCTTAACCAGGAGGTGACTCATTGCCTCTGCTCACAGCCCCGGGGCGAGCTGCCAGGGAGCAGAGGCACTGTTTGCTGAGCCACATTATCTCCGCCAAAGTGGGCAAAGCCAAGCTCTTTCCTGCAGTGGGCCCTCCCAGGAACTGGGTGGGCAGTGATTGCTGTGACCTTGATGGAGGGGCCCTACCTAGTTGTCGCAGCACCCCAGCCAAGTGCAGGTTCCAGTTTTTTGAAAGGGTCAACACAATTACTCACCTTACAGCTAACTGGTCTTTTGTAACAAGGAATTCTAACACTTAAAACACAGGAAAGAGGAAATTGGATTGAGGGGTTGGAAGACAAAAGGCCTGGGAACAGGGACCTTCTGGAGACCACAGTCCCCGAGTGTTGTGAGGGGGGGATTAACAGTCCCCCTTTTCCCCCTCCATTCCTCTGCTTCTTTCCTCTCTTACTCCACCCAACCATCACCGTCACAGACATAGTCTGGGTGTCCGTGTGCTGACCCTGGGGGAAGGGACTCCCCTGACAGGGTGGAAAGGGATGCCAGTGTGCTGTGAGAGCTGTGACAAGGTCACGCATAATGCTGCTGGTATGCGCGGCAGGAGGGGCACTGCCCAGGCAGCAAGAGTCAGCCTGCGCCCCTGAGAAGATGATGCTGACTCTCAGCGATTATACACCCTGGAAGTCAGCCAACCCATCTCCATTCAATGAGAAAGACATGAGGTCCAAAAACCAGTGGGTTTCCCAGGCTGCTCCCCACTCACTGTCCCCAGACCGGGGCCAGACCCAAGGTTCCCACTGTAGGTGCATGTCACATCACACACACAAAGCTACCACCTGCCATTCAGGGCTGAAGACCCAAAAGGCCCCAGCTCTGTCCCCTCCTCTTAGGACTTCTTGTAAAGATCATCCCTGTGAGATGTTATCCTCTGTGTGTCCACCTTCACCTCTGTGCCAGCCACCCAGTGACATTCCATCTGTTTTCTTTGCTGAGTGAATGTATTCTTCCCTTCTCCTGTAAAATATGCTCGCCAGGTAAGACTTTCTGCCACTGAAGAGCAGACCCCACCCCCTACCCCTCAGTGCCACTGCTGCTCAGATGGACCCAGGCCCCAGGTCACACCTGCTCTCTGCCATGTACCCTTATGTGTCTGGAGCAGGGGCAACAAGCACAGCCCAATTCATCACGACACTGGGAATTGGGATCACAGTGTGGTCATGAGAGAAAGCCATGCACCAGGTCACTCTCTGGCCATGCAAGGGGCCATTCAGCTGCCAGAGTCCCAGGAGGCTGCTGCAAGATTTTAAATAGGGTGCAGTTAAACACAGTTACCCCCCACCCAAGTGTTCATTTCCTTTCCCCCCAGCCCTCCAAACGGTCCTGCCTCCAGCCTTAATGACACAGAAATGGTGCACGGACGTCCCTGTCAACTCTCCTGTCACTTTGTGGCCTTCGTGTGGGCCTCAGTATCAAGCTGTAATTGTTCACTTTTACCAGGAAATGTGTGACCCCAACCTGCAGAAGTGTAAGTGAGACAGCATCCAAAAGTCCTGAGGCCTGAGGCTCCATCAAGAATCCAGTGAGGGACATTACCAACACTGTCCAGAGGCGGGGCCTCTGCAGCTTCAGACCCAAGTCCTGAGCATAAAGCAAATCAAAAGGCAACAAAATAGATCATGGTATCTTTTTGCTACGTTTTATAATAGAGACAATGACAGTGAACATTTCTGGAACCATGCACTACGAGGTCTGACGATTAAGTTCGCGAACTTGTTGCAACTATGTTGCTCACCTTTTTTAGATATCAGAGGGATTATTCATTATGAATTTGTACCAACTGGACAAACAGTTAACCAAATTTACTATTTGCAAGTGCTGGAAAGACTGCGTGAAAAAGTTGAAAACTACCTGAACTTTTCACCAACAATTTGTGGTTCACATCACGACAATGCACCAGCTCACACGGCACTGTCTGTGAGGGGGTTTTTAGCCAGTAAACAAATAACTGTATTGGAACACCCTACCTACTCACCTGATCTGGCCCCAATGACTTCTTTCTTTACCTGAAGATAAAGGAAAACATTTTGATGACATTCAGGACATCAAGGGTAATACAGTGACAGCTCTGATGGCCATTCCAAAAAAAGAGTTCCAAAATTGCTCTGAAGGGTGGACTAGGTGCTGGCGTCGGTGCATAGCTTCCCAAGGGGAGGACTTGGAAGGTAACCGTAGTGATATTCAGCAGTGAGGTGTGGAGCACTTATTCTAGGCGGAGTTTGCAAACTTAACTGTCAGACCTCATACATGCCCAGCATTGACTGAGCATTTTATATGATCATCTCCTTTCATTTTCTAGAACTAATAGGCATTAACTTCCTCAGGGAATAGATCAGACCTGCTAAACTGTCACTTCCTTCAGCGTGGGCACCAGATCTCGTTCATCTCAGGTCAGTGCTGGGAGCAGAGTGGCCTTCCAGTAAAGGCTGGTTCAATCATTTCTGTAAAACCTAAAGCAGGATTTGAGAGTTACGAGCTGGTGAAAAATGTTAATCCACTTTTCAGCCTTTAATGAATGCTTGCTGAACTCATGTAATGCACTTTTAAAGAAGTGCATAGTGTTTCATTCTCTTTATTCGATACTAAGAATTCAAAGAGAACACAGTATTGCCTGGCATGTCATTAAGAAAAACATTGTCTTCGCTCACCAGCATTTCAAAGTTTCAAAGTGAGTATTTTCATATACTCATGTCAAGTGCCAAAAACTGACATCCTTTTTAAATGTTGTGATCCAAAAATGCACGTTTGCACTGTCGTTGAGAATCCAGAACATGTTTTCCCACGAATGCAATCACAAATGGCAGTAGTGTCAGCTGTGTGACAACTTAGAGTCGCAGCTCTGTCAGGCACTCACCTGAGCAGTCTCAGTCCTTCCTGCTGGGGCACAAAGCAGCAGGGGTGGCAGGACAAGGCACCAGTTTGTTATTTACAGGTCACACTCTGGTCCTACTGACTTACATGGAACAATATCTGGATACAAGGACTACCTCATGAATGAGGCCTGAGGCAAGATGGCGGCCTGTTTATTTCTGTCCCTTTCCTCTCAGTGGTGGGGTCCTGGTGTTTGTTGGAGCCATGAGGGAGCTGCTCAGGCTACAGGAGCCAAGTCCCCCCCACGGGGGTTTGAACAGCAGAAATGAGCCGTCACCAGAGCTGGAGGCGGGAGGTGCAGGATCCAGGTGTCTGCAGGGCTGGCTCCTTCTTAGGCCTCACTCCTTGGCATGTAGATGTCGTGTCCCCCACCCACCCACCCTCCGGCCCCATGTCCTCACATGAGAGTCCCTCTGTGCACGTCTGTGTCCTAATCTCTCTTCATAAAGACACCAGTCCTACTGATTAGGGCCCACTCTAACGATTTCATTTTACCTTAATTACCTCTTAAAGGTCCTATCTCCAGATAATGTCACATCCTGAGGTGCTGGTGGTTAGGAACTCAACGCATGAATGGGGTGGGGGGAAGGTGGGCAAGTTCTTCTCATCACAGGGCTTATAACTCTTCAGAATAGAGGAGTAAAGCAAAAACACACATTTGTTCCCAGACCCAGAGCAGAGCTGGCCTCTGCTGCCCACACTCAGGACTTCTCAAGGTGGGGAGGGAGCTCCCCAACTACATGGATCCCCAGGCCCATCTACGAGCACCAGCTATGTGGGAGGAAAAGTATCTGTAAAATGGCCAAGAACTAGAGAAACGCAGACCTTTCCCCTCTCCCCTGAAGGACGACAGTGATTGCCTTAGGCAACAAGAGCTTGCTCCAGGTCCCACAAGCTTCTAACCGTGTATCAGAACCCAAGCCACAGGTTCCTTGGTTTTGACACAGGACATTGTGGCAGGGAGAGGGAAAGCAGGAGCAGGCGAGGAGAAGGACGTGTGTGGCCTGCAGCTACCTCAAGAAGTCAGAGTAAATCACAGAGTTATTGCCTTAGGCTACATGGCAAAATTTTAGTAAGCCCATAAACTGGGTGAGTTTTTATGAAAAGTTCTGGCTCTCCAGAGTAGGGAATCAATGGGGATAGAGAGTGACATCAGAAGGGGGTCATGTCCTCCCTCCCTGCACTATTCAGAACTCATGCTGTGCAAACTCTGGCAAACGGTGAGCATTGAGCGTTGACTTTGCCTGTGCTCTGTATCCTCTGTGCTAGGGTGGCTTGTTTCTGGTCCAATGCTCAGATGCATTCTTAACTGCATCTTTACACTGTTCCTCGTTGAAAATCCCCATGCTTTCGCACCACCGTGCTGTAAGGAGAGGAGCTGGATTGAGCCAAGTGATCTAATGATACACCTACTAATTACTCAGAAGCATTTCCACTTTAAAAGACATCTGAAAGTGTAGTGGGTTTATATAGGAGGAAATGAGGGACGCTACCAGGAGCACTCCAGGGTGGGGACCGTGAGGTACCATGCATGGCCCTAAATGCAGTGGCAGCCTGTGGCTCTGCACTGAGCCAGGTCAGCAGAGCGCAGCCCCAAGCGTGCTCCCGTAGGTCCCTGCGCCCTCTAGGAGCCTGCACACTCCTGGAGAGTTATTTCCCCATATCTCTGAAAGCAGAGCCCCGTCCTGTGACAGAGTCACAAAGCCACTGCCACTGGGACCAGGCGTGTGACCAGCCAGGCTGCGCCAAGTCTTCCCAGGGAACTTCTAGAGAAGGTTTTTCTCTCTGATTGAAAACAAGAGCTCAGGACCATGTTCTTTGCTGGCCTTCCATCCCTGCATTTCGACATTGCCGTCAGAGGAAAGGAGGTTTGCCACTGCAGTCACAAAGACACCAACCCAGAGCCCAGACGCTGTCAAACCACTGAACAAACCCAGAAAATGCCCATCTCTGGACTTCTCGTTAAGGAAAACAAGTAACGCCCAGATGGGGCAAGTCTCCTGGCTGGATGTGTCCTGACCTGCGGCCACCCATTCTCCCACCATGTCCAGGTCACACATGATTGGTGACACTCTAACTCAGCACTTTAAAACGTGGTTTGAAACATGGTTTTGCCACTGGCTAGCTGTGACCTTAGAAGTGCTACTGAAGCACTCTGAGCTGTCCTCATCTGTTAAGTGGGGATCATAACAGGACCCCCTCGGCAGGTCACAGGGACCAAAGTCAAGCGCACAGCCTTGATGCAGCAAGCACTGCATACGCACACCTTTGTACTGGGCACACCATTGCATGGCCCCATGTGTGCTGCCCAGGGTTGGTATCTCCCAGTTATCTGCTCTGAAGTTTTGCTGACACTGACATTTTGTTTATGGAATCCTGTCATCACAAACCACGCAGACAGAGAGTGTCCACCCCTGGCAAAGCCACAGCAGGGCTCTGCCAGCCCCGAAGGGAAGGCCCCCTGTGGCGAGCGAGAGACTGAGTGCACTTTGATGCCAAATAGAATATGTGACATTTCATAGAATCACGTGTGACAGGGATACAGCTGAAGACAATGCTGACTGGCTGTCCTAACAGCCTGGGCGGTCGTCCATATCCTTACAACCCAGGAGACAGATGGACGAAGAAGTGGCTTCATTTGGCATTCCTGGGTTCCTGCCTTCCACTTCCAGGGTTGCTATTCTCAGATGACCACAGAATGCCAGCGTTAGTCAGGCTAATCACTAACCAAACTATAAAGTGAATGCCTTTGATCTTTACATTGTATTATCCCATTAATATTCACTAAACTCTAACAAGTCGCCTTGGGTTACACAATCTTAATTTCCTCTAAAACACAACAGAAAGCACATTTTCAAAGAGCCCAGATACTTCACAATTATCTTTAAAGAAATCCATAAGATTTTCCTGGGAAGTAAATAGGCACTTAAGGTAAAGAATGCACTAAAGAGGGTGATACATTTCGACCAAATTAAAGAAGTGGGAATTAAAGAAAGACCCAGGCCTGGGAGCGGCACCAAACAGTGAAACCCATTCCCCTCACACGTGGGGAGCGCAGAGCACCAGGGGGAGGCCTTTCAGATACAAGAAATTCTCCTTCCCTCCCTGCTCTGTCCTCACTGGCCTCGGCTGAATCTACAGACCAGGGAGGCCAGCAGCTGACACAGAGGAGGGCAGCAAGGCAGTGAGCTGAGGCAGTCCTGGCTGGAGAGCCACAAAGCCAACCCAAGGTCACCCACAGAGGGACTCTCGCCTTTAGCTCTCTGACCATTTCCAGGAAGGAACTGTCTTCAGTGTCTCTACCCCATCATAGCTCTGATGAGGACCCTGTCACGGCTCACACAGGACATAGGATGGACTTAGCAGTCATTACTACTGCAGCATAGGTCAGCTCACAGAGATGACAGCGCATTCTGTGCCAGGTACTGGGCACCACTCTGAGTCTTCCTGCACAGGACCTCTTTCAGTCCTTACAAAAAGCCCAAGTGAGTGGCAAGTGGGGTGACCATCGTATAGGGAGCAAGGGCTTGTACCAGTCACACAATTGCTGGAGTCACGCCATTCGGCCCAGTGATGGCTTTATCCAGGAGTCCAAGCGTGCAAGGCCTTCCCACGAGCCATCCTCCTCCATAAGGCAGCCAGTCTGTCCTCCTCAGAAATAATCAGGTTCTGTCTCGTCCTTTGTTCCCATTGCGTCCAGCTCACTGCTCAGTGTCTCCATGTGCTACACTGAGTTGTAAGCTATCCTCACCGTGCCAAGCAGAGGAGGTTTTGTAAAAATAAGAAACCTAAGAAAGGGCCTCAGTGTCTCTTATCATCCTGTTAGGAAAACAACATGTCCTCAAAATAAGCACTGATTTCCTGTGTTGTAGGAGTTCAGAGGGTGATGTAAGGAGGGTGATGTAAGAGGTGGTAAGAAGGAAAGTTTTCAAGAAGGATGCAGGACATGAGTGAGAGAGGAAGGCACCCCACAAGGCTGAGAGAAGAACCTACTAGAGGTGATGGGAGAGCCAGTCAGTCTGGCTCATGGACAGGACCCTGCTGATAGAGGAAATGTGACCCATTAAAAGCAGGATGAAAGAGCTGACAGTCAATTTTGTGTGTCCATTGGACCTGGCTAAGGGTGGCAGACAACTCGTCAAACATGATTTCTGAGCATGTCTGTGAGGGTGTCTGTGGGGAAGAGTAGCATTTGAATAAGTACACTGTTTAGGGAACATGCTGTCACCAGTGGTGGGTACCAGCCAGTCCATTGGAGGCCGAAACAGGCCAGAAGGGCATTGGAAGAGCCAGTCTTCTCTCTGCTGGAGCTGCAATGTCCACCTTTTCCTGCCCACCATCAGACATAGGAGCTTGGACTTACACCAGCAGCTCCATACCCTCCCCCCATCCTTTGGCCTTCAGATGAGCACTGAATTACAGCACTGGCGCCTTGGTCCTTTAGCTTACAGATTCTCCTCCTCTTCCATAAGTATGTGAGCCAAAGATGATGACAAATCTTCCTCTCTCTGTCTATCTTGCTCCCCCTCTCTCCTGTCTCTCTCTCTTTCCCTGTCTCTCTCTTCCTCTTTCCCTCCCTTTCACTTTCTCTGACTCTGTCTCTCTCTTTCTCTCCCTTTATCCATCTCTCTCTCTTTCCATGATACATATATAATTCTTTTTATCTGAGTTTGGTACCCCACAGTTGTGAAGGCTGACTAATTTTGCACTGATTTTTCACTGTACGGGAGTTGACATCCCTAATCCACATTGTTCAAGAATCACCTGTACATAGATAGGTGCCTATACATACAGAGGGTGCAAAATGTATACACATTTTAAAAAAGGAAAAGCTATTGAAATTGCAATATTCAATATATACTGATAACGAAAGATGAATACAAGTCACATTTCACTTATGCAATTACAAGAGGTGCTGAAAGTGGTTACCATTAGCATCCAGACACTTCTGATAATGGTGAACTACTGCTTGAGCAACGTTGACCAATGTGTCCACTTGTACAAATTTGTTTGGCAACCCCAGTAGACATGCAAACATCTGTCAGCTCTGTCCCTCTGGAGAACCCTGACAACAAAGAAGGCAACTAATAGTCACGACACAATTCTGATGCTGACAACCGATCTCAGTCAAGTTCCACAGATTTGGGGCTCATTTTCCATGAGACAACCCTCACCTCAGAAACCAGCTAAATGCCATGAGTCCCCAGACTACCAACACTTCTCATTAGCTAGCTAAGAATTTGGGAGCTCCAACCATCCCCTCAAGTTTGATAATTCACTAGAATGACTCATAGAACTCAAGACAGCATGATACTGTGTACTCTATAATAAATGTATGATTAGAAATCAGGACAAGTCTCAGACATGTCCTCAGGATGCATCAACCTCCTGGCACATCAATGCACCAGCCAGGAAGCTCACTTGAGCTTCAATGTCCAGAGTTTTCATTACATAGACATGATTAATTAAGTCATTGACCACATGACTGCACTCAATCTACAGCCTTCAGCCCCTCCCAAGAAGTCACAAGGTCAGGCTGGTATCACATAGCTTGAAGCCTAACCCTTTAATCACATGCTAGTCTTTACGGCATGGTCAGCCTTCATTCTAAAACGATTTAGGAGATGACGTCATAAAATGGCAGCATGAGGTGAGACTCTTCAAATCTCCCCTGGAGTTTACAACAAATTGAACAACTATAACTCCACAAAGGACTCCCTGCACAGCAGACAGGCAAGATGAAGAGGCTCACTACTGAATTCACCTAAAGGTAGGCAAATTGGGTGAGCAAGGGAGGAGGGAAGGGAGAAGTGCAGAGACAGAGCCACGCAGGCACAGAACGCAGACCTAGCTCAGTGCTCCAAGCTCACAGCTCCCCAGACCGACCGCAGCTGCAGAAGAGGGAAGAACTTGGACTGCTAGGGCTCCGCTTATGGCCCACAGGGCTTAGGGGACAGCATATAACACAGCTGAACCCAACGTTCATGGCAGACACTTGGAGCAAAGACTGAGGAAAGAAGGCTGAAAACAGTGGTTTAACCCTCACTGCTCAACAGAGAATGGAAGCCTTAGGCACTGAGCCTAGCCACCACCTCCCTATCCTCCCAGAGATCTCCACGCCCCCACCTGCACAGTGCTAGAAGTGGAACAGTAGCAGTGTCAGATCAAAAGAACAAAATGTTAGCAGTTCTAAGAACTGTGGTCCACAGACAGAAACTCACAGCCCAACTAGTTCCCGCACAGGGGAGGGAACCGTGGAAACAGAACTGGCTGTGGTACTGGTCCCCACATTGCTCTAGGCCACATCTCATACCCCACCCTGCCTCTGTCCCCAACTATCGGAGCGGATCCCTGCAGGAGTAAAGAGAACTGCTGAAATACACGGGCTCTGAGGAGCTTTGGAACGTCAGGAGCTCTCCACATCCCCCCACGGAGGCAGCGCCCTATGACCCAGGTGAGAGGAGAAGCCCATCTTCCAAGGAATCCCCCCATTGTGTTTGAAGCCAGAATACTGCAGAGAAAACATAACACTACAGTGTGAGAGAGAATAAAAGGATGCAGTCGTAAAAAAAAAAAAAAAGAACAGTCTACCAACACCTGTTGCAGAACCCACTACTAGAGGGGTCTAGGAAGAGAAATAACAAATCATTATTGAATGAATAGCCAAGGTAACAAGACAGCTCACAAAGAAAATGAAAAGTCTCCAGAAAATTTACTTAAAGACATAGAAATAAGTGACTTAAATAACAGAGAATTCAATATTGCAGTTCTTAAAAAACCTCAATGAAATGCAAGAAAAAACACACAGGCAGTTTAATGAACTCAGAAACATACTAAAAGAACAAAATAAACATTTAACCAAAGAGATTGAAATTTAAAAATAAAATAGAATTTCTGGAGATTAAGAACTCAGTAAAACAAATGAAGAACGAAATAGCCAACTTAAGTAATAAAGTTGACAAGATGGAGGAAAGAATCAGTGACGTCAAAGATAGAAATCTGGAAAAGATATAGATGGAAGAAGACAGAGACTTGAATGTTAAAAGAAATGACAGAACTTTACAATTTTCTGACTCCATCAGAAAGAGCAATATAAGAATAATGGGCATACCAGCAGGAGAAGAAAGAGAGAAGGGAACAGAGAGTGTATTCAAACAAATATTGACAAAAACTTCCCAAACTTGTGGAAAGAACTGGATCCTCGAATCCAAGAAGCAAATACAACACCTAATTACCTCAACCATAACCTGCCTTCTCTAGGGCACATTGTATTAAAGCTGTCAAAAACTAACAACAAAGAAAGAATCCTCAAGGCAGCCAGGGAAAAAGAACATGGTAACATAAAAAGGAAAGCCCATTAGATTATCAACAGATTTTTCACCAGAAACTCTACAAGCCAGGAGGGAGAGGAATCAAATATTCAAATTATTCAAAGAGAGAAATTATGAGCCAAGAATAATATATCCAGCAAAGATATCCTTTAGATATGAAGGAGGAATAAAGACTTTTCCAGACATACAGAAGATGAGGGAATTTTCTAACATATGACGTGCACTACAAGAAATACTGAAGGAGGCTATTTGACCAGCATAAACAGAGATAATTTGTAACAACAAAAAAATAAAAGGGGGTAAAGGCAAGAATAGGAATATGGGAATGGAGAAAGTAAGCATGCTGAAGAAAATGGAATACTCTAAATATGAAATATTATTTTTAAATTAATGGTAACCACTTCAAAAAAAAATCCAGAACTGAAATACATAGCATAATAAAAGAAGAAACAGAGGGGGAAATAATAGAATATCACCACACAGAAATAATAGACAACAACAAAAAGGCAAAGAAAATATGGAGACACAGTCTTACCAGAAAATCAAGGACGGATGATAGGAAATCCTCACATATCAATAATCACCCTAAATGTAAATGGACTGAACTCACCAATAAAAAGGCAGAGCATAGAAGATTGGATAAAAAATCTAAACCCAACCGTATACTGCCTCCAAGAGACACATCTAAGCTACAAGACAAACATAGACTCAACGTGAAAAAGTGGAAATTGACACTCCAAGCAAATGGTATCCAGAGAAAATCAGGTGTGGCCATACGGATATCAAATGAAACATACTTCAGGATAAAAAAGGTAACAAGAGACAAAGACGGACATTTTATAATGATAAAGGGGACTATACAACAAGAAGACATAACATTCGTCAATATTTATGCCCCCAAATCAGGGAGCACCAAAATATACCAAGCAACTACTAACAGAACTGAAGGAAGAAATTGACCAAAATACAATCATACTAGGGGACTTAAATACATCATTGACAGCTATGGACACATCATCCAAACAGAAAATAAATAACGAAATAGCAGCCCTAAATGACACATTAGATGAGATGAACATAATTGACATTTATAGAGCACTACATTCGAGAATATCGGACGATGCATTTTTTTCTAGAGTACATGGAACATTCTCAAGGATAGACCATATATTGGGACATAAAAGCAGCCTCAGCAAATTTAAGAACATAGAAATCATACCTGGCATATTCTCTGATCACAAGGCTTTCAAATTGGATATCAACTGCAAAAAGAAGCGGAAGAAAACACAAAAACATGCAGATTAAACAACATACTTTTAAAGAACGACTGGGTCAAAGAAGAAATTAGAGGAGAGATCAAAAGATATATAGAAACAAATGAGATGCTACCAAAATTTTTGGGATGCAGTAAAAGCAGTTTTAAGAGGGAAATTTATATCATTACAGGCCTATCTCAAGAAATGAGAAAAATCCCAGATAAATAACCTCATGTTAAAGAACTAGAAATTGAAGAACAAATGAAACCCAGGTCAGCAGAAGAAAGGAAATAACAAAAATCAGAGCAGAACTAAATGAAATAGAGAACAAAAAGACAATAGAAAAAAATTAATGTGATAAAGAGCTGGTTCTTTGAAAAGATTAACAATATCGACAAATCCTTGGCTAGACTCACTAAGATAAAAAGAGAGAAGACACGAATTAACAAAATCAGAAACGAAAAAGGGGAAGTTATCGCGGACTCCACAGAAATACAAAGGACCATGCAAGATTACTATGAAGGACTATATGCCACCAAATTCAATAACCTAGAAAAAATGGACAAGTTCTTAGAAACAAATACCCTTCCTAGGTTAAATCACAAAAAAATGGAAAATATAAATAGACCAATCACCTATAAGGAAATTGAATCAGTCATCCAAAACCTTCCCAAAAGCAAAAGTCAAAAGTCAAGTTCACTAGTGACTTTTACCAAACATTCACAGAGAATCTAATACCTGTCCTACTAAAACTCTTCTAAAAAATTGAAGAAGAGACAATACTCCTTGACTCATTTTATGAGGCCAACATTACCCTGATACAAAAACCTGGTAAGGATAACACAAAAAAGGAAAACTACAGACCTATATCTCTGATGAATACTGATGCAAAAATCCTAAACAAAATTCTAGCAAATTGAATACAACAATGCATTAAAAAGATTATTCATCATGACCAAGTGGGGTTCTTCCCTGGGGCACAAGGATGGTTCAACATCTGCAAATCCATCAATGTGATACATCACATAAACAAAATAAAGGATAAAAATCATATGATTATATTAATTGATGCAGAAAAAGCATTTGACAATATACAACATCCATTTATGATTAAAACACTTAATAAAATAGGTATAGAAGGAAAATACCTTAACATAATAAGGCCATATATGACAAACCCTCAGCTAATCTAATAATTTTTTTTAATTAATTTTATTGGGTGACAATTGTTAGTAAATTTACATAGATTTCAGGTGTACAATTCTGTATTACATCGTCTATAAATCCCATTGTGTGTTCACCACCCAGAGTCAGTTCTCCTTCCATCACCATATATTTGATCCCCTTTACCCTCATCACACACCCCCCCACCCCCTTACCCTCTGGTAACCACTTAATTGTTTTCTGTGTCTATGAGTTTTTGTTTCTCATTTGTTTGTCTTGTTCTTTTTGCTTTATATACCACATATCAGTGAAATCATAGGGTTCTCTGCTTTTTCTGTCTGACTTATTTCACTTAGCATTATTCTCTCGAGATCCATCCATGTTGTCACAAATGCTCCTAAATCATCTTTCCTTAACGCCGAATAGTATTCCATTGTGTATATGTACTACAACTTCTTTATCCATTCATCTATCGAAGGACATTTTGGTTGTTTCCATGTCTTGGCCACCGTAAACAAAGCGGCAATGAACATTGGCGTACACGTGTCTCTATAGAAAAATGCTTTTATATTTTTGGGGTAGATACCCAGGAGAGCGATTGCTGGGTCATATGGTAATTCTATTCGTAATTTCTTGAGGAACCTCCACACTGCCTTCCATAGCGGCTGCACCAGTCTGCATTCCCACCAACAGTGTATGAGAGTTCCTTTTTCTCCACAGCCTCTCCAACACTTGTTACTATTTGTTTTGTTGATGAAAGCCATTCTGACTGGGGTGAGGTGATATCTCCTTGTGGTTTTCATTTGCATTTCTCTGATGATTAGCGATGTTGAGCATTTTTTCATATGTCTATTTGCCATTTGTAAGTCCTCTTTGGAGAAATGTCTCTTCAGGTCCTCTGTCCATTTTTCAATTGGGTTGTTTGGTTTTTTGTTGTTGAGTTTCATGAGTTCCTTGTATATTTTGGATATTAGCCCCTTGTCCGAGGAACTGTTTGCGAAAATCTTCTCCCATTCAGTTGGTTGCCTCATTATTTGTCAACAGTTTCTTTTGCTGTGCAGAAGCTTTTCAGTTTCATATAATCCCATTTGTTTATTTTAGTTTTTACTTCCATTGCCTTTGGAGTCAAATTCATAAAATGCTCTTTGAACCCAAGGTCCATAAGTTTAGTACCTATGTTTTCTTCAATGCAGTTTATTGTGTCAGGTCTTATGCTTAAGTCTTTGATCCATTTTGAATTAATTTTGGTACATGGTGACAGATAGCAGTCCAGTTTCATTCTTTTGCACGTAGCTATCCAATTCTGCCAGCACCATTTATTGAAGAGGCTGTCTTTCCTCCATTGTATGTTTTTAGCTTCTTTGTCAAAAATTATCTGTCCATATTTATGTGGTTTTATTTCTGGGTTCTCAATTCTATTCCATTGGTCTATGTGTCTGTTTTTCCGCCAATACCAAGCTGTTTTGATTATTGTAGCCCTGTAGTACAAGAAAAAATCAGGGAGTGTGATACCTCCAGTATTGTTCTTTTTTTTTAATATTGTTTTGGCTATTCGGGGTCTCTTGTGGTTCCAAACAAATCTGATGATTTTTTCTTCTATTTCTTTAAAAAATGCCATTGGGATTTTAATGGGGATTGCATTAAATCTGTATATGGCTTTGGGTAATATGGCCATTTTAACTATGTTGATTCTTCCAATCCATGAGCACGGAATGTCTTTCCATTTCTTTGTGTCTTCTTCAATTTCTTTCAAAAATGTCTTATAGTTTTCAGCATATAAATCCTTCACATCCTTGGTTAAGTTTATTCCTAGGAATTTTATTCTTTTTGCTGCAATTGCAAAAGAAATTGTTTTTTCTATCTCTTTTTCTGAGATTTCATTGTTGGTATATAGGAAAGCAATGGACTTTTGTACGTTGATTTTGTAGCCAGCAAATTTACTATATTCATTGATTGTTTCTAATAGCTTTTTGGTGGAGTCTTTAGGGTTTTCTATATATAGCATCATGTCATCTGCAAAGAGTGACAATTTAACTTCTTCATTCCCAATTTGGATGCCTTTTATTTCTTTCTCTTGCCTGATAGCTCTGGCGAGGACTTCCAACACTATGTTGAAAAGCAGAGGTGATAGGGGACAAACTTGTCGTGTTCCTCAACGTAGAGCAAAGGGCTTCAGCTTTTCATCATTAATTATGAGATTAGCTGAGGGCTTGTCGTATATGGCCTTTATTATGTTGAGGTATTTTCCTTCTATACCAATTTTATTAAGTGTTTTAATCATAAATGGATGTTGTATCTTATCAAATGCTTTTTCTGCATCAATTGATAGAATCATATGATTTTTGTCCTTTATTTTGTTTATGTGATGTATCACATTGATGGATTTGCGAATGTTGAACCATCCTTGTGCCCCGGGGATGAACCCCACTTGGTCGTGATGAATAATCTTTTTAATGCATTGTTGTATTCGATTTGCTAGAGTTTTGTTTAGGATTTTAGCATCTGTATTCATCAGAGATATAGGTCTGTAGTTTTCTTTTTTCGTGTTGTCCTTACCAGGTTTTGGTATCAGGGTAATGTTGGCCTCATAAAATGAGTTAGGGAGTACTGACTCTTCTTCAATTTTTTGGAAGAGTTTGAGCAGGATTGGTATTAGATCCTCTTTGGAGGTTGGTAGAATTCACTGGTGAAGCCATCTGGTCCAGGACTTTTGATTTTGGGAAGGTTTTTGATGACTGATTCAATTTCGTTACTGGTGATCGGCCTGTTAAGATTTTCCAGATCTTCATGATTCAGCTTGGAAGGCTATATGTTTCTAAGAACTTGTTCATTTCTTCTAAGTTATTAAATTTGGTGGCATATAGTCCTTCATAGTATTCTTGGATAATCCTTTATATTTCTGTGGTGTCCGTGATAACTTCCCCTTTTTCATTTCTGATTTTGTTAATTAGTGTCTTCTCTCTTTTTATCTTAGTGAGTCTAGCCAAGGGTTTGTCGATTTTATTAATCTTTTCAAAGAACCAGCTCTTTGTCACATTAATTTTTTCTATTGTCTTTTTGTTCTCTATTTCATTTAGTTCTGCTCTGATTTTTGTTATTTCCTTTCTTCTGCTGACCTTGGGTTTCGCTTGTTCTTCTTTTTCTAGTTTTTTAAGGTGTAACATGAGGTTATTTATTTGGGATTTTTCTTGTTTCTTGAGATAGGCCTGTAATGATATAAATTTCCCTCTTAAAACTGCTTTCGCGGCATCCCAAAAATTTTGGTAGGATGTATTTTCATTGTCATTTGTTTCTATGTATCTTTTGAGCTCTCCTCTAATTTCTTCTTTGACCCAGTCGTTCTTTAAAAGTATGTTGTTTAATCTCCATGTATTTGTGTTTTTTCCTGCTTTCTTTTTGCAGTTGATATCCAATTTCAAAGCTTTGTGATCAGAGAATATGCTTGGTATGATTTCAATCTTCTTAAATTTGCTGAGACTGATTTTGTGTCCCAATATATGGTCTATCCTTGAGAATGTTCCATGTACACTAGAAAAGAATGTATAGTCTGATGTTTTAGGATGAAGTGCTCTATATATGTCAATTATGTCCAATTCATCTAATGTGTCATTTAGGGCTGTGATTTCGTTATTTATCTTCTGTTTGGATGATCTATCCATAGCTGTCAATGATGTATTTAAGTCCCCTAGTATAATTGTGTTTTGGTCAACTTCTCCCTTTAGTTCTGTAGTAGTTGCTTGGTATATTTTGGTGCTCCCTGATTGGGGGCATAAATATTGATGACTGTTATGTCTTCTTGTTGTATAGTCCCCTTTACCATTATGAAATGTCCATCTTTGTCTCTTGTTATCTTTTTCACCCTGAAGTCTGTTTCATCTGATATCATTATGGCTACACCTGATTTTCTCTGGGTACCATTTGCTTGGAGTGTCAATTTCCACCCTTTCACTTTGAGTCTATGCTTGTCGTTGTAGCTGAGATGTGTCTCTTGTAGGCAGCATATGGTTGGGTTTAGTTTTTTGATCCAATCTGCTACTTTGTGTCTCTTTATTGGTGAGTTCAGTCCATTTACATTTAGGGTGATTATTGATATGTGAGGATTTCCTGTCATTCTGTCTTTAGTTTTCTGGTAAGGCTGTGTCTCCATTGTTTCTTTGCCTTTTTGTTGTTGTTGTTATATCTGTGTGGTGGTATTCTAGGATGTTTCCCTCTGTTTCTTCTTTATTACAGTACATATTTCAGATTTGGATGTTTTTTGAGTGGTTACCCTTGAGTTTATGTAAAAAAAAGTTTGATATTTAGAGTATTCTAGTTTCTCAGTACGCTTACTTTCTCTATTCCCATATTCCAGTTCAGGCCTTTACGCTCCCCCTTTTTATGTTTCGGTTGCCACAAGTTGTCCCTGTTGATGGTGGTCTAATAGCCTCCTTTAGTATTTCTTGTAGTGCAGGTCGTGTATTAGAAAATTCCCTCAGCTTCTGGATGTCTGGAAAGGTCTTTATTCCTCCTTCATATCTAAAGGAGATCTTTGCTGGATATATTATTCTTGGCTCATGATTTCTCTCTTTCAATAGTTTGAATATTTGGTTCCATTCCCTCCTAGCTTGTAGAGTTTCTGCTGAAAAATCTGATGATAATCTAATGGGCTTTCCATTGTAAGTTACCGTCTTCTTTTCCTTGGCTGCCTTGATTCTTTCTTTGTCATTGATTTTAGACAGTTTCAATACAATGTGCTTTGGTGAAGGCCTGTTGGGATTGAGGTAATTAGGTGTTCTATTTGCTTCTTGGATTTGAGGATCCAGTTCTGTCCACAAGTTTGGGAAGTTCTCATCGACGATTTGTTTGAATATACTCTCTGTTCCCTTCCCTCCTTCTTCTCCTTCTGGTATGCCCATTATTCTTATATTGCTCTTTCTGATGGAGTCAGAAAGTTCTTGTAGAGTTCTTTCATGTCTTTTAAGTCTCAAGTCTCTTTCTTCTTCCCTCTGTGTAAATTCCAGCTTCCTATCTTCGATGTCACTGATTCTTTCCTCCATCTGGTCAACTCTACTACCTAAGCTGGATATTTTATTGTTAATTTCTTCTATTGAGTTCTTAATCTCCAGAAATTCTATTTGGTTCTTTTTCAAGATTTCAATCTCTTTTGTAAAATGCTCATGGTGTTCTTTGATTGTATTTCTGAGTTCATTAAACTGCCTTTCTGTGTTTTCTTGCATCTCGTTCAATTTTTTCAGAATTGCGATCTTGAATTCTCTGTCATTTAAATCACAAAGGTCCATATCTCTAAGTTCCTTTTCTGGAGACTTTTCACTTTCTTTCTGAGCTATCTTGTTGCCTTGGTTATTCATGGCAATCACTGATTTACTATTTCTCTTCCTAGACATCTACAGGAGTGTCTTCTGCAACAGGTTGATAGGTATGCGAAGAGTTTTTGGAGTTCCAAAGCTCTTTCTGCACCAGATTCAGAGCTCGTTTGTTTCAGCAGTTCTGTTTACTCCTGCAGGGATCCGCCCAGATAGGTGGGGCCAGGGGCGGGGTGAGTTGTGAGAGGTGGCCCAGAGCAATGGCAGCGACCACCACCACAGCCAGTCCTGCTTCCACAGCTCCCTCCCCTTTGCCGGAACTAGTTGAGCTCAAATCTGTGTCTGCGGTCCACAGTTCTCAGAGCAGCAAATATTCTGTCCTTTGATCCGACACTGCTACTTTATCGCTTCTAGCACCGGGCAGGTGGGGGCGGGGCGAGCTCTGGGAGCGTAGGGAGGGGGCGGCTAGTCTCCGTGCCTAAGGCTTCCATTCTCCGCTCAGCAGTGAGGGCTTAAACCACGGATTTCAGCCCTCTTCCCTCAGTCTTTGCTCCGAGGTCTGACGTGAGCGAGCGTTTTGTTCAGCGGTTTTGTATGCTGCCCCCTCAACCCTGTGGGACATAAACGGAGCCCCAGCAGTTCGAGTCCTTCCCTCTCCCGCAGCTGCGGAAGATCGGGAGCAGCGGGCTCCGAGCACTGAGCTAGGTCTGTGTCCTGCGCCCGCGTGGCTCCGTCTCCGCACTTCTCCTCTCCCTCCTCCCCCGCTCGCGCGATTCACCCACCTGGAGGTGAATTCGGTAGTCGGCCTCTTCGTCTGGCCTGTCTGCTGTGCAAGGAGTCCTTTGTGGAGTTATTGTTGTCCGATTTGTTGTAAATTCCAGGGGAGCGTTACAGAGGCTCACCTCACGCCGCCATTTTTTTTGATATGTTAATCTAATAATTAATGATGAAAAACTGAAGCCCTTTGCTCTACATTCAGGAACACGACAGGGCTGTCCCCTATCACCTCTGCTTTTCAATATTGTGTTGGAAGTCCTTGCCAGAGCAATCAGGCTAGAGAAAGAAATAAAAGGCATCCAAATTGGGAAAGAAGTTAAATTGTCACTTTTTGCAGATGACATGATGCTATATAGAGAAATCCATAAAGACTCTACCAAAAAGCTATTAGAAACAAAAAATGAATACAGTAAAGTTGCAGGCTACAAAATCAACGTACAAAAATCCATTGCATTCCTATATACTAACAATAAAATCTCAGAAAAAAAAATTTAAAAAAGAAAACAATTTATTTTGCAATTGCAACAAAAAAAATAAAACACCTAGGAATAAACCAAGGATGTGAAACTTAACCAAGGATGTGAAAGACCTCTATGCTGAAAATTATAAGACTTTTTCTTTTTTAGAGTTTTCATTTCTTTTTTTTTTAATTTATTAGTTTCAGGTGTACAAGACAAGGTAATACTTAGACGTTCATCATTTATATCCCTCACACTGTGAACCCCCCTCCCCCCATCCACTATCCCTCCGACCTCACACTGAACCATCACATTATATATATAAAATTATAGTTGCCATTCATTAATGTTTAGCTTCTGGTGTACAATGCCATGATCAGGCATCCACAGTATCCCTGAGGTGGTCTCCCAAATAGGACACATATCCATCGGATACCCAACAAAATCTTTACAACATTATTGAATACCTTCCCAAAATTAATTTTCAAAAAACCCTGAGGCCATCTTGTGGTTACCAGCTGCTTCCTAATCCCCTCACCTTTCCCCTTATCCCCACCACCCCCCCGCCCATCTAACAACTCTCGGTTTTTTCTTTGTGTCCTCAAAACTGTCTCTGATTAGTTCATTCACATATTCTTTTCTTTAGATTCCGCATATAAGTGAGATCATATGGTACTTGTCTTTCTCTTTCTGACTTATTTCACTTAACATTATGTTCTCTAGATCCATCCATGTTGTTGCAAATGATAAGATTTCTTTCTTCTTTATGGCTGTGTAATACTCCATTGTATAAATGTACCACAGCTTCTTAATCCAGTCATTTACTGATGGGCATTTTGGTTGTTTCCATATCTTGGCTATTGTGTAAAGTGCTGCAATAAACATAGGAGTGCATACAGATTTTTGAATTGGAGTTTTGGATTTCTCCGGGTAGATGCCTAGGAGTGGAATTACTGGATCATAGGGTAGTTCCATTTTCAGATTCCTGAGATACCTCCATACTGTTTTCCATAGTGGCTGCACTAATCTGCAATCCCACCAACAGTGCACTAGCGTTCCCTTTTCTCCACATCCACGCCAGCATTTCTTGTTTGTTGATTTATTGATGATAGCCATTTTGACTGGAGTGAGGTGGTATCTCATTGTGGTTTTTATTTGCATTTCTCTGATGGTTAGTGAGGTTGAGCATATCTTCATATGTCTTCTTGCCTTCTGTATGTCCTTTTTAGAAAAATGTCTCCTCAAGTCCTCTGCCCATTTTTTAATTGGGTTTTTTGTTTTTTTGGAGTTCAGTTGAGTAAGTTTTTTATAGATTTGTGATATTAATGCCTTATCAGATATATCATTGGCAAATATCTTTTCCCATTCAGTAGGATCTCTTTTTGTTTTATTGATGGTTTCCTTTGCTGTGAAAAAACTTTTTAGTTTGATGTAATCCCACGTGTTTATTTTTTCTCTTACTTTCCTCGCGC
The DNA here is from genome assembly GCF_964194185.1 of Rhinolophus hipposideros. NCBI lineage: Eukaryota > Metazoa > Chordata > Mammalia > Chiroptera > Rhinolophidae > Rhinolophus > Rhinolophus hipposideros. The sequence continues at coordinate 1,184,933 of NC_138050.1, forward strand.
GAGGCGATATATCAGTGAAAATCTTACTCCAGGTAATGTCCATGAAGTTTCTTCCTATATTTTCTTCTAGATATTTTATGGTTTCAGATCTTACATTTAAGTCTTTAAGCCATTTTGAATTTATTTTTGTATATGGTGTAAGTAGGTGGTCCAGCTTCATTTTCTTGCATGTGTCTGTCCAGGTTTCCCAGCACCGTTTATTGAACCGGCTGTCTTTACTCCATCGTACATCCTTGCTTACATTTTCGTAGATTAGATGGGCATATAGGCATAGATTTACTTCTGGACTCTCTATTCTGTTCCATTGATCTATGTGTCTATTTTTATGCCAGTACCATGCTGTTTTGATTACTGTAGCCTTGTAGTATAGTTTGAAATCAGGTATCGTTATACCTCCCACTTTGCTCTTATTTCTCAAGATTGCTGAGGCTATCCGGGGTCTTTTATGGTCCCATATAAATTTCAGGATTATATGTTCTATTTCTGTGAAAAACGTCATTGGTAGTTTGATAGGATAGCGTTGAATATGTATATTGCCTTAGGCAGTATGGACATTTTACCTATATTAATTCTTCCTATCCATGAACATGCTATGTGTTTCTATCTATTTATGTCTTATTTCATTTCTTTCTTCAGTGTCGTATAATTTTCTGAGTACAGATCTTTTACATCTTTGGTTAGATTTATTCCCAGATATTTTGTAGTCTTTGGAGCAATTGTAAATGGAATTGTTTTTTTTTAATTTCTCCTTCTGATGTTTTATCATTGGTATATACAAATGCAACTGATTTCCGAATATTAATTTTATATCCTGCTACTTTACTAAATTCATCTATCAGTTCTAATAGTTTCTTGGTGGAGTCTTTAGGGTTCTCTCTATATAGTATCATATCATCTGAATATAGTGATAATTTTACTTCCTCCTTACCAATTTGGATGCCTTTTATTTCTTTCTCTTGTCTGATTGCTATGGCTAGAACTTCCAGCACTATGTTGAATAGAAGTGGAGAAAGTGGGCAACCTTGTCTTGTTCCTGATCTTAGGGGGAATGGTTTTAGCTTTTCCCCATTGAGTATGATGTTAGATATGGGTTTGTCATATATGGCCTTTATTATGTTAAGTTATGATCCCTCTATTCCCACTTTCTTAAGGGTTTTTATCATAAAAGGTTGCTGTATTTTATCAAATGCTTTTTCTGCATCTATTGATATGATCATGTGATTTTTATTTTTCATTTCGTTAATGTGGTGTATCACATTAATTGATTTGCAGATGTTGAACCACCCCTGCATACCAGGGATGAATCCCACTTGATCATGGTGTATGATCTTTTTAATGTATTGCTGAATTCTGTTCGCTAATATTTTGTTGAGGATTTTTGCATCTATGTTCATTAGAGATATAGGCCTGTAGTTTTCTTTTTTTGTGGTGTCTTTGTCTGCTTTTGGGATCCGGGTGATAGTGGCTTTGTAAAAAGTGTTTGGGAGTCTTCCTTCCTTCTGGATTTTTTGGAAGACCTTGAGGAGAATAGGTGATAATTCTTTTTTGAACGTTTTGAAAAATTCACCTGTAAAGCTATCTGGTCCAGGGCTTTTGTTTGTTGGGAGATTATTGATTACTGATTCAATTTCTCTGGTGGTAATCAGACTGTTCAGGCTTTCTGTTTCTTCTTGAGTTAGCGTTGGAAGGTTGTGCGCCTCTAGAAAATTGTCTATTTCTTCCAGATTGTCAAATTTGTAGGCATATAGTTGCTCATAGTAATTTCTTAAAATTTTTTGTATTTCTGTGGTGTCTGTTGTCACTTTTCCTCTTTCATTTCTGATTTTATTAATTTGGGTCCTCTCTCTCCTTTTTTTAATGAGTCTGGCTAAAGGCTTGTCAATTTTATTTATCTTCTCTAAGAACCAACTCTTGGATTCATTGATTTTTTGTATTGTTTTTCTGGTTTCTATTTCATTTATTTCTGCTCTGATCTTTATTATCTCCTTCCTTGTGCTCCCTTTGGGCTTATTTTGCTGTTCTTTTTCCAGATCCCTTAAGTGTGAAGATAAACTGTCAATTAGTGATGTTTCTTGTTTCTTTAGGTAGGCCTGCAGTGCTATGAACTTCCCTATTAAGACTGCTTTCGCAGCATCCCATAGATTTTGGGTCGTCGTGTTCTCATTCTCATTTGTCTTGAGATATCTTTTGATTTCTTCTTTGATCTACTGCTTGACCCATTCATTATTTAGTAACATGTTATTCAGCCTCCATGAATTAGTGTGTCTTCCTGGTTTTTATTCCCTGTAGTTCATTTCTAATTTCATAGCACTGTGGTCAGAGAAGACAATTGGTATGATTTCAATTTTCTTAAATTTAACGAGGCTTGTTTTGTGTCCTAACATATGATCTATCTTGGAAAATGTTCCGTGTGCACTTGAGAAGAACGTGTATTCTGCAGCATTGGGGTGAAATGCTCTGAAAATATCAATTAAATCCAACTGCTCCAAAGTATCATTTAAGGCTGTTGTTTCCATATTGATTTTCTGTCTGGAGAACCTGTCCCTTGTTGTCAGAGGTGTGTTGAAGTCCCCTACTATGATAGTGTTGCTGTTGATCTCTGTCTTTGAATCCATCGGTACCTGTTTTATATATTTAGGTGCTCCTATGTTAAGTGCATAGATGTTTACTAGGGTTATGTCCTCTTGTCGGATTGATCCCTTTATTATTATATAGTGCCCATCTTTGTCTTTTAATATGGTCTTCATTTTAAAGTCTATTTTGTCAGATATAAGTATTGCAACTCCAGCATTTTTTTTCGCTTTCATTTGCATGAAATATGTTACTCCAACCCTTCACTTTCAGCCTGTGTGTGTCTTTTGGTCTGAAATGAGTCTCTTGTATACAGCATATACAAGAGTCTTGCTTCCTTATCCACTCAGGCACCTTATGTCTCTTGATTGTAGCATTTAATCCATTTACATTTAAAGTGATTATTGATAGGTACATAGTTATTGCCATTTTTAAATTTGTAGTAAATTGTTTTCATCTTTCTTCTATTTACAAAAGTCCTTTTAGTATTTCTTGCAATGCTGGCTTGGTTGTAATAAATTCTTTCAGTTTGTTCTTTTCTGGGAAGCTCTTTAGCTCTCCATCAACTTTAAATGATAGCCTTGCTGGATAAAGCAATCTAGGTTGTAGGCCTTTGTGTTCTATCACTTTGAGTATCTCCTGCCGCTCCCTCCTGGCCTTCAATGTTTCTGTAGAAAAGTCATTTGATAGCCTTATGGGAGTTCCCTTGTACGTAACCTTCTACCTATCTCTTGCTGCTTTTAAGATTCTCTCTCTGTCTTTAAGCTTTGCCATTTTAACTATAATGTGTCTTGGTGTGGGCCTGTTTGGGTTTATCCTGGTTGGAACTCTCTGCACTTCCTGGGCTTGTATGTTGGTTTCCTTCATCAGGTTAGGGAAGTTTTCAGACATTATTACCTCAAATATGTTCTCAATATCTTGCTTCCTCTCTTCACCTTCTGGTATTCCTATGATGTGCATGTTGTTGCGCTTGATGTTATCCCAGAGGTCTCTTAACCCATCTTCATTGTTTTTTATTCTTTTTTCTTTCTGTTGTTCAGTTTGAGTGATCTCTGCTAACTTGTCTTCTAAGTCGCTGATTCGATCCTCTGCTTCATCTAACCTGCTGGTCATTCCTTCAAGTGAGTTCTTAATTTCGGTAATTGTGTTCTTTAGTTCTAGCTGGTTGTTCGTTAAAATTTCTACATCCTTTTTTAGTTCTAACTGGTTGTTCTTTATGATTTCTATATCTTTATGTCTTCTCTAAGCTCCTTAAACATTCTTATCACCAGTGTTCTGAACTCTCTGTCTCTGACAGGTTAGTTACCTCTGCTTCATTTGGTTCCAGTTGTGGAGGTTTCTTCTGTTCTTTTATTTGGGACATGTTTCTTTGTCTCCCCATTTTGACTGACTCTCTGTGTTTGCTTTGATGTATTAGGAAGATCCCCTAGAGCTCTTAGTTCTTGCTGGGTTATCTTATGTAGTATGTGTCCTTTATATTTGACTTGGACTACTTCGTTCTTCTCCTCTGCATGTGCTCCACAGGTGGCTCGTGTGTTTAGTATATTGTCCTGTTCTAGAAGAACTTTAATTGCTTTTTGCATGTGAGTAGGTGGGTTTAACTCCTAGGCCGTCTAGTTGTGAAACTTGGCTCTGCCCACCACAGGGTGTTCTGTTAGGTGAGGGTTGGCCATTTAAATGAGGTTTGGCCTCTATGGGCTCTTGTGCCTTTAGAGAATTCTCTCTGGGTGTGTGACTTGTAGGTCAAACCCGGTAGTACTCTGGTTTGGTCCAGAGTTGGCTTCTGGATATGCTGAATCTTGTGCCTCTTAAGCTGGGCCCTGTTAGGGCAGTTTCAGCACAAATCAAGTTACCAAGTACAACAACAACAACAAAGAAAACAAATCAAGTACATTCACATGTAAAATACAACCGACAATCCCTACTCAACATAGGCAAAGATATCAAAGAAATAAAGGCAGAACAAAGCAAATCACAACAAGCAGAAAAAAAAAAAAAACACCAAGCAAAGCAAAACAGAAAGCAGCACCAGTCTTGGCTTAAGCTTATAAGACATTTTTTTAAATAAATTGAAGAAGACACAAAGAAATGGAAAGACATTCCGTGCTCGTGCATTGGAAAAATCAACATAGTTAAGATCGCCGTATTACCCAAAGCAATATACACATTTAATTCAACCCCCATCAAAATCCCAATGGTATGTTTTAAAGAAATAGGACCCAAAAAAATCGTCAGATTTGTATGGAACCACAAAAGACCACGAATAGCCAAAGCAATCCTGAGAAAAAAAGAACAATGCTGGAGGTATCACACTCTGTGACTTTAGCTTGTACTACAGGGCAACGATAATAAAAACAGCATGGTATTGGTAGAAAAATAGACACATAGACCAGTGGAATAGAATTGAGAACCCAGAAATAAACCCACATAAATATGGACAGATAATTTTTGACAAAGAAGCGAAAAACATACAGTGAAAAAAGCCTCTTCAATATACGGTGCTGGGAGAATTGGAAAACCACGTGCCAAAGAATGAAACTCGACTGCTATCTGTCACCATGTACCAAAATTAACTCAAAATGGATCAGAGACCTAAGCATATAACCTGAAACAATAAACTCCATAGAAGAAAACATAGGTACTAAATTTGTGGACCTTGGGTTAAAAGAGCATTTTATGAATTTACTCCAAAGGCAAGGGAAGTAAAAGCTAAAATAAATGAGGGAGACTATATGAAACTAAAAAGCTTCTGCACGGCAAAAGAAACAATGGACAAATAAAGAGGCAACCAAGTGAATGGGAGAAGATTTTTGCAAACAGCAATTCCAATAAGGGGCTAATATCCAAAATACAAAAGGAACTCATACAACTCAACAACAAAAAAACAAACAACCCAATTGAAAAATGGGTAGAGGACCTGAAGAGACCATTCTCCAAAGAGGACATACAAATGGCCAATAGATATATGAAAAAAATCACTAATCATCAGAGAAATGCAAATATAAACCACAATGAGATATCACCTCACCCCAGTCAGAATGGCTATCATCAACAAGACACATAGCAACAAGTGTTGGAGAGGCTGTGGAGAAAAAGGAACCCTCGGACACTGTTGGTGGGAATGCATACTGGTGCAGCCGCTATGGAAGGCAATGTGGAGGTTCCTCAAAAAATTAAGAATAGAATTATCATATGATCTAGTAATCCCTCTTCTGGGTATCTACCCAAAACATCTGAAAACATTTATCCATAAAGACAGGTGTGCTCCAATGTTCATTGCAGCTTTATTTACGGTGGCCAAGACATGGAAACAACCAAAATGTTCTTCAATAGGTGAATGGATAAAGAAGTTGTGGTATATATACACAATGGAATACTATTCAGCAGTAAGAAAAGATGAAATAGGACCATTTGTGACAACATGGATGGATCTGAGATTATAATGCTAAGCAAAATAAGTCAGACAGAAGAAGTAGAGAACCATATGATTTCACTGACGTGTGAAATAAAGAGGCAACCAATTGAATGGGAGAAGATTTTTGCAAACAGCGAAACAGGTGTATAAAACTGAAAACAAGAAGAGAATAAGACAAACAAATGAAGGTTCAAAAACTCATAGACCTAGACAATAGTTTATGGGTTACCAAAGTGTAAGAGGGGAGGGGGAAGTTCTAGAAGAGATTAAATGGGGTCTAATACATGGTGATGGAACAAAAAGTGACTCTGGGTGGTAAATACACACAATGTGAGATACAGATGATGTATTACAGAATTGTACACCTGAAATATAAGTAACTTTACTAACAATTTTCACCCCAATAAACTTTATTAAATAAATAAATAAATAAGTAAATAAATAAATAATAAAAATTATATGGAAACACACACACAAAAAAAAAACTTTTTAGGGACCCACCAAGAGTCACCTCATTAGCATAAACTCAGGTGTGTTCTGAGGGATCCACTATGAATAACAAAGATGGTGCTATCACTTAGGAAATTCCAAGAGTTTAGAGACTCCCTCCCTAGGACATAGAGCAGCCAACTCTTTATTGTGTAATAGTTAATTGGACATTATTAATAGTTAAGGGACTAAGCATACAAAGGAGACTGTAGAAACATTAAGAACTTGTTTAATCCAGAAAAGGTTTATTTAAATGTGTAGATCACTTTAACCAAACATAAGAGAAGAAAATCCATTCATCTATCAAAGAAGTTGTGGTATATATACACAATGGAATACTTTTGGCAGTAAGAAAAGATGATATAGAACATTTGTGACAACATGGATGGATCTTGAGAGTATAATGCTAAGCAAAATAAGTCAGACAGAAAAAGCAGAGAACCATATGATTTCACTATATGTGGTGTATAAACCAAAAACAACAAATGAACAAGACAAACAAATGAGAAACAAAAACTCATAGACACAGACAATAGTTTACTGGTTACCAGAGGATAAGGGGGTGGGGGTGGGAGATGAGGGTAAGGGGGATCAAATATATGGTGATGGAAGGAGAACTGACTCTGGGTGATGAACGCACGGTAGGATTTGTAGATGATGTGATACAGAATTGTACACCTGAAATCTATGTAATTTCACTAACAATTGTCACCCCAATAAATTTTTGAAAAGCATAAAAAAATACATGGGAAGGTGTGCAGTTCTGTATTGCATTGTCTGTGGATCCCATTGTGTGTTCACCTGAAATCTATGTAATTTCACTAACAATTGTCACCCCAATAAATTTAAAAAAAAAGAAAAAAGAAAATAACAGTTTTCTAGGAATATTATATTGCAATCAATAAAAATATGTGCAATTAATAAATCTAATGGGAATTCATGGACTACGTAAAGAAAACAAAAAGGAAAGACCTTAGGAAGTAAAAACCGTTGGTATTTTTGAAAAGGCAGGATTACAGTAAGATAGAAAATGGAAATAGAAGATACACAAAATAAGCATACATATTCATTTTCTGAATGGAACTCAAAATATGAGATAGCAATTAGCTAACTGACTTTAAGTCACAGTTTCCAGCTTCAAAGCACAAGTGAGGCCCCAGGCTGGAGGACAGGGAGTCATGAAGGAGACATGCCCACCATGTATCTTTCTCACAGGAGAAGTTAGCACTTTTCTCAGAGCTCCCTCCAAGCCTTGAAATGCCAAATTTACTTTGGGATTTGTTATGAAAAATTGTCACAAGAAACGGAGAATTTTTCCTTCCAAGTGATGCTACCTACTCTTTCACTTCTACAGTGACAGCCATGGATGGGTGAACACAAACAAGAAACTGGATAAGAAAGAGGAAAACTGAATACAGGGTGTCTTTTGGTCTCCAGCTTAGGTGATTTTGTAAACAAATTATCCTATTAACCAGGATGGAAAAAATTAAGAAGAAGAGCAAACATAAAGGAAAAGTTTATAAGTGAAGTTGAGACATCACTGAGACAGGTGGGAAGAAATTAAAAAGACAAATCTGGAGTTCCAGTCAAGATGGTGCAATAGGTAAATGCTGTCCTTATCTTCTCTCACAACCACATCAAAATTACACCTAAACTACAAAACAACCATCATTGAGAATTGCCTTAAATCTTGCTGAACTGAAGCCTTACTACTAAGGACATGCAGAAGAAGCCACCTTGAGACTGGTAGAAGCGGCAGAGACTTGGAACAGGTGATCCCACACCCACTTGGGACCATTAAAAATTGAGAGGGATATCTCAGCTGCAGAGGTCCCCCCAGAGAAGCAACAGGTCTCAGCCCTACACCAGCCCAGGGTTCCAGTGTTGGGAAGAGAAGTCCCCAAAATTTCTTCCTGTGAAAACCAGTGGAGATTGTGACTGAGTGAGACAGGGTGGCTAGATTCCCAGCTGCTCCTCTTAAAGGGACCACACATGGACAGAATCACTGGCTCTGAGCTCCAGTGCTGGGGCAGCAGCTGGAAAGGCGGCAGGCACATACAGTGGGGAACTGAGTTGTATGGCTTGGGACGAGGGCTGAAGGGCCAGCTTTCTCCTGGACAGAGGAGTTGACAGAGCCATTGTTTCTTTGTTGAGCCCTGCCCCTTCCTGATGTGCAGACACAGGCATGCAAGCATCATATCTGAGTCTCCATCAAGCTGGCTAAAGCCTTTGTTCACCACACCCCTGATGATTCGAGACCTCACCCCTCCCAACTTTTGTGCATACCCAAGCAGCTTCCCCTGGCTTTTTTATACAAACTGTTTGCCTTGGCTCATGGTGCAGACTTTCCTAAGGTCTCTCAAAAGTCCACAGACCCCAGACAAGCAACATCTGTCTTGAATGTTCCTGTACCTCTGGCTGAGCAACCCTAAGCCGGCATTAGCAGCAGCCGGCCGTGGTTCATGGCTTGGCCTCTCAAGGCACTTCCAAGCACAGCACAGGTGGCAGCCATCTGCAGATTACTTTGTGACTCCTGCCAGATGGCCCCAGGTTGGGCACTGGCTGCCTCTGAAGTTGACCTACAGCAGATCCCCTACAAGGTGGTCCTGGGGCTCCAAAATGAGCTGGAGCATCACCCAGATGCCTCCAAGAATGACACACCCAAGCGGCAGATTGGGCAGGCACCAGAGCCCTGCTGAGGCAGATCCTACTCTGTAGGCTCAGCCCCTGCATCACAACTCATCCACTGTAGTCAAGGCCAGTCCTAACAACCAGTGAGCCCAAGGGTCAATCTCTTTCATTGACATGAAAATAGTAACCAAGGTTCAACTAAAAGAGGAGGGCACACACAACCCACACAAGTGACACAACTGGAGTGGATGGCTCAGGTGAGCAGAAAGACTGTGTCTCTGAGCCCCACAGCACACCTACTACATAAGGTCACTCTATTAAAACCAGGAGATATAGCAGCTAATACTTAATACATAGAAATAAACACAGGGAGGCAGCCAAAATGGGGAGACAAAGAAACATCTCCCATATGAAAGAACAGAACAAAGCTCCAGAAAAAGAATTAAACAAAATGGCGACAAACAAGCTACTATACACAGAGTTCCGAAAACTGGTTATGAGGAGCTTAGTGATCTCAAGGAGAATTTCAACAAAGAGATAGGAAACATAATAATGGAGATAGAAAACATGAAAAAGAACCAGTCAGAAATAAAGAATACAATAACAGAAATGAAGAATATAGTACAGGAAATCAACAGCAGATTAGATGAAGCAGAGGATTAAACAGATGATATAGAAGATAAGGTAGCAGAAAACACCCAATCAGAACAGCAAAAAGAAAAAAAGAATCTAAAAAATTTAAGAGAGTTTAAGGGACCTCTGGGACAACATCAAGCATGCCAACATTCACATTATATGGGTACCAGAAGGAGAAGAGAGAGAGCAAGGGATTGAGAACATATGTGAGGAAATAATGACTGAAAACTTCCCTGACCTGGTGAAGGAAATAGACATACAAGCCCAGAAAGCACAGAGTCCCAAACAAGATGAACCCAACAAGTCCCACACCAGGACACATCTTAATTAAAATGCCAAAAGTTAAAGACAAAGAGAGAATCTTAAATGCAGCAAGAAAAAGCAGTTAGTTACCTACAAAGGAGCTCCCATAAGACTATCAGCTAATTACTCAACAGAAACTTTGCAGGCCAGAAGGGATTGTCAGGAAATATTCAAAGTGATAAAAAGCAAGGACCTACAACCAAGATTACTTTACCCAGCAAAGCTATAATTTAGAATCAAAGGACAGATAAAGAGCTTCCTAGACTAGGAATAGCTAAAGGAGTTCATCACCACCAAACCAGTATTACAAGGAATCTTAGAGGTACTTCTTTAAGACCAAAAAAATAAACACAAAATATGAATAATAAAATGGCAATAACTACATACTTACCAACAATTACTTCTATTGTAAATGGATTAAATACTCCAACCAAAAATAGGTTGTCTGAATGGATAAGAAAACAGGACCCTTACATATGCTGCCTATAAGAGACACACTTCAGATCGAAAGACACACAGACTGAAAGTAAGGGGATGGAAAAAGATATTTCATGAAAACAGAAACAAACAAAAATCTGGGGTAGCAATACTTATACCAGACAAAATGGACTTTAAAACAAAGACTATAATAAGAGACAAAGGACCCAGTAATCCCACTTCTAGGTATTTATCCAAACAAACCCAAAAAGGTATTTCGAGGGGATGTGTTCATCCATTTATTCACTGCAGCATTATTTACATAAGCCAAGTTATGAAGGCAACCTGGTTGTCCCTGAATGGATGAATGGATAAAGAAGAGGTGGTACATATATACAGTGGAATATTACTCATCTGTAAAAAAGAAAGAAATCTTGCCATCTGCAACAACATGGATGGACATAGAGGGTATTGTGCTGAGCGCAGTAAGTCAGACGGGGAAAGACAAATGTCATATGATTTCACTTATATATAAGTGGAATCTAAAGAACAAAATAAACAAAACAGAAACAAACTCATAGAAAACATTTTGATGGTTGCCAGATGGGGTTGGGAATGGGTATAAACGGAAAGGGATTAAGAAGTAAAAATTGATTGTTACACAGTAGTTATGGGGATGTAGGGTATAGCATAAGGGATATAGTCAATAATATTGTAATAACTTTTTATGGTATCAGATGGGTAATAAATCTATCAGAGTGATAGATGAGAATGGGGTTAAGTGCAGGGTGAAAAATGTGACGTGATTAAGAAATACAAATTGGTAGTAACAAAATAGTCATGAGGATGTAAATTATAGGGAATATAATCAATAAAATGGTAATAACTATGTATAGTGCCGGGTGGGTACTAGTCAGGGGGATCACTTCCTAAATTATATAAATGTCTAACCACTATGCTGTACACCTGAATCTAATATAAAATAATATTGAATGTCAACTGTAATTTAAAATTTTGAAAGGGGGTGAAATGATAGTGTGGTACAGTGTCAGATGGTTGCTGGACTTACAATGGTAATCACTTCTTTAGCATAGGGAATATAAACAATAATGTGGTAATAACTCTGTATGGTGCCAGGTGGGAAATGTTGAATAAATATGATGTACACCTGAAACTAATATAATATTGTAGGTTAGCTATATTTTAATAAAAATATTTTTAAAAAAAGAAAAAAAGAAAGACAAATCTGGAGGTTAAGTGACCACAATTGTCATATGTTTTTAATTACTTTAATGGAAACTCTTTAAATTTAAAAATTCCTTTCAACTGGGAAAAAAGTTCCTATCTCAAGTTTAATTGTGTTTATATTTGTGTTTGTGTTTATATATGCATAGATATGTGTGGATATACAAGTATAGGCAGATAGACAGATAAATAGATAGGATAGTCTAGCAACTACCACCTTTATAATCAGCATTTCTGTCAGCCAGCTTAACACAAATTCTTTCTGGAATTCTATCTATAGTATAATATTTGCATTCCTCCCAAATTTCTCAACTAGGGAAGAAACTGACAACTGGTAGGAAATTTACAAGTATGATGTTCTACTTCTGTCTGGTCCTGTGCTAAGCACTTATTCATGAGCTATCTCATTTAAACTTCATGATGACCCTGAAAAACAGGGCTATAAATCCTGTTTTCCCAAGCAAGGAAACCAAAGGTCAGAGGGTCCCATGACGGGTGTGTGACAGAGCCAAGATTAAAGCCCACCTCTTTACTCCTGATCACAGGAGCGCTCCTTAGCTAATCCATAACTGCGTAAGAGAATAACACGTACCATCATAACACAATTTTAGGCCAGAATCTTTACTGCAGGGAATTTGGTAAAACTTCTTTTTTTTTTAAAGTTTTATTTTATTTTATTTTATTTTTACATCCCTCACACCGTGAACCCCCCTCCCCCCATCCACCACCACCCCGACCTCACACCGAGCCATCACATTATACACATAAAATTATAGTTGGCATTCATTAATGTCCAGCCTCTGGTGTACAAACTTCTTAAAACTTCTCTAAGTTCATCCTCTCACTTTCAAACAGAATGGTGTATCGATCGCATCAAAGAAGGGGACAGTTGAAGAGACTGTGGACATCGCCTAACAGCAGCTCACCTGGGTTGGGTGGAAAGAAGATGAATGTCTAGGGAGAAGAGGGGTGGTGGAAGCCTTAAAGAAGAAAGAAAGGTGTGTGGAGGAGTTAAGAACGAGCACCCCTGGCAAAGACGGCGACAAGTGATTACCGTGGAAGAAAACTGGAGCTCAGGTCCTAGGGAATTTTCTGAAGATCACCTGAGCTGCTCTGCCTGCATGGGAGCAGGGCTCACCAGAACTTTCTGGAAACAGGTCTGTACTTCCTTAAGAACCCTAAGATGTCCTTTCAAAATTCCACCCAGGCTTTCCCAACTCCCCACAATACTTGTAGAATGAAAAATTCACTGTTACAGCTACCTAATGCTGGATGGCTGCATTTTAAGATTGTCTCCCCCCTTCATGAGACTGTGTAGGCTGAACAAAATTTATGTAGAGAATATATCGCAACTGAACGAAGAGACTGATGAAGCCTCGAACCAAGGGCTCTTGTCCATCTACCCCAAGGAGATGGAGAAGACTGAATTTCCTCTGTGGTGTAACTAAATTTAAAAACACTCCACAGGCATCTCCTGAGCCTGTGGCCATGTGCCAGAATCTGCACTGTGTGCCAGGGTACAAAGTGGGCACAGCTCAATCCCTCTGCTCAGGAGTTTACTAGGCACCACCTGCTGGCCTACAGACACTGCTCCCTGCCCTTGTGGAATGGAGATCCACTTTGAGTTTGTGCAGGAGTGACGCTGAGATGGAGACAAACATTAATCAATTCCACAAATAGATGAAAATCACAACTGAAAAGCACTATAAAGAAAACAGAGTGTTAAGAGGGATGTCCTCTAATAGGGATGCCCGATAGACTGGCATCCCATGAGGATACCTACAGGGATTGCCTGGGAAAACATTTGTGGGATACCCGCCATGGGAAGATCCCAGAGCTGATGGCACCTGAGCTCAGCACATCATAAGATTCGGAATCAAGATGAAACGTGCCATCAAATTTCTCCCTGGTAAGCAAACAAACAAATGCTAATGTGCAGCTTGATATTCCCTCAGAATCAAAAACATCCCTACTTTTTGGTCTTTGATATTGTAACTCTTGACAACAGATTTTGTCAAATAATGTTCAAAGCATCAAAACCATTTCTAACCATGGCCAGTGACTGTACAGAGGAAGGTCTCTTGGGCCGGCCATACCTGTTCTCCAGTGACCAGAGTAATAATAAACTACCCTAAGCCGAGACTGGCCCCTCGAGGGACCTAACAACACATACATGTGTGAAAGGGAAGAACGTCTGCCAAGGACCAAAAATATCTTGTCCACTGACACCCTAGAGAGTGATGGGGGATGTGGGGTCTTTTCTCACCTGTGATGAAAGTGTCCCACAGCCACCCTGGAGAGGGAACAAAAAACGCTTTAGCCTCATGTGCCAAGTAAATGCGGGTGGCTGCAGCAAAGTGGGTGACACAGTGATTTTCCTGAGAAATGGAGTCTCTGAAGAGGAGGTTACAATGGTCCACGTGGCTGGCAAATAAAACTGTGAACCCCACAAGCAGCAAAGTTTCCCCATCCAGAACAATTCCCTGATGTCCTCATTGCTGCACTATTCTCTCTAGTCCACCAATCACCAGTCACCCAAGCTAGAAGTTCTAGGGGCATCTGGTCGCTGCCCCTTCTTCACCCCCACATCCATGCAGGCACTTCTGTGCTTTCTTGTCATGTGTTCCTCACACCCACCCCCATGCCTCCTCCCTCTGCTCTGGTCCACACTCTCACCTTCCCAGCACCTGACAAAAGCTCCCCACTGGTCTTCCTGGCTCTGGTCTCCACCATCTCCAAATTCCACCATTCATGCAGAGGCCAGAGCGGTCCATCCAAAGGACAAGTCTGGGCAAGTGTCTTCCGCTGCTGCAGCCCTCTTCAGTGTCCACTCTGACAAGGCGCTGCTCTCACCTCACTTAAATGAGGGCTCATTGTGCTGCTCATGATAACCAGGCAACACACTGAATCCGGATGCTCTGCACACGTAGGAACTACCCAGGGATCCCCTCAAGCGACAGCCAGCACTGCAGTGGGCAGAAACAGAGAACAACATCAAATACCATGGGCCAGTTGCCTTGTCAGCGCGGTGACGGTGCCATCACTCAGAAATAAGTCTGCCAAACAAAGTGACCTCACAAAACATTTCTTTTATACAAATTTGCCTTTTTAAAATAATTTGCCCCTTTTCCCCCTAAATATATAAGCCACTAATTCCCGAAGTGTAATCCTGGGTGCATCTTCATCAGAATCACCTTATAAACATGCAGATTCCTGGGTTCCTGTGAGCCATACTGACCTGAACCACTAAGCACAGGCTTAGGAATCTCCATTTTAGTAAGTTCTTCTATTTCTTTAATACACAGTACAAGTTTGGTACCACCGACACTTGCTGTCTGACATGTAACTGAGACACGTCCACGTATATTTCTCTCTGTATACATGTATACATGTGGGAAGTGCTCAAAGGCTTTGAATTTGACTAGCCTGCTTCCGATCAAAAACCACCATGTCCCATCAACTGGTGCAGCCCCTGAAAGCTGCTCTGCCTCCAGCACACAGGGCCCTCCGCTGAGGAAACCGAGCTGGTCACCCGGTAGCCACTCCAAGAGATTTGGCCTGTTTTTGTGAAAGGGCTGCAGAACAATCTATTGCAGCATTTTAACATTAACCATCTTAGGACACACCTGCAGTCTCATTCAAAATCTCATCATGAGACATCTTTACTTTCAAAGATATGAAACCAGGGGTGACGTCATAGGAATGGCGGCAGCAGGGCACATTTTCTGAGTTCTCCTCCGGATCTTATTACAAACGGGACATATAACCCATCAAACAACTCTTTGCTCATCACGCAGAACAGCTAAGAGACTCCTAAGAGACTCGTGGAAGGATTACTTGAAGGTGCGCAAATTGGGCGAGCAGGGGAAGAAGAAAGGGAGTGGAGTGGAAATGCGCGGTCTCGTGGTGGAATCAGGCCGGCGGCGGCGGCTGCGGCAGCGGCAGCGGCGGTAAACCGCAGCTCTAAAGACACAGGGAGATATAGAACACGCAGAACAGCGGGGAGACTCGTGGAGGAATTACCTGAAAGTGAGCGCGGAGCGAAGTGGAAGCGCCCCCTCACCCCCACCCCTGCGGAGCCGAGACCAGCGGCAACCGCCGCCGCGGCGCCCAGGACAACGGAGCGCTGACTCGTGGAAGGTTTGCTTTGGAGTGCGCTAGTTAGGCAAGCGGGGGAGGAGAGAGGGGCGCGAAGTGAAAACACTAACCCCCCCATAGCGGAGCCCAGGCCGTACAGCAACCGCTGCACTGCGCGGCTCCCAGGACTGAGCGGAGACTCGCGGAAGGTTTGCTTTGAGGTGCGCTAGTTGGGCGAGCGGGGGAGGAGCGAAGAGGGCAAGAGGAGCGTGCCCATAGGAGCAGCGGCAGGCAGCACCCGGGGCTCTAGAGTCCCAAGGGAGCCCAGGGTGCAGCAGAGAGCGTAAAGTCCAGGAAGTGGGCTCTTTCCCTGCGTCCCACAGTTGATCGCTCCCGCCGGGGCGGGCAGCTCGTGGTCCCTAGGGCAGACAAAGAACTCAGACGCCACACCTGGGCCCCTCACCACGCTTTTCGAATCCTCCCCCCGCCCTTCCAGAGACTTAAACTGACCCATGAACTGAAGAGTAGTGTCAGATTACAGAGGGGCGTCTGTGCTCAGGCGCTGGGAAGATTGGCAGCCAGCTCTGACCTTCGGAAGAGGCTGGGAGGAGGGGATTTTCGCTGGACGAGGAGAGAGGAGACTCCCACACCTCCAGCCACCACCTTTTCAGGCCTGCGGGAGGAGTGTGACGTGGCTGGCCTGGGAGGGAGAAGACCCCTCCATCCCCAGCCCCCACCCTTTCTGGCTGGCCTGGGGCGGGGCAAGGGCAACCGCGGAAGCACTCCCTGAGTTCAGCAGTAAGCGGCAGACGCAGCTCCCGGCTTTCAGCAGTTTAGAGATCGCCCGCCCACCCCCTCCCACACACCCACGGAAGGAGGGCCCTAAGACTCAGGAGTACTGGGCACAGGGCTGGTGGAGCTACTCTCAGCGTACATTTGTGCAGGAAAGGACAGAAACTGCACGCTCTCTCTGAAAACTGTCCTCCAGACCCCTCAGCCCCTCGCATTTAAATCTACACTCCCAAATTCACTCTGGGCACCAGGTGACTAGCGCTGCCTGCGCACTAGGCAGGGAACTCTTTGGCACAGCGGAGGACAACCTGGAGACTACTTGGTGGGCTTAAGCCAAGACTGGTGCTGCTTTCTGTTTTGTTTTGCTTGGTGGTTTTTGTTTTTTGTTTTGTTTTGTTTTCTTTTCTTTTCTTTTCTTTTCTTCTCTTTTTTTCTCTTTTTTTCTTTTCTTTTCTTTTTCTTTTTTTTCTTTCTTTCTTTTTTTCTTCTTTTTTTCTTTCTGCTTGTTGTGATTTGCTTTGTTCTGTCTTTATTTCTTTGATATCTTTGCCTATGTTGAGTGGGGAATGTCGGTTGTATTTTACATGTGAATGTACTTGATTTGTTTTCCTGGTTGTTGTTGTTGTTGTTGTACTTGGTAACTTGATTTGTGCTGAAACTGCCCTAACAGGACCCAGCTTAAGAGGCACAAGATTCAACATATCCAGAAGCCAACTCTGGACCAAACCAGAGTACTACCGGGTTTGACCTACAAGTCACACACCCAGAGGGAATTCTCTGAAGGCACAAGAGCCCATAGAGGCCAAACCTCATTTAAGTGGCCAACCCTCACCCAGCAGAACACCCTGCGGTGGGCAGAGCCAAGTTTCACAACTAGACAGCCTAGGAGTTAAACCCACCTACTCACAAGCAAAAAGCAATTAAAGTTCTTCTTGAACAGGACGATATACTAAACACACGAACCACCTGTGGAGCACATGCAGAGAAGAACGAAGTAGTCCAAGTCAAATATAAAGGACACATACTACATAAGATAACCCAGCAAGAACTAAGAGCTCTAGGGAATCTTCCTACTACATCAAAGCAAGCACAGAGAGTCAGTCAGAATGGGGAGACAAAGAAACATGTCCCAAATAAAAGAACAGAAGAAACCTCCACAACTGGAACCAAATGAAGCAGAGGTAACCAACATGTCAGAGACAGAGTTCAGAACACTGGTGATAAGAATGTTTAAGGAGCTTAGAGAAGACATAAAGAAGGATATAGAAATCATAAAGAACAACCAGTTAGAACTAAAAAAGGATGTAGAAATTTTAACGAACAATCAGCTAGAACTAAAGAACACAATTACCGAAATTAAGAACTCACTTGAAGGAATGACCAGCAGGTTAGATGAAGCAGAGGATCGAATCAGCGACTTAGAAGACAAGTTAGCAGAGATCACTCAAACTGAACAACAGAAAGAAAAAAGAAAAAAAACAATGAAGATGGGTTAAGAGACCTCTGGGATAACATCAAGCGCAACAACATGCGCATCATAGGAATACCAGAAGGCGAAGAGAAGCAAGGGATTGAGAACATATTTGAGGTAATAATGTCCAAAAACTTCCCTAACCTGATGAAGTAAACCAACATACAAGCCCAGGAAGTGCAGAGAGTTCCAACCAGGATAAACCCAAACAGGCCCACACCAAGACACATTATAGTTAAAATGGCAAAGCTTAAAGACAAAGAGAGAATCTTGAAAGCAGCAAGAGAAAGGCAGAAGGTGACATACAAGGGAACTCCCATAAGACTATCAAATGACTTTTCTACAGAAACATTGAAGGCCAGGCGGGAGTGGCAGGAGATACTCAAAGTGATAGAACACAAAGGCCTACAACCTAGATTGCTTTATCCAGCAAGGCTATCATTTAAAGTTGATGGAGAGATAAAGAGCTTCCCAGAAAAGAACAAACTGAAAGAATTTATTACAACCAAGCCAGCATTGCAAGAAATACTAAAAGGACTTCTGTAAATAGAAGAAAGATGAAAACAATTTACTACAAATTTAAAAATGGCAATAACTATGTACCTATCAATAATCACTTTAAATGTAAATGGATTAAACGCTCCAATCAAGAGACATAGGGTGGCTGAGTGGATAAGGAAGCAAGACCCTTGTATATGCTGTATACAAGAGACTCATTTCAGATCAAAAGACACACACAGGCTGAAAGTGAAGGGTTGGAGTAACATATTTCATGCAAATGGAAGCAAAAAAAAAGCTGGAGTTGCAATACTTATATCTGACAAAATAGACTTTAAAATGAAGAACATATTAAAAGACAAAGATGGGCACTATATAATAATAAAGGGATCAATCCGACAAGAGGACATAACCCTAGTAAACATCTATGCACCTAACATAGGAGCACCTAAATATATAAAACAGGTACTGATGGACATAAAGACAGAGATCAACAGCAACACTATCATAGTAGGGGACTTCAACACACCTCTGACAACAAGGGACAGGTTCTCCAGACAGAAAATCAATATGGAAACAACAGCCTTAAATGATACTTTGGAGCAGTTGGATTTAATTGATATTTTCAGAGCATTTCACCCCAATGCTGCAGAATACACGTTCTTCTCAAGTGCACATGGAACATTTTCTAAGATAGATCATATGTTAGGACACAAAACAAGCCTCGATAAATTTAAGAAAATTGAAATCATACCAATTGTCTTCTCTGACCACAGTGCTATGAAATTAGAAATGAACTACAGGGGAAAAAAACCAGGAAGATACACCAATTCATGGAGGCTGAATAACATGTTGCTAAATAATGAATGGGTCAAGCAGCAGATCAAAGAAGAAATCAAAAGATATCTTGAGACAAATGAGAATGAGAACACAACAACCCAAAATCTATGGGATGCTGCGAAAGCAGTCCTAAGAGGGAAGTTCATAGCACTGCAGGCCTACCTAAAGAAACAAGAAACATCACTAATTGACAGTTTATCTTCACACTTAAGGGATCTGGAAAAAGAACAGCAAAATAAACCCAAAGGGAGCACAAGGAAGGAGATAATAAGGATCAGAGCAGAAATAAATGAAATAGAAAAAAGAAAAACAATACAAAAGATCAATGAATCCAAGAGCTGGTTCCTTGAGAAGATAAACAAAATTGACAAACCTTTAGCCAGACTCATTAAAAAAAGGAGAGAGAGGACCCAAATTAATAAAATCAGAAATGAAAGAGGAGAAGTGACAACAGACACCACAGAAATACAAAAAGTTTTAAGAAATTACTATGAGCAACTATATGCCAACAAATTTGACAATCTGGAAGAAATGGACAATTTCCTAGAGGCTCACAACCTTCCAAGGCTAACTCAAGAAGAAACAGAAAGCCTAAACAGTCTGATTACCACCAGGGAAATTGAATCAGTAATCAATAATCTCCAAACAAACAAAAGCCCTGGACCAGATGGCTTTACAGGTGAATTTTACAAAACATTCAAAAAAGAATTATCACCTATTCTCCTCAAGCTCTTCCAAAAAATCCAGAAGGAAGGAAGACTCCCAAACACTTTTTACGAAGCCACTATCACCCTGATCCCAAAAGCACACAAAGACACCACAAAAAAAGAAAACTACAGGCCGATATCTCTAATGAACATAGATGCAAAAATTCTCAACAAAATATTAGCGAACAGAATTCAGCAATACATCAAAAAGATCATACACCATGATCAAGTGGGATTCATCCCTGGTATGCAGGGGTGGTTCAACATCCGCAAATCAATTAATGTGATACACCACATTAACAAAATGAAAAATAAAAATCACATGATCATATCAATAGATGCAGAAAAAGCATTTGATAAAATACAGCAACCTTTTATGATAAAAACCCTTAAGAAAGTGGGAATAGAGGGATCATATCTTAACATAATAAAGGCCATATATGACAAACCCACAGCTAACATCATACTCAATGGGGAAAAGCTAAAACCATTCCCCCTAAGATCAGGAACAAGACAAGGTTGCCCACTTTCTCCACTTCTATTCAACATAGTGCTGGAAGATCTAGCCACAGCAATCAGACAAGAGAAAGAAATAAAAGGCATCCAAATTGGTAAGGAGGAAGTAAAATTATCATTATATGCAGATGATATGATACTATATATAGAGAACCCTAAAGACTCCACCAAGAAACTATTAGAACTGATAGATGAATTCAGTAAAGTAGCAGGATATAAAATTAATATTCGGAAATCAGTTGCATTTGTATATACCAATGATAAAATAGCAGAAGGAGAAATTAAAAAAACAATTCCATTTACAATTGCTCCAAAGACTATAAAATATCTGGGAATAAATCTAACCAAAGATGTAAAAGATCTGTACTCAGAAAATTATACAACACTGAAGAAAGAAATGAAAGAAGACATAAATAGATGGAAACACATTCCATGTTCATGGATAGGAAGAATTAATATAGTTAAAATGTCCATACTGCCTAAGGCAATATACATATTCAACGCAATTCCTATCAAACTACCAACGACGTTTTTCACAGAAATAGAACATATAATCCTAAAATTTATATGGGACCATAAAAGACCCCGGATAGCCTCAGCAATCTTGAAAAATAAGAACAAAGTGGGAGGTATTACGATACCTGATTTCAAATTATACTACAAGGCTACAGTAATCAAAACAGCATGGTACTGGCATAAAAATAGACACATAGATCAATGGAACAGAATAGAGAGTCCAGACGTAAATCCATGCCTATATGCCCATCTAATCTATGACAATGGAAGCAAGAATGTACGATGGGGTAAAGACAGTCTGTTCAATAAGTGGTGTTGGGAAACCTGGACAGACACATGCAAGAAAATGAAGCTGGACCACCTCCTTACACCATATACAAAAACAAATTCAAAATGGCTTAAAGACTTAAATGTAAGATCTGAAACCATAAAATATCTAGAAGAAAATATAGGAAGAAACTTCATGGACATTACCCGGAGTAAGATTTTCACTGACATATCCCCTCGCGCGAGGGAAGTAAGAGAAAAAATAAAGATGTGGGATTACATCAAACTAAAAAGTTTTTTCACAGCAAAGGAAACCATCAATAAAACAAAAAGGGATCCTACTGTATGGGAAAAGATATTTGCCAATGATATATCTGATAAGGCATTAATATCACAAATCTATAAAAAACTTACTCAACTCAACTCCAAAAAAACAAACAACCCAATTAAAAAATGGGCAGAGGACTTGAGGAGACATTTTTCTAAAAAGGACATACAGAAGGCAAGAAGACATATGAAGATATGCTCAACCTCACTAACCATCAGAGAAATGCAAATAAAAACCACAATGAGATACCACCTCACTCCAGTCAAAATGGCTATCATCAATAAATCAACAAACAACAAATGTTGGCGTGGATGTGGAGAAAAGGGAACGCTAGTGCACTGTTGGTGGGATTGCAGATTAGTGCAGCCACTATGGAAAACAGTATGGAGGTATCTCAGGAATCTGAAAATGGAACTACCCTATGATCCAGTAATTCCACTCCTAGGCATCTACCCGGAGAAATCCAAAACTCCAATTCAAAAATCTGTATGCACTCCTATGTTTATTGCAGCACTTTACACAATAGCCAAGATATGGAAACAACCGAAATGCCCATCGGTAGATGACTGGATTAAGAAGCTGTGGTACATTTATACAATGGAGTATTACGCAGCCATAAAGAAGAAAGAAATCTTATCATTTGCAGCAACATGGATGGATCTAGAGAACATTATGTTAAGTGAAATAAGTCAGAAAGAGAAAGACAAGTACCATATGATCTCACTTATATATGGAATCTAAAGAAAAGACTATGTGAATATACTAATCAGAAACAGTTTTGGGGACACAAAGGAAAAACCGAGAGTTGTTAGATGGGTGTGGGGGGGGGGGGTTGGGGATAAGGGGAAAGGTGAAGGGATTTGGAAGCAGCTGGTAACCACAAGATGGCCTCAGGGTTTTTTTGAAAATTAATTTGGGGAAGGTATTCAATAATGTTGTAAAGATTTTGTTGGGTATCCGATGGACATGTGTCCTATTTGGGAGACCACCTCAGGGATACTGTGGATACCTGATCATGGCATTGTACACCAGAAGCTAAACATTAATGAATGCCAACTATAATTTTATATATATAATGTGATGGTTCAGTGTGAGGTCGGAGGGATAGTGGATGGGGGGAGGGGGGTTCACAGTGTGAGGGATATAAATGATGAACGTCTAAGTATTACCTTGTCTTGTACACCTAAAACTAATAAATAAATAAAAAAAAAAAAGATATGAAACCACAGATGACATTCTAAACGGAAGACAATGCCAGGGGGTGGAACCAAATCGAATGTGCTGTTCTGCCACGCTCTGGCCTTCCAATCTTTCCAACTCATAAACATTGCTTTGCTCAGCTCCACTCTGTGTTTTCTGTGCAAAGGCTTCCTTTAATGATCAACCTTTAAGTGTTTTTAGCACTTACCCCAAACTTGAACATCTGAATCTCTCTTGCCCTGTCTGGGAAGGGGTAGAAATTGTGTTTGGGAGGAGTGTTATCAACTGTGGGGATGCAAACAGGACACCCGCCACTAGGTGAGGTGGCCATCAACACGTGTGTGTCTGTGCAAGGCTGGATACCATCACAGAATTTTTTCACACTCATCACTCCATCTGAACTTTACCACAACCATGTAGTGATGGAGGATGGATGGTATCAATGTGAAGGCTCCACCTGTTCCTGCGCCAATGAGTTGGTGCCTCAGTTCCACCTGTACAACCAGTCATGCAGCTGGGGTGTTTCTGGGCCAGGTCACTGCACGTGGATGTGCACTTTCCTGAACTCTGGTTGTCCCGTGTCTCCCAGACATTTTTCATATGCCCCTGTGAGAAGCACAGCAGAAAGGTCGGGAATGCACAAACAGGCCCTGAGTTCCCGGCCAGGGCAGCATAGGCAGGGGTGTGTGCTTCCATTAAGCCCTGCCTGAGCAAGAAGAAATCATCTCTAAGCTCTTGTCTTGGTGACATTTTCCCTGACACAGGATTGCTTTTCCTCACCTGTCTAAACGAGGTAAAGAGGATCCAATATCCACTCAGTGCTGATCTTTTCAGCAGATACTCAAGGGATAAAGAAAGGATAATTTATTATTCTTCTATTTAATCCCTCAGAGTAGATTGTGAACTTCCAAACAGTAAGGCATTCTTCTCAGAAAAGAGGCCCCCTTATCAGTTTGGCCCTGTCCAAAATAATGATGGCTTCACCTTGGCTTTGGCTTCAGGATGTATTTGTCCCCTGTCTGTAGCTAACACTGAGGATTGCGTTTTCACTCTTTATGAGGGAAATCTGGAAAACATGACAACCCTCCCTTCTCCAGGGTATGCCAATTACAACCCACTTCCCACTTTAATTATCTCCCCAAGTGACCCTGAAGAAGGTGGGAGAAGCTGGCCTTCCTCTGCCTCACTTGGCTCAGCTTGGGGTACAAGGTCTTCAGGACAACACAGACATGTCAAATTTAGTTCTCTAAGAAGCTATTCCATTTACAAGGAAAAATATCCAGGTAGGTTTTGCATACCTCATAAAAAAAAATTTTCAGTTCCTCTTAAGTTGAATTTTAAGGACAATTTTAGATGTAACCACAGATTATTTGTTTATTTGTTCAAGCTAAAATTAGAGCTGGCCATCCACATAAATGATCCAGAGAGCAGCAACAGACACTGCCTGCCCGTGAGGCCACAGGGGACCAGATGCAAGGCAAACCAGCAATTTGGTGTGGTTTCACATGTGCCATTGCCTTGTCGAAGGACTCCAGAGTCATTAAAGGGTGCCAGGTTCTCGAGGTCAACTTTTCTCAATAAATGAATGATGTCAAATGGAGTGTCATTTCAGTAGCTTAGGTATACATGTGTAGACATACACAAACAACCACATGCACTCTCACACACAAACACATAATGAATACACTAACTTACACAGGTGTATTTAAAATACACCTAAATATAGTATATGTGCAGTGAAACTATTCCCTAGAGGGAAAGGAGGCCATCTTTCTGGTCTCTATATTCCCTGTAGTACTATAGCATTGTAATACTATTTTATTATAGTATTGCACTGCTGTAGTGTTATAGTACTATAATATAATATTATAGTACAATACTGTAGTACTCAGTCAATATTGTCAGTATATTTTGGTTCCAGCTATAATGCCTGATTTCTGAATTTATTCATTCAGACCTATTGAGCACCTACTGTATTCCAGACACTCTGGGAGGTATCAGGATACCAAAACAGTTCTCTCTAGGGGAGCACTACCTACCAAATTGAATATTCTGATATTACAAATGGATTAATGAGGGTGTTCTCATATATTTATAGGAGGCTAAGGATTTTTCTATATTCCTTTGCCTATTAAAGAAACAATTTCAGAGAGACGTCATCAAAATGGCAGCGTGAGGTGAGCCCCGCAAAGCTCCCCTGGAATTCACACCTAATCGAACAACAATAACTCCACAAAGGACTCCCTGCACAGCAGACAGGAAAGACGAAGAGGCCCAATTCTGAATTCACCTAAAGGTGGACAAATCGCACAAGCTGGGGAGGAGGGAAGGGAGAAGTGCGGAGACAGAACCGCGTGGGTGCAGGACGCAGACCTAGCTCAGTGCTCTGAGCTCGCTGCATCCCGGAACTACCTCAACTGTGGGAGGGGGAAGACCTCGAACTGCTAGGGCTCCTCTTAAGGCCCACAGGTCTGAGGGGGCAGCATATAACATGACTGAACCCAACGCTCACAGCAGAGACCTCGGAAAAAAGACTGAGGGAAGAAGGCTGAAAATGGTGGTTCAAGCCCTCACTGTCGAGCAGAGAAGAGAAGCCTTAGACAATGAAAATACCCTCCCAGAGCTCACCCCACCTCCACCTGCCTGGGGCTAGAAGCAGTATACTAGCAGTGCCAAGTCAAAAGAACAGAATATTTGCTGTTCTGAGAACTGTGAACCGTAGCCACAGATTTGCATCCCAACTAGTTCCGGCAAAGGGGAGGGAGCTGTGGAAGCAGGACCGGCTGTGGAGATGGTCGCTGCCATTGCTCTGGGCCACCTCTCACAACTCACCCTGGCCCTGGCCCCAACTATATGATTGGATCCCTGCAGAGGTAAACAGAACTGCTGAAACATTCGGGCTATGAACCTGGTGAAGGAAGAGCTTTGGAATTTCAAAAGCTTTCCGCAAACCCACATGAACACTGTGCCCTGTGACCCAGGAGAACTATTAACAGAGGAGAAGCCCGTCTCCCAGGGAATCCCCCCATTGTGTGAGAAGCTAGAATAGTGCAGAGAAAACATAGCACTATGTTGTGAGGGAGAAAAAAAAAACTGCAGTCTGAGAGAATATAAAACATTCTACCAACAAGTAGTGGAAAACAAAAGAAAGACCTCTTCCTATCAACCTGTTGCAGAAGGCACTCCTATAGATGTATAGGAAGAGAAGTAATAAATCAGTAATTGCCATGAATAACCAAGGCAACAAGACAGCTAGAAAGAAAGTGAAAAGTCTCCAGACAAGGAACTTAAAGACAGGGATATATGTGACTTCAATGACAGAGAATTCAAGATTGCAGTTCAGAAAAAACTCAACAAGATGAAGGACAAAAACAGAAAGGCAGTTTAATGAACTGAGAAACACAACCAAAGAACAACATGAGCATGTTGAAAAAGAGATTGAAATTTTAAAAAAGAACCAAATAGAATTTCTGGAGATTATGAACTCAATAGAAGAAATTAAGAATGAAATAACCTGCTTAGGTAGTAGAGTTGACCAGATGGAGGAAAGAATTGGTTACATCGAAATTAGAAACCTGGAAATTACACAGATGGAAGAATAAAGAGACTTGAGACTTAAAACAAATGAAAGAACTCTACAAGAACGTTCTGACTCCATCAGAAAGAGCAATATAAGAATAATGGGCATACCAGAAGCAGAAAAAACAGACAAGGGAACAGAGAATATATTCAACCAAATTGTTAATGAGAACTTTCCAAACTTGTGGACAGAACTGGATCCTCGAATCGAAGAAGCAAATAGAACACCTAATTACCTCAATCCCAACAGGCCTTCTCCAAGGCACATTGTATTGAAACTGTCTAAAATTAACACCAAAGAAAGAATTCTCAAGGCAGCCAGGAAAAAGAAGACGGTAACCTACAAAGGAAAGCCCATTAGATTATCATCAGATTTTTCAGAAGTTACTCTAAAAGCCAGGAGGGACTGGAACCAAATATTCAAACTATTGAAAAAGAAATCATGAGCCAAGAATAATATATCCAAAAAGATATCCTTTAGATAGGAAGGAGGAATAAAGACCTTTCCAGACATACAGAAGCTGAGGGAATTTTCTAATACATGACCTGCACTACAAGAAATACTAAAGGAGGCTATTCGACCACCATCAACAGGGACAATTTGTGGAAACCAAAAATAAAAAGGGGAGAGAAAAGGCCTTAACTGGAATATGGAAATGGAGAAATTAAGCGTGCTGAAGAAAATGGAATACTCTAAATTTCAAACTTTCTTTTACATAAACTTTAGGGTAACCACTCAAAAAGTAATCCAGAACTGAAATATACACTGTAATATAAGAAGAAACAGAAGAAAACATCATAGAATACCACCACACAGAAATAATAGACAACAACAAAAAAGCAAAGAAACAATGGAGACACAGCCTTACCAGAAAACTAAAGATAGAATGATAGGAAATCTCACGTATCAATAATCACCCTAAATGTAAATGGACTGAACTCACCAATAAAAAGGCACAGAGTAGCAGATTGAATCAAAAAACGAAACCCAACCATATGCTGTCTCCAAGAGACACATCTCAGCTACAAGGACAAGCATAGACTCAAAGTGAAAGGGTGGAAATTGACACTCCAAGCAAATGGTACCCAGAGAAAAACAGGTATAGCCATAATAATATCAGATGAAACAGACTTCAGGGTGAAAAGATAACAAGAGACAAAGATGGACATTTCATAATGGTAAAGGGGACTATATAACAAGAAGACATAACAGTCATCAATATTTATGCCCCCAATCAGGGAGCACCAAAATATACCAAGCAACTACTAACAGAACTAAAGGGAGAAATTGACCAAAACACAATTATACTAGGGAACTTAAATACATCATTGACAGCTATGGATAGATCATCCAAAAAGAAAATAAGTAACGAAATAGCAGCCCTAAATGACACATTAGATGAAATGGACATAAATGACATATATCGAGCACTTCATCCTAAAACATCAGACTATACATTCTTTTAGAGTGTACATGGAACATTCTCAAGGATAGACCATATAATGGGGCATAAAAGCAGCCTCAGCAAATTTAAGAAGATTGAAATCATACCAAGCATATTTTCTGATCACAAGGCTTTAAAATTGGATATCAACTGTGAAAACAAAGCAGGAAAAACACAAATACATGGAGATTAAACCACATACTTTAAAGAACCACTGGGTCAAAGAAGAAATTAGAGGAGAGATCAAAAGATACATAGAAACAAATGAAAATGAAAATACATACTACCAAAATTTTGGGATGAAGCGAAAGCAGTTTTACGAGGGAAATTTATATCATTACAGACGAATCTCAGGAACACGTAAAATCCAAAATAAATAACCTCATGTTACACCTCAAAGAACTAGAAAAAGAAGAACAAGTAAAACCCAAGGTCAGCAGAAGAAAGGAAATAACAAAAATCAGAGCAGAGTTCAATGAAATAGAGAACAAAAAGACAATCAAAAAAATTAATTTGACAAAGAGCTGGTTCTTTGAAAAAATTAATAAAATTGACAAACCCTTGGCTACACTCACTAAGATAAAAAGAGAGAAGACACTAATTAACAAAATCTGAAATGAGAAAGGGGCAGTTATCACGGACACCACAGAAATACAAAGGATCATTCAAGAAGACAAACCAATGAGAAACAAAAACTCATAGACACAGACAGTAATTTAGTGGTTAACAGAGGGTAAGGGGGTGAGGGGTGGGTGATGAGGGTAAGTGGGTCAAATATATGGTGATGGCAGGAGAACTGACTCTGGGTGGTGAACACACAATGGGATTTATAGATGATATAATACAAAATTGTACACCTGAAAAAAAAAAAAGAATACTATGAAGGACTGTAGCCACCAAATTCAATAACCTAGAAGAAATGGACAAGTTCTTAGAAACATATAGCCTTCCAAGGCTGAATCATGAAGAACTGGAAAATCTAAACAAACCAATCACCAGTAAAGAAATTGAATCAGTCATCAAAACCTTCCCAAAAGCAAAAGTCTGGGACTAGATGGCTTGACTAGTGAATTCTACCAAACCTTCAAACAGGATCTAATACCAATCCTGCTCAAACTCTTCCAAAAAATTGAAGAAGAGTCAGTACTCCCTAACTCATTTTATGAGGCCAACATTACTCTGATATCAAAACCTGGCATGGACAACACAAAAAAGGAAAACTACAGACCTATATCTCTGATGAATACTGATGCAAAAATCCTAAACAAAATTCTAGCAAATCGAATACAACAATACATTAAAAAGATTATTCATCACGACCAAGTGGGGTTCATCCCCGGAGCACAAGGATGGTTCAACATTCGCAAATCCATCAATGTGATACATCACATAAACAAAATAAAGGACAAAAATCATATGATTCTATCAATTGATGCAGAAAAAGCATTTGATAAGATACAACATCCATTTATGATTAAAACACTTACTAAAATTGGTATAGAAGGAAAATACCTCAACATAATAAAGGCCATATACGACAAGCCCTCAGCTAATCTCATAATTAATGGTGAAAAGCTGAAGCCCTTTGCTCTACGTTCAGGAACACGACAAGGTTGTCCCCTATCACCTCTGCTTTTCAACATAGTGTTGGAAGTCCTCGCCAGAGCTATCAGGCAAGAGAAAGAAATAAAAGGCATCCAAATTGGGAATGAAGAAGTTAAATTGTCACTCTTTGCAGATGACATGATGCTATATATAGAAAACCCTAAAGACTCCACCAAAAAGCTATTAGAAACAATCAATGAATACAGTAAAGTTGCTGGCTACAAAATCAACGAACAAAAGTCCATTGCTTTCTTATATACCAACAATGAAATCTCAGAAAAAGAGATAGAAAAAACAATTTCTTTTGCAATTGCAGCAAAAAGAATAAAATACCTAGGAATAAACTTAACCAAGGATGTGAAGGATTTATATGCTGAAAACTATAAGACATTTTTGAAAGAAATTGAAGAAGACACAAAGAAATGGAAAGACATTCCGTGCTCATGGATTGGAAGAATCAACATAGTTAAAATGGCCATATTACCCAAAGCCATATACAGATTTAATGCAATCCCCATTAAAATCCCAATGGCATTTTTTAAAGAAATAGAACAAAAAATCATCAGATTTGTTTGGAACCACAAAAGACCCCGAATAGCCAAAGCAATATTAAAGAAAAAGAACAATACTGGAGGTATCACACTCCCTGATTTTTCCTTGTACTACAGGGCTACAATAATCAAAACAGCTTGGTATTGGCGGAAAAACAGACACATAGACCAATGGAATAGAATTGAGAACCCAGAAATAAAACCACATAAATATGGACAGATAATTTTTGACAAAGAAGCTAAAAACATACAATGGAGAAAAGACAGCCTCTTCAATAAATGGTGCTGGCAGAATTGGATAGCTACGTGCAAAAGAATGAAACTGGACTGCTGTCTGTCACCATGTACCAAAATTAATTCAAAATGGATCAAAGACTTAAGCATAAGACCTGACACAATAAACTGCATTGAAGAAAACATAGGTACTAAACTTATGGACCTTGGGTTCAAAGAGCATTTTATGAATTTGACTCCAAAGGCAATGGAAGTAAAAACTAAAATAAACAAATGGGATTATATGAAACTGAAAAGCTTCTGCACAGCAAAAGAAAGTATTGACAAAATAATGAGGGAACCAACTGAATGGGAGAAGATTTTCGCAAACAGTTCCTCTGATAAGGGGCTAATATCCAAAATATACAAGGAACTCATGAAACTCAACAACAAAAAACCAAACAACCCAATTGAAAAATGGACAGAGGACCTGAAGAGACATTCCTCCAAAGAGGATATACAAATGGCAAATAGACATATGAAAAAATGCTCAACATCGCTAATCATCAGAGAAATGCAAATGAAAACCCCAATGAGATATCACCTCACCCCAGTCAGAATGGCTTTCATCAACAAAACAAATAGTAACAAGTGTTGGAGAGGCTGTGGAGAAAAAGGAACTCTCATACACTGTTGGTGGGAATGCAGACTGGTGCAGCTGCTATGGAAGGCAGTGTGGAGGTTCCTCAAGAAATTACGAATAGAATTACCATATGACCCAGCAATCGCTCTCCTGGGTATCTACCCCAAAAATATAAAAGCATTTCGCTATAGAGACACGTGTACGCCAATGTTCATTGCAGCTTTGTTTACGGTGGCCAAGACATGGAAACAACCAAAATGTCCTTCGATAGATGAATGGATAAAGAAGTTGTGGTACATATACACAATGGAATACTATTCGGCGTTAAGGAAAGATGATATAGGAGCATTTGTGACAACATGGATGGATCTCGAGAGAATAATGCTAAGTGAAATAAGTCAGACAGAAAAAGCAGAGAACCCTATGATTTCACTGATATGTGGTATATAAACCAAAAAGAACAAGACAAACAAATGAGAAACAAAAACTCATAGACACAGACAATAATTTAGTGGTTACCAGAGGGTAAGGGGGTGGGGGGTGGGTGATGAGGGTAAAGGGGATCAAATATATGGTGATGGAAGGAGAACTGACTCTGGGTGGTGAACACGCAATGGGATTTATAGACGATGTAATACAGAAGTGTACACCTGAAATCTATGTAAATTTACTAACAATTGTCACCCCAATAAAATTAATTAAAAAAATAAAAAAAATATATTGCATGCCAACTATTATTGGAAAATTAAAAAAAATTATAAAAAAAAAAAGAAGAAGAAGGCTAAGGATCAGGAGTAAAGTCCAGGAATGCTCTTTGCATTATACATAACCCCTAGGTTTGTACTTCTCTCGACGGGGAAAAAAAAAAAGCCTCCAAATCATTCCCTTCTTGTCTATTTGTGTTCTAATTGTTCACTTGCTTGTGAAATCCTTGAGGGCAGAAACTACACTTTTGGTGTCTGTACCTAACTCCTGGAGCAAGGCAGGGCTGACTGTCTGCCATCTGACTGACCTACTAAGTGAACCAGTGTAAACATTTTCAGCATTCAAAATACCTGTAACAAAAACAGACAGGACTCCCCAAAGACATAAACAGGCTTCCCCCTCCTCCCCACCTTAGCCGTGAAGGAACCTGCTTGGGAGAGTCAGGCTCAGCTTGGAGCACAGGAATTCCAGGAATCCCTTCACTTCACCACTTCATAACTTGTATAAACAATGTGGATGGTGACAACATAAACCATACAGAATGGCACCGACCCACCATCCAGAGCTGGGGCTAAGTGTGCAGTGCTTCAGGTCAATCAGAAATACGAATGATGCACTGCTGCAAGGCACTGTCCTGTGGCTCAAAGGACCAGGAGTAAACTAACAGGCAGGAGTGTGTTTTCCCTATTAATGTGATCCCATAACTTTCATCTGGCTTGAGACACGAATCATTGTAGTGAGGTGAGGAAGTATTACACATGAGACAGCCAGCTCTGCAACCTTGGATGACACTGTGGGAGAAATGGTTTCTGCACTCTGAGCAACCCTTCAAACCAGCATCTGTGCGTACATGATGCCAGGAGTGACGGGGAGCACCAGTGGCGCCATACGTGGCGCCAGACATGGCGCCAGATGTGGTGGAGAGTCTTCTCAGTTTGGACACAGAGGATGAGCCCTCTTGCCCTTTGGTTTTAGGTAAAGCCAATGAGTTGTGATAAAACTGGCTGAAGCATTTAATTGCCTGTGTGACACACACCATGGCTCCATCTTCTTCTGGCACTGAACCGTCACCATTTGGACTGGCGGCTGCTCCATCATCCTGGGTCTCTGAGTGACTACTAAAAGTAGGATGTCCCACCTCCCTGAGACAGCGACAATGTGTGGATGAAAAATAAAGATCTTTTGTTTTAAGCCACTGAGATTTGGGGGTTGGTTTAGTTGCTTTGTTACAGCATGACCTTGCTTATGCTGCCTGACATACTAGATAACTAGCAGAGCTGAAAACCGGGCTAGGGCCAGAGGAAGGCCAAATGACAGTGCCACCAAGCCTCTGCACTTCTCTGTTTTGCTAGGAGGGAAGGTGCATCCTCGGTATGACAGTGTGAACAACAGAAATACATACCTACTTTGCAGCACTGCTGAGTTCATGTATAATGTGTATAAAGCCTCTTGTACTGTTTCCTGTACAGAGTAAGTGTTCAGAAAATGGTAGCAATGGTTATGATAATATTTAACTATAAGAACTCTCTCCTTTGAGATATTTTAGGCACGATGTGAGTCTAGAGATGAAGCACAAACAGAACTGAGACTTTCACTTAATCATCCAACAAAGATTTGTTTAAAAACCAACCATGATTTAGTTGCCTGTGTGACACACGCCATGGCTCCATCTTCTTCTGACATCGATCACTGTCCAGAAGTCCTTTCCTGAGTGAAATTTAACAAGCTCAAAGGGAAGTCAGTGGTATCACTTAGAGTCCAGCCAGAGGCAGACTCTAATTAGGAGAACAGGTTACTATGAGAATCTTAGCAGGGCCACTTTCACCAGGCCTGGGCACCTAGAAAGGCTCCCTGGAGGAGGTGATGTGGAGGCTAAGATCTGCGAGGTAAATTGGTCATAATCTGGTATGAAGAATAGAAGACGACGTTCATGGAGGAGGGACAGCCCAAGCAAAGTTCCTGACGGGAGGGACAGAACGGTGTACACAGAGAGCTGTGTCCAGAGCAGAGAATGTGAGGGGAGGGCGGTGAGTGGTGGGGCGTGGGCATAAGAGGAGATCCCGTTATACTCTGAGCACACACAGATAGCACGCCTAGCCCATGAAAGCTTGTAAACTTCACCTCTTTTTCTCACCCACAAGGGACAACTTGAAGTCCTGTGGGGCTGTTTCCTGCCCCAGCATGCACATACACCCACTCAGTGACTTGGCACACAGCTGGCAAGTAGCAGGGTCGGGTCCTTTTGCATTCAGGTGACCTATGGTTCCAGGAAAATGTCTTTCTCTCCCACCTCCCATCTTCCCATTAATTTTACGGAGCCCATATTCTCAGGCTGCAAAGCTTCCAAACGACACTGTGCTCCAGGGGACTTTCTCTAATTGGCAGCCAGTCCCTTGAGTTTCAGAGGCTGTGAAAGGAATTTCTGCCTCTCACCTGCCCGTTTGTGGGGCTCTGGGACACAGGAAATACACTGCACTATTTGCACAGGTATGTGAGGAGAGAAACCCACCCCATCCTCGTCCCACCCCTGCAGACAGACAGCCAAAGCTATTCACATACTATGCTTGTGCCTGCAGATGGCCCAGCCTCGCCTTGCCCAGGAGGAGGATCGGCTCACCCTGTGTAGCCATGGCTTCTGGCTGGCTCCACCATCCACTGAGGGGCTGGGAGGACTGAAAGATCCACAACGTCTTACTGTGGGCTAGAACTCACTGAGTCAGCACACACCATAGTGGAGGTTTGCACAGAAACCTAACGTCCAGGGCCAAAAAAGTCTGTGCCATCCAAAGCAAGTCACAACACAGCAGTTTCCTGCAAAGCAGCCCACAGATTGCCAGGCTGTCCTCGAGCCGTCAGGGAGCAAGTTGCATGGCCCCCACACTGCTCCTGCGGCCACCACTGCCACTAATAGAAAAACACGTCCCAGTAACTGGCCTTTGAGTCCTACAGCTGTGACGTGTTCACCTAGGTGACCATGAGGGCCTCACAGCCAAGAGGATGGGGGCAGGATAGAGGACAGAGCAAGCAGCTGGCAAGGCCCAGCCCACTGCCCGACGCCCACTGCCCGGCATCCACAGTTGGTCGGTTCCCTTGTGCCATAATGACTGGGTTTCAGAAACAGCAACCCTTTGTTTTGAGGAAGACGGACTCTCCAGAATATGGGGGAACTCTGAAAAGGCACCAAAAGGGCCTGAGGTCACCATACAGTTTGAACCAATTTGAGAACCTCCTCCAGCCAAGGCTAGACTCGGGAGATGTTCTTCCCTGGTCTGTTGACAGGGAGGCATTGTCACATTCAGAGGACCCCACTTCCTCAAGACCAGCAGCAGCCTGTTGCTGTCCCCTCTGAGGCCTTGTTACAGACAGGTAGATGAATGCCCAGACTGTCATGACCAGGGACCAAAAGCTCTCCAAAAGCTGTTTATTACATGGAGGACAGGGGATCCCTGTTGCATGAATAGCAGCACTGAATTTCAAGGTTGTTATGAGTCTGTTTGTCAGCCACTCTTATGTTCAGACTAAGCCAAATATTATCCACATTAAAACATGGTCAAAGATCTGTCATCAGGTGTGAGCAAATGCAGAAAAGATACTTTTTCTAAGGTTCTTTAAAGAAAAAAAAACAACTGGGTCATCATCTTAAATTTAGCATCCTCAGAAAAACTGAAAGCTACTAGCTCTTTCTGATACTGTCCAAAGCCATGCTGTGCTGGATGGACAGCAAAGTGGCTACGGACGTTCGAGTACCTGAGATGAGCCAAGTATGGACGTGTTTAAATAAGACATGGCTTAACAACAGGTCCACACAGCAGGTCTGGGCATGGGGCGGGGTACCAGGCAAAGACCCTCAAAAATCTGCGAGTAGACACGAGGCCGGTTGAGAGTCACCACTGCATGTCTGGCACTTGCCACAGTTTTGGAACTCTTGACCTTGAATCGAGACTTTGGCACACTAAGGAAGCAAACTGAAATATAGCAAGTCTGAGTTCTCACCATCAGAACTCAGAGAGGATGGAGAAGGCCATGTAGAGAGTGTGGTCAGTCCTCTTTCTGGAAGTCCTGTCTTTAATATATGAAGTCACCTCCACCCCCTGCTTGTGCCAAGGTCCAAGAAGTCCTAGGGAATGAGGGAAGGAAGGTTGAGCTGACACCCATTTAAGATTTCTTGGGGTAAATGTTTTATGCCTTTTCATTCTTCTTTTTTTTCAAACCAGTGGTGGGTTCCAGAGCAGCTCAGAACAGAAGCAGGCCTGCAGGAGAATCCTGAGTGTGCAGGGGACAGCCACTGGGACAGTGCATTTGGAAGCACTGAGAAGGTCCTGGGTGAGTTCCCTGCACCCCAACAGGGCCCTAACCAAAGGGCTGGGAAATGGGCACGTGGGAAGATGAGTGGGCGGGCAGCCTTGGCTCACGGGCCTCTGTGCTAGGCCTGCTCTTGACTCCCTCCTTCCGGCACTCAAATCCTGCATCCTGGAGGGCTACCCTCTGCCTCTGTCATCTTCACTGCAGAGGGTGTTAGAGCTACAAAGAGCCCTGAGGTTGGGGTTGTGCCTGGGGTGGCCAAGGACAGGCACCAGCACTTCTCATTTTGTGACAATTAGAATGATTGGGGACGGGGAAGGGAGGGAAGTGTGTGTTCATGCTGGATAAAGACTGAGAACCATGCAGGGAAGCTATGATCACAAATCACCACAACTGAACCACATTCCGTGCCCGAATCAAGCTGTAAATTTAATAGCATGTGTTTACAGAGGAATGAAAGTCCACATATCACATTTTCAGAAACAACTCTACAAACCTGAAAATGGATTGATCTGACTGCTGGACATGCCTCAGGCCGCTTCTTTCCTTGTGAAATTGAATTCTCTTCCTCACTGGAGCACGGCTGTGGAGGCTTTACAGATGCATTACACAAAATATGCGAAACAGGTGAGGGGCCCCGAGAGGCCTCTGCCATTGTCTTCCTGAGGTCAAGTTGTCTGTGGGCTGAATGGCTGACAGTCATGCCGGCTGGACCCTGTCACTAGCAGTACTCTGCTAATGTTACACAATGCCAGAAGCTGTGCAATTCAACACCAGAGCACCGTGCTTGAGGCAGAGCATTCGGGGTTAACTTTAAAAGCCTCGTTCCGGTTTGCTTAGCTTCTCAAAGAGCAGAGTGCCAACTTCACCTCTTCTGTAGGGAACCAAACCTATTGCCTAGTTTCTTCCTATGATTATGATTTAGTGGTCCTCTTGTGGAATCAAACATTTTGTTGCCCTGAGAAATAGAAGGATGAAAATGTTACACGTTCCTTTTCCGTTTTTTATAAAGTCTTAGTAGAGGCTTACAGTACAGGGCTACACGTACAGGAAAAGAACCTGATTTGACAGGACTCCCAGAAGCTTGTAACCCCACTTTTTTGTCGCAGAGACAGAATCACGCAAAGACAGGGACACCAGCACAGGTGCCAGCAGCACCTCTGGACACCCCCTCAGTGAAGTCTGGAACTAACCCGAAGAGGGTTCAGGCTGCTCCCCAAGTGACCAGGCCACCTCAACGTACAGGATTTACTTCCAATCACACCGATTTTGCAAGCCCTGAGTATCCTCACAGCAGTACTTGGAGACCTCCCACACACTTGAGTTCCCCACACCTTGTCTTTCCTACAGTTTACAAAAGGCTGGGGACTGAAAGCCTGGATCGTCTCACCCAGGAGACAGGCTGCTAGAAAGAACCACCAGGTTTCCAGCCTTTCATGAGCAAGGACTAGCATCTGCTACTAACCAACTGGGTGTGAAACAATGAACAAATGAACAAGGAGGTGGCTTGGGAGACCTTTTGTAGAGGAAAAGAAGATTTGTCTGAAATAAAGGATGAGGCTGTAGAAGTACAGAGGCAAGGGTAGGGGCAAGGGGAAGGAAGCCACGGTGGGAAGGGCCAGGAGACAGGCCCCTCCATTTCCTCCCTGCTGAGCACAGCTGCAGTGCTGCCTATGAGGTCCCTGCCCAGCTTCAGGAAGTGCGTTTCTGCCTCAGTTGCACTTGAAGAAAGAAAGCGCTGGAGGGAGAGATGGGCTTCAGCAGAAATGACTAGTGCTTGTGCACAGAGCCATCTAACCCATGACGTGTGATTCACAGGGTGAATTGGGGCCAGAGGAAAGAATGAGCAGGTGTTGACAGCAGCAAAAGCATCAGCCGAGGACTGGAGCCCTGGGCCTGGCTCTGCCCATGGGTACCTGCGTCGCGTGCCTCTCTCAGGCTCCACCTTGTCGCTAAGAAGGATTCAACAGAGTGATGCTGCCTGACTGCTCAGGCATGGGTCCCTGGGGGAACTGTGGTGGGGTCCCCATTCATTCTTTCCACAGTCTTTATTAGGCATCTACTATATGTCAAAAAGAGCTAAGATAAAAAACAGTTACATTCTCAGGCTTCTGCACTCAGGAACTCACAAGATCATCAGGTTGACTCAGGAAGAAAACTTCTTTGGACCTTGACTCACCATAGCAACACTCCCAGAACAATGAAATGTAAGTCAGATTACCATTTGCTGCATTTACAACAGAAGATGTACATTTCCAGTCCGTGGATCCCAGCACTGACAGCAGCTGGAAACATGCTGGAAAAGTAAATACTCAAGCCCTACCAGAATCTGCAGAATAAAAACTGCATTTTAACAAGATCTCCAGTTGGTCCTCTGCGCAGTTTTGAGAAACCATGATCTAGGAGAGTGGTTCTCAAGAGTTCACAGGCCTCAGAATCACCTGGGGGGGACTGTTAAACCAGACAGCTGGCTCTACCCCCAAAGTTTCTCAGCCACTGTGTCTGGGAAGGGCCCAAGAGCTTGTATTTCTCAGCAGCAAACAGAGACCCACCTTGAGAAGCACCCCCAGAGCATCTCGGCCCATGAGGCCTGGCTTCATTGTGAGGCTGAAGATGCAAAGATAATCAAAAGCACCGGTTATCACTCTGGAGTTGCGCCCAAACTAGGAGGACGTTTACGGCACCACCTGTCTGGCCCAACCCCAGACCTTGTGTGTTCCATGTAGAACAATGGACGGACCCACACCTTATCACATCAGAATGACATTTAAGATAGCAATGACAGAAAGAAAAATTTCTTTAAAAAAATAAAGAGTGGATTGAATTCCTGAAGATTTTCTTAAGGTTTCTTAAGAATTAGAAGACAAGAAGACAGTTCACTAATAATTTCAAAGGGAGTAAACATCATTTAAATGCACAGGGCTTGTTAGTATGACTCTACAGTGAGCTTACCATCTTTTACTGAACAAGTCTGTCATGCAGGGTGTCATGCGGGGTCTCTGGTCCTGCTACCCACATAAAATGCAGGACATGGTGAAGCCAAAAAGGAACACCCACAGAGCCATAGAAAGGGGAGTCATACCACTATAGTCTCACTGGCAGCTGGGTTGGAGACACAGGACACAGGAGCCACACAACCTGCAACCTGCTGTCCACTTTTCTGTCAACCAACCAACCCCACTAGCTGCAATCCGCCCTGCTAACTGCAATCCGCGCTTGCTAGCTCAGCCACCATCTTCTTCTAGCCCCCATTCTCTGCTAGTGTAGCCACAGCAGTTATGTCAGTGGCCAAAGGCTCACTGTTTACAGCTGACGGACAACTAGCCACAGCTGATGGCCATCCAATCACAGTTGATGGCCATTTACTACCTGAGCCAGCACCTTTCCATGTGAGGGCGAGAGCCTGGAAACTGCACTCCTGGCTCTGTCCCCACAGGGAGTCAAACAACTATAGTCTCGCTGGTGCCTGGGTTGGAGACACAGGAAGCAGGAGCCACATGATCTGCAACCTGCCATCCACTTCTGTGCAATCTGCAACCTGCACTCTGCCGTGCTAACTGCAATCCATGCTTGCCAGCTACCATCCGCTGCTAGGGTAGCCACAGCAGTTATATTAGTGGCCAATGGCTCACTGGTTACAGCTGCCGGCCAACTAGCCATAGCTGATGGCCATCCAATTACAGTTGATGGCCATTTACTACCTGAGCCAGCACATTTCCATGTGAGGCCGAGAGCCTGGAATCTGCACTCCTGGCTCTATCCCCACACTCCACCCTTACAGGGTCTCGCCTCATAATCTGTGTGACAAGTATCTTTTGTGAGGGGCCCTGTGTGAGGAGCCCGGAGGTGAATGCAATATCCTGGACACAGCCAGGGTTTCTCAGGGCACCACAAGTCCTTCTGAGCACAGCCAGACTTCCTGGGCTTCTTAGGGTACCACCAGTCTCGCTGGGCACAGCCAGGGTCTCTCAGGGCACTACCACTCTCTCTGGGCACACCAGACTTCCTGGACTCAGCCAGGGTTTTCAGGGCACTGCCACTCTCTCTGGCCGGTTAAGACAAAGGAAGCAAACATCCACCGGTTCCACTACATGGTGGTACATTCCCAAATAAACAGTCAAGTAGTCTATTAAATTAGGGATGGAAGGCAACTCCCCATAGTCCATAGTCATTCACCAGTGCTGTGCGTTAGCCTCACAATGTGTGCCCTCTCCGCAGGGCGAGGACTCCAAGTCCTCCCCAACCTGGGGCTGAGGGCCTCAGCAAGCACTTCCCAGCCTACAGGGCCTCAATGACCTTCGCTTTCTCCGGCCTATGCTGGTTGGGGAACCATTCACGTTTTCCCACCCCTCCACAGATGTCTGGCTCTCCAGCACCTTCTCCTCCTGGTCTTCCTGAGACTGAGTGTTTGTACCCACAAACTGCTCTACCGCCTTTCAGAGAGCTTTGGCTGTCACCGTACCCTGCTCGGTGCGCCATTTGTCATGCAGGGCGGCAGGTGGGGTCTCAGCTCCCGCTCCCCACACAAGAACACAGGATATGGGGAGGCCAAAAAGGAACACCCACAGAGCCATAGAAAGAGGAGCCATACCACTATAGTCTCGCTGGCAGCTGGGTTGGAGAAACAGGAAACAGGAGCCACACAACCTACAACCTGCTGTCTGCTTCTCAGTCAACCAACCAACCCCACTTGCTAACTGCAATCCACCATGCTAACTGCAATCCAAGCTTGCTACCTCAGCCACCATCTTCTTGCTAGCCCCCATTTTTCTGCTAGCATAGCCACAGCAGTTATATTCATGGCGAATGGCTCACTGGTTACAGCTGACGGACAACTAGCCACAGCTGATGGCCATCCAATCATAGCTGTTGACCATCTACTACCCGAGCCAGCACCTTTCTATGTGAGGCCGAGAGCCTGGAAACTACACTCCTGGCTCTGTCCCCTCAAGTCCATACACGTTTTTTTCCCCACTTTTATCAGCATTCTTTATATGAATAAAGCCTATTGTCTCATCATTCTACTATAATTTCTGTCTCTCTACATTGCAGTAATAATTACTGGTCACAAATAAAGCAAACTTTGTGATTTTCCTCCTTCTTGTCCTTGACCTTTGGCCTTGCTGGCTGCCTCCATTGATTTTCTTTGCTCCTTGGGTCTTCTGCCCATCAAAGTGCAGACAGAGTCTGGATTCGCCATGCCAGTCTCCTGTGTGCTGGGGGTAAAGAGTTGGGGAGAAGGTGATCTGGTCGGTTTTCAGAAATCACGTTAGTAGCAGATGGACACAACTAAGATCAGAAAGTGTCAGTGAAAGTCAGGGAAGGATGACCCCTTCTTTGAAACAACATTCTATAGCTTAAAGAATAGCTTATGCTGTGGGGACAAAACCCCAAAAAACAGTTTCCAGGCTCTCGGCCTCACATAGAAAGGTGCTGGCTCGGGTAGTAAATGGCCATCAACTGTGATCAGATGCCAGCAGCTGTGGCTAGTTGGCCGTCAGCTGTAACCCGTAGGCCATTGGCCACTAATATAACGGCTGTGGCTATGCTAGCAAAAAGGAATGGGGGCTAGCAAGAAGATGGTGGCTGGCAAGCGCGGACTGCTGTTAGGCAAATTATGTAGATCCTGCTTCCTGTGTCTCCAGCCCAGCCGCCAGCGAGAATATATTGGTTTGACTCCCCTACTTATGGCTCCATGGGTGTTCCTTTTTGGCCTTACCGTGTCCTGCGTTCTTGGGCGGGGAGTGGGAGCTGAGACCCTGCACGACATATGCACAGCCTGGGTGGAGGGGAATTGGGTGAAGAGGAAGCAGAGGCAAGACAGGAAGGCGGCTGGCAGGGCTGGTAATTGGCGACAACGGGAGGTCCTGGCTTCTATGTTTACAAACAGTACCCTCTCAGCCCATACCTTCCACGTGGCTATTGTCTCCTAAAAGCAGGTCTGTCTCAGTGCCTACCTGTACTAAATGTTACAGGCACACTTGCAATAGGTTTTTCAGATAGCACCTAAATGTCATTACAGCTGAAAACAACTCAGGAATTTCTTTGGGACAGCTTGTGGCTGCCCTTAACAAACAGGCATGTGTACAGAAGGTCCCATGTCAGCCTGGGTCCCCACCTGAACTTCAAA
Organism: Rhinolophus hipposideros; assembly: GCF_964194185.1. Taxonomy (NCBI): domain Eukaryota; kingdom Metazoa; phylum Chordata; class Mammalia; order Chiroptera; family Rhinolophidae; genus Rhinolophus; species Rhinolophus hipposideros. Next base: position 1,227,025 of record NC_138050.1, read on the forward strand.
TGGCTTTTCCCAACCATGCTCCTTGGGCCTTCTTCCTTCCTGCTTGCCTGTGATGCAGGCTTCTTGAAGGACGTGTGCAATCGTTGGACTCGGGTTGGCATGTGTCATCTCTTCTGCTATCAGCAGCGGTGATAATGATGGGTTTGCTTTCTCTCCCCTCCTTCACTTTACAGCTGGATCAGGACAGATTTTACACACATAAAATTTATATAAATGCTGTAGATTATGTGTATATCTTCTCCACCAGGGAAGAATTTTTAGCAGGAAAAAACAAAACATTCCATTCCAAAGGCCTGTGGAGGAATTCCCGACTTCTCTGTCTGCCCGGGGAGCCAACAGAAGAAGGGGCAGAGTTCTGCCTAGTCTTATCATCGGACTTCTCTGAGATGCTACTGCTGGTCCTAAATACGCAGATTCCAGGCTAACAAATACGTTACTGGAGTCTCAGTGAAAAGCTCTTCATATTTTGATTCTGGAAACTTTGGAGAACAGAGCCTTGTTCACTGAAAAGGCATCACTGGCTAAGTATCAGCCTTCACTGGCCCCAGAAATGTTCACACCATTTCATGTGAAAAACCAATTTTGGCTTTTGATTTCCCTTAAAGTTTTGACTTCTCAGAGTCCCTTGCCTCCGGGGCCAGTTCCACCACAACCCTCAGGGTCACTGCCAACAGCAAGTTCCCGAGTGACCGTGTCAAGCCCAGTCAGCTTGTGGATCTTTCCAGGGCCTGTGCCATCCCAGCTGATTCTCATTTACTGGCTCTCTGTTTCCCGTGGAAACACACAAGTGACACCTGTGAGAGCATTTCCAGGCTGCTATGAATACAACACAAACCCAAGAGGTTCAGGGGCTCCATTGTGCCTGCTCGGAGCCTCCACGCCCCTCCTGGTAGGTCACAGCCAGCTGCCTCCACACCAGGCCTGTTTCTGAAACGTTTTCATAATCATATGTATTGGCCCGAAGCCTCAGCCGTTAGTCTCACACAGCCCTATAAATGGAGCACCTGGCTGGGTGTCACAGACCTAATGAAAGTCCGAGTGCGTCAAAGACACGCCTATTATTAAACATCGTGCCTCTCCCTCCTTTGTTCATGCCATTTGGGGTTAGAGGAAGCCAGTGCACTGAGGAAAATGCCGGCAGCCATTTGAGCCCCCACCCCTGGCTCGCACCCATGTTTCTCGCAAGCTGCGTGCCGCTTGTGTGCAAACGGGTCTTATCTCTGTCCCCAGACACATTTGTGGATCCCAGCCTTGGCCACCAACTGTCTTGTAGAAGGGAAAACAGAGTGCCAGCGATGAGGGCCTCCATGTACTCCCACCACAGCAGAGAATGTGCCATGCCAGGGCTGCCCTGGGGAGTTGGGCAATTAGAAAGATGGAGTGAAATGAAAAGCAAGAGGCAGAAAAGAATGCTCTGGGATGAGAAGACCAGGGGAGAGGCAGAGGAGGTCATTGGGAGCTGGGTGGCGCGTGGGGGTGGGGGAGCACACAGGTTGGCAGCGCCGAGCCCTAACAACAGCTGAGGAGAGGCCACGCCAGTTAGTGCCAGGCATCTGCCTGCTCCCACCCCCTGGCACAGAGGTGACACTCCATGGTCACCTTTACTTCCCTGCATCCTGCAGACCGTCCTGTTGAATTCAAGAACACGGGCCAAGGCCAGACAGAGTCAGAACGGCCACGGCCATCCCTTCATTACGCCTTTCATCAGTTGTGCCTCCCATCTTGTATGACCCCTCATGTCACACGGTGCTTGGGTCGAAACTCTCAGTGCCCATGCCAGTCCTGCCACCAGCACGTTCTTGACAAAGTCACAGCTACCCTGTTTCCCCGAAAATAAGACCTAGCCAGACAATCAGCTCTAATGCGTCTTTTGTAGAAAAATTGATATGACCGGGTATTATATTACATTACATTGTATTATATTGTATTATAGTATATTATATTTATTATATTATATTATATTATATTATATTATATTATATTATATTATATTATATTATATTATATTATATTATCCAGTCTTATATTATAGTAAAATAAGACTGGGTCTTATATTAATTTTTGCTCCAAAAGACACATTAGAGCTGATTGTCCTGCTAGGTCTTATTTTCGGGGAGACACGGTACTGTCTGCTGTCCAGTTGTCTCCCCAGTGAACCCATCCCAGCTCCACACCCAGAGGCTGCACAGAACCCCTGAGGTCAGCAACCCCAGGGAAGCTGCCCCTCTAGAAGGCATTTTCCTGAAAGCGAGCTGGCAGCTCAGTCACCGCTCTGTCCAGGCATCCTTCCTGCCCCTGCTACCACGGATGGGCGCTGGGACTTCACCTTCATCCCCCCAACCACAGTCCCACCCCCACACCCCCACCCTGCAACCATGGATGGATGCTCCAGCTTCACGTCCAAGGCCCCCCGGCCACCAGGGAAGCTCAGGCTTCACGTGCACTGCCCTGTCATGATGCTCTGTGCCATCAGGAGTCCTCAGCACAAAACATCTGGGAATTCCTACCTTTCCAAATTGAAAACTTGGTATTGTAAGATACTCTGTGATAACTGACCCTCCCCAGAGGGGTTTTGGTGGGACTAGGGTAGGCAGCTTCCCCTTTCTCCGACCTAAGTGAGGTCCTGTTTCCTGCTTTTCCACTATACTCAGCCCTGGTGTGGCCACGTGGAAAGGTGAGTGCTGACTGAGGCTAAGAGCAGGGGGGAAGGACTAGGCCCTGCTGCTCCCTGAAGGCCGGAGACGGCCCTCCTATCGGTTTTCCCGTGTCCTGTGTCCACCACCCGGGTCTAAAGTCTCAGGACCCCCGGCTGCACAGAGACAGAAGGCCAGCACCACTCGAACAAGTCGGGAAGGCTCCACAGGGATGCAAGTCACCGCCACGCTCTGGGAGCAAATTAAATTGCAGCAACAGAGGAGTGTCTGTGAGGATAAGTGTGTTAGCCTCTCCCCCAAGGGTAGGGAGCTTGCCCTGTCTGTGCTGCGGGGTCTCCCTTTCAGGCTCTCGTTCTCTCTAAACCATGTCCCCTCCTCATCGGGTCAGATTCTGAGGGACGGGTGCCCTGGGTCCCTGCCATCGTCTCAGAACCAGCAGAATCATAGAGACTTGGACACCCAGACGTAAGCCCGCTGTCCCTTGCCAACTGCAGTGGACACAGGCAATCAGGTGTCCGTCCCCACAAACAGGCCACCAAGTATGGGGGTGACACAAGGGACCCCCAGTGAGCTGAGAAGAAATAGCAGGAGAAAGGCGCCCACTACAAGCTGTTTCCAGTGAAGATAACTAATGCTGAAGTATCAGCCAGACACAGGAAAGAGAAGGTAGGAATATATAGAGAAAGGAACAACAGTAAATGTGTAAGTGCAGCTAACAAATGCTCCAGGATTAACAATCTGATGAAAAAGAAAAGGAGACTATGGTGAAAGCAGTCTGGGAACTCGGACCTCATTCCATGAGATCACAAGCTTAATTAGACACAGTTAAGCATCTGGGGCTGTGCCCACCTTCCCACACCTACTGTGGTGGCAAACGTGTTAGCTTTAGCATCACCAGGAGCCTCTGTCCATCAGAGGTCAAAGAGTTATCCGTAGGGCTCAAAGGCTCTCTGTCCTGCTTTGGGTGGGTCAGTACTGAACTGTCTGTGTGATCAAGCACTAGAGTGCCAGGACATTTTCCAACAACACAACGCAAAAGATGCTGGTGTTGCAGACTGGCCAGTGATATGAGAAAAAGGCAAGTGTATGTCTGTATGTGTGTGTGGTGCATGTGTGTGCATACATGTGTATGTACGAGGCTTGAAAATTAAGTTTGCGAACTCATCCTAGAAAAAGTGCTGCATACCTCACTGCTGAATATCACTACGGTCACCTCTGAAGTCTTCCCCTTGAGAAGCTATGCACCGACTCCAGCACCTACTCCACCCTTCAAAGCAATTTTGGCACTCTTTTTCTGGAATGGCCACCAGAACTGTCATTGTATTAACCGTGATGTCCTGAATGTCATAAACGTGTCTTCCTTTCAATATTTCCTTCATCTTCGGGCAAAGAAAGAAGTCATCAGGGGCCACATCAGGTGAGTGGGGAGGGTGTTCAATACAGTTATTTGTTTACTGGCTAAAAACTCCCTCACAGATAGTGCCGTGTGAGCTGGTGCATTGTCGTGATGCAAGAGCCGTGAATTGTTAACAAAAAGTTCAGGTCGTCTAACTTTTTCATGAAAACCTTTCTAGCACATTCAAATAGTAAACTTGGTTAACAGTTTTTCCAATTGGTACAAATTCATAATGAATAATCCCTGTGATATGAAAAAAGGTTAGCAACACTGTTGTGACAAAGTTCGTGAACTTAATTGTCAGACCTCGTATGTATGTGTGTGGCATATGTGTGTATATGTGTGTGTGGTACCTGTATGTGATGTGTGTGCACATGTATGTTGTGTATCTGCATGTGTGTGTGTGCGTGTGTGCACGTGTGGGCTATATGTGTATATATGTGCTATGTATGTTCCTGCGTACACATAGAGTAAATGCTCCTGCCCCATCACACCTCACATACACGCTTCCATGTCCCAGTATGGCCCTTACAGAAACCCACAGGCACCTGCAGGGGACCAAGCACTTGCCAAGCCACCAGCCCAGCCACACAGCTTAGAGACAAGCACTCATGGTGAAGTCATTTGTTCCAGACAGTCTGTGTCTTTAATGGAAATGCCAAAAGAGCCTTGAGGTGGGCAGCCTGGGGTGTCTCCTGGTCAGGAAATCTCATCAGATTGCTTCAAGATTTCCTCAGCCTTCACTCCAAAATACCAACTGCATCACGGCCATATGAAAATCGAATCCACAAAGTAGATGGTCTGTTCTGAATTTTTGTGTAATTGAAAAAAGGAAATAAAATCCTCAAAGTTTGATTCTAATTTGCCGTAGGCTTTTATGGATTTTGTAGCTAATCAACCAAGATAGCACTTATTTCATTCTTCCCTTAAATCTGCCTAATGTATATATCCTTTATTTGTGAGTAAAGATGATTGATAAATATTAGTATTTTCCAGGATTGCTGCGATTTAAATTTAGGTTATTTATTTACTTTTTTGTCAAATAGGAATGAGAAGAAATAGAAACTAACTGCTGTCTAAAACAGACTGCAAAATGCTCTGGAGATTTATGTAGTGATTAAAAAATAATTACAGTTTTTGCTTTGTCTAGAACATTGAGGAATTCGAGGGACCATTTTGAGAGTTATAAAAGCCAAAAATTAAAAAGAATAAAAATGCTTTTCTTAGGGTAAACACACTTAACATGACAACTATTGACTGGATTCATGTCTAGGAAAAAAGGAATGACTTTAACACGCGAGAAAATAACAAAGGCACCTTCCAACCTGTTGAAGCACAAGAGGAAGAAACATGCCTTCTGAACAGGACTGCCTTGGCCGGGCCCTGTAGCCATGTTTGTGCCACACCGTTGCGTTGTGTGTATCTGAACACAAAGGTTGAACCAAATGAAGTGAACGACACAGGTTCCAAATGTATTGCAGCAGAACTAAATTGCACTCATTCTTTTTCAGTTTTTAACATAAGGCAAGTCAGCACTCCCACCACTTAATGCCTTTTCCTCCGAGCGGTGTCACGCTCCAGGTGGTCCACAGTGGGTCCTCCTCCGATGCTTTCCACAGCTTCTTCCAAGCTCATGGGACTGTTTTCGGACTTTGGGACAAGACCAGACCTTTTAGCAAGAAAACCTTAGGCCTTCGGCATGGAAACCCAAGCCTGGAAGTCTGGGAGCACAGGGAGACACAGTACCAGATTCCTTTTCACCTCTGTCAGATGACTCATTTTCAATTTGTAACAAATATGTTATAGTTAGAGCATAATGCCCGCTAGACCGTGGTCATTGAAAACATATGTCCATCCTGTTGTGGCTTCAGAAACAATCAGAAGTCATTTATTTCCCATTTCAAAGACCAAAACAGTAGCTTACATTTTTAATACATAACCAATTGTTTAAAAACATCTGGAGAGCTATACCTTTCTGCATTTATAGACAGATTCTTTCTTTAAAGGCAAATAGGAAAATCTTATGAGGTCTCTTTCCTACAAAGCCAATAGTCTCCACCTCACTGGTGGAATTCTTTTGCCCGCGTTACTCACTGTTTCCATATTATTCAGACACAAAGATACACCAGGAGCATATTGCCATTGCAAATAAAAATGACTGCCTTGGCTTGCCTGTTAAATCTCACCCTCTTCTGTTCCTCACCACACATTCTCATGGAAACGCACACAGGGACATGCGCATAGACTCAGACACAGAGGACACGGGTAAGGTCCACGGCAGCCCCCCACTCCACTCCATCCCCTCACAAGGACGCTGACTCTGTCGCAGTTGTGCCAGAGAGACCACAGTCTGTATAAACCACATTTCAACGTGTCTGAGTGTGTGTGTGACTTTTAAAGGAAATCCAGCCATACCTTTGCAATTACTCTCTCATGTCTCAACTTTCTACAATTGACTCTCGTCAGACAACAAAAACCTGTGCTGATTCAAAGCTGACTTCCAGTGACATATGATTCTCCTACAGTAGGTTAAGCCTTTTCCAATTGAAGACTAAAAAGCAATCTGTCATCAGAGTAGAGTGGTAATGTTGAATCGTGGATTTACACTGGGGGCTTTAATGATCTAGAAAGTTCTCTGCATTTCTGTTTTCAGAAGGTTGGTTTTCAAACGTGCTTTCTACATGTCAGTTCAGGAGACAGCACATTTCTGCTCATCAGTCTTCACATTTTCAGTCCTGCTCACCAGTGGGGTACAGTTCTTCACACCCACAGGAACGATGGTGTTCCTGGTTTTCCTCTCATGAAGACTAACAACTGTCACCATCAACTTAAGAAGAAGTGTCTCAACTACTGTCACATAAGGATGTTGGCTTCTAAAACACTTCTGTCAGGCCAGGACAGTAACTACTTTTAAGATCTCAGCATCCTTCTCCATAGGGGACACTACTGACATCTTCACAAGAAGATGGAGCGGAGAAGAACCTTGATGAAGGTGGAGTCACCTGGGCTAGGACAGAAGATGCCGCCATGCAGAATTACGCACGTCTGAGTCTCATCCTCCTGCTCTCCTCTGTCCAGCGCGAGGCTGCATCTCTTTTGGGGCAGCAGACCTGCCTTGGTGACTCTGTCTTCAGTCTGCCATCATATTGTTCATTGTTTTTATTCCACTAATATTCCACATGAAAACCAATTAGGGAAAAGTTTAGAAATGTTCCATTTCCAGAATAACACACCAGCCTGGAAACAAACATGATGAAAAGGCTTATTCTAACTTCCACGTTAAGACACTAGCCCTAAAATCACTAGCTCATTTTTTCTCTTCTTTCTAATGCTTGAAGCTGTGTGAGTGAGACAGTGGCACTCTTTTTATTTGTGGCCCCTTGAAATCCATGGTTTCCCTTTCTCCCAGCTCCCCTGGCAATGTCTATACCCAAACACATTTCCCAGCACTTAGTCTATATTCTGAGGTCTTTTTCTACAAACTCTTTCAAATCCCTCCCCACATTACCTCTGTCCTTTGCATCTTTGTGGCCTCAATAGTGGATGTCCATGGAAGAAACCTTTAGAATTTGGAAAGAAGATAGGTGATAAAAGTTATGAAGGTTCTGGAATGTTGGTAAAATGACTCCAGCTCCTTTGTCCCACTCTGAGCCCTAATTCCTTTTTCCAATACAAAGAAAGTGTGAATATATTTGCTGATGTATCTTTGACACTCAAGAGAGCTCACAAACCTCTTCAGAGGCCACCCTTTAACAGCGTCTCAATCCTAACACACCCAAAAACAGACACACAAACTCCTGCTTCCCGTCCCTGTTCCTACCTCACAAAGGTCAGCAGAGGTCATTCTAAGTACCTTCTCTCACACTCACATGCAGCCCACCTACAACTGCTGTCTTCACATTACAACCTAGACAAATCTGAAATCGACTTTTCCCACCCCACAACCACCCTGACCCAAACCACCATCCTCTCTCATCGGGAGGTTACAACAGCCTCCTAACTCCTCTCGGCTTTATCATCTCAAAACCCTCCAGTAGCTCCCATCCCAATCAGAGGGAGAAGCTGAAGTTGTCACAGTGACCTGCCCACTTGCCCTCCCTCCTGACACTGCTCACACCAGCCCTCCCCTCAGACATCTGCGCACCTGACTTCCTTCCCACCTCCCTCAAGTGTCCCCATCCAGGAATGCCCTCCCTCAGTACCCCGGATAAAGGAGCCCTTCACGCCCTATTCCATTACGCCCACCCCTCACCCTTCTTAGCAGTGATCATGGCTCTCTAACACTTCACATACTCATTTATTTAATCTACCCCTGCAGGATGTGAGCTCCCTAGAGACCAGGATCTTACTTTGTTCATGGAATTATGCCTCACACATAGCAGGTGTCATTCAATACACAGTCACAATTCACTAGCAAATGATATTGTCACAAAGGCTGGACTCAAGCAGAGCTGTACAAATAAGGCAGTGGTGCTGATGAACCTTCCTGCTCCTGTCCCCACTCCCTGCCCATGCAGTGGACGCATGGTGTGGAGCTATAATGGAAACGGCAGCAAGACAGACACTCCCTGCAAAGCATGGAGCCTGACCATTTGAGAACGGACAAGTCCTCTTTCTCCAGTCACTAGGTAAATTGACAATAACAGCTGACTTTGACGTTAGAGTTGTAGGGTCCCTACTAATTTATAAATGGAAGGAAGATGCTAGACGTCAATCTGCTTAACCAAGGGCACAGACCCCGGACCCAAACACAGGTCCCACTGCAGCATCCAAGCGTTTGCCAGCGCAGCGTCCTCTGGCTGAGGTGTGCTGGCTTGGAGGTTCTCAGCTTCTGGAGCTTGTCTTCATCCCATTCGCAGTGACTTCTTTTAACGGTGGCTGACATGCGTCACCATGCACCACGCCTGAGGCAGCCACTGAGCACATGGGCAGCTGGAGGCATTGTCTCCTGCCACCCGAGATGAAGGACATGCTCTCTTAGAAAGACTTAAAGTGTCAGTAAGAGCCTTGGAATTGCTGGGAGGCTCTGCTCACTGAAATAGCCAATAGTCTGTCAATGTCTGCCCACCAGCACTTAACGACTGTCCCCTCCACTCTGAAACCAAAGAGAGTTTTTCTAAATGTGCTAAAACTCCTGTTGTATTTGCCCTGTTGCAGATCCATCCATAAATTCCTGTGCCATTTGAAGGCAACTTAGGCCACAGGGGCCAGTGACATCCTCCCGACAGAAAGATGAAAACAAGAATTCCAAGTGTGGAATCCAGTCACAGATGCTCGCCCTGCCTGTGCTCACTTTCCAAGCAAGATCTAGATATAAACTGTCCTCAGTGATTATAAACAGTAATTAACGTAGGCTGACAAAGAATGTGTTTTGGACTCCCCAGGAAGCTCCTTTCAGTAACATCAATAAAAGGCAAGAACTGGGATCGGGAATTGGGAAGGGGTTGGTGTGAGGACACGTGCTCAGGAGCAGCTGTGCTCCATCGAGGCCCAACTCGAAGGCCACACCTGGCCCTGTCCCGTGTGTCTGATTTCACAGCTGCACTGCCTGAGAACCGCTGACCGAAGCCAGCTTGTGTGATGTCTGAGTGCGCGTTACGCTCTGTGCCCCCTCTCACGGTCGCTGATGCTAACCAGTGGACGACAGGAGAGGTTTGGGGACACCGTGGACTCATGGAACCCAACCAACCAGATGAGTTTATGTGCCATATTCTGCTTCCATCCAATCGCAATGCCTGCGTCCCCTCCATGTGTCCTCGCAGGACTTGCAGCCGTTCTGTCTGTGGAGTGGGGAGGTCACTCCTGAGGGCACCCAGCCACCACCAGCAGCTCCTGCCTGGTAATTCTTCTCCGCTGCCTCTTCTCCTGGTACCAGAAAATGACAGCTTGCCCCATAAATCTGTTTTCCCTGAGAGCTGTGTCACTCTGACTCTAAGCTCACACAGCTAAATAGATAAGTAAACACACACATACACGGGACACGTGGGCACACAGTGTGGGGCAGCGACTCTTTTTTTTTTTTTTTTTTTTTTTTAGTTTTATTTTTATTTATGCCTCAGGGTTTTTTGAGAATTACTTTGGGGCAGCGACTCTTCACGGAGCCATCAGAGAAGGTGTCACACACTGCAACTCCCAGCTCGCTGACAGGGCTGAGTCCGGCTGGAGGACATGGGTACTGGGGAGCTGTGCACAGAATGTGACCGGTTTTCTTAATCAGCTTAGATGGATTGTGGGGAGGTCGTGTTGACAGGTTGGATCTGTCCTGCTTTCCACAATGGCAGAAGGAGCAGATTTCATTTTAATAGTACGATACCATGGGACATCAGAGTGTCTCCCTGGGCTGGAGCATTTAGCAAACTGTATTTCATACGATGGCAATGGTCATTTTCCTGAAATATTAAAGTCTGTAAACTACAACAATTATACAGAATCTTTCACAGGGTTTCATTGGCTCTACCAATCGTTTTCAGCTCACAAATCTCCACTGAAGCTCTTCACTTTTTCCCTTGCCCAGAAACACGTCTGCTCTTTTTATTATTGGTTTACAAGGCAAATTTGGCATGCGGTTCCCTTGCATATGCTGATTCAGGCTTATTGAAGGCAGGTGCACACTTTAATATATGTGGGCATCGGGACCCCCTTCCATCCCATAAAAGAATACTGGGCATGTTCTCATGTAGAATACCTGTGCTCTTTTAGTCATAAACCTGAAAATCTGAGGCATTTGTATTGCCTTTACATATTACCATGAACAAATTAGAATGAGCAGAAATAATACTCCAACCCGACAATGGCACCGTATTAAAAGTGTTTGAGTCAAAACCTGGCCTCTGTTCCCTGACTGAAAAGGATCCAAGACTTCAGTGCTCCTCTCCTCTCAGCATTTTTGTATCAATGTTGCATAAACACAGTCACACTACACCATGAGGACAGGTGAATGCAATGTCATGTTTTCATCAAAGCAAGACACATGCGGGGCCCTTCAGTTGTCCGAGAGACAGAAGCAACTCTAACAGACGTATTGTTGTTGTATTAGGCTGAGCCACGAACAGGCAGTCAATGTGAGAAGACCTCATTCAGTGACCTCAAAAGAGCCTGCGTCATCTTGGTGACTGATCCTAGATGTCATTAGATGTGGCTCTCAGGAGTAAGATGAGCACGGCTGCAGGTGACGGTATCCGATATGCACAGGTCAGCCCAGCAAATGCCTCCTAAGTAGGTCTGCTCTGCCCTGGAGAAGCCAGGGGAGAGCAGACACGGAGGAGGGCAGAGCTGAGGACCCAGCACTCCATCTGCCCCTCCAGCTGGAGCACCAGCCGTGTGAATGTGCTTTGTTCACTCGCCCACGCGGGTTTACTTGCATCTGTACACAAAATGGTTAGCCCACACATGCAATGCAGTAGGTACTCAGAAAATGTGTCTTGAATGAATGAATGAATTGAAGAAGGAACTTGGGGTTTAATGGGTTGACACTAAATATGGAATGAAATGGTAGACCTGAAAGAACTGTCTAGTGAAAGACTTCATCTTACAGAGGAACAGATCAAGGTCTCCAGAAGTTAAGTGAGGTGTCCAAGGGCGCCCAGCCCAGTGGTATGGAACAAAACCTACACTATTCTGCTCACATCCCTGTGCTACACACACACACACCTGAAGTCACAGTTTCCACAACACAGTGGAGTTCACTAGTTAACTTGTCTCTGACACTCTCCATATGTGTCACATTTGGACAGATTCAGGCAGAATAGGTGGGACTGGAGCCTTGGAGTCCTATGATTAGGATTGTGCCATAACCAGGGGGGCACATCAGGTGAGCTGAGAATGCAGTTTGAGGCTCTCACACAACATCACAGCAGCATCAATGGGAGCCTTCATTTGAAGTAACCACAGGTCCCATTTCCAAGACTTTGCTCTTTGTCTTAATTTTGACTTCTATGTCCCAATGAAGAGTGTTCCAGGATGTCCGCAACTCAGAATGTACAGAACTGGACCCATTGCCTCCTCTGAATTCTACAACCCATCATGTTCCCCACCATGAGGGTGTCACCATCCTCCAGTCCCTCAGATGACCTTTGACTTCCCTTTGCTCCCACTACACTCTCTGTACAGAGAATCCCCCAACCCTATTGGTAATGGACAGGGTAACTACTATTTATCAAAGGCTGGCTAAGTGCTGGGCACAGTGCTGAGCTCTCCACCTACATTGTCTCATTTAACTCCAACAACAAAGCCATAAGGCGGGCACTATCACCAGCCTTATGGATGAGGACTCTGGCTTAGAAATTGTTCTGTGCTTAACCCCTTAGTAAGCCAGGGTTCAAACTCAAGTCTGTAGGAAGTTAATACAGAATTTCAGGTCTGGGAGATGGGAGAGCAAGACCACTGAAACTGGAACACACACCAGGAGATGTTTCTCAAATCTGCTTTTTAAAAATGTGGTGGTTAGTATCAAGCAAATCTAGATGCTGCAAAAGTGTCTGCCACCTCCTACAATCTTCTCCTGGACCAACTTCTTAGAGCTTGGAACCCCACTCATCTCCCTTCATTCCTCTACCCCGTTCTCCTTCCTTCCTGTCCCCTCATACTCCGCGTGTTCCAGTGGGGAGCAAAGCCCTGGTCTGTTTACCTAATTCTTCCCATCACTCTGTTTGGAGCCTTCAGAAACCTTCCCCATTTTATAACCGCAGCACAGCACATAGATCTAGCATGGCCTTGCCAGCCGCATCTCAGGAAGCATGAACACATCATGGAACATACCACGGGAAGGCTGTCTTGCAGTGCTCGGCAGTGTCCCATATGGCACAGACACTCTGGTTTTCAGCCCGCTATCGGCAGCGATCTCTTTGCACAGACGCCGACGCGGTCGCCCTTTCACAGGGCTCCCGGGACAATGGCGCCCTTACACTCCCCGGCTTGTGCACTGAAGTGGACTGACTAGGCCGGCTCGTCCCTCCAGAGCTACAATCCAGCCTTTCATGCACAATCACTTATCTGCGGAATCTACAATTCGTCTTTGTTCATCAGTAGGTGGTGAGTGTGGTGTCATCGCTGTCCTTTTGTTGGGACCTATCACTTCACATCACCTCATTTTCATGAGAGAGAGAGTGGATATTAAATTCCCTTGCACAGGACCGAGTATTGCCCCTGTAACCAGCCCATCACAGGGCGGCCGTTCAGAGCAGCCTTTGTTTCCTCTACACCAGGGTCTTGATGGACAATGACTGGCTGGAAAATCCACCAGGTGACAGGACGGCCTGAAGCACCTCCACATCTCAAGGGCTGCAGGGCTCACCACTTCTACAGCTGCTGGTCTTGTAGCCTCACGTGGAACAAAGTTTCATCTCAGTCACCAACACAGGCAGTAAAGCAGAGAATGTTATCTCCACAGTGTAAACTGTCTACCTTCAGGACACGTCCCCATGGCCACCTTTGTATCTACGATGAGGCATTTTCCCTAGTCAGGCTTTGGGTTGACGAGACTAGGGGGTCAAGTCAGACTCACTCATCATAAACCATGGCCCCAAAGCATATCCAGGGTTGGTGTCCACCATCAAGCAGCGCTGGAGGTCGACTGCCCAGGGAAATAAGCAGATTTACAAACGACTGTTTAGAAGGCACCCTTAAGAAATGAAATTCCATTTTAGACCACATGGAGATGTTGGCCTTGACAGAACAGGCAGAGTTCAGCCCAGACAGCCCGGGGGATAAAAGGACAGAGCACACGCCTAGGGGTACAGACGCTGAGATTTCAAATGCTCCCTGGTACCCACTTCCCCTCACCAGGTCCTATAATAGAACTCAATACACTTGCACAGGGAAGAGACAATGGGTGATGAGCTAAAGAATGAGACTTGCTTCATTTATAACCAAATGCATTATAAACAAAAGGTAAGAATCATCTGGATGCTTATCTGCATGAGAGTCAGAACACAGTGAATACCAAGGTTGCTGGGGGTGGGGGGGGGACCTGGGTTACCACAGCCAGGAAAGAGGCTGACATCATAGCACCCTGGCTAGTCCTCCATGCCAGGAGACAACCTGTCTGACCCCTTCCTGTGGTCAGCTTCTCCTCCCTGGCTCTGAGGACAAGACACACAGTCACACGCGTGACCTTCTGGACACACGAGGTGGGTCATGGTGGCTGCCCTGTCATGAACCACAGGATGCTGCCACAGCTTGGTTCACAACGAAGGAATCTGACGGCCTGAGCTGTGCTTCTGCGTACTGGGCAGGAGGGGTCTTCCCTAACTGAACAAGTCTGATTTGGTATCTGCTGTGTTTGCTTACAGTCTTCTGTGTATGAAGTTTGTGACCCAATAATACATATGTGTGACTTCATCGCTCATCAAAAAAAAGAAATCATTCTTGGTTGCCATGACAAACAGTAATGGAAAACCCATTGTGGTGACTTTCTACAAGGAGAAGAGAGCTGAGCTGACTTGCTTCTGACATGCAGCTAATGGGAAGTTCAGCACCAGCACAGACACCCCAAATGCTCAGAAGCAACAGCTGTGTGTTCCCAGAGGAGGCATCTGTGAAGATTTCTAGGGTTACTCTTTTAACTCTTAAGCATAAATAAAAGAATTAAAAACATTCATATAGATATGGAATTAGTACTCCCCATGTATAATGTGCATTCTTATTTTTCCCTCACAAATTTGGGCAAAAAGGTGCACATTATACATAGCAAAATACAGTACTTACCCAAAGTTAATACAGTACTTAACGCAACGGTTATGACAAATTTTTCATTTAGGTATCCTACCACCATCTCAAGAAATATGTTCAAAGATGAACATTATCTTGCTCCCAAAACTGGCTCATCATCCTAAAGGCTTGTGTCGGGGGCTGGCTGAGCCTCTGTCCTGCACCACAGCCAGACGTCAGGGTCACTGTCGTCCTCCTCACGTGTCCCACTGGGCTCCACACAGTGCCCTGCACAGTCAGTGCTGAAGAAGTCACTACTGATGCTAAAACAAGGATATCAGCACAGGCAAGAATTCATGATCTAAGGAAGTGGAGGACTGAGATTTTCTGATTGGTTCCAATAAAGCCCAGTGAGTGTCACAGGAGACCATCACAGGAGAATCATTGTCAAATCACCTGCTGTCAAAACCCAGGGGCTTTTTTCAGAGACTCAGAGGGGATCCTGCAGCCACGTCTGTGGACATCAGCTTGTCCCCTTGCCCTTGACCCCTGGCCAAGCCCTCGCCCACTGTCCTCTTCACAGACAGCACCAAACCGGCTTCCACCTGCCACCCCATTAGATGGTCTAAGAAGGGAGCGTTGTCCATTTTGCCCTGGGCTCCAGGACACAAAACAGACACTAACAGGAAAAGGCCAAGGAAAGCCCACAGCTTATAGAAAGGAATCCTATGGAACCCTGGCCCCATATCCGAGGGCAAGCCTAAGCCAGGACTGTCACTGAAACAGGGATAAAAATGTGTCTGGGAATTATAGACTGAGAATAGCAGAAGATGTCAGGGGTGACAAGGAGACATTTCACTACCACATCACTAGTAGTACAATTTCATCTAACAAAGCAACAAAGTGAGCAAAAAACACTGAGCCACAGAAGCCTGGACTTTGTGGTAAGAGGAGTTACTCATTGTAGATCAAAGCGTTCAGAGACACAGTCTGGGGGTGTCAGGCGGGGGTGCAGGGGAAGTGACACTTACCTCCTCTTCCTGTCTTCCCCTATCCCTCCTCGGGAGGGACCCTTCTGTTTCGTGCCTCAGTAATCAGCAAGACCCTTTCTCGGGAGGGCGGTGGGGCATCTGGCCTGCGTGGAGGCGAGTGTGCTCCATTTCTTCTCTGCTGTCGTGTGCTGGAGACCCACCATTTACCAGGTCAGGGCTGGTCGCTGTGCATTCTCCCTACAGCCCCACAAGCCCCAGTTACACTTGGGAAATGCAGGCTCTGAGAGTGTAAGCGCCAAGCATTTTCCAGGAGACACAGATCCCAGTACAGTCTGAGCACGGCAGCAACTCTTCTCAGACAGACGTCGCTTATGAAGTCCCTCCAAGGTGTTGGCAAATGGTAAAAAGTAACATCCAACAGTTTGAACCAGTGGTCCTCCAAATGTGATCTGGGGACCCCTCAGGTCCCTGAAACCCTTTCAAGGGAGCCATGAGGTCAACACTGTCCTCATAATGATGGGAAAGTATCACTTGTCTTTGTCACTCAGTCTCTGTGAACGAGCAGTGGAATTCTCCAGAGGCTGCACGCAGGACTAGCAGTCTGGCTCTGATGGCTGATGTGATGTGTTCTTGGGGATATCCTCATGGTTTAAATTTTTCTCAGCCTCAATTTGTAAAATGCCAAATGTTGGCCACAATATATCACAATGATAAAGGCTCTCTGGGTCCCCAATAATTTTTAAGAGAGAAAAGGAATCCTGGGACCAAAAGATTGAGAATTTTCAATTTAAATGAACTGGATCAGATCCTGGATAGATAGACTTGTTAGGAAATTGTTTCGTGTCCACCCTCATCAGTGAACTACACTAAAATGTGGAGACCCTATTTAATCTGAGGTAGGTGTGGCACTATTTATAAAATGGGTGACTTCTGCAGTTTTCATAAGATGGTTTATATTGCATATTTGAAATCTGGAGGTTTTTCAGGAATGTATCATAAAACCACCTTCTATAAACTATCTCTCAGGAAGCAGTAATGATAACACAGCCAGTCAACCCTCATTTTTAAGCAGGTTATTGCAAACTTACAACATTTTTAGAATCATCATTTTTATTATTACTCTTAAGTGAGGCAAAGAAATCTCCCCACAGTTATAAGTCTTAACAGTTCAATTTTCAGAGATACTCACTTTCTCCAATTTTCCTCTAACAATAGGCTATAATTTTCTCCTCGTGTGATTTTGTGTTGCCAACGTGAAGCTACAGGCCTAGGCAGAGTGCTCTGGGACATGAACAGAACTTTATCTAGCAGGATCCTAGCTGCTGTCTTGGCTAATTTGTTAGCACAGAAAGCCACTCAGTGGTGCTTCAATAGGCTATCTAATTAGCAAAATAAATAGAAAAATAAAAATCTACTCTTTGATCCATAATCATGAAAAATGTAGATCGGAATGAATATGAAACTAAAGCAAATGAAGATTTCCTTTTAATTCAATGGAGTTGAAATGATAAACATAACATGGGGAATTAGTGGAATGGACTGGACAGCACTGCCAGGAATCACTGTTGGAATAAATCCATACGCTCCCAAGAACGCATGTAAATCTCTGCTGTTGGCAGCATGCGTCGGAGGCCGGGAAGGCTGGGAACACTTGGAAAAGAGGAAAATGAAAAAAATTTGAAAATTCTTCTCCAGTGCAAGATTCTCCAAACAGAGACTTTCCAGAGGGGAGGCTCTGATTTTGATAAATCTGAACTGGAACATAGAGTACTCAGAAATAAGATACACAAAAAGACTTTGTATCAACCAGCAATCATTTCATTTCACTGTGACATCATTGAAAAGTTATATTGTCCTCCCTGTGCTGTGTTCTCTGGAGAGATTTCGATGCGACTCTGCCTTATGCCTGGTTTCAGCCCCATAATGTAACCCAATCTGTATGTGACACAGCATGACGTGGGCCTTAGAAATGAGTGCATCGTGGCTGATGCTTCATAAGTTTGAAATAACAAAATCCAACACGACCGAGAGCAAATCTGTTTTTGAAACTGAACTTAATATGAAGCTGGCTTACTTTAAAACCTCAGGCGAAGTTCCTGAAGGCCCTAGCCCCGGTTCTGACCAGCCACCCATTTCCCTCAAATCACTCTCCCCTTTGGCGTCAGGGGACCCCCAGGTCTTAATCCTGCCCAGCCACTGACCAGCTGTGACAATAGTACAGATGCCCCCTTCTCTGGAGCCTGTGCTTTTCTCCACCTGGGAGGTCTGACGGGAGCCCTGTGCCATTCACCCGGCATAGCGTCTGCCATCAGTGGTACCTGTATTTCAAAATCTCAAAGTAAGTGTTATTATTGCAACACTATTTAAATGTACTAAACTATAAAAACAGCAAATACTGCAAACCATGCATTGTTGCAGGACACACCATCAAAGGATGAAATGAGGGACGGAAAGGGCTTTCTTAAGTATATTTAAGTCACTGAGTGTCTGTTTTGACTTACACAGGAAGTCAGTTTCATCATAAGGCTTGTCACTGTGTACACATTCTAGGGCTTGCATTTACTCATCTTAGGAGAGCTGAGACATGTGTGGATTGAGGTGTAATGTCTTCATAAAATTCACTTAATTTCCTTCAACAACAAAAAGACAGGAAGTGCTCTGAGGACACAACAGGTAGACTGTTCTTCAGAGGGCAGGTGTGTGTTTCTGTTCCTCAGTTTCACTAGTGGACACAGGCCTTCCTTTGGTCAACATGGATGTTACTCCCACTTGCATAGGACACAAAGGAAACAAGAATCATACAGGATCCAGTTCAAAGAGTAGAAGAGATGGACAAGCAAATGCTGACACTCAGATTCTAAGAACCATATTGGGAGTGTTTATTTAGGGGAGACCTTTGCCTACAACACACACAAGCACATGCCTGTTAGCATGACATGTGTGGCTCTTCTCCACCTTTACTCACTGCTCCCGGGGGAGGAATGACATTGCACTTGGGAGGGGGTGGGCAACTGTAATATGGGTGAAATATTAGCAAGCCCACTTATTCACAGGGCTGCACCCACCTCCCACCCTGACTTTCCCCACCCTCTCCATTGATCCAAAAGCAACTGAGGAAGAGTAGTGGATTTACAGACCCCAAAATCCCCTAAATGCCCAACATCTGGTTGTGTGGACTCAGCACCTTGAGAACTAGACAAAAACTGGAATTTGGAAGGCAAGATAATATGTAGAGGCAATAGAACCACTAAGGTGGGCAGCTTTAGGGCTGACGCTGTGGTGAACGCAGGTCATGTGGGATTTTGACCTCCACAGGTCTTTATAGCTCTGGTGTTAACTCAGCATATACTTGCCACTCGGGGCCTCAGAAGCTGCAGAAAATCAGAGCAGTAGGAAGCAGGTAGATGGCAAGGGCCACCTGTAGAAGAAGAAGGTTCTCTCTCTACAAAGACCATGAGGCATTAGGACACAGAGCAGGGGCTTACCAGCCCCACACACAGGCTGGGAGGCTGGAAACAGAGACCGGAAACTGCATATTTGACTTCCTATGTGCTGCGAGATGTTGGGCTTCAAATGGTTTCTGACAGCGAGGCTTTGGAAGTCCATTACCCGAACCTGGGACCCAAGAAGGAATCTGAAAGGGCCTGAACTCTGCTGACTGTGTTGCTCGTTCAACTGACATTAAAAGTCACCCCCATAGCTGTAAGATGTGAGGCGGGCACAGCCAATTTTTATGAATTGTATCAGGATCTGATGTTAGGTTTTAGAGATATGAACTGTGGCTTCATTCAGAAGGATTATAAAATTCTATTAATGATGACAGAAAAAAAAATGCTTTCATTCACTGCTATATCCCAATGATAGAGAAAAGCATCTGGGTGTTGTCACTGCTCAGTGAGTAGTTTTGAATGAATGGGGTACTTTTATTAAAAATAAGCCACAATCTTGAGTTTTCATGAACAACTTGACAAAATGACTGCAAACCCAAAAGTTAAGAATACATTTAAAAGGCCCATGCCTAGAGTACTCTGTATCCAGAAATTCAGTTTGCTTGAATAATCAAAGAGAAACTAGACTGTCTTGAAAAGCAGGTTTGGTCTTATTAGCAGATGAGGAGCAATTTTTTTTATAATGAAACCAAAATAAAGGAAGACTGAGACATATCTTTAAAAGAAATACTGAGATTTTTGAAGCTGATTTGAGACTAAAGAGATATGAAAGGGAAATGACATCTTAATGGCAGATCACAGCGCGAAAAAGAGAGTGTTAGAAGAGAGGGCTAGATTTTAGTTGTTACGGTTCACAAAGAATAAATAGGGCCCAAGGACAGTTGATGAGCAAGATGAGACAAGCTCTCAGTAAGCAGGCTGGAAGCCTGTCCCAGGAAGTCCTGAGAATCCCACCCTACGGCTGTAAGTTGTAGAGGCACCTCCAGGGGGCTCAGCTCCGTGAACATCCCATGACAGGGCCCCAAACTCCTGGCTCCTGAGAGATAGCAGACTCAGCCTGAAAATTATTTCTCCACAAGTATCTAGGAATGGTAGATTAAATAGCAAAAATAATCCATTAAATGACAGCTCCGATTGCAAGAGAGAAAACTCAAGGGACCAAGTATACAGAGAAAACTGACACCACCCAACCTGATTCTGTGGCCTAGAGGCCAGAAGAAGGTGGTATAGTGTTGGTGACCTTGGGGTGTGGGTTTTCATTTTCACAAGCTAATAGGCAAAAAAGCATTGATTGGTCCCATTACAGGTGGGGAGTTCAAACCAAAATTGCTGCTGAGAGACAGGAGCCTCAGAGGACTCATCCTCCATGACAGAAGGACAAGGACCCTCCCCAGAGGACCGAGATTCTTGTCTGTTTTGTCCTGGGCTTTTGGAGGAAAACAAAAACAGAAGCCCTGAAATTATAAATCCCCAGACTACAAAACATTAATCTTTGGGATTTAAATTGACTTAACAACATGGTCTAGGAGCCCCACGGGCTCATAAATAACATAAAAATTAGTCCTGAACCGCCTCTAGGACTTCACACAAAAACAGTCATGAAACTGTATTCTAGGGACTGGCCCTCAACCTCCAACCCAAGAGGATGACAACTCAAGCTCTGCTGAAGATGAGCTCACAATCCACAACTACAAAGCAAATGAAGAAACAACACAACAATCGCAAGAGTGAGCACATGGACAACAGACAAACAGATTCTCAAGAGCAACAGGTAATTGATGGAGACTGTAATATGGGCATATTTAAGTAGATTTAATATGTCAAAGAGTGCCTTGTAACCACAATAAAGGAATAGGCAATTCTTACAGGAAGCAACTAGAACTTCCAGAAGTAAAAAATATAGTTATTAATATATAAAATTCAATAGATCTAACTGCAGATATGCACAGGTTAATGACAAACTCTGAAGTGAGAAGAACTGAGGAAATTACCAATAATGTACCACACAGAAAGATAAAAGATGGAAAATATGAAAAAGAATAATCAGCACAAACAATAAAATGAATAGATCCAGTTTACATTAGGAGCTTGAAGCACCATCATAGAACTCATCCCCCTGCTGTTCTGTGCTTCATCCCAAAGTCCTTCTTTTCCCTGTTCTCTCAGCATAAGCACCAGAAAAGCTTGAAAATGGATTAAAGTGTGAAAAACAAAGCTGTACAAATGCATAGAGATTATCTTTATGATATTGCAGCATGGAAGAATTTATTGAACAAAACACAAAGAATCATAAAGGAAAAGATTAATAAATTGGTTGGGATTAAAATTAAAATTTCTATATGACAAAAGCTACTATAATCAAAGCAAAGAGCCAATCCACAAGAAAGAGGAACCCTGTAACTAACAAAACATTCTTATCCAGAATACTGGGTAACCTCCATATAACATGATTGTTAGGTTCCTAAAAAATGCCATGTTATGAGAATCCATGTTATACAAAACAAAGAACTAGTACAAAATAGGGGGTTAGCTTCCAAAACTTAAAAAAAAAACACATACTATTATATTTTTATAGTTAAGAGAAATATCTTTATTAAAGCAATTTTCACCAAAAGTATAACATATTAATATGTATTAAGTAATGTTTTCTTTGTCATCACTACTAAGCACCATTAACCAAGGGTGTTTTCCTTTTGACAAGATATCTTCATCCTATGAACTTTCTTCAGCATTATCTTGACTTCTATTCTGTACTTTATGCAAAAAAAAAAAATCTATTTTAGATTGCTTGCTTTTACCCGAGAGACCATTACAAATATTATTATATGGTGCTAAGCACTTGTGAAGTTCTCCCTTAAACTTTGTGTTTCTTTCAGTGGAAGGATCTTCATTTAGGAAATATAGCTCCAACTGTTCAGCTAAGTCTGAGCCTTTCTTTATGCTTTTTAGAGTAAAGTGTTTAACTTCTTTATTTTCACTTGTGCTATCATCCCCTGAATTATCTTGGCATAGTCCAGATGTCATTTCCACCAAATTTGCTTCATCACTTTCTTCCACCAGTAATTCTTGGGTATCTTTGACAGTCATATCATCAAAACCTTCCCCTCCCAGAGACTTAGCAAGTTTTCTACTACTACATCCATTGTGTTTTCTGCTGGTTCTATTAGATTTTCATTTTGAATTTACTCTGGCCATATATTTTTCCAACAAGCGCATAATGTGGTCAGTTTTACTGCTTTGATGGATAAATTTATGAGATTAATAGAGTCCAAAATTGTAAAAAGTTTCCATGCCTCCATGACTTCTATAGATTCTATAGATTTGAGACAGACCAACCAGCAGCAATGGAAGCTCTAATTTTATGTCCATTTTTCTGTGTGGTTTGGATTGTTGCTTCATTTAAATCCAACATTTTTGTGATATGTGATACTTTTTCCCCCTTTTTGAGCCGATCCAAACTCTGTATTTTTTGTTCTAGTGAGATGAACTGTCTTTTAAAAGGTATTTTTTTTATTTCTGCCAGACATAATTCAGGGCTACATATTAATTCACAAAAATGAAAAACATAATTACCATTTCTTTAAAAAAGGTAAAATAATACTCACCCGAAATTTTTTAATCTATATATAACGTAGTAAAAAGAAAAACACAAAGTTTTAAACTGAAAGTGTTTAATACTCCACGAACAAAATGGATTTAAAATTCTAATAAATTTTAAAATTCTGCAGTCAAATCTGATACAACATCCACACTCAAATGAAAATTTTCAAATATCTTTTGCTCTTAAAAGCTTTTATTGCGTTCCGTGTTGTTCGGGGATTTCCCTACTTTCGAATGAGATATGTTTTGCTATTAAAATCTCTTATTACGCTCCGTGTTGTTCGGGGATTTCTCTAATTCTCCAACCATGTTAGAATGAAAACGTGATCTAGGATGCCGTGTTGTATGAGGGTTTTCCCCAATTCTCAAACTGCATTAGAGCAAAACCATGTTATAGAAGTGCCGTGTTATATGAGGGTTACCTGTGTATCAGACTATGACCTGTCAATATGAAGTTAACTCAGCAATAAGCAAATGATGTGAAAAAGGAATACGGAGAGGAGGAACCCCAAATGCCCAGTAAACACTTTGAAAATGTTTTAAGCTCTCTCCAAAGAAATACACATTAAAATAAAGATGATATCTTACATCCCTCTGATTGACAAAAGTGAGTAAGTCTGACCACGTGTTGTGGAGAACACCAGACGAGGGAAACTCATATGTCACTTGCTTGAGTATAAATTGGCTCTGCTACTTAGAAAGCACTTGGGGTAGGTCAAGGTTAAAGGTGACCAAGTCCATGTAGAAATTCATACTAAGGACGGGAGACAGTCCTTGAAAGATAAAAAAAGCATAGAATTTATGGATTGCCAATGGTTATTCTATTTCTCTTAATTATTTATGTCACATCTGACTTTAAAGTAAATTTGCAGCATTTTACAACAAATGACCCTTTTACAACCAACCTGCTAAATAAGAATGAAAGAAGCAGACTATGAAATGAAGGTGCTGTAAGAGAAGATGTGGACTGGAACAGACACTGAGGGATAGCACCATATGATGTCAGAAACACAGCGTCCAGGATAGACTGTCTGGATTTGAACACAGGCCCACCACTAACTAGCTGTCGCAACCCACCTGTTTCAGTTAACTTCAGCTTTCTTATAGGTTACATAAGAATTATGTTGCAATAAAATAAAATACAAACGAAAAAGATTTTATGGCCAAAACATAAGTGATAAAAAAAGAATTATATCAGTAGCTACTTTGTAAAGCAGTAATAAGAATTAAATGAAAGGATTCTGTAAAGTGTTTGCTTACACCTTGAAAGAATCCTAGTAAATACTCAATACATGTTAGCTGTTATAATCATTATTTTTTTCTAGAAGTTAAGCATAAAACTTAACTCTAAGCTTTAAAAAAAAAGTAGCTCAAACAGTTACATAGGTCCTATTACTTCAGATGGAGGGATGGATGGATGGATTGACCTACAGTAGCAGGGGGTGGGGGTTGGGGGTTAGGAAGGAAGGAATGAAGAGGGAGAAGAAGGGAGAGAGAGCTAGGGGAATGGAAATATCTTACTGGTTGAAGGTAGCAACATATTTTTCCAAAATCTGAATTCTAAAACAGTTTTGTATCTCTCTCCAAAGAATGGACTTGAACCAATAAAATAGGTATCTGACCGAATATAAACTTAGAAACTCCAATTTCCTACCCCAGTGAATGTCACTCCCCAGAAAACTATGCTCCCCACCCCCAACTGATCAGTGCTCTATGCCTCTAAGAATCCCTGAGGCACACGGAGGTCAGTCATGACAGATATTTTATGAAAGGTTCTGTAAGAGCTGGATAGTTTGGCACGAAATATCAGCGGGCAGACTAATTTGTTCCTAATGTGTTTCTCATGACTAGAAAAGGGTTTTTGGTGAGTGGCAAAATTGCAAGGGATTAAAATTTTAAAAAGGACTGCCTTCCCAGCCCCTCCCCAGAAAGTATCAGCTCTCGGAATTTTATTCTTCCTAGGTTTTTCCATCGGCTTCATTACTCTAGCATTACATACGAGAAAAAATTCCTTTGAACAGGTGCCCTATTTATAAAGACATTTATAGCTGCCATAAAAAATACAGGAAAATTATTGTTCCTCCTCCTCCTCTCACTTTTTCTGCTAAAAAGTTAGTACAGTAAATTAGGTCTGAATTGCATGACCCAGTCTATTGCCCTGGCCCAAATCTTCACATGTACGGAAAACAAGTTAATATTTATTTTTCTTCCTTCGTTTCCCCTGCAGTTCTAGCTTCTTTCTCCTGGTCTGGCTTTGAATTTGTAGAGAGTCTTTCAAAGGGCCAATAATAATAATGAATTGCTATATTCAGGAAGCCTCTGTGCTTAATTTCATGGCCACAAGTTAATATTGCTGATTGAAAAGGACGGCAGCTAGGGTTAGCTGTGCGATATAAAGGAGTGTACTCAAGATCTTAAATGAAATTATTAAGAAGGAAGGCTTCATAATTTAATTGTTTCAATAACATTATTTTCTTCATAATTATCTCTATCTTATAAAATCATGAGGACCTGACGACAATAGTATATGTAAGTTTCTATATGCATAATGGAGCATTAAAAATTCTATGACATTCTACATGCCATAGTCAATGATAGAAAGTAGGAAACTTGTCTGCATTCCCACCAACAGTGTATGAGAGTTCCTTTTTCTCCACAGCCTCTCCAACACTTGTTACTATTTGTTTTGTTGATGAAAGCCATTCTGACTGGGGTGAGGTGATATCTCATTGTGGTTTTCATTTGCATTTCTCTGATGATTAGCGATGTTGAGCATTTTTTCATATGTCTATTTGCCATTTGTATATCCTCTTTGGAGAAGTGTCTCTTCAGGTCCTCTGTCCATTTTTCAATTGGGTTGTTTGTTTTTTTGTTGTTGAGTTTCATGAGTTCCTTGTATATTTTGGATATTAGCCCCTTATCAGAGGAACTGTTTGCAAAAATCTTCTCCCATTCAGTTGGTTGCCTCATTATTTTGTCAATAGTTTCTTTTGCTGTGCAGAAGCTTTTCAGTTTCATATAATCCCATTTGTTTATTTTAGTTTTTACTTCCATTGCCTTTGGAGTCAAATTCATAAAATGCTCTTTGAACCCAAGGTCCATAAGTTTAGTACCTATGTTTTCTTCAATGCAGTTTATTGTGTCAGGTCTTATGCTTAAGTCTTTGATCCATTTTGAATTAATTTTGGTACATGGTGACAGATAGCAGTCCAGTTTCATTTCTTTGCACGTAGCTATCCAATTCTGCCAGCACCATTTATTGAAGAGGCTGTCTTTCCTCCATTGTATGTTTTTAGCTTCTTTGTCAAAAATTATCTGTCCATATTTATGTGGTTTTATTTCTGGGTTCTCAGTTCTATTCCATTGGAAGGCAGTGTGGAGGTTCCTCAAGAAATTACAAATAGAATTACCATATGACCCAGCAATCGCTCTCCTGGGTATCTACCCCAAAAATATAAAAGCATTTCTCTATAGAGACACGTGTACTCCAATGTTCATTGCAGCTTTGTTTACGGTGGCCAAGACATGGAAACAACCAAAATGTCCTTCGATAGATGAATGGATAAAGAAGTTGTGGTACATATACACAATGGAATACTATTCGGCATTAAGGAAAGATGATATAGGAGCATTTGTGACAACATGGATGGATCTCGAGAGAATAATGCTAAGTGAAATTAATCAGACAGAAAAAGCAGAGAACCCTATGATTTCACTGATATGTGGTATATAAAGCAAAAAGAACAAGACAAACAAATGAGAAACAAAAACTCATAGACACAGACAATAATTTAGTGGTTACCAGAGGGTAAGGGGGTGGGGGGTGGGTGATGAGGGTAAAGGGGATCAAATATATGGTGATGGAAGGAGAACTGACTCTGGGTGGTGAACACACAATGGGATTTATAGACGATGTAATACAGAATTGTACACCTGAAATCTATGTAAATTTACTAACAATTGTCACCCTAATAAAATTAATTTAAAAAAAAAAAGAAAGTAGGAAACTTACTTGAGTCATCTTGATATGAAAGCAAAATTCTTAACATTCTATCTTCCCTCTTGGCAATCCACACACAGATCCTGCTGGAAGTGGAGACCTGTTGGACTGTGACTAATTTAGACAAGTCACTATCTGCCTCAGGAGACTGACCCTTCCTCTGCCAGTGTCCTTTGCATCAATAATGTCTAAACACAAGATGTACTACATTTTCTGATTCTTGGCTGTTTTGTCTTGTGTATGCATTTAATGATGTGCCTCTCAACCCAGAGAACAAGGGAATTTTCATTCTTCTTGGAAGAGGGTCTGGATGGAACTGGAGTCAAGACATTTTTTAAAGAGGTTCATTAATTATTTGTGGGGAAAAAGAGGTGAGGTCTACAGGGTTGGAGCAAAATCTTCTGAGGTCTCTTAGATAAGAATTCCACAGAAAATGTGGGCAATACTTTTCCCCTCTCTGTCCCTGCCTCCCTCCCTACTCCTTTCCTGTGTCTTCCTCCCAGGAAGGCTGTCTTGTCAAAAAGGAGCCTGTATCTTGTCTAGAAAAACTCAAAGGCAAACATCCCACACACAAATACTATGAAGCAAATATTATACAAGAGACGGTGAGAAGTGACACCTTGGCTTAGCCTCTACTGCGAGAGAAACCGAGGAAGACTGGTAGAGTGAAGCCAACACCAGCTGGGAGGCAAGCCTCTGCTAAGGGCGTGACCCCGAGTTCAGAGATGGACAAGCAGGGCAAAGTATGCGTTCTGTTTTGTAACCTTCGTTTTTATGGCTATCTGCTGGTGGGCTGTTTCTCCTGGTTCTGGTCTATTTCAACATCCATTTGTGCTCCCCAGCTAGTCCCTTAATAAACACATTTTTTTACTCTACCTTGCCAAACAGGAGTCCTCAAACCTGGACCCAGCCCAAGGATCATAGGAGATCTCTTCTACCTGATTGGGAGAGTGAAAGCTCCCACTGGTAGCCTCTCCCAGGCACTCTGTCACTCTCAGTGTACTTCAACCCTGGAGCCCCAGGGACCCTTAGCCGCTTGACTCACCTTGGCCCATCTAACCACTGAAGTCATGGGATATGATTTCCTGGTGAAAGAATCCACCTGTCTTTCAAAGCTGAAAATGAAACCAACCAACTTTACTTACAGTTCCTTATTTAATATTTTTTTTCCATCTCTGAATTTGTAAACGAGAACAAAATGATTTACGACACGCAAAAACTAAAATAAAATAAAACAAAACAAACAAAAAAAACGTTCTTCAAGAGGAGAGTTACAAAAAAACAGTCTCTTCGTATAAATAATGCCACACAAAGAGCCACGCAAAGATGAGAGTAATTACCTGAGAGGGTTTGGGCAGCAGCCTGGGGTGAAGAAGGAGTTGATGGCTCAGGTTTCACACAAAGGTGGGTGGGAACCTTGGCCCTGTCACTTACTGGCAGCAAAACAAAAGAGACCCAATCTTTCTCAGCTTCACTTCTCTCATTTCTGCAGCAATGGTGGCACTGCCCCCTCCCCCAGCACTGACTCCACTTTGGAGCATGTGTGGCACGCTATGGCAAGTGTGGCACTTCCAGCCGGCATTGGTGCCCCACAGTCACACAGCAGCTGGCTTTCCTTCTCCTTCCTGGTGTTCAATCCATAACATGTCAGCGTGGCCAGCTTCCCATTCTTCCCAGACAGACTCCCCACCACAACCCTGAACACCACACAGGACATTATTTTTTTTATTAGTTTCAGGTGCACAACACAAAGTAATACTAGACATTTATCATTTATATCCCTCACACTGTGTGAACCCCCCTCCCCCCATCCACTATCCCTGACATCGCATACAGCCATCACATTTCCACTGTCTCTATTTCTAATGCTGTACTCCGCTTCTTGTAAATATATAAATACATATATATATATATAAATTGTAGTTGACATTCATTATTGTTTAGCCTCAGCTTCAGGTGTACAGTGCAGTGATCAGGCATCTACATCTTCCCTGGGGTGGTCTCCCTAATGAGAAAAGTGTCCATCGGACACCCTGCAAAATCTTTACAACATTATTGATTACATTCTCCAAATTAATTTTCAAAACCCCATGGCCATCTTGTGGTTACTGACTGTTTTCTAATCCCCTCAACTCCCCTCTTATACCCACCCCCCCCCGCCCATCTAGCAACCCTCAGTTTTTCCTCTTTGTCTCCAAAACTGATTAGTTCATTCACTTATTCTTTTCTTTAGATTCCACATATAAGTGAGGTCATATGGTACTTGTCTTTCTCTGTCTGACTTATTTCACTTAACATAATGTTCTCCAGGTCCATCCATGTTGTTGCAAATGGTAAGATCTCATTCTTCTTAATGGCTGCGTAATACTCCATTGTATAAATGTACCACAGTTTCTTAATCCAGTCATCTACCGATGGGCATTTCGGTTGTTTCCATGTCTTGGCTATTGTGTATAGTGCTGCAATAAACATAGGAGTGCATAAAGTTTTTTGAATTAGAATTTTGGTTTCTCCAGATAGATACCTAGGAGTGGAACTACTGGATCATAAGGTAGTTCCATTTTCAGATTCCTGAGATACCTCCATACTGTTTTCCATAGTGGCTGCACCAATCTGCAATCCCACCAACAGTGCACAAGGGTTCCCTTTTCTCCACATCCATGCCAACACTTGTTGTTTGTTGATTTATTGATGATAGCTATTTTGACTGGGGTGAAGTGGTATCTCATTGTGGTTTTTATTTGCATTTCTCTAATGATTAGTGAGTTTGAGCATTATTTCATATGTCTGTTTGCCATCTGTATGTCCTTTTTAGAAAAATGTCTCTTCATGTCCTCTGCCCATTTTTTAATTGGGCTGTTAGTTTTTTTGGAGTTGAGTGAGTTTTTTATAAATTTGTGACATTAACCCCTTATCAGATATATCATTGGCAAATATCTTTTCTCATTTAGTAGGATCCCTTTTTGTTTTATTGATGGTTTCCTTTGCTGTGAAAAAACTTTTTAGGTTGATGTAATCCCACGTGTTTATTTTTTCTCTTACTTCCCTCGCGCGAGGGGATATATCAGTAAAAATCTTGTTCCTGGTAATGTCTGTGAAGTTTCTTCCTATAATTTCTTCTAGGAATTTTATGGTTTCTTGACTTACATTTAAATCTTTAAGCCATTTTGAATTTATTTTTGTATATGGTGTAAGGAGGTGGTCCAGATTCATTTTTTTGCATGTGTCTGTTCAGGTTTCCCAGCACCATTTATTGAATAGACTGTCTTTACCCCACCGTACATTGTTGCTTCCATTCTCGTAGATTAAATGGCCAGATAAACATGGATTTATTTCTGGACTCTTTATTCCGTTCCATTGATCTATGTATCTGTTTTTATGCCAGTACCATGCTGTTTTGATTACTGTAGCCTTGTAGTATAATTTGAAGTCAGGTATTGTTATACCTCCCACTTTGTTCTTTTTCTTTTTTTTTGACTTTTTTTTAAATTAGTTTCAGGTGCACAAGACAAAGTAATACTTCGACGTTTATCATTTATATCCCTCACACTGTGTGAACCCCCTCCCCCCATTCACTATCCCTCTGACATCGCACAGAGCCATTACATTTCCATTGTCTGTATTCCTAATGCTGTACTCCACTTCTTGTAAGTATATATACATATATATATATATATATATATATATATATATACATATACACATGTAAAATTATAGTTGACATTCATTATTGTTCAGCTTCAGGTGTACAGTGCATTGATCAGCCATCTACATCCACTTTGTTCTTATTTCTCAAGATTGCTGAAGCTAATGGTGTCTTTTATGGTCCCATACAAATTTTAGGATTATATGTTCTATTTCTGTGAAAAAAATTGTTGGTAGTTTGATAGGAATTCCGTTGAATATGTATATTGCCTTAGGCAGTGTGGACATTTTATATTAATTCTTCCTATCCATGAACATGGTATGTGTTTCCATCTATTTGTATCTTCTTTCGTTTCTTTCTTCAGTGTCTCATAATTTTCTGAGTACACATCTTTCATTTCTTTGGTTAAATTTATTCCCAGGTATTTTATAGTCTTTGAAGCAATTGTAAATGGGATTGTTTTTTTTTTAATTTTGCCTTCTGATGTTTTATTATTGGTATATACAAATGCAACTGATTT
The DNA here is from genome assembly GCF_964194185.1 of Rhinolophus hipposideros. Lineage (NCBI taxonomy): Eukaryota > Metazoa > Chordata > Mammalia > Chiroptera > Rhinolophidae > Rhinolophus > Rhinolophus hipposideros. Next base: position 1,257,929 of record NC_138050.1, read on the forward strand.
CTGAACATTAATTTTGTATCCTGCTACTGTACTAAATTAATCTATCAGCTCTAATAGTTTCTTGGTGGAGTCTTAAGGTTCTCTATATAGAGTATCATGTCATCTGCATATAATGACAATTTTGCTTCCTCCTTACTGATTTGGATGCCTTTTATTTCTTTTTCTTGTCTGATTCCTGTGGCTAGAACTTCCAGCACTATGTTGAATAGAAGTGGAGAAAGTGGGCAATCTTGCCTTGTTCCTGATCTTAAGGGGAATGGTGTTAGCTTTTCCCCATTGAGTATGATGTTAGCTGTGGGTTTATCATATATGGCCTTTATTATGTTGAGATATGATCCCTCTATTCCCACTTTCTTAAGGGTTTTTATCATAAATGGCTGCTGGATTTTATCAAATGCTTTTTCTGCATCTATTGATATGATCATGTGATTTTTACTTTTCATTTTGTTAATGTGGTGTATCACATTAATTGATTTGCGGATGTTGAACCACCCTTGCATACCACGGATGAATCCCACTTGATCATGGTGTATGATCTTTTTAATGTATTGCTGAATTCTGTTTGCTAATATTTTGTTGAGGATTTTTGCATCTATGTTCATTAGAGATATCAGTAAAAAGTGTTTGGGAGTCTTCCCTCCTTCTGGATTTTTTGGAAGAGCTTGAGGAAAATAGGTGATATTTTTTTTTGAACGTTTCATAAAATTCGTCTGTAAAGCCATCTCGTCCAGGGCTTTTGTTTGTTGGGAAATTGTTGATTACTGATTCAATTTCCCTGGTGGTAATCAGTCTATTCAGGTTTTCTGTTTCTTCCCGAGTTAGCCTTGGAAGGTTGTATGCCTCTAGAAAATTGTCCATTTCTTCCAGATTGTCAAATTTGTTGGCATATAGTTGCTCATAGTAATTTCTTTTTTTTTTTTTTTTGTATTTCTGCAGTGTCTGTTGTCACTTCTCCTTTTTCATTTCTGATGTTATTAATTTGGGTCCTCTCTCTCTTTTTTTTAATGAGTCTAGCTAAAGGTTTGTCAATTTTGTTTATCTTCTCTAAGAACCAACTCTTGGATTCATTGATCTTTTGTATTGTTTTTCTGGTTTCTATTTCATTTATTTCTGCTCTGATCTTTATTATCTCCTTCCTTGTACTCCCTTTGGGCTTATTTTGCTGTTCTTTTTCCAGATCCCTTAAGTGTGAAGATAAACTGTTGATTAGTGATGTTTCTTGTTTCTTTAGGTAGGGCTGCAATGCTATGAATTTCCCTCTTAGGACTGCTTTTGCGGCATCCATAATTTTGGGTCGTCGTGTTTTCATTTTCGTTTGTCTCGAGATATCTCTTGATTTCTTCCTTGATCTCCTGCTTGACCCATTCATTATTTAGTTATAAGTTATTCAGCCTCCATGAATTGGTATGTCTTCCAGATTTTTTCCTGTAGTTCATTTCTAATTTCATCGCACTGTGATCAGAGAAGACAATTAGTATGATATCAATTTTTTTAAATTTATTAAGACTTGTTTTGTGGCCTAACATATGATCTATCTTGGAAAATGTTCCATGTGTGCTTGAGAAGAATGTGTATTCTGCAACTTTGTAGTGAAATGCTCTGAAAATATCAATTAAATCCAATTGGTCCAATGTGTCATTTAAGGCTGTTGTTTCCATATTGATTTTCTGTCTGGAAGACCTGTCCCTTATTGTCAGAGGTGTGTTGAAGTACCCTACTATGATAGAGTTACGTTGATCTCTGTCTTTATGTCAGTCAATATCTGTTTTATATATTTAGGTGCTCCTATGTTGGGTACATAGATATTTACTAGGGTTATGTTCTCTTGTCAGATCGATCCATTTATTATTATATAGTATCCATCTTTGTCTTTTAATATGTTCTTCATTTTAAAGTCTATTTTGTCAGATATAAGTATTGCAACTCCAGCTTTTTTCTCATTTCCATTTGCATGAAATATGTTACTCCAACCCTTCACTTGCGGCCTGTGTGTGTCTTTTGATCTGAGGTGAGTCTCTTGTATACAGCATATACAAGGGTCTTGCTTTCTTATCCACTCAGCCACCCTATGTCTCTTGATTGGAGCATTTAATCCATTTACATTTAAAGTGATTATTGATAGGTATATAGTTATTGCCATTTTAAAATTTGTAGTTAGATTGTTTTCATCTTTCTTCTATTTACCGAAGTCCTTTTAGTATTTCTTGCAATGCTGGGTTGGTGTTAATAAATTCCTTTAGCTTATTCTTTTCTGGGATGCTCTTTATCTCTCCATCAACTTTAAATGATAGCCTTGCTGGATAAAGCAATCTAGATTGTAGGCCTTTGTTTTCCATCACTTTGAGTATCTCCTGCCACTCCCTCACACAGGACATTTTAAACAAATTCTGCCGTATACCAAACCTTCATGTACTTCTTCCACTTATTACAGTTGACCAGTCTTTTTCAGTTTTAATTTTATTTTTAAGTAACAATTGTGTAATTTAAAAGGTATGACAGGATGTACAGTGCCCAGTGATGTGGTTACTACAGTCAGGCTAATTAACATACCTCCTTCTGTAAATCACCATTTGTCGAGCGCACTGAGCACCTGAAACCTACTCTCTCAGCAGACTTCCAGTGCTCAGTGCAGAATTGCAGACTAGTCATCACGTGTCCATTAGCTGCCTAGACTTATTTATCCCACATAACTACAGCTTTGTGCCCTGTGACCAATATCTCCCATTTCCTCCACTTCTGGTAACTACCATCCTACTTTCTGATTCTCCATATTTGACTTTTTTAGATTCTGCATATAAATGAGGTCATACAGTTCTTTACTTCTGTGCCTGATTTATTTCACTTAACAAAATGTTCTCCAGGTCCATCTAAGTTGTTGTAAATGGAGGATCTCCTTTTCGAAGGCTGAGTAATATTCGAGAGAGAGAGAGAGAGAGAGAGAGAGAGAGAGAGAGAGAGAGAGTGTGTGTGTGTGTGTGACATGTGATGTATGACCATATTTTCTTTATCTATGTATCCATCAGTGGATACTTAGATTGTTTCCATACCTTGGCTGTTTGAATAATGCTATAGTGAACATGGGGATGCAGACATCTCTTCAAGATACTAATTTCATTTCCTTTGGGCAAATACCCAGGAGTGGAATTGCTGGGTCATACGGCCATTCTATTTTCAGTTTTGTGAGGACCCTCCATATTGTTTTCCATAGTGTCTGCACCAATTTACACCAACAGTGCAGAGAGTTCCTTTTTCTCCACATCCTTGCCAACTCATCTTTTCGTTTTGACAGTAGCCATTCTAACACGTGTGAGGTAACATTTCGTTGTGGTTTTGATTTGCATTTCCCTGATAATTAGTGATGTTGAGCACCTCTTCGTATACCCCTTGGCCATCTGTATGTCTTCTCTGGAAAAATATCTATTCATGTCCTTTGCCCATTTTTTGACTGTTGTGTTTTGTTTTTCTTTGTTTTTTGTTTGTTTGTTTGTTTGTTTTTTACATTTAATTTGTATGAGTTTTTTAAAGATTGCATTGAATTTGTATATGACTTTGGATTGTATGGACTTTTTAACAATATTAATTCTTCCAACCCATGAACACAGGTAATTTTTCCATTTATTTGTGTCTTCTTCAATTTCCTTCATCAATGTCATAGTTTTCAGTGCTCAGATCTGTCATGTCCTGATTAAATGTATCCCTAAGTATTTTGTTCTTTTTGATGCTATCATAAAGAGAACTGTTTTCTTGATTTCCTTTTCAGATAGATCATTGTTGGTATAAAAAGATGCAACTAATTTTTGTCTGTTGATTTTTTTATCCAGCAATTTTACTAAATTTGTTGATTAGTTCTAACAGGTTTTTTTGTTTGTTTGTTTTGTGTGTGTGTGGAGGAGTCTTTAGGATTTTTCACATATATAGTTATGTCACCTGCAAAGAAAGATCATTTTACTTCTTCCTTTCTGTGTTAGATGCCTTTTTTCTTGTCTGATGGCTCTTGCTAGGCTGTCCAGTACTATGTTAAACAGAAGTAGTGAGCATGTGCTCCCTTGTCTTCTATCAAATCTTAGATGAAAAAGTTCCAGTTTTTCCCCACTGATTGTGGTGTTACTTGTGGGATATTTATAAATGGCCTTTATTATGCTGAGGAAATTTTCATTCATACCTATTTTGTTGAAAGTTTTTTAAACATGAATGGGTGTTCAACTTTGTCAAATGCATTTTCTGCATCTATTAAAATGATTGGTCATGTAGTTGGTCTTTATTTTTCATTCTGTTAATGTGGTACATCACATTGATTAATTTGCATATGTTAAACCAACCTTGCATCCTAAGGATAAATCCTACTAGGACTTTATTTGACCCCTCTTGAAATGGTTCTATAGAACTATGACTAGTTTTTTTTAAATAACAATGATTTATGCTATTATTCATGAATTGAATGAAACAAGCATGTTTGTCTCAACAAATTAGTTTGTTGAAGGAAAAATCTACATCATCCTAAACTAGTTTTTGTCAAATATTAGTCCAAACTTACATGCAGGCTTGTTAAGTAAAAGGTGGAATCCAGTGCCAAATGTCACTAGGGGCTATAATTCAAATTATAGTCAAAATCAAGACATTTATTCAAGCACTTACTGCATTAGAAATAAGATACAGGATTTCACACTCTAGAGACTTTTCTCCTACAGGTTTGTTGAACTTTAAAGTTAGGACAATGATACCTATACAGGTGATAGATAAACCCTACAAACTTGAGGTGACCTGGTCTTCGTGGTCTAGATAATTATTTGTGGACTTGCCTCAGCCATGAACACAAGTTCCAGCTTACATATCTAGGATGAATTGGTAGTTTAATATATGAGAACACTCTGGTATTTTTCCTGTGTAGAAAGGATCTTTATGAAAATCAGAGTTCTAGATAAACAGTACCTAAGAAGTTTCTAGGTTTCGTGGGCATAGAGGGGACCAACACTGAGCACACCAAGAATTTACCAGGAGACAAAGACACAGAAAGGAGGACAAGGCTGCAGTGACAGAGACACAGAAATAGAAACGGGAGCCATAAACAGAAGGAAGTTAGAGGAACACAGCTCAAAAAACGAAGGTCACTTCAACACATGTCGCGGGTCCTGGCCCCCTTGATAGCATCCATCTGCAAGGCTGCCCCTTGGAGCCTGAGACAGTGGTTTGGAAAAGTACTTGCACATGGTGATGACCGGTTAGAGGTGTCATTCCCCTCTACTGGCTGAGCTAATGAATTACACCACTCATTTTCATTTTATCACATAAAAAAAACAGGTTTGTGACCCAAAAGATAAAGAGCAAGAATACTAAAAATGCAGTTCATTTCTGGGAATTTGTGGTTACTTTCCATTAGCAACTTAATTATTTTTTCTTGGTTTGAAAATTAAAATAAAAATAAAGTCCGAGTGAACACGTTTAATGTCCCCACCAGCAATGTGACCCCCCTCCCAGCTCCTTCCCATTTGTCACATTAGAAGTTCTTCTCACATCTGGAGTTGACACATTTAGAGTCACATGAGCCTCGTATAACTTTGAATTTTTCCTTCCATACCATTCTTCCAGCAAAAGTGGTCCCCTTGCCACTTAACTCAGAAATCAGAAGGCTTCCGAGTGAATTGTTTTCAAGGACCTGTATTTAAAACAGATTCTTCTCCTGAAAGGTAGGCATGCCCGCTAGAGAGTTGTAGGGCTGCTACTGCAGCTCAGTCACCCCAATGTTGAAAGCATGGGCGTCCAAGGCAGCACCCCAGGATGGCCTAGCACTGGCCTTCTGCACAGCAGGCGCAGGGCTTGGCACAGGCACAACCCAGCCTAGAAGGGAGGGTCTTGCCCTCCCGTGTAGCAGTCATGAGTTCAGTTTTCTGCAGTGCTCAGAAACACCTTCTCCACAGCATCTGAGGCTGCTTATTTATACACTCAATAATTTAAAAAGTCCTGACGTTTGTTTTACACAGTGACTTACTAGATCTTACTAGAATCTCAGGAAAATGATGAGAAGATAGGTTATAATCACCCAGAAAGTGGTTGTAAAGGAGAACCATGCTGTACTGTAGTTTGGTACATTCCCCAAGACAACTCTGAACCATATGGAGTAAAGTATCCGGGATGCTATTCGACTACTTAATTCTACTGAAGAAAGTGAGATACGGTTGACATCTGAGTGAAAGTTACATTTGCTTTAATCTGGGTCCCCTCCTTGCAGGAAAAAAAGCATGGTATAAAACCAAATATAGTAACATTTACGTAAATAAGGTAAAAATATTATCAGTATTGGAGGTAAACCTGTGATTGGAAACACTAAGATTGTCAACTGGCAGATGTATCCCAGGGACCGGGAACCACTAGCATATGCACACGTGTTCTCCAAGGTTCCCGAAGCCTGAGGTGGGGCACACATGTTGGTACTGTCTACATGGGTCTTCTTCGAGGCTAATGCCAGCAAAGGATAATTCTCTGAAACTCTGGTGGACTCAGGGACAGTGTGTGGACACCCTGCAGGGGCATGGGCAGTAGCCCAGCCTGGGACTTTCTTTTTTTTTTTTTTTTTTTTTTTAAATATCAAGTGGTTGAGTTTATTTTTATTTGATTTGACATAGAGTTGACCTTTGGGAAAACACTTCTATCAATTCACTTGCATACAATTTTTTTCTGAAATAGGAACGGTTAGTGACAATATAAAGGGAGATAGACTGTGATTTATAGAGAAGTTTTGCGCTTATGTGACTCTAAGTACTTAAATTTTGGTCTCTAGAAAGTATAAATTTATAACAAAAAGTCAATCACTTATACAGCGAATCCTGGATATAGTCCAGTAAATGAAATTACTCACATGGTGTCATTAGTAAATAAGCTTTTTTTTGTTACTAAGTTTGAATGAATTATTTTTATGTTTAATTTTATTTTATTTTTTTTAATTAATTTATTTATTTATTAGTTTCAGGTGTACAAAACAAGGTAATACTTAGACGTTCATCATTTATATCCCTCATACTGTGAACCCCCCTCCCCCCATCCACTATCCCTCCGACCTCACACTGAACCATCACATTATATATATATAATTATAGTTGGCATTCATTAATGTTTAGCTTCTGGTGTACAATGCCATGATCAGGTATCCACAGTATCCCTGAGGTGGTCTCCCAAACAGGACGCATGTCCATCGGATACCCAACAAAATCTTTACAACATTATAGAATACCTTCCCCAAATTAATTTTCAAAAAAAAAAACCCTGAGGCCATCTTGTGGTTACCAGCTGCTTCCAAATCCCTTCACCTTTCCCCTTATCCCCAACCCCCTCCCACACACCCATCTAACCACTCTCGGTTTTTTGTCTGCGTCCCCAAAACTGTCTCTGATTAGTTCATTCACATAGTCTTTTCTTTAGATTCCATATATAAGTGAGATCATATGGTACTTGTCTTTCTCTTTCTGACTTATTTCACTTAACATAATGTTCTCTAGATCCATCCATGTTGCTGCAAATGATAAGATTTCTTTCTTCTTTATGGCTGCGTAATACTCCATTGTATAAATGTACCACAGCTTCTTAATCCAGTCATCTACCGATGGGCATTTTGGTTGTTTCCATATCTTGGCTATTGTGTAAAGCAGCCTGGGACTTTCGAAGAGCAGAATAAGACCTTTGTTTGTTTGGTTGGTTGGTTGGTTGGTTGGTTGGTTGGTTGGTTTTTTTAAGTTTTTTTTTTTTAAATTAAAGCTTATTTGGGTGACAATAGTTAGTAAAATTACATTGGTTTCAAGTGTACAATTCTGTAACACATCATCTATACATCACATTGTGTGTTCAGTTTAACGTGTAAGGATTTGTTTTTGCAAAAATAACAAAGATCTCCTTTATCCCTCACTGGTGAGAAAATCATATGCTTTCTTGAATCCATTTTACAAAGACTCAGGGCCCCTCATGGATCCATTCCCTAGCAGTTAGGGACTATATTTGGGACACAGCACTGATTGGTTACTTTAAGATTTGCCCAGATTCTACATTTGAGACAACATAAAGCTAATGTCTGCAGCCATCCAAGGTTGTTCCAAGCTGTATTCGTGATGTTCAGATCTGTGGTACAACACACTTGTATGTTCAGATCATACATCCGAGTCAGCCAGTAGCAGTCATCAAGTCTTAAAGTTCCCACCAGGAACACCAAAAACATTGAAAGCGTTTACATGTGATCATTCATGTAGTCATTCAACCAACAGTCACAGACTATTTACTCTACAGGAAATGCAGAAGGCACAAATATGAATCTGACATAGAACTCATCACCAAGTATGAAATAAATGACAAGGTAGAAGGTAGTAAGGAGCCCCGAAGAGGAACAGTTCAGGGGTATGGGACCTCAGGGGAGGAGGGTTCTTCTGCCAGACATTGTGTCAGCATTACAGGAATGCCACCTCATATGATCTTCACACTGGGGACATTGTTCTCATTTGATAGCTAAGGACGCTCATGGCCAACAAGGTGGCGAGCAGGAAGAGGTGAGCCCTGAGACCGCCCAGGTCTGCCTCCTTCCAGTTCTTGCTCTGCTCATGAATATCTAACCGGACAACTGGATAAAGTCGCTTAGTTCCTAGGCATCTTGTCAGGTTGGTTTTCTTTAATTTTCTTTTTTGAATTTTGAAAATCGTCGAATATTGGGTTTGTAGTTGTTCCCCTCGAGTTAGCAACAAGCCATGTAAACATTATCTTTTAATCAAAGTGGGTGTTTTCAAAAAATTATATCTCCTTATGTCATATAGGCTTCACCATTAATTATTAAAGACGGACACAGGTGAAAAAAACTGAAGACACAGTCAATTATAGTCTGCTAAGTATCATTTATTAGGCTTACATATTGTGACCCTCATGGAAAAACATCAATTCAGGAGGCGAATATGGAAGAATAGGATTTGATCCAAATAGCTAACCAGTGGCAGCAGAAAATAGGGGTGGTTTTTATTTGTTTTTTGTTTTGTTTTTTTAAGATTGATAAAACACCAAGTGAAATAGATGGATCTAGGACACTGCAAAGAAGGTACAAAGTTCTCCCTAATGGGGTGGAAGGACATGGAATTCTCTGCACAGAGAGAAATCAGAAAATGTTTTGAGGAAACCATGCAAGAGACTGAAGTGTTAAAACAACAGGCACTTAGAGAACGGTGTAATTTGTGTGTTCAAAAGGCAACAGTAGAGTGATGAAGAACCGACTACAACCATAGAATTACGTAGTTATAATATAATAAGAGAATTGTGTGTATTTTCTAACAAATCCTCAATGCTCAAATCCATTTTTGCTCAAGAGTTTAATGCTTATGTTTCCAAAATGCCGGACTGGTTCCATAGACCGATATTCAGACAAAAACCAAAGTATCTGGGGAACATTATGAGGAGGATTTTTGTTCAGCTGTTTCCATCCAAAGGCATGGTTGGATTTGGGGAGTTTTGGTATTCTGTTGTGTCTTTCTGTACACCTACAAAATAAAGGAATAAATAAATGGTATACCTTTCTAATCGGTTCAAAAACCAGAAGAAAAGCTTTAAAACACTAAAGTCATTACCTGCTATTAAAGCTAAGGGTAACTCAACAACTATCTCATTTGTCCTTAGTTCAGGCATGTAGCCATGTCTTCTATCTATTCTCAGACCCTTAAACTTTCCACACACCTTTAAAAACCAAGACCTACTTGGTTTTTAAGACCTAGTTTGGCCTTAAGGGTTTCTTTGAACAATTCCAATGACTTGAGCAGGAAGTAACTTCCCTATTTCAATTTAAGCCTCATGGTTTAAATACTTAAATAAAAACTTTCTTTTACATGAGATAGCCTTCTAAAGGTAGCACAGAAGCAATATTTTTACAAAGTCAGTATGCGGTCTCAAAGACATAATGCCATAAACTGGTAATAATTGTTTTCCTGTCATCCGTCCACTAGACTCTTGGTTTCTATTTTTTACTTCAATTTCTTTTTACTAATAGTTAGACAAAGCTACTGTTTTTTACAGCAATTTTCTAACAAATTCAAAAGCAGGCACTTTCCCGGCACATTGCAAAGCTAAAAGCTGGCATTACACGCTCCCTTTTGTGGGGAGGGTGTTGGTTTGCTGTGATAACACTCTGACAGTTCAGCATTCTCCAGAGGCCTTGCTGGCGCTGCATGTGCAGCCCTGTGGCAGCAACATGTCACCCTGTGCAATTAGAGGGTGCCCTGGTATCTGGTCCCACCCAGCCAAGCTCCAAGAGTGGGGCCACAATTCACCTGTGGCTTGTGGTCTCACTGACCAGGCACTTCAAAAATGTTTGTGAGATGGAAGACAAGCCCTGCACAGCAGCTGGTCCTTCCAGCGAACAGAGTCGTCCGGGAATGGCAGACGAGTTTAACAAATGTAGAATGAAGAGGGCTTCTGAAACAGCCAGGATGGAGACCATTTTCCAAAGTCCTTAAAGAGAATGGTCTGAGTGGAAACCCCTGAGCCCATTACATGCAGATGTATTTATGTCTGCACACTGGAGATAAATATTTACAAACAGTGTGTGCTTTTCAGTCCTCTTGTGGTTTTGTCTTCATTAGCATGTCCTGAGTTAAAGAATGTGTTTGGTATGATCAAGAGAGATCTCAGAACCAGGAGGGCACCATCCAATCTTACTGGTGAAACCCAAGGGCCCAAAGGGGGCGGAGAAAGCCACAGCACTTCTTAAGACATGGCTACTTGAAAAGGCTTATTACCCTAATTCCAGATACTACAGGTTGCATCAGCAACCATTTCAGTGTTCCTCAGAAATCATGAGAAATCAACTAGCAAATGTGAGCAGAGAACTATCTTTATTCACTGTCTGTTTATTCACATAACTGTAGAGATTGCCTTTCCCACGACAGGAACAAAAATCAATATGATACATACAGCATCTAAAGACAAACAACACAGAGAAAAACAATTTGCATTCAAAACAAGAGATCTCAATTTCTCTAAAGTCAAGACACTCACGTTAAGGAGTCGTTTTATATCACACACATCACAGAGATTCAAACTCTCAGTTGGGACAGAAATGTCCCTGAAGCAGATTCCTCACCACCACTGCCCCCAACTTGGAGCACAAATTCACACACATAAATGATTTGTGCACCATGTTCTCCTTGACAAATGCCATGATTTTGGCAAAACTGAGATTCGTTGTTAGGCAAACACACTGAAAAGGATTCTGGCCATTTTTCATATTGAATCAAAGTTATGTGTTACATCTTGGCATAACTTTGTAACTGAATTAACTTTCTCTTCTCAAACCTCACTAAGCTTCTGAAACCTATTTTTTAATAATATGTGAAATTTTTTGTCTGAATTTAAGGCAAGCTCAAACATGAACTCTCTGAGATGCTGACTTTACTAGATAGTGTATAATTCCATAAACATGCTAAAATGCTCGGTCCTAATTTAATGCACTTAAATACATTATAATATATTTTGTTATTTTGGAGGATACTGTCCCATTAGCCTCAAATTATATTAAATGTAGAGATCCGGAAACACTGACCTTGCCATATAAGTGGACCTCTTGGTAACTTTATGTTCTGGTAAGATTGTGACCCACTTAACAAGGCAGGCATTGCCTCACAGTCCCTCAAGATCGTTTTGTGATTATGAGGGCTTTCCTGTGGCTCATCTCAGGAAACATGATTTGACCCATAGTAGATTCATACTTGTGTGGTACAGCTGAACTACAGAATGTCAAACAGTATTTTTTTTTCTTTTTCATTAAATTTATTGGGGTGACAATTGTTAGTAAATTTACATAGATTTCAGGTGTACAACGGGTGGTGAACACACAATGGGATTTATAGACGATGTAATACAAACAGTAATTTTTAAAACTAGAAATTGAAACTAGCCATTTAGAGATATGTTTCTAAGTGTTTCAAGCTCTAATTTTATGTATTTTCGTAATTCATATTTTATAACTTTATAATTGTATGCCAAAAATAAGAAAACTTATTCTGAAGGAGTAAAAAGGCATGAGAATTTTAACTAACAAAATTTTGATGAAATCTACTTGCAACACAAAAGGAAAAGCAGAACTAACCAGCTGCCATTATACAGTGAAAAGAGACACACAGGCAAAAGACCTGTTCTTCCAAATTTGTGTAACCCTCATTTGAAGGTTTATTAACATTCGTGGACACCTCTGTATATAAATATTATCATGTGTGCACTTCATAACTATTGGCATTATTCCCTGATTTATCAATGTTCTGAGGTAGGAAAACGCTGTAGAAATGAGAAGCTAACCATGTGCCGGGAGCTGAGCCCGGCCCTCCGTCCACCTGGGAGTTTACAACACCTGCTGAAATGCAGAAATACCTGTGGGTAGTCTCTGTTCCAGGAAGCTCACCTGTGAGAACAGCTCTCCTTGCCCAGGCCCGATCAGAATCCACCCTTCACCATGTCCCATGTTCAGTGGCACTCTGAACACATATCAGGGCAAGGCAGTGGTATCAGAACAATAACTTTTGAGAACACTCTATATTTGAATGTTTTTTTAAATACACAGGAGACATGATAGAGGACCATCCGAGCTTTGCTATTTTAGAATTTAGAAGGCGCCTTTACTTTGGTTTACACACTGCTGCCCAAAAGAAATGTAGAGAAGGCTGGACATCACCCCCAATCTCTTCACCACAGGGCCCTCTGCGGGGACAGGAAACACTCACGATGCAGTGTCACCCTTCACCCTAGACACCAGAACCCACCATTTATTCAACCCCCAAGAGACTGTTCAGAAGATACAGGCGTCAATTTCCATTTATCTTAGGTGACAATCACACCGCTACATTTTACTTATTAGATATAAATAGGAATGAAATTGCAATAGTCATTCATTTTGAAAATATCACAACTGTAAATCCCTGTTTAAAAAGTATTTCCTATTAAACTATCATTTAAACAGCAAATACTCTAAGAGACATTTAAAGCCATTAAGTGCACTGAAGATGTCTGCTCTCCACTAGGTAGAGGACACATACACACAAACACATGTATACACACAAACACACATATATACGCTCAAGACACACACACAAACACATACACATGAACACACATGCACACACATAAATATACACAGCAAAGAGACAAAAAAAATGATCTCAGTGTGCTGCCATAATCTCTCCTGCAGCATCAAAAATGAAAACAGTGATAATATTAGAAAATTCCAGGCTTTCAGATAAGTCCGAATATTCCAATTTCTTTCACCATGATTTTTTTAAAAGCCAAAGTTAAGTAACTGAAATACTGAATAAGTGGTCAAAATAAAGAAGCATCAGCACCTAGGCGACCAAACGTTCTGTTTTACAGATGGGGGGGGGAGGACTGCACCTGTGGGGAACTGCACCCACAGAGCTGAGGGGCCTCACTTGAAGCTGTGCACAAATTAGAGATGAGAATTTTGAGGTTGTTAAATGTCCATTATAATTACAATTTTTGAACTTTTAAAAAACTATCTTAATGATAGAATATATTACCTTTTTATTAAAATGTGGTGGGGTTTTTTTTAAGTTTAGAGGCTGAAATAACTGTGAATGCCTCAAATTCCATTCCTTGTGATAGAATTGGAATGGGCCTTTTACAATGTATCACAAATTCCAAAGGCAGATGGGAGGGATGAGCTAGACATCTCAGATGGAACGGGAAAACCACCTCCGAGAGCAGCTACAGTCAACATGTCATTTAGATAAATTAGTATCTTCACTCCCCAAAATTCAGCCAGATATTTTTATTTTGTTGGGGGGTGGTAATTTTTGATTTATGGAGAGTCCCAAGAATTTGTTGCTTAATTCTACTTTGGTAATAAAACCTTCGGATATCGCTATTTTGAAATGTTTGAGACAGTCCATCATCAAAAGCCCACACCTCCTGAAGGCATTCAGCCATTTCCTACTTGAAGCATTTCACCCTCACTCGTCCTCCATCCTCCAGAAGACTTGTGAACTGTAAACAATCAGGACTCAAGCCCTTTCACACCAGGGCAAACATCAGCATGGAACACACCCTGACAGCCGTTTCAGTCCCGAGCTTGCTCTGCGCCTGCAAGCTCCCGCCTTGGTGGCATCTGGGCCGATGAGAGTGTTTAAACAAGGGGTGTGCGGTGGGGTCAGGAGAGATGGGTAGTTTGTTTGTTCAGCACTTTGGACCAGACTAATTTGACACTGGGCATATTGTACCCAATATAAAAGGTGCTTTCTTTGACACAGGAAACCAAACAATGGTAAGGTAAAGGTTTAGGTGTAGGAGGGAGGGATAGGAGGCAAGACCCGACCCTGAGATGCTCCGTGTTTAAACGGGCATGCTGACCGAGCCTCCCGCGGCCACTGTCCAACCATGGAGCTGCTCTGCCCCTGAGTGCAACATCTGCAGCTGCAGCTCTTGGTGCTGTCACGTTGCAGTCACAGACAGTCCTCCACCTCAGAGAGGGTGTTCTCAGAAACGAGGCTCAAATGCAAAGTGCAGCTGGGAATCACAAGTCTCTCAGGCCTCTGTCACCTCTGGGAGGCTATGACCCACATGGAATAATGGAATGCAGCTGGGAATAACAGAAACTTGTAAAGGTTCCTAGAATCATTCGTTTGCATATTGGGGTTGAGTGTGGAGAAGGAGGCAGGAGGTGTGTGAATGAATGGAGCTGGTGTCCCCCGGAGCAGACTGGGTCTGGCAGGAAGGGTGGGACGTATGTCACCTAGCCTGTGGTTGGTTCCAGAGGAGGGATCCAAAACCCACCGTGTGACAGCAATTCACAAAAGGAAGACATTATGATTTGGGAGAACCAGAGGCCAATGAGCGCAGGCACATAGATCTTAGAGGGGCTTTAGTTCTTTTTTTTTTTTTTAATTAATTTATTTATTTATTAGTTTCAGGTGTACAAAACAAGGTAATACTTAGACGTTCATCATTTATATCCCTCATACTGTGAACCCCCCCCCCAAGGCTTTAGTTCTTTGAATGACCCTCATCTGCTCTTGCCGTGAGGTCAGACCACAAGGAGAGGCCCTTGTTTTGCAAGAGGACTTCAGCGCACACGAGCCCCTAAACCAGGGAATGAGGCAGCGAGCAGTCTGCACCCTGTTAAAGAGAAACAGCTGGGCCCTCCGTGGGCCAGAGCCTGTAATACTCACACTTTGTTACTTTCAGATTAATATTCTCTTTGGATCTGAGTCTTTAGCCAGGAAAAGTCCATCTTTAAAAGAACAAGTGAGAGCATTTTCTAGCCAGAGAAAGCAGCACAGCTTCCTTGTCATAGAGCCGTCCTCTTAACAGTGGTGCATCTGGCCCCGATTTGCCCTGCGCCATCCACCCGTCCAGCCATCAGTCATCCCGGGGCCTGTGCGTTGGTGCAGGAGACAGTGTTGAGCAGGGCAGTCCCTGCCCTCATGATTCACCTTTAGAGGAGGAAAAAGACAGGCAGATGCCTCCTCTGAACGGCACCCCCACCTGGGACACAGAAGAGTGTGTGCAACACCCTGCATACCAGATTGGGCCCAGAACGCATACTCACAGCACCCAGACACAAGGGGTCCTTCGAGCTTGTGTAGACATGGACAGGAGGCCAACGGCTCTGAGCCGCCCCGTTGTCTTCCCACCACTCCACTACAGAGCACTTCAGTGCCAAACGCAGGCCCATTGCCTGCCTTTGACATTCACATTCGTTGAATATCTTTGAGCACATTTCAAATCATCACAACCAATGGCAGATCTTCCCATGACCCCGACGAAGGCATTAGGAAGTGAAGGCGGTGTGTTGTGAGTAGTGTCCAAATTTTTGGAGATTTCTGCTGCCATTCCCAGAAGCCCATGTGCTATGCCCATGACCCCCATGTCCATCTCTGTGCCCTGTGACGTGGGCCGACATAAAAAGGGTGCATTATAACAGATCTGTTTTGTCAATACTGTTGTCATCTTACAGTGGAATACGTAGTTAGGTTATGTTTATTATAATACAACAGAAATCTCCTTGTTCTCCTACCCCAAACGCCTTCAGGAAAACTACCTGATGTTGCAGCAAGGAAACTCCATTTTATGATACTGTAGGAGCATGTTTTTCAAATGTGTAACTTTTCTTAGGCTTGTCTAATGCTGATGGTTCCATACAACATCAGAATTTTCAACGCTTTGTTCTTCCCTTTGTCCTCCCCTGATTTAATGCTACCGCAATGTCTTCTACTTCAATTTTACTTGTTTCAAGTCAACTGCTCCTTCTCAGAAAGTCCATCCAGCAGGCTGGGAGAGCAGAGGGCATGCTGGGAAATGTGGCCTGAGCAGGGGCGCCACTCCACCGGTGAGAGGAAGGTGGAGAAGCGAGGCGGGCAGGGTTTCCACCCACCTCGGCTGCCCCTGTGGTTTGACTTCCACAGAAGTAGAGAGGAGATGAGCACTAGATTAGAACAGGACTCCATAAAAATAACAAAACAAAATAAAAATGAACATGACAACACAACGCAGGGAAAAAGTAATAGATTAATACCTTTGTAGTTGCATTAGTGTGTTAAGGAAAAAACACAAGTGAACAACTGCTTGCAAAAGATCCCCCCCATCCAAGGCTCAGACACTGATGCAAACATAGAATGACCCAACTGGAAATGGGCAGCGCAGCTTGGCCACAGCCCTGAAGGCCTGACTCCCAGCCCATCACCGTGCCAGTGGAATGGGGTGGGTCCCCTGCCTTTGCCACGGGTCCTGAAGCATGGGCCCTGAAGTAGAGAGAATATGAACAACAAGGCCAGAAAAAGCAAGACAGGAAAGTGGGTGTGGGGAACTGGAGAGTTTGGAAAGTTTTGGAGTACCAGTCCACTGAGCCCTTCACTCATACCGTTAGGAGTCAACCTGTCTACAGTTCTGTCCAGCTGGGGCTTCCAGAAAGCCAGCCCCCACATGCCCTCAGCTTTGGAGTGAATTTTTCTGCACAGGTGGAACTCCCTGCAACCAAGAAACGTGGCCATCAGGTGGTGAGAATATCGATCTGCTTTCTCTAATTGTTCAGGTCCCTTCCCGCCTCCCCACATCCAATGTATCTTAAATGGAAGTTTATTTCTAGGAGTGGCTAAAAGAGGTGACCTCCTGCATGCCAAAGACTCAGCCACCAACTCTGTGGGAACACCTGGGCCTAGAACTGCCCCATGGAGCATAGCCATGCTGCTTAAGCTGTTCTCTTCCTCCTGACTCTTTCCCTCTCACCCTATTCTGATGTAAAATTCAGAGTATTCAGTTTGTTCTTACTTCTTTCTTTCCGTCTCTGCACTTGACTTGACCCACTCCCTCTGCTTCCCATTTCCAGATGACACTTGTGCTGTCACTCGCCTTGCCTTGTCCACAATTCTTCACCCAATGGCCAAGGCTGTGAAATCAATACTTTGAAGGCAAGGAGGTTGATTTTTTAATGCAATAAGGTACAGAGAGTCTTGAGCATATTCCCCACCAGTGTTTCATAGGACTCATCACGAACAAGTCCCCACCCCTGCCACCCTCAGTGATTGACACTTAATATTTATAATTCTCTTTTATTTTATCAGACTGTTCCAGACAGTTGATTTTTCAGTTGAAAATCTTCTAAACATAGATCCTACTGAATGTCAACCCATAATGTCTGTGTTTTCCCTTTTCCTGGTGGTTTAAGGGTACAGGTGCTAATTAAAAAGGTATCATTGTAAATCACTTTGATTCTCGGACTCTGGAAACCAAAAGCTGTTACCATCACAAAGGTGAAGGATGAGCAGAGCATCTGGCTTTACGGTGACATGAATCCCTTTCTGTTTTGATGCCAGTGGCTTAGAGGCACATGATTCCATTTTTCCTGTTTATGTTTTCATTTTACTTAAAGAGCAATATGACATGAGGGACAAGAAAGCGAACCTCAGCCACGTGGATAGGAGAACTGCAACCAATCTGTTCAGCCCAAATCTGGGATTGCAAGGTGGATCCAGACAAGTAGAAACACAGCCAGGACACTGTGCAGAGACTGGAAAACACATGTCTGGGGCCTTAGTGGACAGAAGTAGGAGTTTGTCAAGTGGGAGAGGACGCAGAGAGGGAGCAGGGAGCTCAGGGCTGTGCCCTGCAAACGATTTTACTCAGTGTGTCAGTGTGTACAGCACCATATGAAGTGATACAGCTCAGAGGATGGAGGTCACAGGGGAGCAGGCTGAGTGCTTTACCAGCCAAATCCATTCAGAAGTATGGTGGGGTCCCTCATTCTAAGTCTCTGCTTACTAGAAGAAGCCAAGCACAGTTTGGATTGCCCCCTGTTAAGAAAGGGAAGTCACTGAACTGGGGCAAAGTTTCAACTGAGTGAATGGTTTTCAAATTTTGGGGTGCATCAGAAATCACACAGGTTGCTGGGCCTCACCCCCAAAGCTCCTGAGCCGATAGGTCTGAGATGGGGTCTAAGAACCAGTATTTTTAAGCAGAGCCCAGGTGACACTGATGTGGCTGGTCTGGGACCACACTCCAAGAACCACTGGCCGTGATAATTTTCAACATCCCCACTCAACTCAGATCCAATTCTAATCATTCTTTTTTTTTTCTTTTTTATTAAATTTATTGGGGTGACAATTGTTAGTAAATTTACATAGATTTCAGGTGTACAATTCTGTATTACATCGTCTATAAATCCCATTGTGTGTTCACCACCCAGAGTCAGTTCTCCTTCCGTCACCATATATTTGATCCCCTTTACCCTCAACACTTTTAGGTTTTCTTGGCTTCTCAATGACAGGAGACGTTCATCGAACTTATTTAACCACTCACAATTCCAAAACATGAAATCTCAGTTTTAATTACAATGACCTATTACTGAATCTCTAATTCATGTTTCAGAAAAAAATTATGGCCTCACATAAAAAATTTCATTAGTTAGAATAATTTTTTTTTTCAAAGACAAAATTTCAAAAATCTCAGTTGGAATTTTGGGCATTCATGTGAAAGGAAAAGCTCTGAAAAGAAGGATTGGAGATATACTACTAAAAATTACATTTTTCACAAGTCTATGTGGCAAATTATATTTCTTGGTGTTTTCCTAACAATATGATTTGTAAGCTAAAAATTGTTTTTATAAACAACAAAACATATGCTCAAAGGGCTGGCTTTCTAGTGTTCAATCAATCAGCCAATGTGTAGTGTTCTTATGTGCAATTAATATAAAGTGATATATAAAGAGATTGTAAGATACTATTTCTGCCTCCAAAAGCTTGAGATCTAACTTAGAAGAGGACCTGACACACCTGAAAAAAAATAGTAAATTCCCAAGGTATGGGTAAGACCAATAAGAGAGATTTTCTTTTATTCATTGATTCAAAGTATTTATTAAGTGACAGACACTGTATGAAATGATGGAGATAAGTGGGGATAAGTACATGGATAGCATGCTCTGAGCCCTCCAGGAACTTTATCTAGCAAGTGCGGTAGGATGCAAAAGGAGCTGTGATAGCAGCACACAGCAGAGATCTCTGCCTGGCATGGCTGATGGCCGAGAAGGAATCACTGAGTTGACTGGAGAAGTCTCAATGGAGGGGGCTCCTTGGTTGGGTCTTAAGAACAAGCATGATTTTTCCAGATAAGAAACAGGGAGCAAAGTACTGCTACCCAGGGGAGCAGCGTGGATGAATTGAGGAGTGTGAGCAGCTAGAGATTTCAGGTAGCTGGAGGAGGCTCATGGGTCACATGATGGAGACAGGTCAGGTGCTTTGGGGGACAAAAAAGCAGAGCCTCCATCACCAAGGATACTTTCACCTTCAGTAGAAGGAGACGTAGTCAGATTTGCATTTCTGAGACTCACTCTGGCTGTGAGAGCACTTGTCCACATAAGAAAGGGCAAAACTGTGGATAACAAAACCATTTAAGAGCCCACAGAGGTGTGCATGGTGAGATGATAGAAACTGAATAACCCCCCAAGGAAGCTATGAGATAGGAAGGGGTGGGAGTCAGGGAGAGGTAAAGCCCGTGCGTGAAGAGTGTCCATACATGAGTAAACCCAGCTGAGTGCTCACAGCACTCACTTTTGGGGTCCTACTATGTGCCAAGTACCAGGTGCTAGATACTAGGTACCAGAGATGTGGGCCCAACACCACCTGGTGACCACTGGCACCCTTGTGGAGTTCACAGTCTAACCAGGTCAGAGATCACTACACAGTCACACATACAGAAAGAACGGTACCAAGGAGTAGGAGTGTTTATGGGAGACTCAGTATTTACTGTGCCAGAGATATGTTTGAACTGAGACCCGAGCAAGAGGCAGAGCCACCCAGTAAGCAGCCATTCTGGCACCGGGCAGAGCAGGCATGTTCCCTGTGGCAGGCAAGATCATGGCGAGTGTGACACTGGCAGAAGACTGGACTCCCAGGTCTGACTGGCCACTCAGGTCTATATTCCCAACTACAGTAAACTAAACTCTGTGAAGTCAAGAGCTCTGTATCACCCAGCACCTGGGGTTCTTTTGGACACAGAAATTAAACAAGGAATGATTGCATCAAACAGAGGTCCATCGACCAACTGAATGCTCATGTTATCACGTGGTTTTCTGCCAAGTTCTATCCACTCCTCGTGCAGCTGTTCAGGGGTCACCTCCTCCATGCAGCAGCCCTGACTGCCCAGCCTCCGCAGGAGACAGCAGAGAGCATTCCATCAGCTTCAGGCACAGGGAGAGCTGTCTTATGTTGGCATTTCAAGCACCGCCTTCTTTGATAAGACAACAGTGAAGGGTCAGAATCACGTCACATCTGTTCTTAATCCCCCACATCATAGTTACATGGTTAGTAAGAGATTGTCAACTGACTTATTTCTTACCTCAGAATTTAAGCTTATAGAATAATTAAATTACACAAAGCACAGAAAACCATACACATGGGAGATTTGGAAGGCAAATAATTGTCCTCACCAGGTTAAAAAGAGGCTTCTCATTCCAACACTATCTCTGTGTACTTTTTACAGAAGTGTAAGCCTGGTTGTCCTTGAAACTGAGGGGCTCTATCTCATAAATGAAAAATGAATCTTCAGGCTAAGGATAGAAAAACCTCAGGTAGGCCTTTCCAAATTGGTGTGGGAGTTTAAGGGTTGGAGGCATTCCAGTCTAAGCACAGAGAAACATTTATCATGCATGGGCCAAGTTCATCTTCACTGCTGTGTTACTGTGAAATGTCCAGCAGTTATTTTGGTTGAGTTAGATTTATTACTACTCTTAATTTAAAAGAAAACTGTCAAACAGGAGAGGGTCCTTTCTTCTCTCCCATCAAAACATGAGTATTCCAGAGATGAGTGGTTCATGATAGAGGTGTCACTGCTACATTCCATTAGCTAGAAGGAAGGCAAGTTCTCATAGGGGACACGCAAAATTACGGAAAAGTATTTCTTTCCACATGTGAACCAAACATTGTGAAACACTCAACACCGAGGGCAGGTGGCTTACTAAAAGCGTTTGTAATCATTGTTCTTCAGCCTGTGGTGGGTCTTTAGCTTTGTTCTGTCCCCAGTGCCCCAGAAGCTGCCTGGAGACACCTCCTGATGACCATGTCATATGGGTTTCATTCTGCTGACCACTCATCACGTATTCATAGGACAATAAAAGGCCTGTTTATATAGCCAAGAAAAAGAGAGAGAGACTTTTGAAGACACAACAAAATTGTTATGCATGTTTCAAATACAAGAAAGATAAAATTAGATGCTACCAAAATAGCATGTTTGTGCAAACTTTTACCAACTTTAGAGTAATCATAGCTGTAATTTCACCGAAGACACTTGGCCCAGTGAATGTGTTATGTAAAAATCAATACTGTCTTAATGACATTTTCTGCTTTGAAAGTCTTCTGACCCTAACAATCTAAAAACCCATCGGTCATTCCTTACACAGTGTTACAAACAAGACCCTTTTCTGGCACGATGTCAAAGAGCCTGGCTAAACATCTAGTTTTTCCAAGAACAATTGGTAGCCGGTGACAATGTCCAGCTCTTCTCAAAATTCTGACAACTATGTAACAACAAATAAAAAATATTGCAGTGATTTACTGCTTTAATTCCACATTGTTGTGTTCTGTGTTTCTTTAAGAAAGGTGCAAGTGTACGTATGAGAGTCGTGAGCACTGTGGTTACCATGGTAATTATCTGTGTTTAGAGAGCGTGTGGAGTAAAGGTCCACATAGTGGTTGGAGAAGAGTGCATGTTAACGATGGCTTTTCACGAGCTTAAATCATGTTAAGTCCCCAGTTTCAAAGAAATGTTAAAAAAAAAAAAAGAATGTAAGTTTTTATCTAGAAGAGGCCTGAGTGCCACAGCGTGTTCTGTTCCAGGGCACAACCTTGCCCTGGTCCTTAGAGCGTATCTGAAGACTGACATTAGGACCCAGAGGGCTATTATGCCAGGGACAGGGGGTTTCTGATCAGAGACCTTTCCTGCTGTTTTATGTGGGGACTCACTGGCTCCCTTACTCCCCACTGTGTAGTTTACAGGCCCCCTAAGTCCCAAGTAAATTCCAGGTGACTTGGCTACGAGAACATATCACGTCCTGCTACCTGGATGCTGCCATCAGCATTGCCATGGAAACTGAACTGAGCACCAGCTTAGAGTGCTGCACCCACAGAAGTTAGGAGATGTTGACTGACTCACTGATGGAATCATTTTTGCTCTCTCTAGGGTCTGCAAAAGCAACAGGTCTAACAACTAACAACAACAACAACAACAACAACAACAAATCAAACAACCTGAATCAAAAATAAGCAAGAAGCACTGCTCCAAAGAAGATACACAAATAGCTAATAAACACATGAAAAGATATTCAACCCCACTAGTCATTAGGGAAATGCAAATCAAAACCACCATGAGATAACACTTCATGCCCACTAGCATGGCAATTATTAAAGAAAAAAATACAGAAAACAAAAAGTGTTGGTGAGGATGTGGGGAAAAGGGAACCCTCGTGCTGAAGGAAATTAAAATGGTGTAGCCACCATGGAAAACATTTGTGAAGGTTCCCCAAAAATCCAGAAACAGAATTACCACATGATCCAGAAATCCCACTTCTGGGTATCTATGTCAAAGAACTGAAAGCAGGGATTCAAACAGAGATTTGCACAGCCACGTTCACAGCCTCACTGTACACAACAGCCAGAAGGTGGAAGCAACCCCAGTGTCCATCTACCGGTGAATGGGTACACATAATGTTCTATCGACATACAACGGAATATTATGGTATATATAAGGTACATTACATATTATATAAATTATATTATAATGTATAATAATACTATAATATTGGCCCAAAAATGAAGGAAACTCTACACACACTACAACATGGATGGACCTGGAGGACATTATGCTCAGTGCAATAGGGCGAGCACTGTGTGATCCCACTTCCATGAGGCCCCGGAGCAGAGCAGTCAGATCATAGGGACAGAAAGTGGAATGGTCGGTGCTGGGGGCTGGGAGGAGGGAAAATGGGGAATTAGTGTTTAATAGGACAGTTTCAGTTTGGGAAGATGGAAAGTTCTGGAGATGATGGTGGTGATGGTCGCACAACAGAGTGAAAGTGCTTTATGTCACTGAACTATACACTGAAAAATGTCTGAAATGGTAAATGTGTATATTTAACCACAACAAAAACAAAGTGAGGGGACTGTCGTACCAGAGAACCTGTGGGCAAAACATGTCTGCCCAGTGCTATTACCAACTAAAGAGGCAGAGAGGCTGAAGTGGTTCTGTTCTGTAACCAGGTAGTCTAAAAACAAGATAGTGACTTTCTCCAACTCACGGCTTTCATTATAAATCCCCAAAGCACATTTTTTTTGCGTGGCTGAGTGATAGTCACAAAAATTTCCTCCTTCTAGCTTCCTCAGACCAAGTTGCCACTCACAGGATAGCCAGGCCCCAGGAGGCCATCTGTGGCAGCTTCCAGAAGCACAGCCTACATGTTGCAGCCTCACTGTTGCCTGAGGCTATAGCCAGTGTTTTAGAGAGTTGTTGCTCAATATTTCTAAGCTTGTGATAATGAAGGTCACAAGTTTATTTGAAAATAAATAAAAGTCACTCAAAGAAAAGAGGCATAAAGAAACAGCAGAAGGTTTTCTTGGAAACAAAACCTTGGCTCGTGGCTCATGGATGTGCAAGTTGGGAGGAATGTGTATATGAGGTATGACCAACAAATATGGTGAATATTCAAAGTGGAAAAAAAAGTATTAGAGTAAAAGACACATTGCCATTAATCCCACTCAAAGTGCTCACCCTCGCTTCAAACACACTTATCCCATCATTCTTGCCACTCTCTGAAACAGTTCTGGAAGTCCTCTTTCGCGTCTTTAGTTGCGCTGTCATGGGTGCCTCAATGTCCTAAATCTATTCAAAATGTTTACCTTTCGTGGTCCATTTGACCTTGGGGAACAGCCAGAAGTCGCATGGTGCCAGATCCAGTGAACAAGGTGGATGAGGACACACCATAATGTTTTCATTCGACAGAAATTGCTGTACCAGAATTGATGTGTGACATGGAGCCTTTCCATTGGGATAAAGAAAAAAAAACCTATAGTGAATGCTGCTGCTGAGTGCCATCCAACGGAAAGGCAGGGATCTTCAGTATAAGAAGTAGTGTGACAAACCTTAGTAACAGTGTGTGACAAGTTTCAACTTGTTCAGTGCAGTCAGTCGGGCATGAGTTACAGTGGAGAGAAGGTGTGTTTTAAAGTGTGCCGTAAATCATCCTCCATAATGACAATGCTCTCTGTCACATATCACTTCTGGTTTGGCAATTTCTGTCAAATAAAAAACATTACGGTGTGTCCCCATCCACCTTGTTCACTGGATCTGGCACCGTGCAACTTCTGGCTCTTCCCCAAAGTCAAAATGATTCAGAACATTGAGGCAGCCACGACAGTGCCACTAAAGACACTCACAAAAGAGGACTTCCAGAACTGCTTCAGAAAGTGTCAAGAACAATGGGATAAGTGTGTGTTCCAAGTGAGGGAGAGTATTTTGAAGGGGATTAATGGCAAAACTTCTTTCACTGTAATAATTTTTTTTTAAATTTAAACATTCACCATATTGTTTGATCACACCTTTTAATACCAACAGGAGTCGAGCCGTGGATTTGAAGGAAACTGGATACCTGCTATCTTTTCTTTAGGGAGGAGGGGGATCCTACAATGTGAAGAAATTGGAATGTGGCTATAAACAAATTAGTATGAATTATTAGCCTGGAATTACAGGAGACCCTAAAAATATGCAAAATAATCAGGAAACAGTGATAATAGTAAATTAAGAATAGGAAAATGCCTATTTTGTGGATTTCTGCAGGCCTAATAATTTGTGAAAGTATGAATTAATTAGGATATGAGTATGATTAATTATGCTATTGTAATTAGCTTACTAATAAGCTCTTTAACAAATTGACATAAATTTTAATAGGTTACATAGAAATAAAGCATACCTACTTGTTCTAGAAATGTACGCATTTACTGATGCTACCATGTGGTCCAAGCAGGTGGTTATAGGTTCAAGCTCCTGAACCTGGAACACAGGTTCCAAGTAGCACCTACACACTGACATAGAGTGTCTTACTCCCTCAGTGACCATAGGAAAGTTGTAAATGGGACCCCACTGAAAGGCAAGGAGAGTGGGCTCTGAAAGTATTTGTCATGTCGTAGTTAGCAGTCGACTCAGTGACAACCTGGGACTAGATTCCCAATGAAAACGCCAGAGCTTCATGGGCACCTTGAAGCAGGACACCATCCAAGGAGAAGCATGGTCATGGGCGTGGGGGGTATCACCCAGGTTTTCTGAAATTGAAATGATGTAGGTGATCCTTCACCTATGTATGAGAACCCCAAGGATGGGGGGCTTACTCATACCAGCTACACTTATTTTTACAGATGGCAACTTGTGATCCCTTTCACTATGAAGTCCCAAGAGAATGGTGTGTCCCCCATGCAGGGACAGTTTCACCAGTGAAAGCACTTTACTCATTTGGGTTCAATTCCAAAGTAAGAACCTGACCTCTAACTGTCAGAAGACCTGTCTTTAAGAAACATGTTATCATGAGTCAAGCCTCTGTCACCAAGTGGTCTTTGTGCCATCAAGGCTTGTGTTACAAATATTTATTTTAAGGGTTGGGAAAAGTTCACATTGAATTTGGTAGTAGTTTTACTTAATTAACTTCAAAAAGTAGAGTCAACTGCATAACTCATTGTGACTTTGTTATGTTGCTCTTAGAAAGCTACAGAATTGAACTAGACAGATCTTTTTCAAGACGAAGGGACCTTGTAAATACAATCTCTTTCAAGTCAAAGCTTATTTGAGTCGCAGCCTGTACTGAAGAAAAAGACCTGTTTTAAAAGACTGAGGGGAAGTTCGGTTGTTTTGTTTTGTTTGTTTCTCATTTGGGTAAGAGAACAAGACAGACACGGTCCTAGTGCATGGCTGTCCTAAACAGAATGTGGATTCCTTCAACCTGAAATGCATTACTGCTGTCTGTACTTGGAACCAGCAGCTAAAATTGATTGCTGCCTTCTTTGCAGCTGAGTTGAGGGAAAGGTTCAACATTTGGGTATTTCCAAAGTAGTATTTATCAGTTAACCTTTGCTTTCCAAACCTATTCATAAAACAGCATTGTGACTACTAATACAACAGCTGACTGGGCACTTAGCACGTGCCAGGCACTGTGTAAGCACTTCACGTGCCTGATTTTATCTAAACCTGAGACCATCCCTATGAAATAAGAAGGACACCTACTTACTTAACGGGTGAGGAGACCAAAGAATGGACCACAACTGAGTGACAGCCGTGCACAGTCGCTAAGGCAAGTCTGCGCCACAGACCCAGGCCCCTGCTCCCAAGGCACAGCGTGGCTGTCCTCCGTCCTCAGAAAGCAAGGAGGTGAGGGCTGCTCTGAGATTTCCACAGGGGTCCATCCCATATGAACTTCACCAGGGGCCACCTTCTGAGCCCTAGCTGAGTAAAAGTGTTTTAGGAAATGCATGTCGCCCTTCCCTACGGGACCCAGGACCCTGCATTTCCAAGAAGCTCCCAGGAGCTCCTGATGCCACTGACCCTGGTCTCTGACCACACCGTGAGTAATTCATGAAATCGCCGCTAGACACCAGAACACAGCTGTTAAGACACAGAAGATGTATCTCAACACTTCAGGAAAAGTCTCAAATGGCACCAATCTGCAGCCCCCATCCTGCCCGCTCTCCAACTCCATCTCCCAACCCTCACAAACCCCACCCCACCCCCAGGGACGGAGCAGTGCCCCAGGATGCATGTGACAGGCAACAGTGCTTTGCTCTCAGAGGGTTTGGGACCAAATCTGAATGAGCACTTTGGATAGTGGCTTTACGATTTTCATGACTTCTACAAAAGTAGTACATTAATGGGGAATCGATCAAAATGGCAGCGTGAGGTGAGCCTCTGTAAAGCTCTTCTGGAATTTACAACTAATCAGACAACAATAACTCCACAATGGACTCCCTGCACATCAGACAGGCAAGACGAAGAGGCCCACTACTGAATTCACCACCAGGTGGGCGAATCGCGCAAGCGGGGGAGAAGGGAAGGGAGAAGTGCCAGGACGGAGCTGCACGGGCGCAGGAAGCAGACCTAGATAAGTGCTCCGAGCTCGCTGCATCCCAGAACTACCGCAGCTGCGGGAGAGGGAAGGACTCGGACTGCTAGGGCTCCGCTTACGGCCCACAGGGCTGAGGGGGCAGCATGTAACACGGCTGAACCCAATGCTCATGGCAGAGACCTCGGAGCAAAGATTGAGGAAAGAAGGCTCAAAACTGTGGTTTAAGCCCTCACTGCCGAGCGGAGAATGGAAGCCTTAGGCACTGAGACTAGCCGCTATTCCCTATCCTCCCAGAGCTCACCCCGCCCCCACCTGCCTGGTGCTAGAAGCGATAAAGTAGCAGTGTCAGATCAAAAGGACAGGATTTTTGCTGTTCTGAGAACTGTGGACCGCAGAAACAGATTCACAGCCCAACTATTTCCGGCAAAGGGGAGGGAGCTGGGGAAGCAGGACTGGCTGTGATGGTGGTCGCTGCCATTGCTCTGGGCCACCTCTCACAACTCACCCCGCCCCTGGCCCACCTATCTGGGCGGATCCCTGCAGGAGTAAATAGAACTGCTGAAACATACAGGCTCTGAATCGGGTGCAGAAAGAGCTTTGGAACTTCAAAAGCTCTCCGCACCACCACAGGGACGAGGCGCCCTATGACCCAGATGAACTGTTAATAGAGGAGAGGCCCGTCTCCCAGGGAATCACCCCATTGTGTGAGAAGCTGGAAAAGTGCAGAGAAAATATAGCACTACTGTCTCAGAGAGAAAAAAAAAAGCAGCAGTCAGAGAGAAAATAAAACATTCTTCCAACAAGTATTGGAAACAAAAGAAAGACCTCTTTCTAGCAACCTGTTGCAGAAGCCACTCCTGTAGATGTCTAGGAAGAGAAATAATAAATCAGTAATCGCCATGAATAACCAAGGCAACAAGACAACTCAGAAAGAAAGTGAAAAGTCTCGATAAAAGGAACTTAAAGATACAGAAATATGTGACTTAAATGACAGAGAATTCAAGATTGCAGTTCTGAAAAACCTCAATGAGATGCAAGAAAACACAGAAAGGCAATTTAATGAACTCAGAAACGCAATCAAAAAACAACATGAGCATTTTACGAAATAGATTGAAATTTAAAAAAAAAAAAACAAATGGAATTTCTGGAGATTAAGAACTTAATAGAAGAAATTAAGAATAAAATAACCAGCTTAGGTAGTAGAGTTGACCAGATGGAAGAAAGAATCAGTGACATCGAAGATAGAAACCTGAAAATTACACAGATGGAAGAAGAAAGAGACTTGAGACTTAAAAGAAATGAAAGAACGCTACAAGAACTTTCTGACTCCATCAGAAAGAGCAATATAAGAATAATGGGCATACCAGAAGGAGAAGAAAGAGGGAAGGGAACAGAGAATATATTCAAACAAATCGTCGATGAGAACTTCCCAAACTTGTGGAAAGAACTGGATCCTCGAATCCAAGAAGCAAATAGAACACCTAATGACCTCAATACCAACAGACCTTCTCCAAGGCACATGGTATTGAAACTGTCTAAAATTAACACCAAAGAAAGAATCCTCAAGGCAGCCAGGGAAAAGAAGACGGTAACCTACAAAGGAAAGCCCATTAGGTTATCATCAGATTTTTCAGCAGAAACTCTACAAGCCAGGAGGGAGTGGAACCAAATATTCAAACTATTGAAAGAGAGAAATCATGAGCCAAGAATAATATATCCAGCAAAGATCTCCTTTAGATATGAAGGAGGAATAATGACCTTTCCAGACATACAGAAGCTGAGGGAATTTTCTGATACACGACCTGCACTACAAGAAATACTAAAGCAGGCTATTCGACCACCATAAACAGGGACAATTTGTGGCAACCGAAACATAAAAAGGGGGATGGTAAAGGCCTGAAACGGAATATGGGAATGGAAAAAATAAACATGCGGAAGAAAATGTACTACTATAAATATCAAACTTTCTTTTACATCATCTCAAGGGTAACCACTCAAAAAAAATCCAGAACTGAAATACATACTGTAAAAAAAGAAGAAACAGAAGGAAACATCATGGAATACCACCACACAGAAATAATAGACAACAACAAAAAGGCAAAGAAACAATGGAATCACAGCCTTACCAGAAAACTAAAGATAGAATGACAGGAAATCCTCACATATCAATAATCACCCTAAATGTAAATGGACTGAACTCACCAATAAAATGGCACAGAGTAGCAGATTGGATCAAAAAATTAAACCCAACCATATGCTGTCTCCAAGAGACACATCTCAGCTATAAAGACAAGCATCAACTCAGAGTGAAAGGGTGGAAATTGGCACTCCAAGCAAATAGTACACAGAGAAAATCAGGTGTAGCCATAATGATATCAGATGAAACAGACTTCAGGGTGAAAAAGATAACAAGAGACAAAGATGGACATTTCATAATGGTAAAGGGGACTATACAACAACAAGACATAACAGTCATCAATATTAATGCCCCCAATCAGGAACCACCAAAATATACCAAGCAACTACTAACAAAACTAACGGGAGAAATTGACCAAAACACAATTATACTAGGGGACTTAAATACATCATTGACAGCTATGGATAGATCATCCAAACAGAAAATAAATAACGAAATAGCAGCCCTAAATGACACATTAGACGAAATGGACATAATTGACATATATAGAGCACTTCATCCTAAAACATCAGACTATACATTCTTTTCGAGTGTACATGGAACATTCTCAAGGATAGACCATATATTGGGGCATAAAAGCAGCCTCAGCAAAATTAAGAAGATTGAAATCATACCAAGCATATTCTCTGATCACAAGGCTTTGAAATAGGATATCAACTACGAAAATAAAGCAGGAAAAAACACAAATACATGGAGATTAAACCACATACTTTTAAAGAACGACTGGGTCAAAGAAGAAATTAGAGGAGAGATCAAAAGATACATAGAAACAAATGACAATGAAAATACATCCTACCAAAATTTTTGGGATGCCGCGAAAGCAGTTTTAAGAGGGAAATTTATATCATTACAGGCCTATCTTAAGAAACAAGAAAAATCCCAAATAAACAACCTCATGTTACACCTCAAAGAACTAGAAAAAGAAGAACAAGTGAAACCCAAGGTCAGCAGAAGAAAGGAAATAACAAAAATTAGAGCAGAACTTAATGAAATAGAGAACAAAAAGACAATAGAAAAAATTAATGTGACAAAGAGCTGGTTCTTTGAAAAGATTATCAAAATCGACAAACCCTTGGCTAGACTCACTAAGATAAAAAGAGAGAAGACGCTAATTAACAAAATCAGAAATGAGAAAGGGGAAGTTATCACGGACACCACAGAAATACAAAGAATCATTCAAGAATACTATGAAGGACTCTGTGCCACCAAATTCAATAACATAGAAGAAATGGACAAGTTCTTAGAAACATATAGCCTTCCAAGGCTGAACCATGAAGAACTGGAAAATCTAAACAGACTGATCACCAGTAAAGAAATTGAATCAGTCATCCAAAACCTTCCCAAAAGCAAAAGTCTGGGACCAGATGACTTCACTAGTGAATTCTACCAAACATTTGAACAAGTTCCAATACCAACCCTGCTCAATCTCTTCCAAAATATTGAAGAAGAGTCAGTACTCCGTAACTCATTTTATGAGGCCAACATTACCCTGATACCAAAACCTGGTAAGGACAACACAAAAAAAGAAAACTACAGACCTATATCTGGCTATCATCTCTGATGAATACTGATGCAAAAATCCTAAACAAAATTTTAGCAAATTGAATATAATAATGCATTAAAAAGATTATTCATCATGACCAATTGGGGTTCATCCCTGAGGCACAAGGATGGTTCAACATCCGCAAATCCATTCATGTGATACATCACATAAACAAAACGAAGAACAAAAATCATATGATTATATCAATTGATGCAGAAAAAGCATTTGACAAGATACAACATCCATTTATGATTAAAACACTTAATAAAATAGGTATAGAAGGAAAATACCTTAACATAATAAAGGCCATCTATGACAAGCCCTCAGCTAATCTCATAATTAATGGTGAAAAACTGAAGCCCTTTGCTCTACATTCAGGAACACGACAAGTGTCCCCTATCACCTCTGCTTTTCAACATAGTGTTGGAAGTCCTTGCCAGAGCCATCAGGCAAGAGAAAGAAATAAAAGGCATCCAAATTGGGAATGAAGAAGTTAAATTATCACTCTTTGCAGATGACATTATGCTATATATAGAAAACCCTAAAGACTCCACCAAAAAGCTGTTAGAATGAATCAACGAATACAGTAAAGTTGCTGGCTACAAAATCAATGTACAAAAGTCCATTGCATTCCTATATACTAACAATGAAATCTCAGAAAAAGAAATACAAAAAACAATTCCCTTTGCAATTGCGGCAAAAAGAATAAAATACCTAGAAATAAACTTAACCAAGGATGTGAAGGATTTATATGCTGAAAACTATACGACATTTTTGAAAGAAATTGAAGAAGACAAAGAAATGGAAAGACATTCCGTGCTCATGGATTGGAAGAATCAACATAGTTTAAATGGCCATATTACCCAAAGCAATATACAGATTTAATGCAATCCCCATCAAAATCCCAATGGCATTTTTTAAAGAAATAGAACAAAAATTCATCAGATTTGTTTGGAACCACAATAGACCCCGAATAGCCAAAGCAATCTTAAGAAAAAAGAACAGTGCTCTAGGTATCACACTGCCTGACTTTAGCTTGTACTACAGGGCTACAATAATCAAAACAGCATGGTATTGGCAGAAAAACAGACACATAGACCAATGGAATAGAATTGAGAACGCAGAAATAAAACCACATAAATATGGACAGATAATTTTTGACAAAGAAGCTAAAAACATACAATGGAGGAAAGACAGCCTCTTCAATAAATGGTGCTGATAGAATTGGATAGCCACGTGCAAAAGAATGAAACTGGACTGTTGTCTGTCACCATGTACCAAAATTAATTAAAATGGATCAAAGACTTATGCATAAGACCTGAAGCAATAAACTGCATAGAAGAAAACATAGGTAGTAAACTCATGGACCTTGGGTTCAAAGATCATTTTATGAATTTGACTCCAAAGGCAATGGAAGTAAAAGCTAAAATAAACAAATGGGACTATATGAAACTTAAAAGTTTCTGCACAGCCAAAGAAACCATCGACAAAATAAAGAAGCAACCAACTGAATTTGAGAAGATTTTTGCAAACAGTGTCTCCGATAAGGGTCTAATATCCAAAATATACAGGGAACTCATGAAACTCAACAACAAAAAACAAACAACCCAATTGAAAAATGGACAGAGGACCTGAAGAGACATTTCTCCAAAGAGGACTTACAAATGGCAAATAGACATATGAAAAAAATGCTCAACATCACTAATCATCAGAGAAATGCAAATAAAAATCACAATGAGATATCACCTCACCCCAGTCAGAATGGCTATCATCAACAAGACAAATAGCAACAAGTATTGGAGAGGCTGTGGAGATAAAGGAACCCTGATACACTGTTGGTGGGAATGCAGACTGGTGCAGCCGCTATAGAAGGCAGTGTGGAGGTTCCTCAAAAAATTACAAATAGGATTACCATATGACCCAGCAATCCCTCTCCTGGGTATCTACCCAAAGAATTTGAAATCATTTATCCATAAAGACACGTGTGCCCCAATGTTCATTGCAGCTTTATTTACGGTGCCCAAGACATGGAAACAACCAAAATGTCCTTCGATAGATGAATGGATAAAGAAGTTGTGGTATATATACACAATGGAATACTATTCGGCGTTAAGAAAAGATTATATAGGAACATTTGTGACAACATGGATGGATCTTCAGAGTATAATGCTAAGCAAAATAAGTCAGACAGAAAAAGCAGAGAACCCTATGATTTCACTGATATGTGGTATATAAACCAAAAACAAGACAAACAAATGAGAAACAAAAACTCATAGACACAGACAATAGTTTAGTGGTTACCAGAGGGTAAGGGGTGTGGGAGGAGGGAGATGAGAGTAAGGGGGATCAAATATATGGTGATGGAAGGAGAACTGACTCTGGGTGGTGAACACACAATGGGATTTATAGATGATGTAATACAGAATTGTACACCTGAAATTATGTAATTTCATTAATAATTGTCACCCCAATAAATAATTTTTTTTAAAAAAGTAGTACATTAGTTAAATAAAATCTGACTCCACCGTACAAGGCAGCCAATGGCACTGCCAAAGAATATTTCAAGACATTACAAGATATTCACGTAAGTGGAATAATTAAGATACAGTCTATATTATGAAGAAATACTAGGAGTCACACCACAATTTTAAGCAGTGTGTAGGATTAGGATTTTAAGATGGTTTTATTTCTTTGGCTTATGTATATGTTGTAAATCTTTTACAGTTAATGTCTTATATTTGGAATAAGAAAAGTGATATTTTTACTACATATTTTAACAGGTTTCTCTGAATGCATGATTCTGAGCAGCACTGAGAGGGGATGAGTAGATGCTGTGAGCAGCAGGAGGCAGGAGGACCTATTACAGTGTCCTGGACAAAAATGTCCAGGACCTCATCAGTCCCCCAGAGTGACCCTCCATGATGGCACCAATCTCAGCAATTGAACAGGAAGCCGACAGAGACATCCAAAATGTGGACGTTCTGCAGAACAACTCACCTAGTATCTGCGACAATGACACAAAGGGCAGTGGCCCGCTCTGTATGACAAGACTCAAGACATTGTAAAGAAATACAATGTGTGAAGTATTTATGGAATGCTATAGGCTGAATGCGTGCATCCCCCCAAATGCACATATTGAAACCCCACCCCCACCCCTGACATGATGGTGTCAGGACGTGGGGTATTTCAGAGGTACTTAGGTTTAGATGAGGCCACGAGGAGGGCACCCATGATGGGACTAGTGCAGGAGAAAGAGCCAAGAGACCTGTCTCTGTGCCATGTAAGGATCCAAAAAGGAGGCTGTCTATAGGCCAGGAAGGGGTCTCCGCAGACACCTAATCGACCTGTGTCCAGCACTGTGAGAAGGGCTGTTTAGGCCCTAGCCTACGGCATTTTGTACAACACCCCAAACTGAGATGTGCAGCCCCAGTGGAACAGACCAAGTGTCAGAAAACATTTCTGAGCCAAGCAGGGAAATTTGGTTATACAACTACCAGAAATTTCTTGGCATGCAAATGGCAATATGATTGTAAAGGAAATACCCATATTGTTTAGGATAAGGTCTGAAGTCTGCAGGAGTAAAATGAAATGATGGCACAGATATTATTTAAATGTCTTCAACAAAAAATTTTATAAATGGACAGTCTAAGCAGAGTGGCAAAATATCATTAACTGTCTGATCTGAGTGACTGACAAGTATGTGCAAGTAAGTGCTCACTCTGCTCTTTGTCCCCCTCTTTTGTGTGTTTGCAACTTCTCCCAACCAAACATTTTAATATGATCGGGGTTTCTAACCTCTGCACACTCACGTGAAATGCTCAGGTAACTAGGGCACCGGTCCACGTGACACATACAAACACGCACACTGGAGATAGAGGCATGCTCTAGGCAACTACTTTGTATAAACCAACTTAGATGATCAAGGCGACGGTTGTGATGTCTGGATGGCAGGAATTGTGCAGACAGAACCACAGTGCTGGAATGAAGCTGCACAGGTACTGGTAATGGCCAGACTCTGAATTGAAAAGCTGAAAAGCAATTTGCCCAAAGTTAACAAAATGCAGAGAAAATAGAGAAGACAATAACTGGAGTGTATTAGCCTTATGGCTCTGTGTACTTCCAGGTACCTCAATTCATCTTCGTTTACTTACATTCTAAGGCATAGAGACTACTTTCCCTCTTTTACAGAGACTTGTGTGAGTCGAGGTGCTTGTTCACATCTGAATCCTCACTGTGGGCCAGGCACTGTGCTGGGTGCAGGGCACATGTGGCTCCCATTTGTCACCCTGGCCTGGAAGCAAGAGGCTTTACCCTGTATCTCTAAATGTAAATCTAAGTCATTCCCCAGATTAACACCCCTCAGTCCACAACAGCCAAGAGGTGGAAGCAACCCCAGTGACCAAGCACAGATGCTGGGGACACATAGTGTGTTCTATACATACCATGGATGTTATTCAGCCCCAAAAAGAATGAAATCGAAAGATCAAAATTGCGGCGTGAGGTGAGCCTCTGGAAATCTCCCCTGGAATTTACAACAAATTGAACAACTATAACTCCACAAAGGACTCACTGCACTGCAGACAGGCAAGACAAAGAGTCTCACTACTGAAATCACCTAAAGGTGGGTGAATCACGCGAGCAGGGGAGGAGGGAAGAGAGAAGTGCGAGACGGAGCCACATGGGCAGAGGACGCAGACCTAGCTCACTGATCCAAGCTTGCTGCATCCCGGAACTACTGCACTGTGGGAGAGGGAAGAACTCAGACTGCTAGGGCTCCGCTTATGGCCCACAGGGCTGAGGGGACAGCATATAACATGGCTGAACCAAATGCTCACAGCACAGGCCTCAGAGCAAACACTGAGGGAAGAAGGCTGAAAATGGTGGTTTAAGCCCTCACTGCTGCAGAGAACGGAAGCCTTAGGCACTGAGACTAGCCGACCCCTCCCAACCCTCCCAGAGCTCATCCCGCCCCCACCTGCCTGGTGCTAGAAGTGGAACAGTAGCAGTGTCAGATCAAAAGAACAGAATATTTGCTGTTCTGAGAACGGTGGTCCGCAGACACAGATTTGCAGCCCAACTAGTTCTGACAAAGTGGAAGGAGCTGTGGAAGCAGGACCCGCTGAGGCGGTGGTCGCCGCCATTGCCCTGGGCCAATTCTCACAACTCACCCTGCCCTTATCCCCACCTATCTGAGCGGATCCCTGCTGGAGTAAACAGCACTGGTGAAACACCTGGGCTCTGAATCTGGTGCAGGAAGAGCTTTGGAACTACAGAAGCTTTCCACAAGCCCACAGAGATGCGGTGCCCTATGACCCAGGCGAACTGTCAACAGAGGAGAAGCCCGCCTTCCAGGAAATCACTCATTGTGTGAGAAGCTGAAATAGTGCAGAGAAAACATAACACTACAGTGTGAGAGAGAAAAAAAAAAGATGCAGTCGGAGAGAAAATAAAACATCCTACCAACACATACTAGAAAACAAAAGAAAGACATCTTCCTATCAAACTGTTGCAGAAGCCACTCATGTAGATGTCTAGGAAGAGAAATAATAAATCATTAAATGCTATGAATAACCAAGGCAACAAGACAGCTCAGAAAGAAAGTGAAAAGTCTCCAGACAAGGAACTTAAAGATATGGAAATGTGTGACCTAAATGACAGAGAATTCAAGATTGCAGTTCTGAAAATACTCAACGAGATGCAAGAAAGAAACAAAAAGGCAGTTTAACGAACTCAGAAACACAATCAAAGAACAACATGAACATTTTACCAAAGATTGAAATTTTTGAAAAGAACCAAATAGAATTTCTGGAGATTAACAATTCAATAGAAGAAATGAAGAATGAAACATCCAGCTTAGGTAGGAGAGTTGACGAGATGGAGGAATGAATCAGTGACGTCGAAGATAGAAACCTGGAAATGACATGAATGGAAGAAGAAAGAGACTTGAAACTTACAAGAAATGAAAGAACTCTCTACAAGAACTTTCTGACTTCATCAGAAAGAGCAATATAAGAATAATGGGCATACCAGAAAAATAAGAAAGAGAGAAGGGAACAGAGAGTATATTCAAACATATAGTCGATGAGAACTTCACAAACTTGTGGAAACAACTACATCGTCGAATCCAAGAAGCAAATAGAACACCTAATTACCTCAACCCCAACAAGCCTTCTCCAAGGCACATTGTAATGAAGCTTTCAAAAATCAACGACCAAGACACAATCCTCAAGGTAGCCAGGAAAAGAAGACAGTAAACTTCAAAGGAAAGCCCATTAGATTATCTTCAGATTTCTCAGCAGAAACTCTACAAGCCAGGAGGGAGTGGAACCAAATATTCAAACTATTGAAAGAGAGAAATTATGAGCCAAGAATAATATACCCAGCAAAGATATCCTTTAGATACGAAGGAGGAATAAAGACTTTTGCAGACATACAGCAGCTGAGGGAATTTTCTAACACACAACCTGCACTACAAGAAATATTAAAGGAGGCTATTCAACCACCATCAACAGGGACAATTTGCGGCAACTGAAACATAAAAAGGGGGACAGTAAAGGCCTAAACCAGAATATGGAAATGGCAAATGTAGGCGAGATAAAGAAAATGGAATACAAATATCCATCTCTAAATATCAAACTTTCTTTTACATAAACATAAGGATACACTCAAAAAATAAATCCAGAATTGAAATATATACTTAATAAAAGAAGAAACAGATGGAAATATCACAGAATACCACCACACAGAAATAATAGACAACAACAAAAAGCAAAAAAACAATGAATGGAGACACAGTCTTACCAAAAAATTAAGACAGAATGATAGGAAATCCTCACATATCAATAATCACCCTAATGTAAATGGACTGAACTCACACAGAGGCACAGAGTAGCACAGAGTAAAAAAGGCACAGAGTAGCAGATTGGATCAAAAATCTAAAACCAACCATATGCTGTCTCCAAGAGACATATCTCAGCTACAAGGACAAGCATAGACTCAAAGTGAAAGGGTGGAAATTGACACTCCAAGCAAATGGTACCCAGAGAAAATCAGGTGTAGCCATAATGATATCAGATGAAACAGACTTCAGGGTGAAAAGATAACAAGAGACAAAGATGGACATTTCATAATGGTAAAGGGGACTATACAACAAGAAGACATAGCAGTCATCAATCTTTATGCCCCTAATCAGGGAGCACAAAAATTACCAAGCAACTACTAACAGAACTAAAGGGAAAAATTAACCAAAACACAATTATACTAGAGGACCTAAATACATCATTGACAGCTTTGGAGATATATCATACAAACAGAAAACAAATAATGAAATAACAGCCCTAAATGACACATTAGATGAAAGGAACATAATTAACATTTAGAGCACTTCATCCTAAACATTATACTATACATTTTTTTCTAGTGTACATGGAACATTCTCAAGGATAGACCATATATTGGGACATAAAACTAACCTCAGCAAATTTAAGAAGATTGAAATCGCACCAAGCATATTCTATAATCACAAGCCTTTGAAATTGGTTATGAACTGTAAAAAGAAAGCAGGAAAAAACTCAAATAAATGGAGATTAAAGCACATACTTTTAAAGAACAACAGGATCAAAGAAGAAATTGGGAGGAGAGATCAAAAGATACATAGAAACAAATGACAATGAAAATACATCCTACCGAAATGTTTTGGATACAGCAATATCAGTTTTAAGAGGGAAATTTATATCATTACAGGCCTACCTCAAGAAACAAGAAAAATATTGAGTAAATAACCTCACGTTACACCTTAAAGAACTAGAAAAACGAAGAACAAATGAAACCCAAGACCAGCAGAAGACAAGAAATAATAAAAATCAGAGCAGAACTAAATGAAATAGAGAACAAAAACACAGTAGAAAAAATTAATGTGACAAAGAGCTGGTTCTTTGAAAAGATTATCAAAATTGGCAAACCCTTGGCTAGACTCACTAAGATAAAAAAGAGAGAAGACACTAACAAACAAAATCAGAAAGGAAAAAGGGGAAGTTATCATGGATGCCACAGAAATACAAAGGATTATCCAAGAATTCTGTGAAGGACTATATGCCACCAAATTCAATAACCTAGAAGAAATGGACAAGTTCTTAGGAACATATAGCCTTCCTAGGCTGAACCATGAACAACTGGAAAATCTAAACAGACCAATTACAGGTAATGAAATTGAATCAGTCATCCAAAACCTTCCCAATAGCAAAACTCCAGGACCAGATGGCTTCACTAGTAAATTCTACCAAACCTTCAAAGAGGATATAATACCAATCCTGCTCAATCTCTTTCAAAATATTGAAGAAGACACAGTACTCCCTAACTCTTTTTATGAGGCCAACATTACCCTGATACCAAAACCTGGTAAGGACAACTCAAGAAAAAAACCTACAGACCAATATCTCAGGTGAATACAGATGCAAAAATCCTAAACAAAATTCTGGCAAATCGAATACAACAATGCATTAAAAAGATTATTCATCATGACCAAGTGGGGTTCATCCCTGGGGCAGAAGGATGGTTCAACATATGCAAACCCATCAATGTGACACATCACATAAACAAAATTAAGGACAAAAATCATATGATTATATCAATTGATGCAGGAAAAGCATTTGACAAGATACAACATCTATTTATGATTAAAACACTTAATAAAATAAGTATAGAAGGAAAATACCTTCACAAAGGCCATCTATGACAAGCCCTCAGCTAATCTCATAATTAACGGTGAAAAACTGAAGCCCTTTGCTCTACATTCAGGAACATGACAGGGCTCTCCCCTATCACCTCTACTTTTCAACATAATGTTGGAAGTCCTCGCCAGAGCAATCAGGCAAGAAAAGAAATAAAAGGCATGCAAATTGGGAATGAAGAAGTAAAATTATCACTCTCTGCAGATGACATGATGCTATATATAGAAAACCCTGAAGACTCCACCAAAAAGCTATTAGAAACAATCAACGAATACAGTGAAGTTGCCGGCTACAAAATCAATGTACAAAAATCCATTGCATTCCTATATATGAACAATGAAATCTCAGAAAAAGAAATACAAAAAACAATTCCTTTTGCAATTGCAGCAAAAAGAATAAAATATCTAGGAATACACTTTAACAAGGATGAGAAAGACCTATATGCTGAAAACTATAACACATTTTTGAAAGAAATTGAAGAAGACACAAAGAAATGGAAAGACATTTTGTGCTCATGGATTGGAAGAATCAACATAGTTAAAATGGCCATATTACCCAAAGCAATATACAGATTTAATGCAATCCCCATCAAAATCCCAATGGCATTTTTTAAAGAAATAGAACAAAAAATCATCAGATTTGTTTGGAACCACAAAAGACCCCGAATAGCCAAAACAATCTTAAGAAAAAAGAACAATACTGGATGTGTCGCACTCCCTGACTTTGGCTTGTACTACAGGGCTACAATAATCAAAACAGCATGGTATTGGCAGAAAAACAGACACATAGACCAATGGAATAGAATTGAGAACGCAGAAATAAAACCACATAAATATGGACAGATAATTTTTGACAAAGAAGCTAAAAACATACAATGGAGGAAAGACAGCCTCTGCAATAAATGGTGTTGGGAGAATTGGATAGCCACGTGCAAAAGAATGATTCTGGACTGCTATCTGTCACCATGTACCAAAATTAATTCAAAATGGATCAAAGACTTAAGCATAAGACCTGACACAATAAACTGCATTGAAGAAAACATAGGTACTAAACTTATGGACCTTGGGTTCAAAGAGCATTTTATGAATTTGACTCCATAGGCAAGGGAAGTAAAAGCTAAAATAAACGAATGGGACTATATGAAACTTAAAAGCTTCTGCACAGCAAAAGAAACTATTGACAAAATAATGAGGCAACCAACTGAATGGGAGAAGATTTTTGCAAACAGTGCCTCCAATAAGGGGCTAATATCCAAAATATACAAGGAACTGATGAAACTCAACAACAAAAAAAACAAACAACCCAATTGAAAAATGGACAGAGGACCTGAAGAGACATTTCTCCAAAGAGGACATACAATGGCAAATAGACATATGAAGAAATGCTCAACATCACTAATCATCAGAGAAATGCAAATAAAAACCACAGTGAGATATCACCTCACCCCAGTCAGAATGGCTATCATCAACAAGACAAATAGTAACAAGTGTTGGAAAGGCTGTGGAGAAAAAGGAACCCTCAGGCACTGTTGGTGGGAATGCAGACTGGTGCAGCCGCTATAGAAGGCAGTGTGGAGGTTCCTGAAAAAATTACGAATAGAATTACCATATGACCCAGCAATCCGTCTCCTGGGTATCTACCCAAAAAATCTGAAAGCATTCCTCTACAGAGACATGTGTACTCCAATGTTCATTGCAGCTTTGTTTACGGTGTCCAAGACATGGAAACAACCAAAATGTCCTTCAATAGATGAATGGATAAAGAAGTTGTGGTATATATACACAATGGAATACTATTCGGCGTTAAGGAAAGATGATATAGGAGCATTTGTGACAACATGGATGGATCTTGAGAGTATAATGCTAAGTGAAATAAGTCAGACAGACAAAGCAGAGAACCCTATGATTTCACTGATATGTGGTATATAACCCTAAAAGAACAAGACAAACAAATGAGAAAGAAAAACTCATAGAAGCAGACAATAATTTAGTGATTACCAGAGGGTAAGGGGGTGGGGGGTGGGTGATGAGGGTAAAGGGGATCAAATATATAGTGATTGAAGGAGAACTGACTCTGGGTGGTGAACACACAATGGGATTTATAGACGATGTAATACAAAATTGTACACCTGAAATCTATGTAAATTTACTAACAATTGTCACCCCAATAAATTTAATTTAAAAAATTAAATAAATAATAAAAAAATAAAAAATAAAAAAATAAGTCACGTGTGCTCCAATGCTCATTGCAGCTTTGTTTACAGTGGCCAAGACATGGAAACAACCAAAATGTCTTTCGATAGATGAATGGATAAAGAAGTTGTGGTATATATACACAATGGAATACTATTCGGCGATAAGGAAAGATGATATAGGACCATTTGTGACAACAGGGATGGATCTTGAGAGTATAATGCTAAGCAAAATAAGTCAGACAGAAAAAGCAGAGAACCCTATGATTTCACTGATATGTGGTATATAAACCAAAAACAACAAAAGAACAAGACAAACAAATGAGAAACAAAAACTCATAGACACAGACAATAGTTTAGTGGTTACCAGAGGGTACGGGGCATGGGGGTGGGAGGTGAGGGTAAAGGGGATCAAATATATGGTGATGGAAGGAGAACTGACTCTGTGTGGTGAACACAGAATGGGATTTGTAGATGATGTAATACAGAATTGTACACCTGAAATCTATGTAACTTTATTAACAATTGTCACCCCAATAAACTTTAATTAAAACAGAAAAAAAGGTGGCCAAGGCATGGAAACAACCAAAATGTCCTTCAATAGATGAATGGATAAAGAACTTGTGGTATATATACACAATGGAATACTATTCCGCGTTAAGGAAAGATGATACAGGAGCATTTGTGACAACATGCATGGATCTTGAGAGTATAATGCTAAGTGAAATAAGTCAGACAGACAAAGCAGAGAACCCTATGATTTCACTGATATGTGGTATATAAACCAAAAACAACAAGACAAACAAATGAGAAATAAAAACTCATAGACACAGACAATAATTTAGTGGTTACCAGAGGGTAAGGGGGTGGGGGGTGGGTGATGAGGGTAAAGGGGATCAAATATATGGTGATGGAAGGAGAAGTGACTCTGGGTGGTGAACACACAATGGGATTTATAGACGATGTAATACAGAATTGTACACCTGAAATCTATGTAAATTTACTAACAATTGTCACCCCAATAAACTTAATAAAAAAGAAAAAATAATTAAAAAAATAAAAAATAAAGAATATATGCAATTTCAAAAAAAAAAAACAAAACAGAATAAGTGGAAGGAAATTTTGTCCCCTGCTACGTCATGTGTGAACCGGGATGTCATTATCCTCAGTGCTATAAGCCAGTCACAGGAGGACAAGCACTGTGTGATCCCGCTATGACGGAGTTAGTGGAGTCAAAATCATAGAGAGAGAAAGTGGAA
This sequence comes from Rhinolophus hipposideros, assembly GCF_964194185.1. Classification (NCBI taxonomy): domain Eukaryota; kingdom Metazoa; phylum Chordata; class Mammalia; order Chiroptera; family Rhinolophidae; genus Rhinolophus; species Rhinolophus hipposideros. Next base: position 1,301,446 of record NC_138050.1, read on the forward strand.
TGTGGGCGCTGGGGTGGGGGGGGAGGAGGGTTTAGTGAGGACAGTTTCATGTTGGGACAATGGAAAGTTCTAGATTGTGGTATATTTATACAATGGAGTATTACTCTGCCATAAAAAAAGAAAGAAATCTTACCATCTGCAACAACATGGTTGGATCTAGAGAATATTATGCTAAGTGAATTAAGTCAGACAGAGAAAGACAAAGAACATATGATCTCACTTATATGTGGAATCTAAAGAACACAATAAACAGTAAACTAAAAAGAAATAGACTCATAGATACAGAGAACAAACTGATGGCTGCCAGTTGGTAAGGGGGTTGGGGGATGGGAGAGAAGGTGAAGGGATTAGAAAGTACAAATCAATTGTTACAAAATAGTCACAGGGATGTGAAATACAGCATAGGGAGTATAATCAATAATATTGTAAGGACTATGTATGGTGTCAGATGGGTACTGTACTTATTGGGGGGATCATTTCATAGATTACATAAATGCCTAACCACTGCACTGTACACCTGAAACTAATATACAATAATACTGAATGTCAACTATAAATAAATAAATTATACATATAAAAATCATAGGATGTAAAGTACAACATAGAGAATATAGCCAATGGTACTTTAATAGTTACATGTGGTGTCAGATGGGTAGTAGACTTACTTGGTGGGGTTATCACTGTGTGAGGGGTGTAAATGTCTAATCATTATGTTGTTTTGTACATCTGAAACTAATAATAAAATTAAATTAAATTTTAAAAGAAGTTGATTTTTTTCCCCCAAAAAAACAAAGCGAAGCATGTACCGAAGGCAAATAGTCTTTAAGGTCAGGACCCTCAAAACCCTGATTCGTACAACAGCCTCCTGCCTTGCTTCTCTGCTTCCTCTCTCTCTTCTCCAATTTATCCTCCACACTGCCACTCAAAATATACTTTCTAAACCACGCTCAAAAAAGGAAGGAAGGAAGGAAGTTAGTTAGTTCTGGAGATGATGGTGGTGATGGTGGCACAACAATGTGAATGTACCTAATGCCACTGAACTGTGCACTTAAAAATGGTTAAAATGGTTAAATTTTATGCTATATGTATTTTACCACAATTTTTTTAAAAAATCCATCAATAACCATCACCCAGAGAGGAATGCTAAGTTCCCACAAATCAAAAATGAGGACGCAGCCTTGACTTTCCTGCCAAGCCCTGCTCAGAGTCACAGGGTGCCCACTTGCTGGTCCTGCACAGCTGCTCTCGGACCTTGTCCTTGGGCTGGAGCATGTCGTCCATCCTGCGCAGGAAACAAGTGCCCTGGACTGTCACACGCTCCATGTCACTCCTATTCTGTGTGTGCCAGGGCACAGTGACCCTGTCTCTCAACCCCGAGTCCCACTGCCAAGTGGGGACAACACATCAGCGGTTGTGAGGAATAAGTGACCTGGCACTCAGAATTGTGCCTGCACGCAGCAAACCCTGAATAAGCTCTTGTCTCCCTGAGACTGTCTTCTGACTGTTGAGGAGTAAGGCCTACATCAGGGTCATGGCTGTGACACCAACCATGCCCCCACCCCCCACGCCCTCTCAGGACATCCTTTCCTCTGCACTCCTGACAGGGCCTTTCATACACTTCTGTTTGTTAAGAAAAAAAAATCATGTCATCGTCTGTTTGAACATGTGAGTGCCTGCTGAGTGGGGAGCTTCTGCAGGTCAGGAGCCAGTCTCCCTCTCCCCAGGGGCCATGCAGCCCGCAGGACACACCTCGCCAATGTGGGCAGAAGCACAGCAAGTCCATGAGAATCCCCACATGGAAGCCACATGCCACACTCGGAGTCTGCACGTCCCCTCTGCACATTCGCTTTGGGACAAGAAAAGAAAGCACCCGCTCCCAGAGCTGTGCCTACTATGTCACGCGAGCCTCCTTGGCCTAGACACAAGGGGACGTCACTGAGGAAGCACTGCTGGAGCTCCGGGCCAGGCGTGGGGGACACAGTGGCCACAGACCCTCTGGGCCCTGCCCTCCCAGGCCTGGGAGCTGAACATGGAGCCCTGTTTGTTCCAGAGTTCCCAGTCTGTACTAGAGGGCAACCAACACAGAGTCAGGGGCAGAGACAGGCCCGGCTCCTGGGCCTAGCCTTTCGGTACTTGAAGTCACTTGGGTGACAAGGTGATCACTGGCCGACCGCATGTGTAAGAGGCTTAGGGAAGAGGCTATTTTCTCACTTAAGGCTCTAGTTCTGACGTTACCTTGAACTACAGGCAGAGTCATTTCCCTCCCCCACACCACCCTCTGCACAGACTGTGTTAAGCCTCAGGAAGAATGCCTTCATAAACATTGTTTTCTGTTTAAACATGTTAATAATTGTCGAATTTGGTTTGGGGGAATGTTTTATGATAATGGTTGTTAACAGGAAGGTCTCCAGCTGTCAAAGCACCTGACATGCTTCCCACAGAGAAAGACCTAGGTGTCCCAAGGGTGGTCCACTCCCTCTCTGGCAGTTGACAGTGAGCAGATGGGGGAGGGGGAACAAAGAGGAGAGGATCTCAGCTCCAAGATGCAGAGGTGCCTGCCCGTACACACACTGTGTCCCCAAGTCCCTGGGGTCTGTGGAAGGCGGGTGGGACCTGGGGCTCTGCAGTTCTCACACCCTCCAAAGTGAGGCCCAGGCCACACAGCGGATGACCCTGTGAGGTTCTTTCTCAGGTAGAGGAATAAGGATTCTCTCAGCCTTTTTAGAGAATAATCATCAACTTCAACCAACTTTTTGGGTTTTGGAAGAACTTTGGGGAAAGTGTTTTAAACATCTATTTCCTCAGCTCCAGCCTCACGGAGGCCATCCTCAGTGGGGCCGAAGTCTCAAATCTTGAGGGAACCTCTGAAGGGGAGAGAGAAACTAAACTGGGAACAGATACAAGAGCAGTACCTGAGAAAGCAGTTACGCTTTGTGCTAACACCCGAAAAGAAGCAGTTCCTTACCCTCTGGTAACCACTAATGGGTAAGGAACTGCTTCTTTGCAGGTTTTAGCAGATGAGGGTAAACAGGATCAAATATATAGTCATGGAAGAGAAAACTGACTCTGGGTGGTGAACACATAATGTGATACATAGATGATATATTACAGAATTGTACACTTGAAAGTTATGTAATTTTGGTAACCATTGTCACCCCAATAAACTTTAACTTAAAAACAAAAGCAGTTCCTTCAGTCCTTCCAAGGCCTCTCCCAACTGGTGACAATGGAAACCCTCCTTCCTACACCCAAACAATGTAAGTCACACCTCTGCTTAAGTGTCACAGCCTAGAAAGCCTACTTTCTAGAAGATTCCTGCTGTAAATATTTTTATTAAATAAATAACATGTTTAATTTAACTTTGTGTAAAACTGAATTGTCCCGAGTTGGGTTACATGATCCTGAATGAAAAATCACTTTTTTTTTTCAAATATCTAAGTCCTTCTGATGCTCTCAAACCTAAGATTCCATTAAATGCAGACATTACAGTCTCCCAAGAATGTGGTTCTTGTTCCACGAACCCTAAGGCCTCCCAGCCCTGGAACAGTAAGCACGTGGAAGTAGAAAGAGAACTTCCCCTCTGTAACAAAGTACAGTAGTGGTGGTGTCCAAGTAGTCACAGGAATTTGTGTCTGCTCCTACCCCGTGCATGAGCAGGCGTACAAATGTGCCAAAAAAACACGGTGGCTTTGCTCAGGGCCATTTCCTGATCCAATGTCACCGTGGGCCACCCATGTGACACAAGTCACAAGTCTGACTCCTGCCCTCTGACTGCAGTTCCATTTGCGTGTGGGGCTCCCAGAGGCAGTGGCAGTGACACTGATCCCCAAGCACGCAGCCTGAGGAAGAGCTGGGCCCCCAAGGCTTTCACATTGTAATTAGTCCTGGAGCCCCATGCCATTGTTCTCCCACATTCATTGGAACCTGATGCTAGGCTAGCCCACTAGGCAGAGCACAACATTCCAGAGATCTGGGCTGCCTGCCAAAGCTGCCCGCCTGAGGGTCCCACCCCTGAAATGCAAACCTGGAACCATTAGCCCAGGAGCCCTGCTGGATCACGCATTGGCCAGGAGGGAGCTCACTTGGGTTACCGCTGTCGCAGGGGAGAGCTGTGGCACCCTGCACTACACCCCAGAGGCAGGCGGCACTGAGCCCGCCAAGTGCCTACACTGGGTGGTTGTGCTGCCTTCACTCCTTACTGCTGTGGTCTCCCAGGCTTCACCCCGAAAAGAAAAGAAAACACTGCCAGACACTCTTATCAGTAGTTGCTTATGTTGTCAAATGGTCAGTTTGTTTTGGGGTTTGCTGAGTGTGGGGGGCTATTTGTCCCACTGACAACTGCTGCAAGCACCTGACTCCTACTACGTAGAACTGAACTCTCACTTTGTCCTCTCTGAGGAAACCGAGGTTATGCTACTTTTAAATCTCCAGTCTAATATTGGTATAATGTACCTCAGTAGAGCCCTTTGTCACTCCTGGAGACACCAGGAGAGGGCTATGCATCAACGGGAAATAAAGTGGGAAGGTTTAAGAAAACTAAAATGAGAACAAGTAATTCTCTCGAAGGTTCCCAAAATTTGTCTTTTTCTGCATCTCACAACATTGATTGCCCTTCTGTCTCTCTCTGGGCTTTCCTTGCAGTTCAATGAACCCAGATCTAACCAGACGGGAACCATGTGCGCCCCCCACCCCATCTCCTCCAAACTCACGATGCTCCCCCTCACCTTTGAAACAGGGTTTGAGTGGTCAGACTATCCTCCTTCCTTCTGCCCTGACTTTTCTTCCCCACACTCCTCTGCCTACTGATTCTCCTTCTGCCTCCTCCCTCTCTGCCTCGTCCACCCCAAAACACCAACACTGCCTCGTGTAGCCAACTCCCACATCTTATCCAGACTGAACACCTTCCCAAAGCATCTTTTTACAACTTGTGAGACATGTCCTCCTGGACTTTAAGCCAACACCTAAAAGTCAGTGTCGAAGTCAACAAAAGTAGCTCTTTCCCTGCTTTCCTTCTTTCTCTTGCTGGCATCACCACTTTCCCGGCTTGAAATCTAACAACCAGGGCATGCCATCTTTCTCAATCCCACATGCAGCACTTTGCAAGCAATTCATTCTATCACGTCTTTCCCCACCCTTTCTATGCCCACAGCACCATTCCAAACAGATCCTTCCACTGCTTGCCTAGACAGACCCCCTAACTGATCCCTGTCTCTTCTAACCCAAAACTCCTATCATAGAATTGGACTCTAGAAAACATGTCATCCGTGTCCTTAGGGCACACATGGGGGAGGGGACTAAAGCCTGGGAAGCAGCCTCCACAGGTTATGAGGTTACCCCTCAGTGAGGTGTTCAAAGATAGGGTTGGGTCTCTTTCACCAACTCATTGTATAATTCAACATTGCAACCAACACTCTCTCACCAATACCTAAATCAGTGTATTTGCTGCACTGCTGTCTTTCCCTGTCCCCAGGCTTCCCTCTCTTTACTCCTTCTCCATGGAATCTTCCCTCTCCCCTTGCTCCACTGCCAATCCAGGCTCACCCTAGGTACCCCTCCTCCAGGAAGCCTACTCAGATTCTCTCAATCCCATTTTCTCCGTCTTCTGAACTCTTGCAACACTTTCCTAGATTTCTCTTGGGACACAAGCACAGCTTTCCCTTCATCACATTTGTTTGTCAAACTTGAAATTGCAGAGTGCCCTGCTCATTTGTCATTCACAGGATGAAATCTATCATTACATCCTGCACAACAAGTAGGTAAACTGAATGGCATTGTATGGTTCCCACTATTTATTTAGAAGTATAGATGCTGGTGATGAGGTCCCCGGTACCAGTTTTGTCTCCCTCCAACTCTCCACCCCCAGCCCAGGGATGATCCATGGACCTGAAAGGAGGAAAGAGCTAAAACAACTATAAAATACAAATAGAAACTCACTTCATGGCAGGAATGATGAAAAAGACACACACCCCAAGAAAGCTTACAGTGGGTGACCCCTATCACTCCTGCTTTTGGAACACAGGCTGACGTTTCCTTGGTTCTCTTGTCCCACTGCTTCTGCAAGAACCAAAACCAAACGTAGGTCATATTTTGGATGTGACGTAATACTATGCCATGCCATGAATGCAATGTCATAAATGTAACCAAATCAGCTCCACGTCATGGAGGCTAAGTTGTAGGTACCATTTTAATTCCATAATTTTCTTTTCACAGACCCAAATATTCACCAGAATTGAGATCATCCTGAAGGATAATTGGGCCTTTTGCCCATAAACTCTTGAGGCAGGGCAGTAGTGAGGAACTATGGGAAGAGTGGAAATCAGCCATCCCTCAGAAACAAGCTCATAGCCAGCAATTATAGGAATTTTCTCAGGCTAATTTATAGACTGGTTTGCTTTGCAGTTAAACTCTTAATGGAATTGAAGACCAAGGCCTCTTTAATGGGCATTTTGATATGTATTCAAAAGGCTAAAAATGATATTTTTTAAATTCTAAAAATAATACTTTCAAATAATTTGAGTAGAAAAAAATGATTCAGGAAGCAAAATTATCTTTCAAATAAACTTGTAAAATGCAAATATAGCTAAAACATAAAACTACAGCTGAAAATAAAAAATATATAAAATGTATACTCTTTCATTGTTCAAACACTAGGCATATGTTTCCTTTGATGAGGTATTAGGAACACAAGGTAATGAAATGAGTTAAATAAAACTAAAGGTGTAAAAAGTGCATCAAATGGCCCTTTTAGCATCCAATGGTCTCTCTTTGAAAATGTTTCCCATTCAACAAATGCACGTGTTTCTTCTAAATTCATTTCAAGTACAGCAGACAGTTCAGTTTCTTGCCTGCCAACTCTTTGTAGAGAACACTTGACATCTGAAGTAAAGGACAGCATGACATTCGTTCACTTCAAGGTCAAGGTAAAACATATTAGTCATCAAAGTCCTCAGCAAACGCATACAACAGTCCTTTTTTAAAAAGGGACGTCAAATATTTCAATGTGGTCAGAGGCACAAACAAGAGAACAGATGTTAACGTCTGGTGATGTCAGCACCACAATAATTTTTTTTCCCCTAAACTGTTTTTTATTCCTTTGCATAATCAGTTTCTAAACATATTCAAAAGCGATTTAGGACAACCTAGAAACTAATAATTCATTTTGAGCTATGGCAAAAAGCAGATCCAACAGAAAAGCAAAAACTATATTTTTAGTGATTTTTCCCTTTTTTTCTCTACTTTGTTGGAGATATTTTCCAATATATTTTTAATGGTCCCATATATTGCCTGAACTTATTTTCCTCTTAAAATAGTAGTACTTTTTTTCCTCCCTCTTAAAATACACACACACACACACACACACACACACACACACACACACAACCACCTCCAGGAACACACTATTGGAATTACAAGCTCTTTGTCCCTAGAATCAACCACAATGACTCTACAAGCTTCCCCCTGCACAGGATCTGCTCCCACAATGGAAGGTCTGAGGATGGGACCAAATAAAAACAAAAGAGGCAGCAAGTGGGAGAATATAGGATCATGGACATTGCCTCTGAAGGAGGTAATACCCCCTTTTAGGTTGCATAATAAAGGGAGCAAGAGATAGGTAAGACCTCTCCCCAGCTCTTCCCCATGCTGTCACCTCAATCAGCTAGACAATGATAGTTCAGGGACAAGGCTATAAAACAAGATTTGGGGAGTTTGAGATAGGTAGATAGTTACTGAATTAATTTTAACAATTAAACCTATTGTCATTAAGAGCAAAAAAAGGGAAATGATGTCTACTATATACGTTCAGGTTTCCAGTGGTTTTTATATGTTAAATGTAAGTAAATGTAATTCTTTGCCTGAATATTTTTATTAGTAAAAAAGGGAAATTGTTATTTAAATTATAAACATTTTGGATAAGAATTGCAAAATCTTTGATAATATGCCATATCCTTTAAGCATATGTATTTCTTGGTTTCACTGGGATCATTATCTTTTGAATAAATTACAGGAAGCATTGAAAATAAAGAATAATTTATTGTAAAATTATAAGAAGAAAGTGGTCAATTAGCATAAAATTATTAATAAAAGTATATTAGGCAAGTTAAATAAAGGTGTAGAAAAATCGCTAAAACTTACATTCTTTTATTAAAACGTGACTCATTTCTAAAGCACTTAAAATAGCAATCTCTGCACTCAAAGAGGGAACTAGGAAATAACCAACCATCTCAGAAATGAACTTGCTGTTTTCACATGGGGAGCAATGGGAAGAGCCTGGGGTTCGGGGTTCCTCGAGTTTAAGTTCAAACCCCAGTTGTCTAATTGACTAGCTATGTGACATTGGTCCAGTTGCTTAATCTTGCTGAGCATCCATTTTTTTCAATTGCAAGATAGTATAACAATGGTATTATACTTGTCTTTGACAGTCATTTCAAATATAAAGTGGAATAACCCAAAGTACTCACCATGCCTTGCACTTGCTCAATATTGGCTTTTATTCCTATCTCTTAGGATTGTGGTGAGAATTAACTAAGAAATGTCAAGCCCCTGGCACACCATAAGCATTCAACAATCAGTAATTCTTGTAAAAAATAGGTGGTTATCAATATAGAGGCACGGAATCAGAACTCTTAAGATAACCTCCAACCAAGGTGGTGACATAGGTTGTTCCTGAGTTAAATTCAAGAAGATTTAAATCATACCAAGTATCTTCTTGACCACAATGGCATGAAACTAGGGGAAATAAAAAATTTCTTGAGACAAATGAAATTGGAAACACACATACCAGAACATTTGGGATGCAGCAAAAGCAGTTCTGAAAGGAAAGTTCATATATATAAAAACCTACATTAAAAAGCAAGAAAGATCCCAAATAAACAACCAAATTCTTTGCCTTAGGGAGCTAGAACTAGAAGAACAGACTGAGCAAATAGTTAGCAGAAGAAAGGAAATAATAAAGACTAAACCAGAAATAAATAAGCGAACAGAAAAATAATTTTAAAATATTAACCAAACTAAGAGTTGGTTTTGTGAAAAACTGACAAACCTTTAGCTAGACTAACCAAGGGAAAAAAGAGAAATAACCCAAATCAACAAAATTTTTAATGAAAAAGGAGACATTGGAACTGACACCAGATAAATTCAAATGATCATAAGAGACAACTACTATGAACAACAATATGCCAACAAACTGAAAAACCTGCAAGAAATGGAAAACTTCTTGGAAATATCCAACTTACTAAAACTGAATCACAAAAAAATTTAAAAATCTTAATAGACCAATTACAAGTAAAGAGATTGAATCACTAATCAAAAATCTCTCTCAAAAAAAAAAAAAAAGACAAGATGGCTTTACTGGTAAATTTTACCAAATATTTAAAGAAGAATTAACACCAATCCTCTCAAAAAAAAAGTCAGTGAGAAGGGAACACTCCTAAACTCACTTTACAAGGCCAGCATTATCCTGATACCAAGGCTAGATAAGGACACTACTAGAAAAGAAAACTACAGGCTAATAACCCTGATGAATATAGATGCAAAAATTCTTAATAAAATACTAGCAAACAGAATTCAGCTGCATATTAAAAGGATCATTCACCGTGATCAAGTGGGATTTATCTCTGGGATGCAATAGTTCAACATATGCAAATCAATCAATATGATGCATCACATTAATAGAATTAAAGAAAAAAATCATGATCATCTTAATTAACGCAGAAGAAAACATTTGACAAAATTCAACATCCATTCATGTTAGATGAGCCCAAACCCTTAACAAATTAGTCACAGAAGGAACATATCTCAACATAATTAAAGCCATATATGAAAAGGCCACAGCAAACATCATGCTTAATGGTGAAAGGTTGAAAGCTTTTCCTCTAAGATCAGGAACAAGATAAGGATGCCCACTCTCACCATCACTATTCAACATAGTTCTAGAAGCCCTAGCCAGAGCAATCAGACAGGAAAAAGAAGCAAAAGGTATCAGAATTGAAAAGGAAGAAGTAAAATTGTCTCTATTTGAAGATGACATTATTTTATATATAGAAAATCCTAAAGACTGAACAAAAAAAAAAAAACTGTTAGATCTAATCAGTGAATTAGTAAAGTTGCAGAATACAAAATTAACATACAAAAATCAGTAACATTTCTATACATTAACAAACAATTTTCTTTTCCAAAAAAGAAAGAAATGCCATTCACAATATCATCAAAAACAAGAAAATACTTAGGACAACTTTAAATAAGGAGGTGAAAGATCTCTACTCTGAAAACTACAAGCCACTGATGAAAGAAATCAACAAACACACAAACAAATGGAAAGTTATCCCATGTTCATGAATTGGAAGAATTAATATTGTTAATATGTCAATACTACCAAAAGCGATCTATAGATGCAATGCAATCCCTATAAAGATTCCAATGGCATTTTTTACAGAAGTAGGAAAAAACACTTCTAAATTTTATATGAAACCACAAAAGACCTCAAAGAGCCAAAGAAATCCTGAGAAGAACAAAGCAGGAAGCATCACACTTCCTGATTTCAAGCTATAGTATAAAGCTATAGTCATCAAAACAGCATGGTACTAGCATGAAAATAGACACATAGACCAATGGAACAGAATTGAGAGCCCAGAATTAAACTAATCCTTAAACAGTCAGCTAATATTTGACAAGGGAGAACACTCAATAGAAAAAAGACAATCTTTTCAATAAATGGTGCTGGGAAAATTGGATAGTCACATGTAAAAAAATGAAACTAGATTCATATTTTACACCACTCACAAAAATAACTCAAAATGGATTAAAGACTTAAATGTAAAACCTGAAATGAGGAAATGCCTTGAAAAAAACATAGGAATAAAGCTCCTTGACATGAGTCATGGCAATAAACTTGGATATAACACCTAAAGCTCAAGAAATAAAATAAAAAATAAATAAGTGGGACTACATCAGACTAAAAAACTTCTGCACAACAAAAGAAACCATCAACGAAGTGAAAAGACAACCTATGGAATAGAAAGATATATTTGGAAACCATGCATCTGATAAGGGGTTAATATCCAAAATATATAAAGAACTCATACAACCCAGTAGCACAAAAACAAATAACCCAATTGAAAAATGGGCAAGGAACTCAACAGACATTTCTCCAAAGAAGATATACAACAGACCAACAGGTACCTGAAAAGATTCTTAACATCGCTAATCATCAGAGAAATGCAAATCAAAACTACAATGAGATACCACCTCACACCTGTCAGAATGATCATCATCAATAAATCAACAAATAACAGAGACTTCATCAAAATGGCGGCGTGAGGTGAGCCTCTGTAAAGCTCCCCTGGAATTTACAACTAATTAAACAACAATAACTCCACAAAGGACTCCCTGAACAGCAGACAGGCAAGACGAAGAGGCCCACTACTGATTTCACCTAAAGGTGGGCAAATGACGAGAGCGGGTAGAAGGGAAGGGAGAAGGGTGGAGACTGAGCCACGCAGGCGCAGGACGCAGATCTAGCTCAGAACTCCAAGCGTGCTGCATCCCGGAACTACCACAGCTGCAGGAGAGGGAAGAACTCGGACTGCTAGGGCTCCGCTTACGGCCCACAGGGCTTAGGGGGCAGCATACAAAACCGCTGAACCCAACACTCACGGCAGAGACCTTGGAGCAAAGACTGAGGGAAGAAGGCTGAAAACGGTGCTTTAAGCACTCACTGCCGAGCAGAGAACGGAAGCCTTAGGCACTGAGACTAGCAGCCCGCTCCCTAGCCTCTCAGAGCTCACCCCATCCCCACGTGCCCGGTGGCAGAAGCGGAACAGCAGCAGTGTCAGATCAAAAGAACAGAATATTTGCTGCTCTGAGAACCGTGGACCACAGAAACAGATTCGCAGACCAACTAGTTCCGGCAAAAAAGAGGGAGCTGTAAAAGTGGGACCAGCTGTGGTGGTGGTCGCAGCCATTGCTCTGGGCCACCTCTCACAACTCACCCCACCCCTGACCCCACCTATCTGGGCGGTTCCCTGCAGGAGTAAACAGAACTGCTAAAACATACGGGCTCAGAATCTGGTGCAAAAAGAGCTTTGGAACTTCAAAACCTCTCCGCATCCCCACAGGGACATGGCGCCCTATGACCCACGCGAACTGTTAACAGAGGAGAAGCCCGTTTCTCAGGGAATCCACCCATTGTGTGAGAAGCTGCAATAGTGAATAGAAAACATAGCACTACTGTGTGAGAGAAAAAAAAAGGGCTGCAGTCGGAGAGAAATTAAAACATTCTACCGACAAGCACTGGAAAACAAAAGAAAGACCTCTTCCTATCAACCTGTCAGAGAAGCCACTCCTGTAGATGTCTAGGAAGAGAAATAATAAATCAGTAATCGCCATGAATAACCAATGCAATAAGAAAGCTCAGAAAGAAAGTGAAAAGTCTCCAAAAAAGAAACTTAAAGATATGGACATATTTGAATTAAATGACACAGAATTCAAGATTGCAGTTCTGAAAAAACTCAACGAGATCCAAGAAAACACAGAAAGGCAATTTAATAAAATCAGAAACACAATCGCAGAACAAAATGAGCACATTACGAAAGAGACTGACATTTTAAAAAACAACCAAATGTAATTTCTGGAGATTAAGAACTCAATAGAAGAAATTAAGAATGAAATAACCAGCTTAGGTAGTAGACTTGACCAGATGGAGGAAAGAATCAGTGACATCAAAGATAGAAACCTGAAAATTACACAGATGGAAGAAAAGACTTGACACTTAAAAGAAAGGAAAGAACTCTACAAGAACTTTTTGACTCCATCAGAAAGAGCAATATAAGAATAATGGGCATACCAGAGGGAGAAGAAAGAGAGAAGGGAACAGAGAATATATTTAAACAAATTGTTGATGAGAACTTCCCAAACTTGTGGAAAGAACTGGATCCTTGAATGCAAGAAACAAATAGAACACCTAATTAACTCAATCCCAACAATTTGTGGAAACATAAAATGGGGGAGAGTAAAGGCCTGAACGGGAATATGGGAGTGGAGAAAGTAAGCGTGATGAAGATAATGGAATACTCTAAATATCAAACTTTCTTTCACATAAACATAAGGATAACCACTCAAAAAAAATCCAGAACTGAAATATATACTGTAATAAAAGGAGAAACAGAGGGAAACATCATAGAATACCACCACACAGAAATAACACAACAACAAAAAGGCAAAGAAACCATGGAGACACAGCCTTACCAGAAAACTAAAGATAGAATGACAGGAAATCCTCACGTATCAATAATCACTCTAAATGTAAATGGACTGAACTCACCAATAAAAAGTCACAGAGTAAAAGATTGAATCAAAAAACTAAACCCAACCATATACTGTCTCCAAGAGACACATCTCAGCTACAAGGACAAGCATAGACTCAAAGTGAAAGGGTGGAAATTAGCATTCCAAGCAAATGGTACCCAGAGAAAATCAGGTATAGCCATAATGATATCAGATGAAACAGACTTCAGGGTGAAAAAGGTAACAAGAGACAAAGATGGACATTTCATCATGGTAAAGGGGACTATACAACAAAAAGACATAACAGTCATCAATATTTATGCCCCCAATCAGGGAGCACCAAAATATACCAAAGCAACTACTAACAAAACTAACGAGAGAAATTGAACAAAACACAATTAGACTAGGGGACTTAAATACATTACGGACAGCTATGAATAGATCATCCAAACAGAAAATATATAACAAAATCGGAGCCCTACATGACACATTAGATGAAATGGACATAATCGACATATATAGAGCACTTCATCCTAAAACATCAAACTATACATTCTTTTCGAGTGTACATGGAACATTCTCAAGGATAGACCATATATTGGGACATAAAAGCAGCCTCAGCAAATTTAAGAAGATTGAAATCATAACAAGCATATTCTCTGATCACAAGGCTTTGAAATAGGATATCAACTGCAAAAAGAGAGCAGGAAAAGACACAAATACATGGAGATTCTACGACATACTTTTAAAGAACGACTGGGTCAAAGAAGAAATTAGAGGAGAGCTCAAAAGATACATAGAAACAAATGACAATGAAAATACATCCTACTAAAATTGTGAAAATGCAGCAAAAGCAGTCTTAAGAGGGAAATTTATATCATTACAGGCCTATCTCAAGAAACAAGAAAAATCCCAAATAAACAACCTCATGTTACACCTTAAAGAACTAGAAAAAGAAGAACAAGTGAAACCCAAGGTCAGCAGAAGAAAGGAAATAACAAGTCAGAGAAAAAGTGTCTAAATAAAATAGAGGAAAAAAAGACAATAGAAAAAAATTAATGTGACAAAGAGCTGGTTCTTTGAAAAGATTAACAAAATCGACAAACCCTTGGCTAGACTCACTAAGATAAAAAGAGAGAAGACACTAATTAACAAAATCAGAAATAAAAAAGGGGAAGTTATCACGGATACCACAGAAATACAAAAGATCATGCAAGAATACTATGAAGGACTATATGCCACCAAATTCAATAACCTAGAAGAAATGGACAAGTTCTTAGAAACATATAGCCTTTCAAGGCTGAACCATGAAGAACTGGAAAATCTAAACAGACCAATCACCAGTAAAGAAATTGAATCAGTCATCCAAAACCTTCCCAAAAGCAAAAGTCCGGGACCAGATGGCTTCAATAGTGAATTCCACCAAACCGTCAAAGAGGATCTAATACCAATCCTGCTCAATCTCTTCCAAAAAATTGCAGAAGAGTCAGTACTCCCTAACTCATTTTATGAGGCCAGCATTACCAGATACCAAAACCTGGTAAGGACACCACAAAAAAGAAAACTACAGACCAATATATCTGATGAATACTGATGCAAAAATCCTAAACAAAACTCTAGCAAATCGAATACAACAATGCATTAAAAAGATTATTCATCATGACCAAGTGGGGTTCATCCCCGGGGCACAAGGACATTCAACATATGCAAACCCATCAATGTGATACATCACATAAACAAAATTAAGGACAAAAATCATATGATTATATCAATTGATGCAAAAAAAGCTTTTGACAAGATACAACATCCATTTATGATTAAAACACTAAAAAAAATAGGTATAGAAGGAAAATACTTTAACATAATAAAGGCCATCTATGACAAGCCCTCAGCTAATCTCATAATTAATGGTGAAAAACTGAAGCCCATTGCTCTATGTTCAGGAACACGGCAAGGATGTCCCCTATCACCTCTGCTTTTCAACATAGTGTTGGAAGTCCATGCCAGAGCAATCAGTCAAGAGAAAGAAATAAAAGGCATCCAAATTGGGAATGAAGAAGTTAAATTATCACTCTTTGCAGATGACATGATGCTATATATAGAAAACCCTAAAGACTCCACCAAAAAGCTGTTAGAAACAATCAACGAATACAGTAAAGTTGCTGGCTACAAAATCAAGGTACAAAAGTCCATTGCACTCCTATATACGAACAATGAAATCTCAGAAAAAGAACTCCAAAAAACAATTCCTTTTGCAATTGCAGCAAAAAGAATAAAATACCTAGGAATAAACTTAACCAAGGATGTGAAGGATTTATATGCTGAAAACTATAAGACAGCCTCTTCAATAAATGGTGCTGGGAGAATTGGATAGCCACATGCAAAAGAATGAAATTGTACTGCTATCTGTCACCATGTACCAAAATTAATTCAAAGTGGATCAAAGACTTAAGCATAAGACCTGACACAATAAACTGCATAGAAGTAAACATAGGTACTAAACTTATGGACCTTGGGTTCAAAGAGCATTTTATGAATTTGACTCCAAAGGCAATGGAAGTAAAAGCTAAAGTAAACGAATGGGACTATATGAAACTTAAAAGCTTCTGCACGGCAAAAGAAACCATCGACAAAATAAAGAGGCAACCGACTGAATGGGAGAAGATTTTTGCAAACAGTGTCTCTGATAAGTGGCTAATATCCAAAATATTGGATACAAAGAACTCATGAAGCTCAACAACTAAAAACCAAACAACCCAATTGAAAAATGGACAGAGGACCTGAAGAGACTTTTCTCCAGAGAGGACTTACAAATGGCAAATAGACATATGAAAAAATGCTCGACATCACTAATCATCAGAGAAATGCAAATAAAAACCACAATAAGATATCACCTCACCCCAGTCAGAATGGCTATCATCAACAAGACAAATAGTAACAAGTGTTGGAAATGTTGTGGAGAAAAAGGAACCCTCAGGCACTGTTGGTGGCAATGCAGACTGGTGCAGCCACTATGGAAGGCAGTGTGGAGGTTCCTGAAAAAATTACGAATAGAATTACCATATGACCCAGCAATCCCTCTCCTGGGTATCTACCCAAATAATCTGAAAACATTTATCCATAAAGACATGTGTGCTTCAATGTTTTTTGCAGTTTTGTTTACGGTGGCCAAGACATGGAAACAACCAAAATGTCCTTCGATAGATAATGGATAAAGAAGTTGTGGTATATATACACAATGCAATACTATTCTGCAGTAAGGAAAGATGATATAGGAACATTTGTGACAACATGGATGGATCTTGAGAGTATAATGCTAAGTTAAATAAGCCAGACAGAAAAAGCAGAGAACCCTATGATTTCACTGATATGTGGTATATAAACCAAAACAACAAAAGAACAAGACAAACAAATGAGAAAGAAAAACTCATAGACCAGACAATAGTTTAGTGGTTACCAGAGGGTAAGGCGCATGGGGGGAGGGAGATGAGGGTAAGGGGGATCAAATATATGGTGATGGAAGGAGAATTGACTCTGGGTGGTGAACACACAATGGGATTTACAGATGATGTAATACAGAATTGTACACCTGAAATCTATGTAATTTCACTAACAAGTGTCACCCCGATAAATTAAAACAAACAAATAAATAACAAGTATTGGTGAGGATGTGGAAAAAAACGAACCCTCATGCACTTTTGATTGGATTGCAAATTGATGGGGCCACTAATGCAAAACACTGTGGAGGTTCCTCAAAAAATTAAACATAGAAACTACCATACGACCCAGCCATCCCACTTCTGGGTATTTGTCTGAAGGAGACACAAAAACACTAACTTGAAAAGTTATATGGTAGAAGAGGGAAAAGGGGATCAAATATATGGTGATGGAAGGAGAACTGAGTCTGGGCGGTGGTCATAATGTGATATATAGATGATGTATTATATCAATGTACACTTGGAACCAATATAATTTTATTAACCACTGTCACCCTAATAAATTTAATTAAAAAGTTATATACACCCCTATATTTATTGTGGCATTATTTACAATAGCCTAGACATGGAAACAACCTAAGTGTCCATCAAGGGATGAATGGATAAACAAGATGTAGAAATATACAATGGAATATTATTTAGTCATTTAAAAAAAAAAGGAAATCCTAATATTTGTGACAACATGGACGGACCTTGAGAACACTGTACTGAGTGGAGTAAGTCAGACAGAGACAAATGCCACAGGATCTCAATTATATGTGAAACCAAGGGGGAAAAAACTCATAGAAAAAGAGATCAGACTTGTGGTTACCAGAGGTGGGAGAGGCTAGGATTTGAGGAGGTGGTCAAAGGTACCAACTTCCAGTTCTAAGATAAGAAACTACTGGGATGCTGACTACAGCTAACAGAACTGTATAATATACAGGGAAGTGGTTAAGAGAGTAAATCCTGAGCTCCTATCACAAAAAGAAATTTGTCCCCCTTTTTGTTTTTATTGTATCTGTATGAGAAGATGGATGTCACCTGAACCTCTTCTCATAATCATTTCACAACACATATAAATCAAACCATCATGCTGTCCACCTTAAACTAATACAATGACGGATGTCAGTCATTTCTCAGTAAAGCTGAGGGGCAAGGTCCCCTCCAGCATCTTGCAGGACACCATCTCTTGGTCCACAAAGAGATGTCTCTGGAGTGAACGTCCCAGGGTGGCAGCTGCAAGAATTGAATAATTACAATGTGAGCCAGGAGGTACCGACCGCCTGAGTGTCCTAGTGCCTCCTGCTTCAGACCGTAGAAGACCCTGCAGTTCGTCCACCCTGGCCTCTCCACATGCCTTAGGAGGACAAGCTCCCAACAAGCTGGTGTGGACACACAACCAAACAGCCCACGGGAGGGGTGGCCACAGAGTCTGTGCACAGCTTCGGTTTTGTGACTCCCTCAGAGTGAGGTGCAAACATTGACAGATGGGTCTTATATCCCCAGGTCGCTTCCTCCAGCCAACATTGACTCCCACTTCCATTCTAATTAGAAAACTGTTTATTCAATATGGTAAGTTGATATTTTATATTTTGTTGTCCCAAAACATAATCATTGAATAAACAAGGGGAAAATGTTTTCACGAGGAAGCAGAGCAATGATCTTTAAAATCCTGTCAAGCTCAGGTGACCAGCAGTAGGCGGTGCTGAGGGTGGGGTGCACACCCCACTTGTGCAGACTCATGCTATTCAGAGCTGCAGAGAAAATGTCATTTCTAAGCCCTGCCACAGTGTGCACGTACTTCTGGCTGCTGGGATTCCCAGGCGACTTATCTGTCAGAGACCTAAGCCCTGTCACTTTTCTGAGCACACAGATGCGGCTGGGGCAGGCTGGCAGGGCTGTGTGTGATATTTGACGCGGCGGCCGAGCACCTGCTCCTGTGGGTGCACGCTGAGTGTGCACGGCCCCTCTTCCCTGCTCCCCTAACTGACATTGGAATGTACAGAAAGACAGTCAATAACCACAAAAAAGAGTGGGATTTCCATGAAAGCAGGCTGTTCCAGCCTTCTGAGCTACTTCTATAGAAACATAACATACCACTGAGTATAAATAGAATTCACGGCTGCCAGGAATTTACTTTTCTTTTTCCCCTCTATAGAAGCTAAAGATAATCACAACATAACAAGAAAAATGAGTGAAGAATAATTTAAGACACCTTTGAAATGCCTGCTTGGGCTATTTTTACTTTTTCTCATTCCATTGAAACAAAACATTCTAAAAATGGACTTGGAACTGCCAAGTTCTGACACAGCCATTTGGTGAGTTCCGTGAGAGCAGCCACGTGGTACATTTCTTTGTGTGAACCCCAGAGTGACATGAACAGAATACAGTGCTCAGGAGAAGCACTAAGGGAGGGAGCAGTGACAGGGCAATGGCCAGCTGAGTGGCAGAGCCCCACAGGGGCCAAGGGGACTAACTGCTTCCAAGAGGGATGTCCCATGTGATTTCTATCTGCACACCTGCATTCATTATTTTGGGTGGGACTGATAGAACTGAACTGTCCTTGAAGTCAGCAAACAGGAAAGAAGGTGGAGGTTTATAATGCAAAATTTTAGCATATTCTAGGAAATATTCCTTAGGCTTCAGTTTCCCTTTTGTAGCAAGTCAAGCACAAACTCTTCTGTGACCTTTGCCTGCACACTTACCCATTCGAAGCCACCCTTCCTAGAAGGGCAGAGCTGTGTGTGCCAGGTATCAGGGACATTCTAAGGGCTTCAAATGTATTAAGTCACTGAATCCTCAGAACAGCCCTGGGGTGAGAGCAGTGCTTACCACCCTTTTCACAGACAAAGAGACTAGGCCCATGGCAGGAATCTATTAGTTCAACGTCACAGAGCAAGAACGTGGGTAGACCAGAGCCAAATCAAATCCACGCATGCTAAGTCCAAAGGCCTTCCTGCCGAGACAGTAACTACTCTAGAAAAGCTGACTTTGATCCTCGCTCCCTCGCCCTCCCTCCCAATCTCTTTCTCTCTCTTTCTCTCTCTTTCCCTGTCTCTCTCCCTACCTCCCTCTCTCTCCATCTCTCTCCCTCTCCATCTCTTTCTCTCTCTCTCCCCCCTTCCCCAGCTCTCCTCTCCCCTTCAATCTTTCTCTCTCCCTCTGCCCCCACACCCGTCTTCTGAGGACCACCACGTTCACCTACACATGCATTTGCTCATACTCATCTCCCACCTGGAATGACCATTTCTCTCTTCCTTCCCCTTCCTGGTCACCCTTTCTGAAAAATGTTCTGAAAAACACTGTCTGAAAAATCAACTTAGACGTTCTCACACAAAGCCTCATATTGCTGTTAAATTCTTCCAAGTAGCTTTACTTTTGCAGAAAATGCTATGTTCTCTGAGAAGGAAAACTATGCTTCATACTTCCCCAAATGCCCTGGGAAAGTGTTAAACACAGAACACTGGCTCAGTAAGTATTCGCTGAACTGAAAAACATGAGTGGCACTTGTCTCCAGTTTCTCCTGTGGGGTAGAAATTGTTGGTGCCACCAACATTTGACTCTCCCACACAGAAGACTCTCCTTCCAACCCAATGGAGTTAGGCAGGGCCCTGGGGTCAGTTCTGTCCAGAACTGACGCAGGCCTTCAGGCCAGGCACATGCGTTGTCCTCCCTGGTGCAGGGATCGTGGAGGCTGTTGTGGAAATGGAGCCATAAGGTCCCATCAGCCTGGACCACCATCCCACACAGGGGATGACTGCTCTAGAGTGTGGCCTCAACCTCTGCAAACACTGAGTAGAAATAAACTTTGTTATGGTAGGTCACTGAGATTTGGGACTATTTGTTCCTGCAGAATGACCTGGCCTCTCCTGACATGCTTGTTTTCACCACAAGAGTGGCACTAAATGCAAATGAAGGCATGAGGCTTGAGGTGGGTCAATATCTGCAAACCAAATAACATGATGCACCATGTAAACAAAAGGATAAAAATCATGCCTGTATTAATGGAAGCAGAAACAGCATTTGACAAATTCCAGCATCCATTCATGATAAAAACTCTCAGTAAAGTGGGAATAGAGGGAACACACCTCAACATAATAAAGGCCACATACGACAAACCCACAGCTAATATACTCAATGGAGAAAAGCCAAAAGCATTCTCCTGAAGATCAGGAACAAGACAAAGATGTCTACTTTCACCACTTATTCAACATACAGTCCTACTGGAAGTCCTAGCCACAGCAATCAGACAAGAGAAAGAAATAAAAGGCATCCAAATGGGAAAGGAAGAAGTAAAACTGTCATTATTTGCAGATGACATGATACTATATAGAGAGAACCCCGAAGATTCCACCAAAAAAACTATTAGAACTGATAAATTAATTCATTAAAGTAGCAGGATACAAACTGAATATTCAGAAATTGGTTCCATATGTATACTCCAATAACAAGCTATCAGAAAGAAAAATTAAGAAAACAATCTCATTTACAACTGCATCAAAAACAAAATAAAATACTTAGGAATAAACTTAACCAAGGAACTAAAAGACCTATACTCTGAAAACTATGATACTGAATAAAGAAATTGAAGAAGACACAAATAAATGGAAGGATATACCATGCTCATGAATTGGAAGAATTAATAGCATTAAAATACTCATATTACCTAAAGCAATCTACAGATTCAATGCAATCCCTATCAAAATACCAATGGAACTTTTCACAGAACTAAACCAAATAACCCTAACATTTATATGGAATCACAAAAGACCCCGAATAGCCACAGAAATATTGAGAAAGAACCAAGCTGGAGGTATCATGCTACCTGATATCAAACTATACCACAAAGCTATAGTAATCAAAACAGAATGGAAACAGCATAAAACAGACACATAGATCAATGGAACAGAATAGACAGCCCAGAAACAAACCCATGCTTATATGGTCATCTAATTTATGACAAAGGAGGCAACACTATACAGTGGTAAAGACAGGCTCTTCAATAAATGGTGTTGGGAAAATTTGGCAGACATATGCAAAACAATGAAACTAGAAGACTTTCTTACACCATATACAAAAATAAACTCAAAATGGATTACAGACTTAAATGTAAGACCTGAAACCATAAAATTCCTAGAAGAAAACATAGGCAGTAAACTCTCTGACATTGCTCTTAGTGATATGTTTTTCAGATATGTCTCCTTGGAAAAGGGCAACAAAAGAAAAAATAAACAAGTGGGACTACAAAAAAATAAAAGTTTTTGCACCACAAAGGAAAACACCAACAAAATGAAAAGACAACCTACTGAATGGAAGTGACCCAGTAATCCCACTTATGGGTATTTATTCTAAAAAAACAGAAACACTAATACAAAAAGACATATGCACCCCTATATTCACTGCAGCATTATTTACACTAGCCAAGATATGGAAGCAACCTGGGTGTCCAAAAATAAATGGACAAAGTAGGTGTTATACAATGGAATATTACTTGGCCATAAAAAAGAATGAGATTAGACGTCATAGGAATGGCGGCAGCAGGGTGCACTTTCTGAGTTCTCCGGATCTTATTACACACGGGACATATAACCCGTCAAACAACTCTTTGCTCATCACGCAGAACAGCTAAGAGATTCTTAAGAGACTCGTGGAAGGATTACTTGAAGGTGCGCAAATTGTGCGAGCAGGGGAAAAAGGAAAGGAGCGGAGTGGAAACGCGGGGTCCCATGGTGGAATCTGGCCAGCGGGGGCTGTGGTGGCACCTGCGGCGGCAGTGGTAACCCGCAGCTCTAAATACACAGGGGTCCCAGGGCGGAACAGAGAATACAAAAGCCAGGAGGTGGGCCCTTTCCCTGCGTCCCACAGCTGATTGCTCCTGCCAGGGGGGCAGCTTGGTGGGCCCTAGGGTGGACAAAGAATACAGACTCCATACCTGGGCCCCTCCACCCGCTCCTCCAATCTTACCCCCACCCTTCCAGAGACTTAAACTGGCCCCTGAACTGAGGAGTAGTGTCAGATTACAGAGGGGCCATAGTGCTCAGGCTCTGGGAAGACTGGCAGGCAGCTCTGACCCAGGGAAGAGGCTGGGAAGAGTGTGATTTTGGTTGGGCTAGGAGAGAAGAGACTCCTCCATCCCCCAGCCACCACTTTTTTTGGCCTGCGGGAAGAGTGTGAGGCGGCTGGGCTGAGAGAGAGAAGACCCCTCCATCCCCAGCCCCCACCCTTTCTGGCCTGCTTAGGGTGGGGCAACTGCAACTGCAGAGGCACTCCCAGGGATCAGCAGTAAACGGCAAATGCAGCTCCTGGCTTTCAGCAGCTCAGAAATCTCCCGCCTACCACACACACACACACACACAGACACACACACACACTTAAGAAGTGCCCTAAGACTCAGGAGTACTAGACACAGGACTGGTAATGCTACTCTTAGTGTGCATATGTGCAGGCAAGGGCAGAAACTGTACTGACTTTGTAAAAACTATCATCCAGACCCCCAGACCGACGCATTTAAATCTACAGTCCCAAAGTCACCCTGGGCACCAGGTGACGGGTTCTGCCTGCACAATAGGCAGGGGACTCTCTGGTACAGCAGAGGACAACCTGAAGAATACTTGGTGGGCTTAAGCCAAGAATGGCGCTGCTTTTTGTTTTGCTTTGTTTTGTTTTGTCATTATATCTTTGATATCTTTGCCTGTGTTGAGTGGGGGTTATTGGGTGTTTTTTCATGTAAATGTATCTGATTTTTTTCTTTGTTGTTGTTGTTGTTGTGCTTGGTGATTTGCTTTGTTCTGAAATAGCCTACCAGGGCTCAGCTAAGAGGCACAAGATTCAACATATCCAGAGGCCAACTCCAGGCCAAACCAGAGTACTACCATGTTTCACCTACAAGTCACACACACAGAGGGAATTCTCTGCAGGCACAAGAGCCAGTAGAGGCCAAACCACATTTAAGTGGTCAATCCTTACGCAGCAGAACACCCTGCGGTGGACAGAGCAAAGTCTCACAACTAGTCAGCCTAGGAGTTAACCCCACTTACTCACAAGTGAAAAACAATTAAAGATCTTCTTTAACAGGACAATATACACAACACAAGAGTCACCTTTGGAGCACATGCAGAGGAGAAGAACGAAGTAGTGCAACTCAAATATAAAGGACACATACTACATAAGATAACCCAGCAAGAACTAAGAGCTCTAGGGGGATCTACATAATACATCAAAACAATGACAGAGAGTAAGCTAGAATGGGGAAACAAAGAAACATGTCCCAAATAAAAGAACATAAGAAACCTCCACAACTGGAACCAAATGAAGCAGAGGTAACCAACCTATCAGAGACAGAGTTCAGAACACTGGTGATAAGAATGTTTAAGGAGCTTAGAGAAGACATAAAGAAGGATATAGAAATTATAACGAACAACCAGTTAGAACTAAAGAATACAATTACCGAAATTACGAACTCACTTGAAGGAATTACCAGCAGGTTAGATGAAGCAGAGGATCGAATCAGCGACTTAGAAGACAAGTTAGCAGAGATCACCCAAACAGAACAACAGAAAGAAAAAAGAATAGAAAACAATGAAGATGGTTTAAGAGACCTCTGGGATAACATCAAGTGCAACAACATGCGCATGATAGGAATACCAGAAGGTGAAGAGAGGAAGCAAGGGATTGAGAACCTATTTGAAGTAATAATGTCCGAAAACTTCCCTAACCTGATGAAGGAAACCAACATACAAGCCCAGGAAGTGCAGAGAGTTCCAACCAGGATAAACCCAAACAGGTCCACACCAAGACA
Source organism: Rhinolophus hipposideros (assembly GCF_964194185.1). Lineage (NCBI taxonomy): Eukaryota > Metazoa > Chordata > Mammalia > Chiroptera > Rhinolophidae > Rhinolophus > Rhinolophus hipposideros. Next base: position 1,326,004 of record NC_138050.1, read on the forward strand.
CATTATAGCTAAAATGGCAAAGGTTAAAGACAAAGAGAGAATTCTAAAAGCAGCAAAAGAAAGACAGAGGGTTACATACAAGGCTACTCCCATAAGACTGTCAAATGACTTATCTACAGAAACATTGAAGGCCAGGAGGGAGTGGCAAGAGATACTCAAAGTGATGGAAAACAAAGGCCTAGATTGCTTTATCAGCAAGGCTATCATTTAAAGTTGATGGAGAGATAAAGAGCATCCCAGAAAAGAATAAGCTAAAGGAATTTATTAACACCAACCCAGCATTGCAAGAAATACTAAAAGGACTTCGGTAAATAGAAGAAAGATGAAAACAATCTAACTACAAATTTTAAAATGGCAATAACTATATACCTATCAATAATCACTTTAAATGTAAATGGATTAAATGCTCCAATCAAGAGACATAGGGTGGCTGAGTGGATAAGAAAGCAAGACCCTTGTATATGCTGTATACAAGAGACTCATTACAGATCAAAAAACACACACAGGCTGAAAATGAAGGGTTGGAGTAAGATATTTCATGAAAATGGAAATGAGAAAAAAGCTGGAGTTGCAATACTTATATCTGACAAAATAGACTTCAAAATGAAGAACATATTAAAAGATAAAAATGGGCACTATATAATAATAAATGGATCGATCCGACAAGAGGACATAACCCTAGTAAATATCTATGCACCCAACATAGAAGCACCTAAATATATAAAACACATACTGACTGACATAAAGACAGAGATCAACAGTAACACTATCATAGTAGGGGACTTCAACACACCTCTGACAACAAGGGACAAGTCTTCCAGACAGAAAATCAATATGGAAACAACAGCCTTAAATGCTACATTGGACCACTTGGATTTAATCGATATTTTCAGAGCATTTCACCCCAATGCTGCAAAATATACGTTTTTCTCAAGCGCACATGGAACATTTTCCAAGATAGACAATATGTTAGCCCAGAAAACAAGTCTTGATAAGTTTAAGAAAATTGAAATCATACCAATTGTCTTCTCTGACCACAGTGCTATGAAATTAGAAATGAACCACAGGAAAAAAACTGGAAGACACACTAATTCATGGAGGCTGAATAACTTACTACTAAATAATGAATGGGTCAAGCAGGAAGAAATCAAAAGATATCTCGAGACAAATGAAAATGAAAACACGACGACCCAAAATCTATGGGATGCCGCGAAAGCAGTCCTAAGAAGGAAATTCATAGCATTGCAGGCCTACTTAAAGAAACAAGGAACCTCACTAATCAACAGTTTATCTTCACACTTAAGGGATCTGGAAAAAGAACAGCAAAATAAGCCCAAAGGGATCACAAGGAAGGAGATAATAAAGATCAGAGCAGAAATAAATGAAATAGAAACCAGAAAAACAATGCAAAAGATCAAGGAATCCAAGAGTTGGTTCTGGAGGGGAAAAAATGACGGTGTGAGGTGAGCCTCTGTAGCGCTCCCCTGGAATTCACAACGAATCGGACAACAATAACAACACAAAGGACTCCCTGCACAGCAGACAGGCAAGATGAAGAGGCCCACTACTGAATTCACCCCCAGGTGGGTGAATCAGGCGAGCGGGGGAGGAGGGAGAGGAGAAGTGCGGAGACGGAGCCGCCCGGGGGAAGGACACAGACCTAGCTCAGTGCTCCGAGCTCGCCGCTCCCAGAACTACCGCAGCTGTGGGACAAAGAAGGACTCGGACTGCTAGGGCTCCGCTTACGGCCCACAGGGATGAGGGGGCAGCATATAACACGGCTGAACCCAATGCTCACAGCAAAGACCTCGAAGCAAAGACTGAGGGAAGAGGGCTGAAATCGGTGGTTTAAGCCCTCACTGCCGAGCAGAGAACAGAAGACTTAAGCACGGAGACTAGCCGCCCCCTCCCTACCCTCCCAGAGCTCACCCCGCCCCGACCTGCCCGGTGCTAGAAGCGATAAAGTAGCAGTGTCAGATCAAAGGACAGAATATTTGCTGCTCTGAGAACTGTGGACCGCAGACACAGATTTGAGCTCAACTAGTTCCGGCAAAAAGGAGGAAGCTGTGGAAGCAGGACTGGCTGTAGTTGTGGTCGCCACAATGACTCTGGGCCACCTCTCACAACTCACCCCGCCCCTGGCCCCACCTATCTGGGCAGATCCCTGCAGGAGTAAACAGAACTGCTGAATCTGGTGAAGAAAGAGCTTTGGAACTTCAAAAGCTCTTCGCATACCTATCAACCTGTTGCAGAAGCCATTCCTGTAGATGACTAGGAAGAGAAATAGTAAATAAGTGATTGCCATGAATAAACAAGGCAACAAGATACCTCAGAGAGAAAGTGAAAAGTCTCCAGAAAAAGAACTTAGAGATATGGAAATATGTGATTAAATGACAGAGAATTCAAGATTGCAATTCTGAAAAAACTGAACGAGATGCAAGAAAACACAGAAAGGCAGTTTAATGAACTCAGAAATACAAGCAAAACACACCATGAGCATTTTACAAAAGAGATTGAAATTTTGAAATGGACCCAAATAGAATTTCTGGAGATTAAGAACTCAATAGAAGAAATTAACAATAAAATATCCAGCTTAGATAGTAGAGTTGACCAGATGGAGGAAAGAATCAGTGACATAAAAGATAGGAATCTGGAATTTACACAGATGAAAGAAGAAAGAGACTTGAGACTTAAAAGAAATGAAAGAACTCTACAAGAACTTTCTGACTCCATCAGAAAGAGGAATATAAGAATAATGGGCATACCAGAAAGAGAAGAAAGAGAGAAGGGAACAGAGAGTATATTCAAACAAATCGTCAATGAGAACTTCCCAAACTTCGATCCTTGAATCCAAGAAGCAAATATAACACCTCATTACCTCAATCCCAACAGGCCTTCTCCAGGCACATTGTATTGAAGCTGTCTAAAATCAATGACAAAGAAAGAATTCTCAAAACATCCAGGGAAAAGAAGACGGTAACTTACAAAGGAAAGCCCATTAGATTATCATCAGATTTTTCAGCAGAAACTCTACAAGCTAGGAGGGAATGGAACCAAATATTCAAACTATTGAAAGACAGAAATCATGAGCCAAGAATAATATATCCAGCAAAGATCTCCTTTAGATATGAAGGGGGAATAAAGACCTTTCCAGACATCCAGAGCTGAGGGAATTTTCTAATACATGACCTGCACTACAAGAAATACTAAAGGAGGCTATTAGACCACCATGAACAGGGACAACTTGTGGCAACCAAACATAAAAAGGGGTAGAGTGAAGACCTGAACTGGTATATAGGAATAGAGAATGTAAGCGTGCTTAAGATACTGGAATACTCTAAATATCAAACTTTCTTTTACATAAACTTAAGGGTAAACACTCAAAAAACATGCAGAACTGAAATATGTACTGTAATATAAGAAGAAACAGAGGGAAACATCATAGAATACCACCACACAGAAATAACACAACAACAAAAAGGCAAAGAAACAATGAAGACACAGCCTTACAAGAAAACTAAAGATAGAATGACAGAAAATCCTCACATATCAATAATCACCCTAAATGTAAATGGACTGAAATCACCAATAAAGAGACACAGAGTAGCAGATTGGATCAAAAACTAAACCCAACCATATGCTGCCTACAAGAGACACATCTCAGCTACAAGGACAAGCATAGACTCAAAGTGAAAGGGTGGAAATTGACACACCAAGCAAATGGTACCCAGAGAAAATCAGGTGTAGCCATAATGATTTCCAATGAAACAGACTTCAGGGTGAAAAAGATAACAAGAGACAAAGATGGACATTTCATAATGGTAAGGGGGACTATACAACAAGAAGACATAACAATCATTAATATTTATGCCTCCAATCAAAGAGCACCGAAATATACCAAGCAACTACTAACAGAACTAAAGGGAGAAAATGATCAAAACACAATTAGACCAGGGGACTTAAATACATCATTGACAGCTATAGATAGGTCATCCAAACAGAAGATAAATAACGAAATAGCAGCCCTAAATGACACATTAGATGAAATGGACATAATTGACATATATAGAGCACTTCATCCTAAAACATCAGACTATACATTCTTTTCTAGTGCACATGGAACATTCTCAAGGATAGACCATATATTGGGACATAAAATCAGCCTCATCAAATTTAAGAAGATAGAAATCATACCAAGCATATTCTCTGATCACAAGGTTTTGAAATTGGATATCAACTGCAAAATGAAAGCAGGAAAAACACAAATACATGGAGATTAAACAGCATACTTTTAAAGAACAACTGGGTCAAAGAAGAAATTAGAGGAGAGATCAAAAGATACATAGAAACAAATGACAATAAAAATACATCCTACCAAAATTTTTGGGATGCCGCAAAAGCAGTTTTAAGAGGGAAATTTATATCAAAACTGCTTGGAATTGGCGGAGAAACAGACACATAGACCAATGGAATAGAATTGAGAACCCAGAAATAAAACCACATAAATATGGACAGATAGTTTTTGACAAAGAAGCTAAAAACATACAATGGAGGAAAGACAGTCTCTTCAATAAATGGTGCTGGCAGAATTGGATAGCTACATGCAAAAGAATGAAACTGGACTGCTATCTGTCACCATGTACCAAAATTAATTCAAAATGGATCAAAGACTTAAGCATAAGACCTGACACAATAAACTGCATTGAAGAAAACATAGGTACTAAACTTATGGACCTTGGGTTCAAAAAGCATTTTATGAATTTGACTCCAAAGGCAATGGAAGTAAAAACTAAAATAAACGAATGGGATTATATGAAACTGAAAAGCTTCTGCACAGCAAAAGAAACTATTGACAAAATAATGAGGCAACCAACTGAATGGGAGAAGATTTTTGCAAACAGTGCCTCTGATAAGGGGCTAATATCAAAAATATACAAGGAACTCGTGAAACTCAACAACAAAAAAACAAACAACCCAATTGAAAAATGGACAGAGGACCTGAAGAGACATTTCTCCAAAGAGGATATACAAATGGCAAACAGACATATGAAAAAATGCTCAACATCGCTAATCATCAGAGAAATGCAAATGAAAACCACAATGAGATACCACCTTACCCCAGTCAGAATGGCTTTCATCAACAAGACAATTAGTAACAAGTGTTAGACAGGCTGTGGAGAAAAAGGAACCCTCAGACACTGTTGGTGGGAATGCAGACTGGTACAGCCGCTATGGAAGGCAGTGTGGAGGGTCCTCAAAAAATTACGAATAGAATTACCATATGACCCAGCAATCCCTCTCCTGGGTATCTACCCAAAAAATCTGAAAACATTTCTCTATAAAGACACGTGTACTCCAATGTTCATTGCAGCTTTGTTTATGGTGGCCAAGACATGGAAACAACCAAAATGTCCTTTGATAGATGAGTGGATAAAGAAGTTGTGGTATATATACACAATGGAATACTATTTGGCGGTAAGAAAAGATGATATAGGAACATTTGTGACAACATGGATGGATCTTGAGAGTATAATGCTAAGTTAAATAACACAGACAGAAAAAGCAGAGAACCCTATGATTTCACTGATATGTGGTATATAAACGAAAAACAACAAAAGAACAAGACAAACAAATGAGAAAGAAAAACTCATAGACATAGACAATAATTTAGTGGTTACCAGAGGGTAAGGGGTGGGGGGTGGGTGATGAGGGTAAGGGTGCTCAACTATATGGTGATTGAAGGAGAACTGACTCTGGGTGGTGAACACACAATGGGATTGATAGATGATGTAATACAGAATTGTACACCTGAAATCTATGTAAATTTACTAAGAATTGTCACCCCGATAAATTTTTTTCAAAAAGAGTGGTTCCTAGAGAAGATAAACAAAATTGACAAACCTTTAGCCAGAATCATTTAAAAAAAAAAAAAGAGAGAGGACCCAAATTAATAAAATCAGAAATGAAAGAGGAGAAGTGACAAAAGACACCACAGAAATACAAAAAAAAATTAAGAAATTACTATGAGCAACTATATGCCAACAAATTTGACTGTCTGGAAGAAATGGACAATTTTCTAGAGGCATACAACCTTCCAAGGCTAACTCAAGAAGAAACAGAAAACCTGAATAGACTGATTACCATCAGGGAAATTGAATCAGTAATCAACAATCTCCCAACAAACAAAAGCCCTGAACCAGATGGCTTTACAGGTGAATTTTACAAAACGTTCAAAAAGAATTATCACCTATTCTCCTGAAGCTCTTCCAAAAAATCCAGAAGGAGGAAAGACTCCCAAACACTTTTTACAAAGCCACTATCACCCTGATCCCAAAAGCAGACAAAGACACCACAAAAAAAGAAAACTACAGGCTGATATCTCTAATGAACATAGATGCAAAAATCTTCAAGAAAATATTAGCGAACACAATTCAGCAATACATTAAAAAGATCATACAACATGATCAAGTGGGATTCATCCCTGGTATGCAGGGGTGGTTCAACATCCACAAATCAATTAATGTGATACACCACCTTAACAAAATGAAAAATAAAAATCACATGATCATATCAATAGATGCAGAAAAAGCATTTGATACAATCCAGCAGTCATTTATGATAAAAACACTTAAGAAAGTGGAATAGAAGGATCATATCTCAACATAATAAATGCCATATATGACAAACCCACAGCTAACATCATACTCAATGGGGAAAAGCTAAAACCATTCCCCCTAAGATCAGGAACAAGACAAGGTTGCCCACTTTCTCCACTTCTATTCAACATAGTGCTGGAAGTTCTAGCCACGACAATCAGACAAGAAAAAGAAATAAAAGGCATCCAAATTGGTGAGGAAGTAAAATTATCATTATATGCAGATGATATAATACTATATAGAGAGAATCCTAAAGACTCCACCAAGAAACTATTAGAACTGAGAGATGAATTTAGTAAAGTAGCAGGATACAAAATTAATATTCAGGGAGGGGAAAAAAAGGGCGGCGTGAGGTGAGCCTCTGTAACGCTCCCCTGGAATTTACAATGAATCAGACAACAATAACTCCACAAAGGACTCTTTGCACAGCAGACAGGCAAGACGAAGAGGCCCACTACTGAATTCACCTCCAGGTGGGTAAATCGCGCAAGCGGGGGAGGAGGGAGAGGAGAAGTGCGGAGACGGAGCCGCCAGGGGGAAGGACACAGACCTAGCTCAGTGCTCGGAGCCCGCTGCTCCCGGATCTTCCGCAGCTGCAGGAGAGGGAAGGACTCGGACTGCTAGGGCTCTGCTTACCGCCCACAGGGCTGAGGGGGCAGCATATAGCACGGCTGAACCCAACGCTCCCGGCAGCAAAGACTGAGGGAAAAAGGCTGAAATCGGTGGTTTAAGCCCTTACTGCCTAGCGGAGAACGGAAGCCTTAGGCACGGAGACTAGCCGCCCCCTCCCTAGCCTCCCAGAGCTCGCCCCGCCCCCACCGCCCAGTGCTAGAAGCGATAAAGTAGCAGTGTCGGATCAAAGGACAGAATATTTGCTGCTCTGAGAACTGTGGACCGCAGACACAGATTCGCAGCTCAACTATTTCCGGCAAAGGGGAGGGAGCTGTGGAAGCAGGACTGGCTGTGGTGGTGGTCGCCGCCATTGCTCTGGGCCACCTCTCACAACTCACCCCGCCTCTGGCCCCACCTATCTGGGAGGATCCCTGCAGGGGTAAACAGAACTGCTGAAACATACGGGCTCTGAATCTGGTACAGAAAGAGCTTTGGAACTCCAAAAGCTCTTCGCATACCTATCAACCTGTTGTAGAAGCCACTCCTGTAGATGTCTAGGAAGAGAAATAGTAAATCAGTGATTGCCATGAATAACCAAGGCAACAAGATAGCTCAGAAAAAAGGTGAAAAGTCTCCAGAAAAGGAACTTAGAGATATGGACATTTGTGATTTAAATGACAGAGAATTCAAGATTGCAATTCTGAAAAAACTGAACAAGATGCAAGAAAACACAGAAAGGCAGTTTAATGAACTCAGAAACACAATCAAAGAACACCATGAGCATTTTACAAAAGAGATTGAAATTTTGAAAAAGAACCAAATGGAATTTCTGGAGATTAAGAACTCAATAGAAGAAATTAACAATAAAATATCCAGCTTAGGTAGTAGAGTTGACCAGATGGAGGAAAGAATCAGTGACATCGAAGATAGGAACCTGGAATTTACACAGAGGGAAGAAGAAAGAGACTTGAGACTTAAAAGAAATGAAAGAACTCTACAAGAACTTTCTGACTCCATCAGAAATAGCAATATAAGAATAATGGGAATACCAGTAGGAGAAGAAAGAGGGAAGGGAACAGAGAATATATTCAAACAAATCGTCTATGAGAACTTCCCAAACTTGTGGAAAGAACTGGATCCTCGAATCCAAGAAGCAAATAGAACACCTAATTACCTCAATCCCAACAGGCCTTCACCAAGGCACATTGTATTGAAGCTGTCTAAAATCAATGACAAAGAAAGAATCCTCAAGGCAGCCAGGGAAAAGAAGACGGTAACTTACAAAGGAAAGCGCATTAGATTATCATCAGATTTTTCAGCAGAAACTCTACAAGCTAGGAGGGAATGGAACCAAATATTCAAATTATTGAAAGACAGAAATCATGAGCCAAGAATAATATATCCAGCAAAGATCTCCTTTAGATATGAAGGGGGAATAAAGACCTTTCCAGACATCCAGAAGCTGACGGAATTTTCTAATACACGACCTGTACTACAAGAAATACTAAAGGAGGCTATTAGACCACCATCAACAGGGACAACTGTGGCAACCGAAACATAAAAAGGGGGAGCATAAAGGCCTGAACTGGAATATGGGAATAGAGAAAGTAAGCGTACTGAAGAAACTGGAATACTCTAAATATCAAACTTTCTTTTACATAAACTCAAGGGTAACCACTCAAAAAACATCCAAATCTGAAATATGTACTGTAATAAAAGAAGAAACAGAGGGAAACATCATAGAATACCACCACACAGAAATAACAGACAACAACAAAAAGGCAAAGAACCAATGGAGACACAGCCTTACCAGAAAACTAAAGACAGAATGACAGGAAATCCTCACATATCAATAATCACCCTAAATGTAAATGGACTGAAATCACCAATAAAGAGACACAGAGTAGCAGATTGGATCAAAAACTAAACCCAACCATATGCTGCCTACAAGAGACACATCTCAGCTACAAGGACAAGCATAGACTCAAAGTGAAAGGGTGGAAATTGACACTCCAAGCAAATGGTACCCAGAGAAAATCAGGTGTAGCCATAAGGATTTTCGATGAAACAGACGTCAGGGTGAAAAAGATAACAAGAGACAAAGATGGACATTTCATAATGGTAAAGGGGACTATACAACAAGAAGACATAACAGTCATCAATATTTATGCCCCCAATCAGGGAGCACCGAAATATACCAAGCAACTACTAACAGAACTAAAGGGAGAAATTGACCAAAACACAATTATACTAGGGGACTTAAATACATCATTGACAGCTATGGATAGATCATCCAAACAGAAGATAAATAATGAAATCGCAGCCCTAAATGACACATTAGATAAATTGGACATAATTGACATATACAGAGCACTTCATCCTAAAACATCAGACTATACATTCTTTTCTAGTGTACATGGAACATTCTCAACGATAGACCATATATTGGGACACAAAATCAGCCTCAGCAAATGTAAGAAGATTGAAATCATGCCAAGCATATTCTCTGATCACAAAGCTTTGAAATTGGATATCAACTGCAAAAAGAAAGCTGGGAAAAACACAAATACATGGAGATTAAACAACATACTTTTAAAGAACGACTGGGTCAAAGAAGAAATTAGAGGAGAGCTCAAAAGATACATAGAAACAAATGACAATGAAAATACATCCTACCAAAATTTTTGGGATGCCGCGAAAGCAGTTTTAAGAGAGAAATTTATATCATTACAGGCCTATCTCACGAAACAAAAAAAATCCCAAATAAGTAACCTCATGTTACACCTTAAAGAACTAGAAAAGAAGAACACGCGAAACCCAAGGTCAGCAGAAGAAAGGAAATAACAAAAATCAGAGCAGAACTAAATGAAATAGAGAACAAAAAGACAATAGAAAAAATTAATGTGACAAAAAGCTGGTTCTTTGAAAAGATTAACAAAATCGACAAACCCTTGGCTAGACTCACTAAGATAAAAACAGAGAAGACACTAATTAACAAAATCAGAAATGAGAAAGGGGAAGTTATCACGGACACCACAGAAATACAAAGGATTATCCAAGAATACTATGAAGGACTATATGCCACCAAATTTAATAACTTAGAAGAAATAGACAAGTTCTTAGAAACATATAGCCTTCCAAGGCTGAACCATGAAGAACTGGAAAATCTAAACAGGCCGATCACCAGTAACGAAATTGAATCAGTCATCAAAAACTTTCCCAAAATCAAAAGTCCTGGACTAGATGGCTTCACCAGTGAATTCTACCAAACCTTCAAAGAGGATCTAATACCAATCCTGCTCAAACTCTTCCAAAAAATTGAAGAAGAGTCTGTACTCCCTAACTCATTTTAGAAGGCCAACATTACCCTGATACCAAAACCTGGTAAGGACAACACAAAAAAAGAAAACTACAGACCTATATCCCTGATGAATACAGATGCAAAAATCCTAAACAAAATTCTAGCAAATCGAATACAACAATGCATTAAAAAGATTATTCATCACGACAAAGTGGGGTTCATCCCCGGGGCACAAGGATGGTTCAACATTTGCAAATCCATCGATGTGATACATCACATAAACAAAATAAAGGACAAAAATCATATGATTCTATCAATTGATGCAGAAAAAGCATTTGATAAGATACAACATCCATTTATGATTAAAACACTTACTAAAGTTGGTATAGAAGGAAAATACCTCAACATAATAAAGGCCATATACGACAAGCCCTCAGCTAATCTCATAATTAATGGTGACAAGCTGAAGCCCTTTGCTCTACGTTCAGGAACATGACAAGGTTGTCCCCTATCACCTCTGCTTTTCAACATAGTGTTGGAAGTCCTCGCCAGAGCTATCAGGCAAGAGAAAGAAATAAAAGGCATCCAAATTGGGAATGAAGAAGTTAAATTGTCACTCTTTGCAGATGACATGATGCTATATATAGAAAACCCTAAAGACTCCACCAAAAAGCTATTAGAAACAATCAATGAATACAGTAAAGTTGCTGGCTACAAAATCAACGTACAAAAGTCCATTGCTTTCCTACATACCAACAATGAAATATCAGAAAAAGAAATAGAAAAAACAATTCCTTTTGCAATTGCAGCAAAAAGAATAAAATACCTAGGAATAAACTTAACCAAGGATGTGAAGGATTTATATGCTGAAAACTATAAGACATTTTTGAAAGAAATTGAAGAAGACACAAAGAAATGGAAAGACATTCCGTGCTCATGGATTGGAAGAATCAACATAGTTAAAATGGCCATATTACCCAAAGCCATATACAGATTTAATGTAATCCCTATGAAAATCCCAATGGCATTTTTTAAAGAAATAGAACAAAAAATCATCAGATTTGTTTGGAACCACAAAAGACCCCGAATAGCCAAAGCAATATTTAAAAAAAAAAGAACAATACTGGAGGTATCACACTCCCTGACTTTAGTCTGTACTACAGGGCTACAATAATCAAAACAGCATGGTTATTGGCAGAAAAAGAGTCACATAGACCAATGGAATAGAATTGAGAACTCAGAAATAAAACCACATAAATATGGACAGATAATATTTGACAAAGATGCTAAAAACATACAATGGAGGAAAGACAGCCTCTTCAATAAATGGTGCTGGCATAATTGGATAGCTACATGCAAAAGAATGAAACTGGACTGCTATCTGTCACCATGTACCAAAATTAATTCAAAATGGATCAAAGACTTAAGCATAAGACCTGACACAATAAACTGCATTGAAGAAAACATAGGTACTAAACTTATGGACCTTGGGTTCAAAGAGCATTTTATGAATTTGACTCCAAAGGCAATGGAAGTAAAAACTAAAATAAACGAATGGGATTATATGAAACTGAAAAGCTTCTGCACAGCAAAAGAAACTATTGACAAAATAATGAGGCAACCAACTGAATGGGAGAAGATTTTTGCAAACAGTGCCTCTGATAAGGGGCTAATATCCAAAATATACAAGGAACTCGTGAAACTCAACAACAAAAAAACAAACAACCCAATTGAAAAATGGACAGAGGACCTGAAGAGACATTTCTCCAAAGAGGATATACAAATGGCAAACAGACATATGAAAAAATGCTCAACATCGCTAATCATGAGAGAAATGCAAATGAAAACCACAATGAGATATCACCTCACCCCAGTCAGAATGGCTTTCATCAACAAAACAAATAGTAGCAAGTGTTGGAGAGGCTGTGGAGACAAAGGAACTCTCATACACTGTTGGTGGGGATGCAGACTGGTGCAGCCACTATGGAAGGTAGTGTGGAGGTTCCTCAAGAAATTACGAATAGAATTACCATGTGACCCAGCAATCGCTCTCCTGGGTATCTACCCCAAAAATATAAAAGCATTTCTCTATAGAGACACGTGTACGCCAATGTTCATTGCAGCTTTGTTTACGGTGTCCAAGACATGGAAACAACCAAAATGTCCTTCGATAGATGAATGGATAAAGAAGTTGTGGTATATATACACAAAGGAATACTATTCGGCGTTAAGGAAAGATGATATAGGAGCATTTGTGACAACATGGATGGATCTTGAGAGTATAATGCTAAGTGAAATAAGTCAGACAGACAAAGCAGAGAACCCTATGATTTCACTGATATGTGGTATATAAACCAAAAAGAACAAGAAAAACAAATGAGAAACAAAAACTCATAGACACAGACAATAATTTAGTGGTTACCAAAGAGTAAGGGGTTAGGGGGTGGGTGATGAGGGTAAAGGGGATCAAATAAATGGTGATGGAAGGAGAACTGACTCTGGGTGGTGAACACACAATGGGATTTATAGACGATGTAATACAGAATTGTACACCTGAAATCTATGTAAATTTACTAACAATTGTCACCCCAATAAATTTAATTTAAAAAAAATTAATATTCAGAAATCAGTTACATTTGTATATACGAATAATAAAACATCAGAAGGAGAAATTAAAAAAAAATCCCATTTACAATTGCTCCAAAGACTATAAAATACCTGGGAATAAATTTAACCAAAGAAGTAAAAGATCTGTACTCAGAAAATTATAAGACACTGAAGAAAGAAATGAAAGAAGATATAAATAGATGGAAACACATATCATGTTCATGGATTGGAAGAATATAGTTAAAATGTCCATACTGCCTAAGGCAATATACATATTCAACGCAATTCCTATCAAACTACCAACGACGTTTTTCACAGAAATAGAACATATAATCCTAAAATTTCTTTGGGACCATAAAAGACCCCGGATAGCCTCAGCAATCTTGAGAAATAAGAACAAAGTGGGAGGTATAACAATACCTGACTTCAAATTATACTACAAGACTACAGTAATCAAAACAGCATGGTACTGGCATAAAAACAGACACATAGATCAATGGAACAGAATAGAGAGTCCAGAAAGAAATCAATGCCTATATGGCCATTTAATCTACGACAATGAAAGTAAGAATGTACGATGGGGTAAAGACAGTCTATTCAATAAATGGTGCTGGGAGACCTGGACAGACACATGCAAAAAAATGAAGCTGGACCACCTCCTTACACCATATACAAAAATAAATTCAAAATGGCTTAAAGACTTAAATGTAAGATCTGAAACCATAAAATACCTAAAAGAAAATATAGGAAGAAACTTCACAGACATTACCAGGAACAAGATTTTTACTGATATATCCCCTCGCGCGAGGGAAGTAAGAGAAAAAATAAACACGTGGGATTACATCAAACTAAAAAGTTTTTTCACAGCAAAGGAAACCATCAGTAAAACAAAAAGGGATCCTACTGAATGGGAGAAGATATTTGCCAATGATATATCCGATAAGGGTTAATATCACAAATCTATAAAAAACTCAACTCAACTCCAAAAAACCAAACAACCCAATTAAAAAATGGGCAGAGGACTTTAAGAGACATTTTTCTAAAAAGGACATACAGATGGCAAACAGACATATGAAGAAATGCTCAACCATCAGAGAAATGCAAATAAAAACCACATTGAGATACCACCTCACGCCAGTCAAAATGACTATCATCAATAAATCAATAAACAAGTCTGGGGCGAATGTGGAGAAAAGGGAACGCTTGTGCACTGTTGGTGGGATTGCAGATTGGTGCAGCCACTATGGAAAACACTATGGAGGTCTCTATCTGAAGATAGAACTACCCTATGATCCAGTAATTCCACTCCTAGGTATCTATCCGGAGAAACCCAAAACTCCAATTGAAAAATCTGTATGCACTCCTATGTTTATTGCAGCACTATACACAATAGCCAAGACATGGAAACAACCGAAATGCCCATCAGTAGATGACTGGATTAAGAAACTGTGGTACATTTATACAATGGAGTATTACTCACCCATAAAGAAGAAAGAAATCTTACCATTTGCAACATGGATGGACCTAGAGAACATTATGTTAAGTGCAATAAGTCAGACAGAGAAAGACAAGTACCATATGATCTCACTTATATGCGGAATCTAAAGAAGAGAATAAGTGAATGAACTAATCAGAAACAGTTTTGGAGACAAAGAGGAAAAACTGAGCGTTGTTAGATGGGCGGGAGGGTGGGGATAAGGGGGAAGATTAGGGGATTAGAAAACAGTCGGTAACCACAAGATGGCCATGGGGTTTTGAAAATTAATTGGAGAAACATAATCAATAATATTGTAAAGATTTTGTAGGGTATTCGATGGACACGTCTCCCATTTGGGAGACCACCTCAGGGAAGATGTAGATGCCTGATCACTGCAATGTACACCTGAAGCTGAACAATAATGAATGCCAACTATAATTTTATACATATATGTATACATATGTATGTATATACTTACAAGAGGCGGAGTACAGCATTGGGAGTGGAGACAGTGGAAATGTGATGGCTCGGTGCGATGTCAGAGAGATAATGGATGGGGGAGGGGGGTCCACAGTGTGAGGGATATAAATGATAAACGTCTAAGTATTACTTTGTTTTGTGCACCTGAAACTAATAATAAATATATATATATATGTAAAGAACGAAATGTTACCATTTGCTACAACATGGATGGACCTAGAGGGTATAATGCAAAGTGAAATAAGTCAGACAGAGAAAGATAAATACCATATGATCTGACTTATATGTAGAATCCAAAAAAACTAAATAAACATACAAACAAAATAGAAACAAACTCATAGATACAGAGAACAAACTGATGGTTGCCAGAGGGAAGGGAGTTGGGAGGGGTGGGGAACTGAAAAAGGTAAAGGGGCTTAAGAAGTACAAACTGCCAGATAACTGCCAGATAAAAAATAGACACGGGCATGTAAAATACAGCAGAGGGAATATAGTCAATACATATTGTAATAATTATAGTGCCAGGTGGGTACTAGACTTATTGGGGTGATCACTTTGTAGGGTATATAAATATCTAACCACTACGCTGTACACCTGAAACTAAATATGATATTGTATATCAACTATAATTTTAAAAACAAGTTTTAAAAAAACTTGCAAAAAATAAAAGTAAAATAAAGAAAATCAAAGTTATCCTTTTTTTAACAGAGTGAACAAGATTGGGGAGAATGTTAAAACACCTAAGAGGGGAAATGTAAAACATCCTTAAGTACTCGCCCAGAGAGATAAGTACCACATCACTGATTCCATGACTATTTGGTCACCACTCCTGCAGTCACTCAACAAATTATTCACCTTGAGCATCTGCCACATGCAGCCATAGTTCACAGCACAGGGCAACAGAGCAAACGGACATGGCAACAAAACATGTGCACGGAAATATTTTAAAAACTGAAATGGTATTCAAATGTTAGGCAACTTTATCCATATAATTTCACTTATCTATGTTCTCAAAACAGAAGAAGTTCAATCTGTATTCAAATATCCTAGCATTCAGACTTTTCCCCCAAGTTGGACAGGACTTTCTCTCCAACTAATTTGTTTAACTCCGATAGGACTGTCTATCTAGAAGCAACATTGAGGTTCTGGGATCAAATTATACCTCTTCAGAGCTAAGGAAGCTAAAGAGCAGGGAAATCACATGAGCTGCCCAAGGCCAAATACCAAGGTGGCAGCAAAACCTCAGGTCTCTGGATGAGCCAAATGTCTTTTATCCACATACTCTGATTTGTCTGTCTCCTTAGGCACCATGCCTCCCCACCCCCACCAAAAATCATCACAGTTTTAAGTGTATGTTCTGCCTTTCCCATAGATTATAACTCTGCTTTGCCCAGCCCTCCAAATGAGCCAAAGGTGCCACATACAGTGCCCAGCGCATAGCAGACACTCGATTAATATTTGTTGAATGAAATACTTACACTGTCTCACGGCAGTTGCTGTTAGTGCAAACAAGCAGCTAAACTGACAATAGGAGTAGCAGAGAGATCATTTGGGCTATGATCAGGGAGAGTTAAAACTGCTCTAAAGATGCCTTGTTTTAGGGGGTGGGAAGAAGAAGGAAGTAGGGTAGAAAGAGACTAAAAAGCTTCACTTTCGGAAAATAAATTCAATGTATGAGAGCTATGACATTTATGACAGGGCTCCGTATATATATATATATATTACACAGATTGGCAAAGTAAGGTGAAGTCCTCCCCACAATTTTGCTCCCTCAGGACACTGAAATACTGGCCCCAGACTAACAGACTGAGAGCAATGCTGCCGAATGAACCAAGGATGTGATCGCCATCAGAAACGTCACTTTTGTTTCCTCCTGCCTTTGCTTATTGGACCTGGTCCAGAAGGCCCAGGTTTGCATTTAGGCTTTGAGAAATAATCTTGAGTAGTGAAAAGAATCCCTTTCAAATTATTTTGTTTTCTCATACAATTCAACAGCATTGTTTGCTCTGGGGAAGAGACTTGACCAAGTTAGCCTTAAAAACTCAAACTATGCATCTAAAAAAGTATTAACCCTGAAATATTTCAAGGTTAGATGGCAGATCACGTCAAAGCATCCTTTCCAGCGTGATGCAACATGAAGTGTAGCCGAGCAGGAAAGCTGCTGTCTGCCACAGACTCCCTCCTGCCACGTCTCTCAGCATCATAACCACTGCAGAGTACCAGTTCTCTGGGATTCTCAACATGGGTGAAGACGGTGTTTTCAACTATAAGTTTCTCACAAGTGTCTAAACCTATGCCTATCAAATCACATTTTGGTTAGAGAGGGTCATTAATTTAACCCATGAATGCCCTCCAGCTTTCATCCTTCAGGGAAAGACATTACTTGTTGCCCAACCAACCACATCCCACATGGATGAATTCACCACAACTCTTAGAAACAGCACTTGGAGAAATTTCCATCATGGAGCACAGACTGCACCATCATTCCCACCAGACTCCAAGGGTGCCCATACCACAGTCATCACTGGTCAGTGGACAGACAACTGGGCCTGCCTCCTATGAGGGTTAGGATGTTTGAAAAGTAATGAGGTCAGGATAGCATCTGGGCGCTAGCAAGAGAGTGTCCCCATAAATACTAATCTGTGATTGCCAAACGAAGAGGGAGGTTTGTCCTTCGTTTAAGTTATTCACTCTTATTATTTTACTTATTCTGTTATTATTTGTTATGATGTTACTCATGCTACTGTTACTGCAAGGTACCTTATTCAAACGCCCCATTTCACAACCTAGTACACTGACCACTTCTGCACTGCTGCCCATGTCTGCACTGCACTGCTGCCCATCCCACTGTCTGTTGGATTAGAAGCCAGGTTTCCTGATGTTCTGCATGCTTTTTACCAACACCAGGGCTCACATGATGAAAAAAATCATCATGTTTTTTAAGTCTCTGGGTTTCTATGAAATTTTTTTCTAATTATAAAAAAGGATTGGTCTTCGGCCTTCTAATTTGTGCATCTTCAGTTCGCATCCCAGCTGTCAGTCTTGGAGAAGACAGCAAGGGAACTTTGCAAATCTGATAAACTAGACATTGATGCAGCCAACGCATTTCCTAATCCTGAACAAAAGTGCTCAATCCGGACAGGGAAATGATAGCCAGTGTTGATCGTGGTTAAATGACCTTGACCTCTCCAGCCTCAGTTTTCTCACCTGTAAAGTCAAGATTAAGAAGCTTTCTTAAAGGATTCCTGTAAGTATTTTAAAAGACAACCTATTCAACAGCACGATTCATGACACAGAGAAGTTACTCAATACTTCACCCATCACTCCTCTATCCCCCAGCTTCTCAAAAGAGCACTTACCTGGGAGTCAAGAAGATTCCAAGAAATTCCAAACAAATCTCACAACCTAAATGCAAGTCAAGTGTTCTTATCCAGAAAGTAAAGCCAAATTTGTTTGGACTCCATTAATGCACTGATATGATCCTTTCTTTAGAAAAAAAAACTCTATTCACAAATAATACAAATTACAATACCAAGAACATCAAACATTGGATATTTGAAATCCTGGCAGTTCCCCAATATCTCCATGCAGTTTGGAAGCTCTGTTCACAAAAGCTGATTGTAAATCTCTCTTATCAGTACATTAATGCAAGCAGTGGTGAATGAGCAAGGGGTTGACCAGCAAACCAGATTACTTGAAGAGCAGTAAAAATTCATTTCCATAATAAATCTTATAATTGAAATTTTTAATAACTTGATCTTATTTTCTGAAACAGTAATGCAAACAAAAGTTCACACTAGCTAGCTCAGACTTCCCCTAAAGGACAAAGAAACCAAGGGCCACGTTCTCACCTTAATTGACTCAACATCACGGCTGGTATCTTGCCTTTCCCCACAAGTGAGCTGATGCTAATGCACCCCAAGCGCTCTACCTGAATGCAGATTTGCATGTCACCTTCCCCAGTCCTTGACCTATTTCTGCAAACAGATTATGACCTTAAACTGTTTATCCATGATGTGTTTTGCCATGCATTTTTCTCTTAGGCAAACTTTCTGTGACTTATAGGAAACAGAAATCATGTGTTTTGGGTTAGTTTATACTTTACAGCACCAAAATGTTATTTTGTAGAGCTATTTCAACATCCAAAGAGTTTTTTGGAGACTTTTTTCTCAGAAATAGAGGTCATCATTTTGCCCAGAGAAAACAATCTCCAGACCCTAAGGACCAGGTTTGGCTCAAGATCCCAAGTCTTTGGATCTTCAGAAGCTGCTCAATTCAGTAAATTAGATGTCAGGTCCACAGAAGAATGCCAGCAGGCTAGGCATCGTGCCCTATGGGGAAGCCTGCCATTACTGCAGGGGGCATCACGAAGGCCTTCATCCCATTGGGGAATACCAGGCTTTGGCAGTCCTTTTGCTCACCAGACAGATAACCCAGATTTCATTTTTCCATCCAAACACAGTGTCTTCTGAGCACGGCCAATGTATGAAAAGATGTACTAGAAGAGACACCCATTCTAATTTGAAATTTTAAACCTGACTACAAAATGTTTTTACTTTACAGTGCTCTGAGGTTCCTATCGAATACAAAATTTGGGTATTATTCTGAAACCAGGAAAAATATGGAAACAAGCGATTACCACTTTCTAACAATGTTCATGGTCCCTGCACACCACTCCCTGTCTCCTTTAACTCTGACTGTCACCTTCTCTCCTGCCTTGGCCCCCTCTATCAACACAGCTAACTCTCCCTCAGTCTAAAGGAGCTGTCATTGTCCCCAGGGACCATCCTGCTCCAGGGAATTTCAGTTCCTGGAAATGAACTTGGGTACTTCCACGTTAGTATACACTGTGGATACTCTTTATACCACTTGGATAAACTGATGGCTACCACAATTTGGGGATCATTTATTTCTCAATACAGTTTTATTTTAGGTACATGATTTGTGGTGGGTTATAAGATAGAAGAATCATTGTCTCTTTTCAAAAATAATTATCTAAAATAAAATTATTACTATCAACTCTATACAATAGTTGTTATAAAGTCATTCAATGTAGTTTTTATAAATGCATCAGAACTCATGTGTATCCTTGAAGGAAGCAGCAGGCAGCCGCAAAGGCAGCCATAAAATGCAAAGACAGAAAAGTTGCTTTGAACAAGGCAGGAGACTAAAACAGAACAAGGCACAGCCTGTGTAACAGTGTCCTCCCAACTCAGAATCAGAGGTCACAGCCTAAAGCTGGCTTCCTGGGGACCTAGTAGGGTGTCACCTTACCATTTACTACTACGTTTGGAACTACACAATCATACCAAATTCTGCAGGCACTGTCATCGAGATACTTCAACTTACTTATACTCTGACTTTTCATAGCAGCAGCCATGTCTAATTTTATATGGTAATAATTTCAGGTGGAGAGAGTTGATAAAGGTCGCCATGGTGACCATGCATTTTTTGTCACCATGGTGACACTCAATAATGGTAAAGACCCTTAAATTTAATTTTATTTAAAGTTCCAAAATATTTTTTCTCCTCAGATTAAATCATACGCCAACACTATAACAATATTAGCTTTTTATTTCCTTTTATCCTTATGAAATCAAAGAAAGAAGGTAAAAAGGAGAAATAGGTAAAAATTCTTTATAACAAATATAAAATAGATTTGTTTTTCTTGCCTAGAAAACAAATAACTGGTCTTTGACAATTAACAATAACAGTGTCCATAATTACATATCTATTCTTTATATCTGTCTTCATGACAGATATTATTTGTCCTGTTTTCCAATTAAAAACACTGAGGACCTTAGTAATTAGATTGCCTAAGGTCACAAAGGCAGTAAAGCGTGGGGCTGGTATTTAAAGACAAGGCTGTCTAACCACAGAAACTCCCATCAGGCCCAGGAAAATTTCCTTTATTAACTGGTATCAGCCAAGTCCACACTTATTCAACTTAACAGAAGTTGGAAGAGCTTCAGGGAGAAATGAAATAATACGTGAGTTTTACCTCCTGTTCTCCAGACAGGAATTCGAAAAGTCTCAGTCAGTCACACACTTGCTAGGGATGTGTAAGCAAATGAAGGAAAGTTTAGAGGGAAAAAGCTGAAGGAAGTTCAGAGCCCCAGAAGCACACACAGCCAGCCAAGAAGTAAGAAAGAAGTGACAGACAGTGAAATGTATACATACAAGCCTGGGAAGGTTGGGCTGTGCTGAACGTGTGTCCCACTTCACAGACTAGGTATCCACCAGAGACGCTGAAAAGAAAATGTCTTGAAATAAAATCCTATTTTTGTTAACTTTATTTTAAAAGTATAGCTCTTTTTCCCCCAAAATTCTCTTTGATATGCAATGGAAACGTTGAGAGTGTCAGTGTCCCCATCAGAGAGAGGGTTGACACAGGTTGGTCTCAGACACTGGGCCCTATCCCCATCTGCAACAGGGAGCCTGCAGACCCATGAGCCTTGCTCTTTCCGGGAAGTCCGTTAAGTCTGAGACTCTCCATGTGACCATCACACGCATCACCTCTGAACCCAGTGTCACGCCCACAGGTCCAATCATTCAGCTCTCTTCTGATCCCCTCAGTGTGGATGTGAAGAACACCCTCGCCAAACTGGGCTGCATCACAGCTCTTCCAAGAAGGAAGAGCCATCTCTTATGTCATATGTCTCTCAAGACTTCCAACCTGGTGAACTGTATGTTCTACCTTAGAAATTACACAAGATTCATATTTTATTAACACATATTCATTTAAAAGGAAGGACGCCTAGAGAATATGTCGCAACACTTTTCAAACTTTCACTCTGCAAAGCCATTTAGTTCAATAAACCACCTTCAGGCCCAAAGTAGAAACAACAAGAAAACAGCAATGGTTCTCACAGTTCTCCTTCCTCACCCCTAGTTGTGAGTTATCTATTTCCTGGTCTCCATAACAAGGCCAACAAAAAGGGAGCAGTAAGTAGAAAGAGTGCTACGCAGACGGTAAGCCCTCGAAACACTCATTGAGGACTGGCCACCAGGACATGACCAAGCAGGACAGCAAGCAGGGGAGGCTACCTGGGCAATGAGCACACTGGCGATTAAGAGTTAGAAAGAACTTCGGCAGTGGTGGCTCAAGCAGCAGGATCAAGATGGGTCAAAGTCAGAGTGATGGTCATGTCCTGGAGGTGGCAAGAAGGATGACAAAGACAAGAAAAAGGAACATCAACCTCCCATACCAACTAGAGTGGGGAAAAAGAAGAAGAAAACAAAGGGACCAGATGCTGCCAGCAAACTGCCACTGGTGACATCTCACACTCTGGGCCAGTTAAAATTAATGAAGTTAGAATTAAAGATTATTTTCTCACAGATGAAGAATTAGAAATCAGGAACAAATGAAGCCTTTAGAAGAAAAGCAAGAGGAGGAAAGATCAAAGGTAGATGATCTTAGGGGGACCCCGATGTCGGTAGGAACCTTGGACGAGATCATTGATTGTGTCTACATCTGTGGGCTCAGAACATTACAGCAGCATTCTTTCATTTGTAGACAAGGATTTGCTGAGTCAGGCTGCTAGGTCCTGCTCAACTACAAGATGCATGCCATAATAGGGTTGCTGATGGACAACATGGACCCCTTTGTCACAGTGACAAAGGTGGAAAAGGCCCACAGGAGACCTATGCTGACATGGGGGATTGGACAACCAAATCCAGGAAATTAAGGAGCTTCTTATCACTCATCCTGAATATTACAAAGAGATGGGTATAAAGCTCCCTAAAGGCATCATTCTCTATGGTCCACCCGGCACAGGTAAAACCTTATTAGCCAAAGCAGTAGCAAACCAAACCTCAGCCAACTTTCTTGAGACTGGTTGGCTCTGAACTTATTCAGAAGTACCTGGACGATGGGCCCAAACTCGTTCAGGAATTATTTTAAGTTGTTGAAGAACATGCACAACCTATAGTGTTTACTGATTAAATTGATGCCATTGGGACCAAAAGATGTGATTCAAATTCCAGTGGTGAGAGAGAAACTCAGCAAACAATGTTGGAACCATTGAACCAGTTGGATGGATTTGATTCAAGGAGAGATATGCAAGCTATCATGGCTATACACTGAATAGAACCTTTGGATCCAGCACTTATCTGACCAGGCGCATTGACAGGAAGATTGAGTTCCCTCTGCTGATGAAAAGACCATGAAGCACATCTTTCAAATCCACACAAGCAGAATGACGCTGGCCGATGATGTGACTCTGGACAATAATCACTGCTAAAGATGACCTCCGTGGTGCTGATGCCAAGGCAATCTGTACAGAAGCTGGTCTGATGGCCTTGAGAGAACATAAAATGAAGACTTCAAAAACATCTAAAGAAAATATTCTTGGTAAAAAACAGGAAGGCACTCCTGAGGGCCTCTATCTCTAGGGAACCATGGTTGCCTTCAAGGAAATGGTTGGGATGCCTGACCCTTTAGAGGGGTGAGGTTGGGAATTGATATTCCAGTTGATCTTCATGAGCAAAACCTCCTGTGTACTATGTACCTTTCCGAACGTGGTGCACAGTGCTCTCTTCCCAATAAAGCATATTCTTTTTCAAAAAGAAAGAAAGAGAGAGAGAGAGAGAGAGAGAGAGAGAGAGAGAGAGAGAGAGAGAGAGGAAGGAGTTAGAATATATTCTTCAATAATCAGGATGACCGAAACTAATGAAGAGCTTTTTCCTGCTACATTGTCCAATAAGCATGGTTGTATGTCTAGATATTTGAAATATGGTATAGCAATTAGGGTTCTCCAAAGAAACAAAACAAGTAGGAGAGATGGGAGATGGAGATGGAGAGGGGGAGGGGGAAGGAAAGGGGGAAGGAGTAGAGAGAGAGAGGGAGGGGTGAGGGGGAAGAGGAGGATTGGTGGGAATAGGGAGGTAAATGATAGGGATGGGGAGGAGAAGGGAAAGGGAGAGGGAGAGGGGGATGAGGGATGGGAAGGGACATGGAGAGAGGGAGAGGGAGAGATGGGGGGTGGAGGGAGAGATAGATTTAGTTTAAAGAAGGGCCCATGCAACTCTGTGATTATGGGGCAAGTCAGAAATTAGTTCCCAGAAGCTGGAAACTTGGGCAAGAGTTAATGTCCCAGTCTTGAGGCAAGGATTCCTTCTTCTCCAGGAAACCTCAGTTTTTGTTCTAAAGGCCTTTAACTTGATTGGATGAGACCCACCCACATTTCAAGGACAATCTCCTTTACTACTTGAAGCCAACTGATTATAGGTGATAGTCACATCTACAAAACACCTTCACAGCAGTATCTGGACTAGTTTGTTCACCAACCAATTGGCACCAAAGCAAGCCAAGTTGACACAAAATTAACCATCACATAAGCAAAGAGTCATTTTTTCTTTCAAAGGAAAGTGACTTAAGAAAGATGGGTGGGGAAATCTCCAGGGAAAGGAGTGTACCTAGGGAAAGGGAAAGAAACAGAAGCAGGTGGAAAGGGGACAGGGGATGGTATTTTATACTAAGTTCATGTGCTTCCTTCATAAAGGAAACAGAGAAAGTCAGTGGTGTCGATAGATTTCTCAGGGGCTAAGAGGTCAACAAGGCCCATTTCATGCACTTAATGGATACTCCTTCTTCACTGCTAAGCAACGTTGTCAGAGTAAAACATTGATTAACCTTCCATCTCTGTTGCCTGTTTCACTTTCAAAATGAAGTGACCTTCCAACCAAGCTGCTTTATATTTTCCATGATGGTGTTTTGACCTCTAATTTCTCAGCCCCTTTAGTTTGATCACAGTGAACAAATTACAGAGCACCTGAGCAGCTGTTTTGTGCAGCAGAAATGAAGGCTGAGTTCTAGGGTCACTTGGAAAATGAGTGGGTGGTGGGCAGACCGTGAAGAGGCAGGCAATGCATTCATCCTTTAAAACTAATGTGGGGAAATTTCATCCCGTCCAGGCAAACTTAAATAGAAGCTACTGGAATACATATGTTCCTAAAAAGAAAAGCTGCATTACAATATAAATGCCTTTATTATCCCAAATTAGCTGGGAAAATCCCTTTAGAGATTTGACAGGAGGTGAAAAAGGGGACTTCTTCCAACATCACAGAAAAGAAAAAGCCCAAGATAAGAATATTCATACAATACAATTTTGTTTCCTAACACATTCACACAGTCTTTTAATACCCAACAATTACAGGCAAAGAATGAAAGTTGCTGCGGGAAGTGAGAATGAAAGGCAAGAGAATTCATGAAAACATTAAAAGAAACAAGAATCCTAGTTAAAGTCCCTTTGGACTCCGACCTTCTGGGGGTCAGCATGAGGGGGTGTCAGCAGGATGAAATTTATTTCAGGGTTCAGCCTTGTGGGGGGTACACCTTTGTCCTTGGCCTACTAGTCAACATATTTTTAAATAATTCAAACTGTATGTGAAAGGCAATGGGCAGCTGCTGAGTGGGGCCTAAAGATAAATAAAAAATGAGCGTGTCTTCCAATATCTTATAATCTAGTAAACATTCACTTACTTTTTCTGAACCGTCTTATAGCTTTTTAGAGTCTTCTATGTTCCCCAAAAAACTGACTGGTTAGAGAAAAAAGGCATAAATGATGTCTATATAAGACCGCTACTTATGTTACAGAGTTATAAAGATCAGTCCACACTGAGGATGGTCCAGTCCTGCCTTAACATGAGCCCATCCAATTCACCTCAGGGCTAAGTAGAAGACACTGTATTGGCCCCTGTGGATTACATAAGAAGAAGGTGGAACGCATCTGTTGACCTCAGACAGCGTGCACTGCAGTGGAGAACACAGACGTGCACATAAACAATGGCAGCAAGGAGATACAAGCAGAGTGGGACAGGGACTAGGAGAAAGGCTAACACCACACTGGAAGCTGGGAAGTTCTCCTGGAAAATGGAAGCAGGAAACTAACACTGGTTTAGATCATGCTGTGTGTGCAGACGCCACCCTGGCCGCTGCTGATGCTACAACTTAAAAAGCACTTGAATGTCACTGAGTAAAAGTGTTCCAGGCCAAAAGAACAGACCAAACAAAGGTGGCAGACAGAGAGAGTGGGAGGTGGGCAAGATGTCATGAATAGACTGGGCTCACTAATGGCAGCAAACTCTGCGTCGTGCTAATCACAGAAGGCTCTCTCTACAGCCTCCCTGAGTCTCAGTTTCCTCATGGGTAAATTGTAGATGTTTAAAGGCCTTTGTCAAATGGTGATGATTCAATGAGATGTTTGCATACTGCCTGACACCTTTAAGTGCTGTATGTTTGTTTCAAAAATGAATAGAAATAGATAAAGCATGCTGCTAACAGGATTTTTAGTTAGCCAATCACACTCCTCTAATTCCTTTGCTCCTGTGCAGTATTCAATGGGCCTGTTTAGCCTCTGTCTGCAGTAGGCATATTAAGTGTCTGGGGGCATTATCACGGTCTACACAGTTCCAAACTCACAGCTATTCCCTCATAGTCCCAACATGAGCCTTAAAACTGATGTACAAATGCTCCAGAATACTTGCTAACTGTCACCCATGCCTGCTGGACAATTAGAAGAGAGGCTGAGAGGGGCCTCCAAGAGCTGCTGGCCATGCTGCTTTCCTTGAAAGTAAAAATCTACGTGAAAATTACTGAAATACTACAGACTAAGTTACCTGAGGTGTTAACAAGGTCTCTGAAAGCTTCAAGATGCCTCCTAGGCGAATGTCCAAACCCACATTAGGAGGCTTTGCCAGCAGAAGGAGCTGTGTTGAGCTGCTGAAATGGCTCATGGGACTGCTACAGCAACAAGGCAAGATGGACAGTCCAAGCCACCAAATGCTGTCACTTTCACAGCATTTGCCCCAAAGCCTGGATTTAAAAAAAAAAAAAAAGTACTTTACTAAACAATCTATTTATGTGGTTGAATAAAGGTACATGTCAACCAGCCATAAATAGGTTCTAAAACAATAAAAAGATATTAGGTCTGATGACTTGGAAAATACGTCTAAAGCCATGTTTGGTTTTGTTTTTGTTCTGCTATTGTTGTTGTTGCTGTTGTTGTTGTTTTTATTAAGTTTATTGGAGTGTCATTGGTTCACAGTATATAAGTTTCAAGTGAACAATTTGCTAACACATCACCTATATGTTGCACTGTATGCTCACCACCCAGAGTCTAGCCTCCTTCTGTCACCACAGAATTGGACCCCTCTACCCTCTTCATCCTCTTCATTCCCTTCCCCTCTGGTAACCACTAAACTGTTGTCTGTGTCTATGAGTTTGTTTGGTTTTTTGTTGTTTGTTTGGTTGGTTGGTTGTAAAGAAACATTTTTAAATTTTTTAAAAATTTAAACTTTGTTGATTAGAAAGAACAATAAAAACTCCTCTATCCATTCAAAAGTTGAACATATTTACCTTTTCTCTGAAACTCCATTAATAGTCTGCACCCATTCACACCATTTCCCCTTCATACACATAAGTGGTTTTCCTATGCAACGATAGTACATATGTACACAGATACACAGACAGATATTACATAAACCGGGCTTTTCCCATGTACATTTACATTGACTTTTCTCCAAATGCACAGAGAGGTGTCATGAAAGTGAGGTAGTGTTTGTGTGGAAGCAGGTGACACATACTGGACGATACTGTCTTCAGCACACTCAGATGCCATGGGCCCTTGAAAGAAAGGTTAAGGAGTTCCCCAAAAACATGGTAGGTGGCATCTTCCAGCTTCAAGACCTCACCTAAACTGACAGTAAAGAAATGAAGGGATTATAAACCAACAATGATACAGGAAAGGAGAGGAAGGAGAGAGTGCAGCAAATTTAGAGGAGTGAGAAGCTGTGAAGAAGGCAAACTGACAGGCCAGCACACAGGGCATCACAAACAAGAAAGAGAGCATTTGAGCCACCGAGCTCAGGAGGGTGGTCACCCAGACAGAACTCCAGAAATATCAGGACTGAGAAGGATAGTGCCTGGGAATCAGAGCAGATAGCCCCCAACTCACAAAGCATTGATTCACGATGGTGCCAGGCACCCCAGAATCTGCGGTATGACCCTCCCACGATGCTGGGCAGAGGCAGCCAGGTAATTCTGCCCAAGTGCCAGGTAATGCAAGTGGGCACATGTAAGGTGGGCTAGGCTCAGCTGCAACATCTGGAGGTTAGATGTATCCAAAATATTTTCAACTTACGTTATTTTCAACTTACAATAGGTTTATCAGGATATAACCCCATTGTAAGTTGGGGAGCATCTGTGCAATCAAACCAGGAAAGCAGAGGGTGGAGGGGAGAGTTCTGGGGAGGAAAATGAGGAAATGATTGGAAGTTATTTTAAGGAGGACTCAATTCCACATACTTTGATTTCCAAGCAGGAAAATATTTCCAAGCAGGCAAAAACGTCTAGAACTTCACCCTGAAACATCTGACCACTGCAGGAGAAAGGACCATATATTCCAGTACACAGAAGTCCCCCAACAAAGTGCCCCTTCATTTGGGGTTGGGCGAGGTGTCCAGGGAAAATTAGACTGAACGGGTGATTACATAGATTGGGAAAATTTGGTTAAAACTGAGAATGTGATAAAGGCAAAAGGACAAAAGTAAAGGCAGTTAGAAACTCCAGTAAAAAACAAAAGGATGAACAAGAAAGAAAATATAGGGCTTTACTTGGTTCTGCTTTGAATAGTATTTGCATTTTCACAACAATGAATTACCTGTATATTAATTTTCAACTTAGATACTTAACCTATAGAGAATGAATGGATGAGATATTTATACAGAACAAAATTAAAACATTATTAATCTTGATATTTTTAGAAGTAAGAAAGAAATGACAGAAGTTAAGAGGCAAACGAGAAGAAAGAGCTGAAGGAGAAGTCAGGGTACAAACAGGGGCAGCCCTAGGACGTGCGACCTGGGTCGTCACGCAGAGCCCCGTGTCTACAGGGCCTCAGGCATGGTTTAATGCTCTTTCAATATTCGTAATAACTTTTAAACAAGGATCCCTAAACTTTATGTAAGGAATCCTGGGGCTGAGTGCAAAATTAAAAGCTGACATAAACACAGTATTTAATAAAAGTACACGCTAAGGTCTACTTATACTTCTTACACTTACAAAGCATCCGACAATGAAGATGTGTTCTGGCCATATTAAGATATTGGGAGGAAGGTAAGGAGATATGTACATTAACTAAATCCTTGTCTTCCCCGTCAAAATACAGTACAAACATGATATTCAACCCTGGGCATATATTACTTTCATTTTTAAATTAACTTTTAAAGGATAATTTAAGAATCATAATACAGCAAAGATACATTCTATGAACATATTGTAAAATATAATTCTATTAAGCAACTAACCATATATATAAACTTTCTAATTTATTTAATACAAATGTTACATAATTTATGTCTTAGAACATGTATGACATAGTTTTTGCCCTCCAGGCACTATTCATGTTATAAATCACATTATCTCAGCCAATCAAGGTCAAGGCTACACGGAAGAAATTAGCAAAGCTGAGTCGCTTATAGTGGTCACGTTTGCTTTAAAGGGCAATTTGTCCCATTTTACCGTAACATTATTTTCAAAAGGCAGGCATTTGCAAATACCTGTACGCTTTTCAGCAATGGGTCCCTGTTTTGGTGAAGGACAAAAGTAGAGCTCTGATACTCTGAAAACTACCTACTTACTTATCATTATACTAAATAAAAATGGGGCAGTGGGAGACATGAGGACACAAATAAGGACTTGGACCCATCAGCTGCTGTCCATGACATTTCCCACTACCAGATGCAAGCACAAGAGGACTTAATTTTCAGCAAGGATGAGTGACCTTCCACGAGTGGTTACAATAACCACTTTGTGAATGTAGATTCAAAATATAAAAGCAAAGTGTCTGGAAAGAAAAGGCTTGGGTGGCACTATGAACACCGATGTCATGCACAGAAAGTGGAGTGGGCACTGCACAAGCACCCAGTCCTGGACACTCACCTCAGACCAAAGTGTCACAGAGGCCATACACACCCCTGCTCCCAGATGCAACAATCACACTGGTTAACCAACTCTTAAAAGCTCTATCAAACTCCATCAAAACTCCCCTTCCCAGAACAAGGTTTAAAAAAGAACAAAAAGAAGAAGACATACAGATGGCCAAGAGACACATGAAACAATGCTCAACGTCACTAATCATCAGGGAGATGTAAATCAAAACCACAATGAGATAGCTGGTCAAGATGGCACAGTAGGTAATCACTGTGCTTACCTTCTTTCATGACCACATTAAAACTACAGACCCATCACAGAGAATCGCCTGAAATCTTGCTGAACCATAGTCCTACCATTAAGGACATACAGAAGAAGCTACTTTGAGACTGGTTGGAGGGACAGAGACACAGACCAGGCTGGTCCCACATCTGCTTGTGACCATTAAAAATTGGGAGGGATATCTCAGCTGCGGAGGACCCCCAGAGAAGCAAGGGGTCCCAGTCCCTTCCCAGCCCAGTGTTTCAGGGCCAGGGAGAGAAGTCCCCATGAGTTCTGGTTGTGAAGACCAGTGGAGATTGTGGCTGAGTGAGATAGACGGTGGCTGGAGCCCCAGGCGCTCCTCTTAAAGGGCCTATGCACAGACTTACTCATCAGTGGAATCACAGGTTCTTAGTTCCAGCACTAGAGCACCAGCTAGAGATTTGACAGGGACATATGGTGGTAAGAAACTGAGTTATCAGGCTTCAGGACAGGGCTGAAGGAGCAGCTTTCTCCCAAACAGAGGTGCTGGTGGAAACCATTGCTTCTTTGTTGAGCTCTCCCTCTTCTTTGCATGCAGACAGAGGCAGCTGCCATATCTGAGTCTCCATCATGCTGGCTAACACCTTTCATCCACCCTACCCTAGGGATTCCTGACACCATGCCCCACCCAACCTTCAGGTACACCCAAGCCACTTCCAGTGGAACCCAGACAAGCAGCATTTGGCTTGAGCATGTCTGATACTTCTGGCTGAGCAGCCCTAAGCCTAGCACTTATTGCTGCCAGCCCTGATTCATCTTGGCATCTTGAGGCACCTCCAAGCACAGTGCAGGCCACTTCCAAGGACAACACACCTAAGGATCAGATTGGGCAGTCACCATATCCCTGCTGAGTCAGATCATGCCCTGTAGGGTCAGCCCCTGAACCACAACTCCTCCACTGTAGTCAAGGCCAGTCCTCACAACAAATGAGCCCAAGGGTCAATCCCTCCCATTGAAGTGCAAACAGCTACCAAGGCTCAACTACAAGAGAAGGACACACAAAACCCACGCAAAAGACACACTTGGAGTGCATGGCTCAGGTGACCAGGAAGACTTTGCCACTGAACACCACAACACACTTACTACATAAGGCCACTCTACTAAGATCAGGAGACACAGCAGCCCTATCTAATACATAGAAACTAACACAGGGAGACAGCCAAAATGGGGAGACAAAGAAACATCTCCCAAATAAAAGAACAGAACAAAGCTCCAGAAAAAGAACTAAGCAAAACGGAGACAAGTAATCTACCAGACACAGAGTTCCAAACACTGGTTATAAGGATGTTCAGTGATCTCAGGGAGAACTTCAACAAAGAGATAGGAAATTTTAAAAATGGAAATAGAAAACATAAAAAAGAACCAGTCAGAAATAAAGACTACAATAACTGAAATGAAGAATACATTACAGAGAATCAACAGTAGATTAGATGAAGCAGAGAATCAAATCAGCAATTTAGAAGATAAGGTAATAGAAAACATACCATCAGAATAGCAAAAAGAAAAAAGAATCCAAAAAAATGAAAGTGCAAGGGGCCTCTGGGACAACATCAAACATAACAACATTCACATCATAGGGGTACCAGAAGGAGAAGAGAGACAGCAGGAATTGAAAACCTATTTGAAGAAATAATGATGAAAAACTTCCCTAATCTGATGAAGGAAATGGATATTCAAGCCCAGGAAGCAGAGAGAGTCCCAAACAAGATGAACCCAAAGAGGCCCACACCGAGACACATCATAATTAAAATGCCAAAAGTTAAAAACTTTGAGAGAATCTTAAAATCAGTAAGAGAAAAGCACTTAGTTAGCTACAAAGGAGCTCCCATGAGACTATCCATTGATTTCTCAACAAAACTGCAGGCCAGAAGGGATTGGCAGGAAATATTCAAAGTGATGCAAAGCAAGGACCTACAACCAAGATTACTCTACCCAGCAAAGCTATCATTTAGAATCGAAGGACAGATAAGAAGCTTCCCAGTCAAAAAAAAAAAAAAAAAAAAAAAAAGCTAAAGGAGTTCATCACCACCAAACCAGTATTACAAGGAATCTCGGAGGTATTTCTTTAAGACCAAAAAAATCAAAAATATAAATAATAAAATGGCAATAACTACATATCTATTAACAATTACTTTCAATGTAAATGGATTAAGTGCTCCAATCAAAAGATAAGGGGGCTGAATGGACAAGAAAACAAGATCCTTACATATGCTGCCTACAAGAGACTCACTTCAGATTGAAAGACACAGACTGAAAGTAAGGGGATGGAAAAAGATATTTCATGAAAATAGAAACAAACAAAAACCTGGGGTAGCAATACTTACACCAGACAAAATAGACTTTAAACAAAGACTATAACAAGAGACAAGGGACCCAGTAATCCCACTTCTGGGTATTTATCTGAACAAACCCAAAACACTATTTCAAGGGGACATGCTCATCCATATGTTCATTGCAACATTGTTTACAATGGCCAAGATGTGGAAGCAGCCCGGGTGTCCA
Organism: Rhinolophus hipposideros; assembly: GCF_964194185.1. Classification (NCBI taxonomy): domain Eukaryota; kingdom Metazoa; phylum Chordata; class Mammalia; order Chiroptera; family Rhinolophidae; genus Rhinolophus; species Rhinolophus hipposideros. The sequence goes on from NC_138050.1 coordinate 1,358,874, forward strand.
TCGGTGAATGAATGAATAAAGAGGAGGTGGTACGTATATGCAGTGGAATAATACTCAGCCATGAAAATAAAGGAAATCTTGCCATCTGAGACAACACTGATGGACCTAGAGGGTATTGTGCAGAGTGTAAGTCAGACAGCAAAAGACAAATGTCACATGATTTGACTAATAAGTGGGATCTAAAAAACAAAAGAAACAAACAAAACAGAAACAAACTCAGATACAGAAAGGAAACTGATGGTTGCCAGGTGTGAGGGGGTTGGGGGCTGGGTGAGAAAGGTGAAGGGATTAAGTACAAATTGGTAGTTACAAAATAGTTATGGGGATGTAAAGTACAGCTTTGGGAATATAGTCAATAATATTTTAATAAATGTATAGTGCCAGGGAGATAACTGCATAAACTACTGGGGTTGCCAAAAAACATATACAAGTGGACACTTTAGTCAACGTTGCTCAAGCATTAGTTCGCTATAATCAAAAGCATCTGGATGCTGATGGTAACCACTTGGAGCACCTCTTGTAATTGCAGATGTCAAACATGACTTGTATTCATCTTTTGTCATCGACATATATCGAGTATTACACTTTTAAGTTTTCCTTTCTTAGTATGTACACATTTTTTTGGCACCCTCTGTATATAAATGTCTAACCACTATACTGTACACCTGAAATTAATATAATATTGAATATCAACTGTAAGTGAAAAATTAAAAAAAAATAATTTAAAAAACAAAAGGACAAAGAGATCCTGGCATGAGAATCAACGCCCACTAGGCACATAAACCAAAACTTGGTGTCTCCCAGGTTTTGCTCAGTGACTGTCTTTTTGTAAGTTGTCTTACTGCTGGGATGACCACATTCCCTCAGTGTGAGAGAGTTCTCATTATCGATCACATGATGACCCCTGGTGTTGTTTTAACCTAGTTGATGTCACAGCCACTCAATGATGTCACAGAACATAGGCCTACGATAGGGCCACAGGCAACAGAAGCCGAGTTGGGGGGGGGGTGCTGAAAAGAAAATACGACAGCACACATTCTTCCAGATTCTGGTGGCCTTTGAAGTTTGGAGACCTGCCACATACTTCAATGTGAAGGACATTTTTTGAGGACATAAGTTGGAGAAAGAGGAAAGCCTTGGTGTCTGGTTATTCCTGAGGAAGCCAATCCTATCCCAACTAAATGGCAGTTTCTGGGCAAAATAAAAGGCCTGCCCCTCCAAGCAGTGGGTCAGTGCCATGCAGCCTGACTGCACACGCCCAAAGCATGGGAGGAAGGTGACAACCACACAATAGGACACATGGCAGGAAGCAAGCGGGGGAGGAGGGCAGCTGGCCGAGTCTCTCACCGGGAGTGACTGGCTGAGTAGGAGCACAGGCACCAAAGCAACAACGTCAGAACCAAAACAAAGGCGGACATGGCAGGACGAGGCACAGGAGGTGGCTACTTGCAAAGGCTGCAGGAACACGAGGCAACAGGGTCACGTCAGGCTCTGGAAGGAGAAGGTGGAACATCAGAGAACAGAAGAGATGGGCTGAGACGTAAGTTGACTTTCTTGCTTACCTCACCCTGAACTGAGGTGTTCAGTCACTTCTTTGTCTTTTAACCTTTCACTTGGAAATAATTTCATACGAGTTGCAAAAATGGTACCAAGAACTGCCACACACCCTTTACTCAGGTTCACAATTTAACACTTTTCCACTTTTGCTTTATCATTCCCCTTCTATATATATTCATTTGCTGCCTGAAAAGCAGAAGAAATGTTACTATTTATCAGAAAGCAGTGGATAAATAAACAGGTAATCCTCAAAAAAAGGTAGCAGAAAAAAATGTTTTCATATTTTTATATGTTATATACCACATAATATAGCCATTATATTTTTCCTGAACCTTTGGACAGTGGGTTGCTGATCCCTGCCTCTTCACCCGAAACCCCTTCATCACGCATTTTCCAAAGATAAGGACACTCTCTTCCATTACAATAATCAATTCAAAGTTCAGAAAAGTTAACTTTATTTGATAGGGTTGTATCATCCACAGCCCATATTCAGATTTCACCGGTTGTTCCAATACCATCCGGTACATCAGTTTTACCCCGATCCAGAATTCAGTGTAGGACCATACAATGCACTTAGTTGTCATACCTCTTTAATCCCCTTGATTCTAGAAAGTTCCTCCACCTTTCCTGCTCTTTCACAACATTGGCACATTTGAAGATATCAGGCCTGTTGTCCCTCAGCTGGCATTAGGTTCAGCTCATGCGTTTGGGGCAAGAATGATAGGTAAGAGGTGCTTTATGTGCTCACAACAGGAGCTGCATGAGTGAGCTTGTCCTGTGATCAGTGATGCTTGGATTGCTGGGTTCACATGGGGTCTCCCGGCTTCTTCACTGTAAAGTTACCATATGCACCTTTGTAATTAATGAGCAATCTGTGGGAAAGACTTTAGGACAATGTAAGTACCCGGGTCCTCTCCCAACTTCCATTCAATAGTTTCAGCATTGTGGGTGGTTCTGGCCTGAATCCATCCTCATTCTGATGGCTACACATGGTGGCTTTCCAACTCCAGGCTTTCTACTTTCTACTTTAAGGAAGAGCGCTCCTTTCTTCCCCATTTATCTACTTATCACCACTGTGGACTCGGGGTTTCTTACACAGGGTTCAATGAACAACAAATCTTTCCTGTCATCTTTCATTTTGATGTTCAGATTGCCCCTCACTTGGCCAGTGAGAGCTGCTCCGGTCTGTCCCTGTTTCCCTGTGACATGTCCCCATCACTTAGTGAGCACATCCTTACGTGCTGAAACAACAAGCTGTCGAGCTGTCACAGATGCCCCTGTATTATCCCTCCCCGGCCCCAAAACCAGACATTGCTCCAAGGAGTGCTAGTTTATTTTGTGGAGCATAATATTTAGAAACCAAGATGTAAACACACAGTGCACTCACATGTTACCAGTTTGTAATGGGGGACCATTCAAGGTAAATGGAGGTCTGGGGGGTGGGCTTTACAGAAGGAGTTTCTAACCGCTTAGATGCAATTTAGTCATATTTTAGCAAATCCAGGGCAAGTGTTGTCCACAGCGTCCCTGTTTTTCTTTTCCAACAGATGTTGCCCTGATGGCCAGGCAGAGACTCAGTGGTCCTTGAGTCCCGGGTGTGGCCGCCATAGGAGAAACACCTGCAATCTGGCTGTAGCTGGCCACTCCTCTGACCATGCACTTAGCCTCCATGCTCATCAGAAACAGGGAACCACACCATGGGCTGTCCCGTCCTTCTGCTTTTGGCGAGGATGCTGTAACCCGACAGGAGCAGTGCACTTGTGCTGTAACCACGGAGCCCACCGACACCATGAACTCAGGCTCTGAGCACTATGGTCACACACCAAGTCAGCCATGGCAAAAATGCCCCTATGCTCTGACCACTTCTCCCAGATTCCCCACCAATTCTTTTCCAGCTTTTCTGGGTCAACCTCCAAATCTAGCTGCTTCCCAACTCCTGCTGCCACTGGCTGAACCTCACCACATAAACGCACATGTTCAGTGACATGTCATTTCAGCAAACACAGTACAAGTAATTTGGGGGAAAATGCATGGAGTAAGCCAACCTCACAGGTGGGGTTGGCTGCTGTGCTGCTGCCACTTCACAAACGTGGGAGGACGGGTCTAGACTTCAGCAGCCAGGGGACATGGGGACAAGAAGATACTCATTCTACACAGCAATGTTCAGCAAGCACTGTAAAAATTTTGCTTCAACAAATTGCATCACATGCCATTTTAATTTCTAAAATTCTCGCAAGTTAGGGCAGGAAGGCTTCGATGGGAAAATGTTTCACTGAGACCTCTTACAGACGTCCTGCCTATTAATTCAAAAGAAACTGAAATGAGGACTCTCAGCTTGTCACAGTTTGCTGTCTTAGGTCCATAGAGAGATTTCTACCAGTGTGGTAATGATTTTCATTACTCAATGATGAAATCGTTTCATATTCTTCTATCTTTTGCTCCTCAATTTTATACAGTGTACATGTATTACTGTTGTCAGAGACTCAAAAGATAATAGTAGACATGGGTTTACAGACAATGAAAAAACAAAAGAACTGGTCATTTCCAGTGCAGTTGAGACTCACTGCAGGCTGGTCCAGGATGCTTGTGGGGACGGCACTTATCGAGGTCAGTGACAGGTTCCACAGCTGAACGTGAACACTGCAGACAAACGAAACTTCTTAAACAGCAACTATACAAAAACTCACCAGTCTTATACACAAGTTTTAGTTTTGAAAGACTACTTTACCTTGTCGGACCCCAAGAAGACATCAGCTCCCTTGGGACTCTGGGGGCCGGAGCCTCCACTTGCCTGTGGTGAGGGTCCCCACCGAGTGCCACAAAGGAGCAGGAAGAGGGTTCAACACACAATGGTGCTGCTTTGGCTGCACCGAGTACCCCAGACAGTCCCTTGCTCTGCCCTGTATCAGCACATCAGAGACACAGGCATTCAACCAATGTTTCCTCAAGACCTGCCAGGCTCCCTGCCAAGCATCAGACACAAAGGTCATGGTGTATGGTCCCTGTCCCCAGGCTCTGAGCAGAAAGGACAGGATGAGGAAGGCAGTACACTTAACGAAGAGAAGGCTTTCTGAGGGAAAGCTCTTTACAAGTGTGAGGGATATAAATGATGAACGTCTAAGTATTACCTTGTCTTGTACACCTTTAACTAATAAATTATAAAAAAAAAAAGAATGAATGAGAAAAGGGAGGGAGGGGAGAAGGAAGGAGGAAAGGAGGGAGGCAGGGAGAGGGAGGGAAGGAGGGAGGGGAAAGGAGGAAGAAAAGGAGGGAGGGAGAAAGAAGGAGGAAGGAGGAGGGAGGAGGGACAGAGGGAGGGAGGAAGGATGGAAGGAAGGAGGGAGATGGGAGTGAGGGAAGAGGGAGACCTGGCACTTGTCGGTCCCGTGCATGGTGCCGACTTGTGCTTTGTGCAGGTGAAGGGCAGCCTCTCTCCTCTCTCCCCACCAGATGGACACTACCTGATACATGTGTTTTTCTCTCCCCCAGAGTATAAAACAGCTCCTGCATCCCGTTTAATACATATCTGGTGAAGGAAAGAATTAATTGAATTTTTGAAGTGATCATTTGGAAGAATAGACCAAGTAACTTAACATAAGGAATGCTGTTGATATCACCCTCCCTTGCTTTCTCTACCCTGCAAATCATACTACACACACACACACACACACGCACACACACACCCAGCAGGCACCTTACCACTGACACAAATAAAACCCTTAGAATAAGCATTAGGGCAAAGGGACTACACCTGGATCGTGATTTTGCAGCACAGTGTGCCAGTATCAGATACCCTCCGGCGTTTGGACCCCACAGACAGGTCCTGGAAGCACTGGGAACAAAAAGCGTGTCTGTGGTGTCGCTTGGCCCCATTGCCCCTCTGCCCTCCACACCTGCCGAGTGACCCTCGCTAAGTGGCATTACTGGCTCTCACTATAAATTGGGGCTCACTGTGAGGCAGCACGGAGAAGCTGGCCTTGGCGAGCGTGTTCCTAAGTCAGAGCTCTTGTCATACTTACGTCTCCAACTGTGCCCAGCCCCGTACCCCCCACACCAAGAGCCCAGAGACATCACCTATCTACTAATCGAAGCCAGCCCTGCTCCCAACAGTGCCCTTCAAACATGACTTGTGGAGACACTCATTTGGTCTCCAGTACTTACCATGAGCACTTAGCAGGTGGCCGGTGTTGTGCTGGACACTGAGAAGCAGTGTCGACAGGCCCACGTGACACCTGCCATCAGGAAACTACCAAAGTGGGGGACACAGGGGTAGCCACTGCAGTGGGGACACTGCGGGGTGCTTAGGAACACCGAGAGGGATCTGGATGAAGAGCTCCTGGAGCCAAAGGCTGCGTGAGACCCAGTCAGGCGAACAGTCAGAAGGCTGCTCCCGGTAGATGGAGCAGGAGGTGCCAAGGCCCACAGGTCACTGTGCTGTCTCAGGGTGCAGGACAGTGGTGCCAGGTGGCCAGATGGGCTGGCCCACAGGGGAGCTACCCCATGGAGGTGGAGGGAGAACAAGTGCATCGGGTTGGAGCTGCAGGACGGGTGCGTCACAGGAGCAGAGCCCAGGACCAGCGAGGTGCTGCTGTGCTGAGTCCGGCAGGCCCTCAGGATGGCTCGACAAGGGCGGAGGCCGGGGGGCAAAGTGACAAGAGGGGGAACTCAGAGATGTTTAGGACGAAAACCATGGAGTTTGTGGTATGGGGCGACGAAGAGGACAGTGTCAAGGATGACAGCCAGGGAAAACCGGCATAGGAGCAAATCTGGAGGAGAGACCGTGAGTCCTGCTTGGGGCCTGCTGAGACAGCCCACCCCCCGGCTATGGCCATGGCCATGGCGGCTGGACGCAGGGGAGGTGACATTGGTGCGCGGAGGCAAGGTCTGGGCTTGCTAGGACGCAGGCGGCAGTGACTGTTCACATGCCCTCAGGATACTAGTGGGACAGGGACAGGAAAAAAAAGACTTTGAAAGAACTTTGTATTTTCTATTTCACACAGCGCGAGACGTGTCCTCCTGGGGAAGCTCAGTGCCGGCTCGAGCCCTGCTACGTCTGCTTTGCAGTTTGCAATGAATCTGCATTTGGGTTTCTCGGGCCGGGGAGGGACAGCCATCAGCACACTCAGGGCCCCGAGGAGGCTGGTCCAGCTCTGAACACAGACATCACCTGTGACTGCAGAGCCACCATGAGAAACACGGGCTCTAGAAAACAGAGGGGGCGGCCCTCTGCACAGGTGCTCGCTGGGTCCGCAGGTGACAGCATGGCCAGGAGCCAGGTGGGTGATGGTGGCACTTCCTGAGCCCCCACCTTCAGGACTTTGCAGGTGCCATCTGTTTAGTTGACTCTGTAATTCAGAGTATGCGGTCTGGGTGCTGACATGTTAATTCATGCCTCTTTAACACAGAATTTCCCCATTTAAAGCTGAGGTTTCGGAGGCCACACCTAAAACGAAGTCCAGACCTGGATGGGTCTTAAGGACAGAGGCCTACACCCTCCTGGTCAGGGGCTTCTCTCCTGGCAACTGCCCAGCCACACCACACAGGTGGCCCAGTGCCTCCACCCGCTTGTGTCACAGAGCCACAGGGGAGCCACCACTTCTCCTCTGTGCCTGTGGCCTGGATGGCGCTCAGACCTCACCCACTACCCCATCCCGAGGCCACTCTGGCTCTACAGGGGCAAGCAGTTTATAAAACATCTGAAAAGTTGAAGTGAGAACCGACTTCCACGTAACCTTGAGGGTTTACTCAGTGGCAGCCCACCATGGCTGAGGGTCAGCGTGCTGGCAGGGGAGGGCCCCGAGCCCATGAAGCTGCCTCTCCATGTGGGTGTTCTCAGGAAAGTGCACCCTAGGCCCTTGTCAACAGGCTGTCCTCTGCGGGTGTCCGCGTCCTCCAAGCACAGTGAGAAGCAGAGTCCCAGCCAGCTCAGTGCATTAGCAATGCTCAGAGCCCCTCACTGAGATGGTGTCGGGAGAGGGGGTGGGGAATTCTGCTCCCCTGCCCAGTGGAGTTACTGCTTAACCAAGTCATGCTCAGCATGAGTGATAAGAGACCAGAAAGTAAGAAACAGTTTTCTTCCTTGGAAGTTAGCAATTAACTTATAAAAAGTACAGAGATTTGCTGCGCTGATTGGACAAAGTTTCTAGAAGGTGGCACTCACCTTTCACTCACCCCATATCAGCAACTTGCCATGTTGCAAGGAGAAAGACCAAGGGGACCTAACTGAAGTGACCTGTGGTCGACTGCACATCTCCTGGCATGACGAACATGAGTGACAGCCCAGGGTCCATGGGCAGTTCTCCCCTTGTCAAGCTCAGGACAACTGAAGAGGCCACCTCGCGCCCTGCACAGCCACCCACCAAGTGTGCGTGCTCCCTGAGGCTGCCGTGGCGTGCCTGTCACCCACCATGTGTGCGTGCTCCCTGAGGCTGCCGTGGCGTGTCTGTCACCCACCAAGTGTGCGTGCTCCCTGAGGCTGCTGTGGCGTGTCTGTCACCCCCCATGTGTGCGTGCTCCCTGAGGCTGCTGTGGCGTGTCTGTCACCCACCAAGTGTGCGTGCTCCCTGAGGCTGCCGTGGCATGTCTGTCACCCCCCATGTGTGTGTGCTCCATGAGGCTGCCGTGGCGTGTCTGTCACCCCCCATGTGTGCGTGCTCCCTGAGGCTGCCGTGGCATGTCTGTCACCCACCAAGTGTGCGTGCTCCCTGAGGCTGCTGTGGCGTGTCTGTCACCCACCATGTGTGCGTGCTCCCTGAGGCTGCTGTGGCGTGTCTGTCACCCACCAAGTGTGCGTGCTCCCTGAGGCTGCCGTGGCGTGTCTGTCACCCACCAAGTGTGCGTGCTCCCTGAGGCTGCCGTGGCATGTCTGTCACCCCCCATGTGTGTGTGCTCCATGAGGCTGCCGTGGCGTGTCTGTCACCCCCCATGTGTGCGTGCTCCCTGAGGCTGCCGTGGCGTGTCTGTCACCCACCAAGTGTGCGTGCTCCCTGAGGCTGCTGTGGCGTGTCTGTCACCCACCAAGTGTGCGTGCTCCCTGAGGCTGCTGTGGCGTGTCTGTCACCCACCATGTGTGCGTGCTCCCTGAGGCTGCTGTGGCGTGTCTGTCACCCCCCATGTGTGCGTGCTTCATGAGGCTGCCGTGGCGTGTCTGTCACCCACCAAGTGTGCGTGCTCCCTGAGGCTGCCGTGGCATGTCTGTCACCCCCCATGTGTGTGTGCTCCATGAGGCTGCCATGGCGTGTCTGTCACCCCCCATGTGTGCGTGCTCCCTGAGGCTGCCGTGGCGTGTCTGTCACCCCCCGTGTGTGTGCTCCATGAGGCTGCCGTGGCGTGTCTGTCACCCCCCATGTGTGTGTGCTCCCTGAGGCTGCTGTGGCGTGTCTGTCACCCACCATGTGTGCGTGCTCCATGAGGCTGCTGTGGCGTGTCTGTCACCCCCCATGTGTGTGTGCTCCATGAGGCTGCCGTGGCGTGTCTGTCACCCACCAAGTGTGCGTGCTCCCTGAGGCTGCCGTGGCATGTCTGTCACCCCCCATGTGTGTGTGCTCCATGAGGCTGCCATGGCGTGTCTGTCACCCCCCATGTGTGCGTGCTCCCTGAGGCTGCCGTGGCGTGTCTGTCACCCCCCGTGTGTGTGCTCCATGAGGCTGCCGTGGCGTGTCTGTCACCCCCCATGTGTGTGTGCTCCCTGAGGCTGCTGTGGCGTGTCTGTCACCCACCATGTGTGCGTGCTCCATGAGGCTGCTGTGGCGTGTCTGTCACCCCCCATGTGTGTGTGCTCCCTGAGGCTGCTGTGGCGTGTCTGTCACCCACCAAGTGTGTGTGCTCCCTGAGGCTGCCGTGACGTGTCTGTCACCCACCATGTGTGGGGGTACTTCCTGAGGCTGCCGTGGAGTGCCCTGAGGCCTACCAGGAAGGAATGCCACCTCTGGGTTGCTCTTCACATGAGAAGTCCCGAACCCACACGGGGATAGTCTCATTCAAGTTGAATTTTCGGGAGCCAAGGGAAAACTCTTTTCTGGTATGGTCTTCTTCTAAGCGACCATGGACGTCTTGAACTTCAGGCACTGTGATAGTGGGTGACACAACATGCAGAAGAACAACAGACAATAGGAAGATGGTCACAACGCACCCCTCAAAGATGTGTGTATTCACTCACCTCAAAGCACGGCCTTGTAAAACACCACAAACTCATGGTGAGAAGCGAGCTATTGGCCAGTTGTGCAAAAGACCCCACCAAGCAGGCATGGCACCAGCTGGCCACAATAGGGCATTTACTTAGGCACAACCACGAGGCATGGTGTGACGTGGGCTGAGCCAGACTGCTTCAAGGACCCCGGCACACTGTTCTCTCCTCCTATGTTTAAAATTGTGTTTTGGGCTCTGCTGTCACTGGGGGTGTGAACTCTCCATGTGTCTCCATTATCTTTCCATTCACTTGCTTCCTGAGGCGTGGCTTCAACACAACACATTCACCGGTGACTAGACCAACCTGGTTGGGACTTTGTGACAGCACTTGTGCCTCTCTGTCTGTTTAGGTGAGTTCCAAGTTCCCACGCTTATTTTAAAAAAAGAAGGACATCATAACAGGGAGTTTTATAGACTTGGTGAGAAGTCTGGGAAAGTCCCACAGTCTGACCAAGGACATTATCAGAGTGCTGTGGGCAAAAACTCAGGCGCACATAAAACCTAGATGAAGGAGCCACTGTAACTGCAGAGACAGTGATGCTGTTTGTCTGATGGCCCCAGCTGCTGAGAGCCCCCCACACCTCACCTTTTCACTCCCCCCACCTCCTCTCCATGTGCTTCCAGATGAAATTAAATATTTGGGAACCTGAAGAAGACACATTTGTGGCATTTATCTTGAAAAGCAATCAACCAACTTTCTAAAAGAAAGAGTTCCCACCTCTTTCACGTTGGCTGACTGCCAACACTAAATTGCTGGTTCTGTTTGATGGTCTTCACATGCCCCGTGTGGGGGGCACATGTCGCCCACCTGAGAACTGTCATATCTGTCAGCACCTCCAAGCCATCTCAGCTGATTCAGGCAAATACTTGAAGCACCAGGATAAAGTCACAACATTCCAGTAGTTGATTCAGCTTTAACTAAAGTGGTGGACTTGATATTTGAAGTCATGCAAACATGAGCAGGGTCACCTATCGACATGGAACTCAAGACTACCCACCCACAAACAGCTGCAAGACAGGTACATCATAAAGCCCTTCCTTCATCCCTGGTGTGCAGGACATGCACTGTCCCAAACCAACTACAGACGTGACCATGGACCAGGGCAGATGGACAACAGCTCCCCAAAACTCACCTTACCCAATTGGGAGTTTTCTGACTCTTCACCCTAGTTCTAAAGCTCCCACAGAGCGAGCATAGCTGGCAATGGTCCTTCCAGTTGCCCTTCCTGGTTTCAGAAGAAATTGGTGTGATCTTCCAGTGTACACACCATACCCTCCACCACGCATGTGCCTAAGCACACATGGTCATGCACACATGCATATATGTACACACACATATACCACACATATATACACACATGTGCACGCCACACATGTGTACTTATATATACACATATGGACATGCGAATATGTACATGTATGTGTGTACATCACACATGCATACACACCATACACATATGCGTATATATATATACATACACCATACACACATATACACACACACAAATATATACAAATATATACACACCACACACACACATACACACCACACATGCATACACACCACACACACACACATGCACACGCACATACACACACAACTCCACTCCAGGCCCAGCACTCCCTAAACCTCCCTGAGTCCCTGGCCAGTGACATAAACAGTTCCTCCAGTTGGCATGTGTTTCTGCTCCTTCCCCGGATCCCCATCTGCTCAGCTTCTCCCAGTGCACCCCACCCTGTCTCCAGACAAGTGCTTTCCCTCAGGCCACAGGTCTAAGTGGATTTCCGGCTCTGAAGTCTGGCTTGCATTTTTCTACTAAATATATCATTCCTGTCTTTGTTTTTTTTGTTTTGTTTTTTTGTTTTTTTGTGTGGTTTTTCCAATTCTCTGAGTTCTTGGGTTATACAGGCACATCTATCATCTTAGTCAACTGCCTGTCAGTCTCCTTTTGCCATTGGTCTCCTCAATATAAATCTGTACACAAATGCACGATAACTTACAAATGCAGCCCAGCGACAGTCACCATCCCAGAACCCCAGTCTCTCCTCAAACATGACCCCTCTCAAGGAACCCCAAGGAGTGTTTGGGTCCACATCCCCTCGGTGCGCCCACAGAGCCTGTCCCCTCCCTGCCCCACCATTCCTGCTCCAACCAAGCTCTACCACCCACGGCTCTGAGGGCCCTGAAGCAGCCATGCTGTGCGAGCTCACAGCACGCTAACCCTGCCACGGCCACCGCAGACTCCACCGCTGGGGACATAACCCAGCTGTCTGCACAAAAGCTGTCCCTGTGGACGGCAGAGATGTGGGTTCCAAGGGACCACCCCTACCCCACCCCTACCGGCCACCAAATACAGCCTTGCTTCAATGGCAATAGAAGCCACTGGACAGGCCTGCCCCATCTCTGCCAAGGGAGGAGCATGTCCCTGTCGCCGTTGTGGGCACTGCCTTTGCTGTGGGGCTCAGCAGTGAGTGTCCCTGAGGCCTAGGGTGCAGAGACTAGCAAGGCAACGTCTCCTCCGTGTGTCCCCATCTGTGCGTGGAGCCCAGACACTAATCGGGGGCAGGCTCCTGCACATGTGAGCAGACACCTATGGTCTGGAAGCCGGTGTCCCCCACCCCGAGCAGCCCCCCAAGTCCCCACGCAGCTCCCAGGCAGACCCGTTGCTCCAATGTCAGGCTTCACTGAGATTGATGTGGTTTGGGACACCGGCTTGGCCACCCAGACACACTTTCTCCCACACTTTTCTCGCCATCATACTTTAAAATATATTGCCAGCCTCTGACACAGTGATTTTCTAAGGGTGAAGGCATGTGTTGAAAAGGCGAGTGAAATGAACGAGGCAAAGCGGCGACATCTGGAACAGACAGGGATGCTTTTCACCAACTCCGATCAGCCATGCTTCCCAAAGGAAAGGTTAGTTCCTAAAGCCTGGTGCCACAGAGACCAGCTTCACCACGCACCCCGGGAAAGCACTGGCATTACGGGCCGGCTGGTGCTTGCTAAACACTGCGGAGCCCCAGGCCCTGTGCATGTGGGGCTGCTCCCCTGTGTGCTTGCTCTCCGAACGCACGTTACAGATGAAGTGTTGATCCAAGGAAGCACAAGCTCCAGGGGCACAGCTCATGGTGGCTCAGACCCGCCCGTGCTCTGTCAGAGAACCGCAGCTTTCCTCAGCACCAGAAGGTGCCCTGGGAGAATGGGGGTGACGCAGCAATACCTAGGGACCAGGAAAGATATTCCGTAAGAGGTGACTGCCACTTTGTGGCACCATATCTGTCCTGAAGGAAGCATGTCGGCCCCTGGCTAGACCTGTACGTGTGCATGCTGCTGGTCTCAAGAGTTCAAACCTCCGATGGGGACAGTCTGCAGCTCATCCTCCGTATCAGGTCCTTGGTACCTGGTCATATCATGAAACCTCCAGGTCACTTAAGATCAAGCAACTTATGGAACAGCTCGAAAATACTCTACAAATTCATACAATGTGGGGAGTGACCTCTTCAACTCCTGGCAGTGGCATCTCCCTGCTGCCCAAGCAGAAAGGGAACTCCAAGTTAATTTTAAAAACTCAGTCTTCGATGAGAGCTAAATAAAGACATCCCTGCCCCATCCCTTCCCACTCTGGTGGGGTGCTGGGGCAACATCCCACCCCAGTGATGACAATCCGATCCTTTAGCCTCTGGTCCCATCCAAAAGTATAAACTAAAACACATGAGATTTTTCACAGAGTTGATCAGTTCCACCCAAAAGCTGCTGGTTCTGCAGTTCTAATGCCTTCACCAAACAGAACAGGCAACAGTCGCTGACATGACTGTGATATGGACTATCTGAGATAGAAAATATGAGTGTTTTTAATATTTTGAAGGATGTAATCCTCATAATTAAACAACATGTACCCAATTAGTTACTTCAAACCATGCCCCCTTCTATGTAGTTTTATCACATTTACTGTCTCTACAACTAAATATCCAGTGATGTGCAAAGAAAATTATATATATTCTCAGGATACGTTATACTAAAAAAAAAAAAAATCACAGTTGTTTCATCCAAGTTTTTCTGGTTCTTAAGTGCTGGAGGACAGAAAGAAATGTATGGATCTCCATGAATATTTCTATTTAAAATGAACTCTAGCCACCAACAGAGTCACTTAGCATTTCTCTTTAGTCCTCCTTTCCCTCGCTAAGCCCCTCCCTGTTACACAATCTGCGTAACCACTCAGAGCGGGGTGCCGCCAGCATCACACACAGCACTTCCCAGACTCCTGTTTTACTCACATTCGTCCAATTTCTAATCCCCACTCAAGCAGGGAGAGATGGAAAGAAAGATAGAAGGCACTGAAGAAAGACTCTATTAATTTTACAGCTATTCAATTAAACTCTTCCTCCTGCAGCTTCTCAGTTCTCATCTGGCCATCTGGGAGCTAGTGCCAAGATACAACCCTAAGACAACAAGCACAAGGCTTGTTTGCATTTTGCAAAGAGCTGGAAACCAAATACATGTTTACCACCAGTAAATTCCATGAGTGCCCTAATTAAACATCATGATTCTATACATATATTCCAGCCCTGATTTGTCAGTGGGAAGAAGGAGAACGCTTTCTTCCTCCCCTCCACCTCCCCTACGCCCAATGTTAAAATTCTGTTTAATTTAAATCATCAACCGCAAAGATTTTTTTAGACATAGCGTAACATATTGGTTACAACGCAGACTCTGGAGCCAGAACTCCTGAGTCAGAATCCTGGCCATGTCACTTACTAACTGTGTATATAACCTTGTGCAAATTACTTCACATATGTGTGCCTCAGTTTCCTCAGCTATCAAATGGGGGTATTACAGGATATCTACATCATAGAAGCCATGAAGATGAAATGAGTCATCCTTTGTAAAGCCCGAAGTCCACGTGTGGAGACAGTCAAGAGGCCATGTATCTGTTGACTCTCAGCCTATTCCTAAACAAGCACATACACAGACACACACACACAGAGACACACAAAAACACACAGACACACAGACATATAAACACACACATACACACACACATACAGATACACACACACAAACACACAGACACACACAGAAATCAACACAGACACGCAAACACACACAGACTCACAAACATGCAGACACACACACACACACACACAAATAGAAACACATACACAGACACACACAGACAGACACACAGAGACACAGAGACACCCAGACACAGAGACACATGCACACACACATACAAACACACACAGAGAGACACACAGACACACACATACAGAGACACACGCAGACACATACACACACGGATACATATACACACACAGACAGACAAACAGATACACACACACTTCCTTTCTACCATCTTTCCAATTCAGTTATACGGGAATTTATCTCTGACCACTTTTCAGAGATTATATTCTTATATCAGTGCAAATGCTATTCACAGATTATCCATGTTATATTACTTTCCTTTGCTGACACAATTATTTGCTTTCCCTGGAAACACTTTTTTCCTTTACTTATTTGACTTTTAACACTCTCTCCCTTGACTTACATTTCTATGTTCTTATTAATTCAATTGCAAATTCTCCTCTCGTTCAGTAAACCTCCTCACGACACATTCAAGTGCAAGTGTGCACCATCTCCTCCCCTCTTCTTTTTGACCTGGTAGTATATGTTTTTTTAACATCGTCATCTCATGGTTCACTTAGCAGTGCTACCGGAGGGAGGAGAGCTGAGTGTGGACATTCGCTTTACCGTCCTTGCCTAGAAGTCCAGAATCATTTAACACAGCCTACACCTAATACCTTTACCAACTGACGGCTTCATTGGGGTTGAGGCCCTTGGGAAACTGAAATACAAGGAGGAAGAGATGTTGCTGAAAATAGAGATGAGGGATCCGTTTTCAGAGCCCCTGGTTTTAAATTTCCTAACTTGAGCTCTGGATTGATCTGAAGGGTCTAGTGGGAGCAAGCCTGTCTGAAGGAAGATGGCCATGCTTGCAGGAGACGTGGGCGTCGCCTCACACACAGCACTGATCTTGCCTCTTTGCCCTTGGCCACCACTGTTTCCTGAGGTCACCTTCAGGCAGACTTCCCTGTGGTGTGGCATTCCTCAGAGTACCACTACATGTACCTGTGTCTTCTGTCTAATAAAGAGCTCATGAGGAACTGTTTCTCTATGCTCTGTGAGCCAACTTCTTCTCTTTCCAAGCATATCCATGTTTATCACTAGATGACATGTTGTTGGTGCCCCAATTTCACAGCGCTGGATGACCCAGGGTCCAAGTCTGCTCCTAGGAAACTTGTGAGGTAGGGAGAGTATGCCACAGAGAGGACCCCATTCTTCTTTCTGGCACCTTTCTTTCCATTCAGGGCTCACTCCCAGCCACAAGTCCTGGCCTGAATGTATTGGGAAGAGCACTGGCTGAGTAAGAAAAGTCTGGACTCCTTCAACTACCCGTGGGCAAGTGATCAAACTTCTCTTAAGTACTTTCCTACTGGCCAACTGCACATAACCATGCTTGCCTTCAAGACTATTATGATATTTATAGTTAATAAATACCGAATTTCTGTTTCTAACAACATTAATGATTTAATAACCTGGAAACATACCCACTATAATACAATTTAGGATCCTACATAAAATATAAAATTCCTTTTGAATGCCTATCTGGGTTCTCAAAAAAGGGGGGGAAGGCGGGAGCTCCTCAAAGGCCAGAAGTGAAGAGGGAAACAAAAACCAGAGTGAGAACTGTGTGAGCTCCATTGTGACAGCAAAGAGCAGTGGAGGGAGGAGCAATCTCAGGTACCCAGAGAGCCTGCAGATGAAATCAAAACTCCCACATGAAGATACAACTCTCAACGAGAACTCAGAGAAACAGTTGACTAGGGGACAACTCATCCCCAGAATAGACAGAGAAAGAGAGAAAGCATTTCTATCTCTGATTGGGTTTTAAAAATAAGGCCCCTCGGGGAATTCAAAGCCCAGGTCAGGTCTCTCAGAAGCTGGGAGATCATGAAATCTTGGACCACCTGGAAAACCAATGCACAACTTCCCTGATTCTTAAACCCCAGTTCACACCAGTATACGAAGAAAGAAACCACCATCAATGGGAGTCAGCAGACAAAATAAACAGCAGTATTCAATTCTTAAGCACTTCTGATAATAGAACTATTGTATAAAGACAGGAAAAAATAAAATTTTAAATAATTTAAGACAAAAACAAAATGTAAGAAACACAAGATGCTATTTTTGAAAAGGAATAAGCAGGCTTAACTATACATAGAGCTTATAGCAATAAAAAGTAAAATTGATTAAAATAAAACACCCCAGTGATGAGTTCAAGACACTATTAGAATTTAAAAAAAAGGAATTTAGGTGACGTCATAAAAATGGCAGAGTGAAAAGAGACTTTTGAACTCTCCACTAGAATTTACAACAAACTGAACAACTATAACTCCACAAAGGACTCCATGCACAGCATTCAGGAAAGATGAAGAGTCTCACTACTGAATTCACCTAAAGGTGGGCAAATTGCGCAAGCAGAAGAGGAGGGAAGGCAGTAGTGTGGAGACAAAGCCGCGCTGGTGCAGGATGCAGACCTAGCTCCATGCTCTGAGCTTGCTGCATCCCAGAACTACCACAGCTGTGAGAGATGAAGGAACTCGGACTGTTAAGGCTCCATTTATGGCCCACAGGGCTGAGGGGACAGCATATAACACAGCTAAACCCAACGCTCAAGGCAGAGACCTCGGAGAGAAGACTGAGGGAAGTGGCTGAAAACGGTGGTTTAAGCTCTCACAGCCGCAGAGAACGGAAGCCTTAGGCACTAAGACTAGTCGCCCCCTTCCTACCCTCCCAAAGCTCGCCCCATCCCCACCTGCCCGGTGCTAGAAGCAGAACAGTAGCAGTGTCAGATCAAAAGAACAGAATATTTGCAGTTCTGAGAACTGTGATAAGCAGACATAGATTCGCAGCCCAACTAGTTGCGGCAAAGGGGAGGGAGCTGTGGAAGCAACACCGGCTGTGGCAGTGGTCGCTGCCACTGCTCTGGGCCACTTCTCACAACTGACCCGGCCCCTCTCTCCACCTATTTGGGCGGACCCCTGCAGGAATAAACAGAACTGCTGAAGTACATGTTCTGAATCTGGTGCAGGAAGAGGTTTGGACCCTCAGAAGCTCTCCACATCCCCCCACAGAGGCAGCACCCTATGACCCAGGCAAACTATTCACAGAGGAGAAGCCCGCCTTCCAGGGAATCCCCCCATTGTGTAAGACGCCAGAATAGTAAAGAGAAAACATGACACTACAGTGTGAGACAGAAAAGACTGCAGTAGGAGAGAAAATAAAACATTCTGCCAACACCGACTAGAAAACAAAAGAAAGACCTTTTTCTATCAACCTGTTGCAGAACCCAAACCTGTAGATGTCTAGCAAGAGAAATAATAAATCATTAATTGCGATGAATAACCAAGGCAACAGGACAGCTCAGAAATAAAATGAAAAGTCTCCAGAAAATGAACTTAAATATATGGAAATATGTGACTTCAATGACAGAGATTTTCAAGATTGCAGTTCTTAAAAAAACTAAATGAGATGCAAGAAAACACAGACAGGCCGTTTAATGAACTCAGAAACACAAACAACAACATGAACATTTTACCAAAGATTTGAAATTTTAAAAAGAACCAATAGAATTTCTGGAGATGAAAAACTCAATAAAAGAAATGAAGAATAAAATAGCTAGCATAGGTAGTAGAGATGACCAGATGGAGGAAAGAATCAGTGACATCGAAGATAGAAATCTGAAAATGACACAGATGGATGAAGAAAGAGACTTGAGACCTAAAAGAAATGAAAGAACTCTACAAGAACTTTCTGACTCCATCAGAAAAAACAATATAAGAATAATGGGCATACCACCAGGAGAAGAAAGAGAGAAGGGAACAGAGAGTATATTCAAATAAATAGTCGATGAGAACTTCCCAAACTTCTGGCAAGAACTGCTCCTCGAATCCAAGAAGCAAATAGAACACCTAATTACCTCAACCCCAACAGGCCTTCTCCAAAGCACATTGTATTGAAGCTGTCAAAAATCAATGACAAAGAAACAATCCTCAAGGCACCTAGGGAAAAGAAGATGGTAATCTACAAAGGAAAGCTCATTAGAATATCATCAGTTTTTCATCAGAAACTCTAACAGACAGGAGGGAGTGGAACCAAATATTCAAACTATTGAAAGAGAGAAATTATAAGACAAGAATAATGTATCCAGCAAAGATCTCCTTTAGATATGAAGGAGGAATAAAGACCTTTGCAGACATACAGAAACAGAGGAATTTTCTAACACATGACCTGCACTACAAGAAATACTAAAGGAGCCTATTCGACCACCATCAATGGGGATAATTTGTGACAACCAAAACATAAAAGGGGGGAGAGTAAAGGCCTGAACCAGAATATGGGAATGGAGAAAGTAAGCATGCTGAAGAAAATGGAATACTCTAAATATCAAACTTTCTTTTACATAAACTTAAGGGTAACCACTCAAAAAAATTCAGAACTGAAATATATACTGTAATAAAAGAAGAAACAGAGGGAAACATCATAGAATACCACCACACAGAAATAATAGACAACAACGAAAAGCGAAAGAAATAATGGAGATACAGTCTTATCAGAAAACTAAAGATACAATGATAGGAAATCCTCACATATCAATTATCACCCTAAAAGTAAATGGACTGAACTCACCAATAAAAAAAACACAGAGTAGCAGAATGGATCAAAAAACTAAACACAATCATATGCTGCCTCCAAGAGACACATCTCAGCTACAAGGACAAACAGACTCAAAGTGAAAGGGTGGAAATTGACACTCCAAGCAAATGGTATCCAGAGAAAATCAGGTGTAGTCATACTGATATCAGATGACACAGACTTCAGGACAAAAAAAGGTAACAAGAGACAAAGATTGACATTTCATAATGATGAAGGGGACTATACAACAAGAAGACATAACAGTCATCAATATTTATGCCCCCAATCAGGGAGCATTAAAATATACCAAGCAACTACTGACAGAACTAAAGGGAGAAATAGACCAAAACACAATTAGACTAGGGGACCTAAATACATCATTGACAGCTATGGATAGGTCATCCAAACAGAAAATAAACAAAGAAATAGCAGCCTTAAATGACAAATTAGATGAAATGGACACAATTGACATTTATAGAGCACTTCATCCTAAAACATCTGGCTATACATTTTTTTCTAGTGCACATGGAACATCTCAAGGATAGACCATATATTGGGACATAAAATCAGCCTCAGCAAATTTAAGAAGATTGAAATCATACCAAGCATATTCTCTGATCACAAGGCTTTGAAATTGGTATCAACTACAAAACAAAAGCAGGAAAAACCACAAATGTGTGGAGATTAAACAACGTACTTTTTTTAAATTTATTTATTTATTAGTTTCAGGTGTACAAGACAAGGTAATACTTAGATGTTCATCATTTATATCCCTCACACTGTGAACCCCCCTCCCCCCATCCACTATCCCTTCGACCTCACACTGAGCCATCACATTATATATATAAAATTATAAAACAATGTACTTTTAAAGAATGACTATATCAAAGAAGAAATAGGAGAGCTCAAAAGATACATAGATAGAAACAAATGACAATGAAAATACAAAATTTTTGGAACGCAGCTAAAGCAGTTTTAAGATGGAAATTTGTATCATTACAGGCCTATTTCAAGAAACAAGAAAAATCCCAAATAAATAACCTCATGTTACACCCTAGAGAACTAGAAAAAGAACAAGTGAAACCCAAGGTCAGCAGAAGAAAGGAAATAATAAAAATCAGAGCAAAACTAAATAAAATAGAGAACAAAAAGACAACAAAAAAGATTAATGTTACAAAGAGCTGGTTCTTTAAAAAGATTAATAAAATTGACAAACCCTTGGCTAGACTCACTAAGATAAAAAAAGACACTAATAAAATCAGAAATGAAAGAAGGGAAGTTATCACGAATGCCACAGAAATACAAAGGATCATCCAAGAATACTATGAAGGACTATATGCCACCAAATTCAATAACCTAGAAGAAATGGACAAGTTCTTAGAAACATATAGCCTTCCTGGGCTGAATCATGAATAATTGGAAAATATAAATAGACCAATCATCAGTAAGGAAATTGAATCAGTCATCAAAAACTTTCCCAGAGGCAAAAGTTCGGGACCAGATGGCTTCAGTAGTTAATCCTACCAAACCTTGAAAGAGGATCTAATACCTGTCCTACTCAAACTCTTCCAAAAAAACTGAAGAAGAGACAATACTCCCTAACTCATTATTAGGTAAACATTGCCCTGATACCAAAACCTGATAAGGACAACACAAAAAAAGTAAACTACAGACCAAAATCTCTGATGAACACTGATGCAAAAATCCTAAACAAAACTCTAGCAAATCGAATGCAACAATACATTAAAAAGATTATTCATCACGATCAAGTGGGGTTCATCCCAGGGGCACAAGAATGGTTCAATATATCGAAATCCATTAATGTGATACATCAAATAAACAAAACAAAAAACAAAAGTCATATGATTATATCAATTGATGCAGAGAAAATGTTTGACAAGAAACAACATACATTTATGATTAAAACACTTAATAAAATAGACATAGAAGGAAAATACCTTAACATAATAAAGGCCATATTATAACAAACCCTCAGCTAATATAATTAACGGTGAAAAACTGAAGCCCTTTGCTCTACATTCAGGAAAACGACAGGGCTGTCCCCTATCTCCTCTGCTTTTCAACATTGTGTTGGAAGTCCTCGCCAGGGCAATCAGGCAAGACAAAGAAATAAAAGGCATCCAAACTTGGAATGATGAAGTTAAATTGTCACTCTTTGCAGATGACATGATGTTATATACAGAAAACCCCAAAGACTCCACCAAAAGGCTATTAGAAACAATAAAGGAATACAGTAAAGTTGCCAGCTACAAAATCAATGTACATAAGTCCATTGCATTCCTATATACTAATAATGAAATGTGAGAACAAGAAATAAAAAAATTTCTTTTGCAATTGCAAAAAAAGAAGAAAATATCTAGGAATAAACTTAACCAAGGATGTGAAAGATCTATATGCTGAAAACTATGAGATATTTTTTAAAGAAATTGAAGAAGACACAAAGAAAAGGAAAGACATTCCATGCTCATGGATTGGAAGAATCAACATAGTTAAAAATGCCATATTACCCAAAGCAATACACAGATTTAATGCAATCCCCATCAAAATCCCAATGGCATTTTTTAAAGAAATAAAACAAAAAAATCATCAGATTTGTATGGAACTAAAAAAGACCCCCAATAGCCAAAGTAATCATAAGAAAAAAAAACAATACTGGAGGTATCACACTCCCTGACTTCAGTTTGTATTACAGGGCAACAATAATCAAAACAGCATGGTACTGGAAGAAAAACAGACACATAGACCAATGGCATAGAATTGAGAACTCAGAAATTAAACCACATAAATATGGAAAAATAATTTTTGACAAAGAAGCAAAACATACAATGGAAAAAAGACAGCCTCTTTAATAAATGGTGCTGGGAGAATTGGAAAGTCACGTTCAAAAGAATGAAACTGGACTGCTATCTGTCACCATATACTCAAATAAATTCAAAATGGATCAAAGACTTAAGCATAAGACCTGAAACAATAAACTGCATTGAAGAAAACATGGCTACTAAACTTATGGACTTTGGGATCAAAGAGCATTTTATGAATTTGACTCCAAAGGCAAGGGAAGTAAAAGCTAAAGTAAACGAATGGGACTATATGAAACTTAAAAGCTTCTGCACGGCAAAAGAAACCATCGACAAAATAAAGAGGCAACCGACTGAATGGGAGAAGATTTTTGCAAACAGTGTCTCTGATAAGGGGCTAATATCCAAAATATTGGATACAAGGAACTCATGCAACTCAACAACAAAAAAAACAAACAACGCAATTGAAAAATGGGCAGAGGACCTGAAGAGACATTTCTCCAAAGAAGAAATACAAATGGCAAATAGACATATGAAAAAATGCTCGACATCACTAATCATCAGAGAAATGCAAATGAAAACCACAATGAAATATCACCTCACCCCAGTTAGAATGGCTATCATCAACAAGACAAATAATAACAAGTGTTGGAGAGACTGTGGAGAAAAAGGAACCCTCATACACTGTTGGTGGGAATGCAGACTTGTGCAGCCGCTATGGATAGTAGTATTGAGGTTCCTCAAAAAATTAAGAATAGAATTACCATATGATCCAGCAATCCCTCTCCTGGGTATCTTCCCAAAAAATCTGAAAACATTTATACATAAAGACTAGTGTTCACTGCAGCTTTGTTTACGGTGGCCAAGACATGGAAACAACCAAAATGTCCTTCGATAGATGAATGGATAAAGAAGTGTGGTATATATACACAATGGAATATTTTTGGCAGTAAGAAAAGATGAAATAGGACCATTTGTGGCAACATGGATGGATGTTGAGATTATAATGCTAAGCGAAATAAGTCAGACAGAAAAATCAGAGAACAGTATGATTTCACTGATATGTGGTATATGTACCAAAAACAACAAAAGAACAAGACAAACAAATGAGAAACAAAAACTCATAGACTCAGACAATATTTACCCAGAGGGTAGAATATATGGTAATGGACGGAAAACTGACTCTGGGTGGTGAACACACAATGTGATTTATAGATGATGTAATACAGAATTGTGCATCTGAAATCTATGTAACTTTACTAACAATTGTCACCCCAATAAACTTTAATTTAAAAAGAAAAGAGAGAGAGAGACTGTTAGACAAAGCTGAAGGAAGAATTAGTAAATTGAAGATGAACATGAAGATATTATACAGAATACAGTACAGGAAGAGAAAAAGAGATAAAAATACATGGAGGATAAAATGTCCAACAAATATCAAACTAAAATTCTAGAAGGAATGGAGACTGCTATTAAAGAGACATTGTCTGAAAAATGACGTACCTAAGGTACTTAATACGTTAAGCTCCTCATAAATAGTACGATTTTCTTTTTAGTCTTATATTTATGCAATGCTGCAGCTCAAACACTATTAACCACAAGAGCTCAGAGATTTCTCTAGACCTTCTACAATGTGGTATATTCATGGAATATCATAACTGCAAAGAACCCTAGAGGTGACCTAATCATACAACTTAATGGATCAACCTGAGTTTTGATCCCAGCTCTGTCACTTATCAGCAAAGCATATTGCTTAACTCTCTCAGCTTCAATTTCTTCAGCCATAAAATAGGAATAAAAACAACTAATCTTTAAAAGAATTGCTGTCAAGATCAAAAGAAAAATGTATGTAAAACACTTAACATAGAGTCTGGCACAGAGTGAGCATCCAACAAATGAAAGATGTTGATATTTCTCACCATTAGTTTTCACTTTAAATAAGAAAAAAGAAGCCTGGAAAAGTTAAATACTTCCTGAAGATCACACAGTGTATTAGCAATAGACCAAGAATTAGAATCCAGCCCCCTCTCAATTCATATTCCTCTGCTTTTTCTGACACTTCACTGCCTCTCAAACACAGAGATTAGGGACCCTGTGGCTGCTTTTGAAAGTGCCAGAGGGTCGAAGATGTTTTCTCCCTGGCTTAAGATGACACATAATGTGTGAGAACACAATAAATTTTCAAGACATGCACAAATGAATATTTGACGATGAAATGATAGGTCTCTGGGGAAGACATTTCAAGCAGAGGAGTGAGGAGCAAATCCAACACTTCAAGAAAAGATCAATGGCAACTCTGCTTCACAGAGCGCTGAGGTGAACACAAGCACTGTCCCTGGCTCTGATGATCCCAGGGGATAAGCGCACTCAGGCATATTAGAGAGACAGGTGCCTAACCTGTGGCATATTGCAAGTAGACTTGAGCACAACTGGAAAAATCAGTCGATATCAATTTCACAGAGATTTGTGTGTTTAAGTAGCACACAAATCAAATTTGAAATTGTTTATTGTCAGAAGTAGAGTTTTTTTCTGTGACCAAGAGAGTCCGCAAATGTGATGTGATTTGTGCAACCAGGAGACCAAACAAATGCTGCCTAAAAGAGACTCACTTTAGGGCCGGCCCGGTGGCTCAGGCTGTTGGAGCTCCATGCTCCTAACTCTGAAGGCTGCCGGTTCGATTCCCACATGGGCCAATGAGCTCTCAACCACAAGGTTGCCAGTTCAATTCCTCGACTCCCACAAGAGATGGTGGGCAGCGCCCCCTGCAACTAAGATTGAACACGGTACCTTGAGCTGAGCTGCCGCTGAGCTCCCGGATGGCTCAGTTGGTTGGAATGGGTCCTCTCAACCACAAGGTTGCCAGTTCGACTCCCTGGTGGTCTGTGCCCCCTGCAACTAGCAACAGCAAGTGGACCTGGAGCTGAGCTGCACCCTCCACAACTAAGACTGAAAGGACAACAACTTGACTTGGGGGAAAAAAAAAAGGTCTGGAAGTACACACTGTTGCCCAATGGGGTCCTGTTCCCCTTCCCCAATAAAATAAAATTTTAAAAAAAGAGACTCACTTTAGATATAAGGACACACAGAGACTGAAAGAAATGATGGGAAAACTTTCATGCAAATGCTAACCAAAAGAAAGTAGGAGTAGCTATACTTATATCAGACAAAACAGACTTTGATACAAAGACTATAATAAAAGACAAAGAAGATTTGTTGCATAATGATAAAAGAGTCAATTTAACTAAAGGATTTAACACACAAATATTTATACACTCAACACAGGAACACCAAAATATATAATGCAAATATTAGCAGACCTAAAGGAAGAAATAGACAGTAACACAATAATAGGAGGGGACTTCAATACCCTACTTTGAAACAGATAGATCATCCAGACAGAAAATCAATAAGGAAACACATCATAAATTACATATTAGACCAGACAGAGGTACAGATATTTACAGACCATTTCATCAAAGAGCAGCAGTATACACATTCTACTCATGCCACATGGAACATTCTCCAGGATAGACCACATGTTAAGCCATAAAACAAGTCAATAAATTTGAGAAGATTCAAATCAAATAAAGCATCTTTTCTGACCACATGATATGAAACTAGAAATCAATTACAAAAGGAAAATGAAATTTCACAACTATGTGGAGATTAAACAACACACTCCTGAACAACCAATGGGTCAAAGAAGAAATCAAAAGTGAAATTTAAAAATATCTTGAGACAAATAAAAATGGAAATACAACATATCAAACATAGAATTGCTGCAAAAGCAGTTCTAAGTGGGAAGTTCACAGCGATAAATGTCTGTGTTAAGAAACAAGGAAGATCTCAAATAACCAAAATTTAAACCTCAGGAAACTAGAAAAGAAAAACAAACAAAATCCAAAGTTACTAGAAGGAAGGAAATAACAAAGATCAGATCAGAAATAAATGAAATAGAGACTAACAAGGCAATTAAAAAGATCAATGAAATTAAGAGCTGCTTTTATGAAAAGATAAATAAAATTGACAAAACTTTAACTAGATTAACTAAGAAAAAGACTCAAATAAATCAGAAATGTAAGAGGAGACATTACACTTGATAACACAGAAATACTAAGGATTATAAGAGACTACTATAAACAATTATATGCAAACAAATCAGATAGCCTGTAAAAAATGGATAAATTCCTAGAATCATACAACCTACCAAGACTGAATCAGGAAGAAAATCTGTACAGACCAATTACTAGTAAGGAGATTGAATCAGTCATCATAAACCTCCCAGAATGGGAGAATATATTTGCAAATCATATATTTGATAAGGGGTTAATATCCAGAATATGTAAAGAACTCCTACAACTCAACAATAAATCAAATAAGCTGTAAAAATGAGCAAAGGCCTTGAATAGACGTTTCTCCAAAGATGATATACAAATAGCCAATGAGCGTATAAAAATTATGCTCAACATCATTGATCATCTGAGAAATGCAAATCAAAACCACAATGAAAAATCACTTCACACCCTTAGGATAGCTACTACCAAAAATTTAAAAAAAAAAAAAAAAAAAAAAAAAAAAAACAGAAAATAACAAGTGCTGGCAAGGATGTGGAGAAACTGGAACCCTTGTGGCACTGTAAAATGGTGCAGCCGCTATGGAGTTTCCTCAAAACATTACAACTAGGACTGCCATAGGACCCAGCAGTCCCACTTCTGGGTATTTAACAACAACAACAAAAATTAAAAGAAAAAATTACAACTAGAACTACCATAGGACCCAGCAGTCCCACTTCTGGGTATTTAACAACAACAACAAAAATTGAAAGCAAGTTCTCAAAGAGACATTTGCACACCCATGTTCATAGCAGCACTACTGACAATCGTCAAGGGGTAGAATCTATCCACGTGTCCAACAGATGAATGGATAAACAAAATGTGGTGTAGACATATAATAAAGTGTTAATTCAGCCTTAAGAAAAGAAGGAGATCCTGTCACCTTCTAATATCATGTGTGGACCTTTATGAGGTCATTATTCTCAGTGAAATAAGCCAGTCACAGGAGGACAAATATGTGTGATCCCACTTACATCAGCAATTACAGTTGTCAGATTCAGTATGGTGGTCTCCAGAGGCTGGGGGCAAGGGTGAAGGGACTGCTTAACAAATATAAAGTTTGAGTTTTACAAGATGAAAAAGATCTGGAGGTCTGTTTAAAACCACATGAAGATGCTTACCACCACTGAACTGCACACTCAAAAATGGTTAAGATGCTACATTCTATAGTATGTTTTTTCATCACAATTTTTTTTAAGTGCAAGAGGAAGAGTCCAAATCAGAGTTATGCCCTCCGAAGACCCCACTGGCCCTACTGGTTCTGAAGAAGGAAGCACAGGCACAGACAGACTGGGGCTGGTCTCTGAGACTCGCTGGGGGCCAGTGGACACTGAGTGGAAGAGCTAAGAACATGTTTAACTGCCATCAACTCAAAAACACCTACTGAGTTCCCCTTGTGTGTCAGACAATGCATCAGGTGTCCCTTCTTCCCTGCCCTTGGAAAAGCCCTGGTGTCTATGTCGGCTCAGGCTGCTGTAACAAATACCACAGGCAGGGAGGGGCTCAACAACAGACACATTCCTCACAGTTCCGGAGGACAAGTCCAAGGTGAGTGTGCTTGCACGGCTGGTTCTGCCGAGAGTCCTCTTCCAGGCTACAGTCATGAGGCAGAGAGATGAGGCTCTGACCTCTCTCCTCGTATGAGGACACCAATCCCAGCATGGGGGCCCATCCTCATGGCTTCGTCTAAACCCAGTCACTTCCCAAAGGCCCCAGCTCCTGATACCACCACACTGGGATTATGCAACAATATTTCTAACTCCACTGGGTTGGATCTTTTGGTCCAAGACAACAACCCCCCCTCATAGGGTCAACATGAGAATGTTAAAGATAAAGAAGGTAATGAAGACAGGACAAGGTGTGAATCCAAGTGCCTACCTCCTCGCCCAAACAGGTATGCAGATCGTAAGGCCTGATCTATAACACTGTCTCAAGACACTTTCCTTTTGCACCCTCTCTTATGAAACCAGTAGAGTGTTTTGTTGTTGTTGTTGTTGTTGTTTTATCATTTGCCGTGCCTAGTGGTATCTTTCTGTTCTATGAAAACACTTACAAACACTCTGTAGTTCTGATGCTGAAGGTGACAGATGTGCCTCAGTCCAGCTCACTGTCTGGGCGGGGGCTCACTCTCAGTGAGGTGCCACATCTGCCTCACAGGCTTTTTATTTAAAAAGCGCTTTTCTGAGCCCTCCCCATGAGTCAGAATCTACACATGGGCCCAGGAATACGTTTTAAACAAGGTTACTGTGTTAATTTGCTCAGGCTGCCGTGACAAAGTTCCACAAACCAGGTGGCTTAGCACAACAAAAAGTTGTCGCCTCACAGTTCTACATCTGGAAGTCTGAAGTCAGTGTGCCAGCAGGGCTGGGTTCCCTCCGACAGCTCTGGAGAGACGCTGGCCTCGGCTTCTAGGTACGTCCCCCCAGTCTCTGCCTCCATCGCCACATGACCATCTTCCCTCCACATGACTTTTTCCCTATGTCGTGTCCAGATTTCCCTCTGAGAAGGACACCAGTCACTATATTAGGGCCCACCCTCATCCAGTTATCACCTCATCACCTCATCCTAACTTGATCACATCTGCAAAGACCCTAGTTCCAATGTAACTGAGGTTCAGATATCAACACATACTTTGGGGGAACACAATTCAACCCATGAAAGTTCCCAAGTGAGTTTTATGCACATGAAACATGGAGCCTCTAGGAACTTTGGTGGCAGATCCCATAAAAGGACCATTAAGGCACAAGTCTCCCACAGCTATACAGCACCTGACAGGCTGGGGCTCTGCTTACCGGTGTGACCCTGGGGGACAATCAGAGGGCAGGAGGTAAACCTCTGGGAACTCTCTCTGTGGAACACTCAATTGGGCCTGGGGCCCCACCTTGCAGATCAACCCACCCAGCTTTCCAGCAGTGTGCCTCATTCAGTTTTCTAAAGGAAGGGTCACAAAAAAATCCATCAGAAAAGACATCTTAAGTTCACCTTAAGACTGAAACCAGAGGCAGACCTCTTCCTCACAATGAAAGCTGCCTGCACTATGGATCTTAGTTTGCAAGTCTACCTGTCGCACAGACTAACGTGGACCCCTCGTCTGTGTGTACAATAACAGGTTCAGGGAGTGAATGATTTTTCAGGCTCTGGCATCAAATCAGCACTTACTAAGAGACCTTAGACCATGTGCACAAGCCTCGGTGTCCCCAACTGTGAAATGGGTATGACGACAGTACTATCTGCTAGCTTAAATGAGATAATACGCGGAAAGCTCTTGTCACATCATCAACGTTTAATCCACATGAGTTTTTCTTTCTATGCCCGTTATCACCATAGCTGACACACTTATGAGAACTTGACTTTGGGAGCTCCAGCACTTGGCACCATTCCTCCATATGACCATGTAACTTGAAACCAATAAATGTTCTGAGCCAAAACTCTCCTCTGGTGTCAATGAATCAAGTCAAAACAATCCTGTGGCTACAAAGTGTGTTTTGGAGAAGACTACTTGATAAACCAAAGCACTAATATGTCTCCTTGGGGACGAGGGAGGAATGGCTGGGTCTTGGACCACATATTAATTTTACTCTCAATCTCCTACTTAGAATTGTTATTTATTGAAAAGTTTTATTAAATGTCCCATGAAATGTGATATGATTTACTCACACATATTAAAATAAAATAGCAACATTTCTTTTTTAAAAAAGAGACTCCTCAGGGTCTCTCTCCTCCCCCAAATCAGTAGAACCCAATGAATACATTGCCAGGTTAAAAGGAAGAAGTCGGAATAAAACAGAAAATTGCCAGTTGTGATCAATAAACATGAAGTTGCAAAGGTTTGGGGTTTATTTTCCTACCTGAAATCTCGTGGGTCAGACATTTGTGAAATTCATTTAGAATGAAAGTGGAAGCAGCCCTTGGCATTTCCCACAGAGGCTGCTGTGGGTGCTATTACTGTGTTGACTCAGCATACCACCAGTCACATCAAACTTGATTCGTGAGACGAAGAGCCAAGGTCTTCCAGAAGCCTTGTGTCTCATCCTTTTAACGCTGCCATCCACGTCATGGCACCGTAACCTCTGGCATCAGAACAACATGACAAGACAGGAATCATGTCTTTCTTGAGCAGAGGCATCACCTCTGCTCCCTACCCACATTCGATGACCCACTTTCTGTCAGAGCCAGATGAAAGCTGGTTACACAACACCCAGACGTGTATTTCATGGTGGGTGTCTGCCACAGGCCATGCCCCTGATGGAACCGAGGCTGCTCGCAGTGCTGATGTTCTGCGGGCTCACAAGTGGGTTAAATGGCTGCTCGGCCAGCTCTCCAGTCCACGGCGCATGCTGGGCTGCAGGCAAGCAGAGCAGGGGTGTGGGTTTCCCGCCATTTTAAGTTTATCACAGTATGCTGAGCAGGCCATATGTGAAGTCAATACCAATAGTGGTCCTGGAGACAGAGACGGGCAGCAGTGCTGTGAGCGTCAACCTCCCCACCCTTGCTGCCTGCTACCTATGTCCCTGCCCCCACCCGCCTCAACTCAGTGACCCTGGGACAGCTACAGAGACCCTGTTCTAATTTGCCATGATTCAGGCAAACACGCAAATGGTGCAGAATCCACGGAAGGAAATCCACTTGGAAGCATTTCTGTGCGTGCTATATGCCAGGTATCGATTCTGTTGAGTCATGGGTATCCAAGCGAACAAGCAGCTGTCACCATCATGCCACAGTGCATTACAGGGGGGCGTGGGTGAGCCTCAGAGCACAGAGGAACCAGAAAAGGAGAAGGAATGGGTGTAGGGAGAGAGATGAAGCTGGAACTGAGACCCGAGGAGGGCAGCAGCATGGTATCCAACCCAGGGCAGGCGGCAGAGGGGCTCAGGATGGGGGTGGGGGCTGCACAGAGACCTCAGGGTGCTCCCAGTGCCAGAGCAGAGCGGGCTCACACCTCCCCAAGGAGTGTGAACATGGCCCTGAAGACAGTGGAGAGTTTACTCAAGACAGGGGCCACACTGTCATAGAAAACTCCCAAGCACTGAGGGCAAGTCAGAGGAAGGGGACAGAGGGTGTCAGGTCGTCCTGAGGCCAGTGTGGGCAGACAGGGCTGAGTTCTGGAGAAACTTGGGTGAGCTCCTGGGGACCAGCTGGATGTGCAGTGAGCATCCTGCTAAGCTCTGGGGGTTAAAGGTGACTGGGTAATATTTAAGCAGGAGGTGACCACGTCCACATCACTGTTTTCCTGTTTTGAGGAGCTTCAGGACGTGGTCTGTGAGAGGGAGGCAGAAATGCTTACAAATTCCAGCAATGGTCCCAACGCTTCCCACATGCAGCACATATAAATATTGTCTCTGCTGTGCAGCTGTTCCTTCCAGCACCTGGCTCTGTTTGTCACCCTCCCCCCTGCAGAGTCAGCCTCTGCCTCCGCTTTCTTCTGGCTGCCCCGAGCTCAGCGGCTTTCCTCCAGGCTATGTTGTGAGACCTGAGTGGCAGGGGGGCTGAGGGCTGGTCCTCTGCCTGCCTCGCCCTCTGCCCCTCGTTCAGGCCCTGCTCTGTCCTGCAGGGAATGACTTCTCCCACCAGTCCCCAAACACAGGACCCACTAAAGCTGTGACCACAGATGCTGACCCACACTAACTGACAGGTTCACGGGTCCCTGTGCTTTGCTAATATGTGTAGCTTTAGTTGTTGGTGCAGCTGGAGTAGAGCCTAATGGTCAGGTCCATTCCCTCGGGCAACACCTACTGAGTGCATGTCGTCACCCTGGTACAGGGTCTGCAGGATGCAGAGAGATGCATCGGACCGTGTGCAGGGGTGGGGACTAAGGCCTCCACAAAGGGCTGTGAGACACGAGGCAGCGAGAGGCTCTGGTG
This sequence comes from Rhinolophus hipposideros, assembly GCF_964194185.1. Lineage (NCBI taxonomy): Eukaryota > Metazoa > Chordata > Mammalia > Chiroptera > Rhinolophidae > Rhinolophus > Rhinolophus hipposideros. Next base: position 1,391,164 of record NC_138050.1, read on the forward strand.
GGCAGGGGAGAACTGCCCAGCACAGACATCAGCCCATGGGCAGCGGGCACACTGCTAATCACTGATGTGCAATTTTCAGTGGCCACATGTTCAGAAACTTTCAAAAGCAGTGTGCAGCCAGGAATAGTGTGAAATCAGCCGTGATGAGAGTGTTTACACCATGGAAATCAACGAACCCTGCACACTGGGCCTCCCCATCCCTCCTCTCACCCACCCCCACCCCCTTCTTCTCTCTAGTTCTGGGTGCAGCAGGGAGACTCCAGGATGGCAGCTAACACCAGAATGGAGGCTGGCAGAGTCTGTGCCAAACCTGGGGTGCTTAAAGCTTGATTCTGTGAACGGCAGAAGATTGGGATGTGGGGGACCGTCTAGCTTCTTGCCCCTTTAACTTCAACCATAGAAGTGGGCATTCCATGCCCTGCGATGGATGCGGAATAAGGCATGACTGCAAGGGGTTAGGCTGCTGCATCACAGTGCAAGAGGAAACGGGACCAAGGTGGGAAGGAGGGCCCAGCCAGGGCCTCTGCCTGAGCCTCAGTCTATGCCTCGGTTTCCCCATCTGTAAGATGAGGTGCTGTCATCAGCTCAAGGACCTTCAGAACTAACCAATATAATGCCTGGAGCACCACGTCCACCAGAGCAGAGGAAGTCCTTACCAGAGATCAGGAGAATGTCAGGCAGCCCCTCCTCTCTGAAAATCCCAGTCATTCTTATGCCATGACAAGACTGGACTTCCAAATGTTCCCTAACCAAGAGCCCCAAAGCATCTCAACCTCAGATCCTCCTGGGAAAGTCATGAGAGCACAGACGCAGATGTCCTGAGGAGAACCCTTAGAAGCTCCCTGGGGCTCCAGGTGCAGGTCAGTATGACCCCTGAAGGGGGGTGGGTAGTGGAAGGTGCTAGGTGGGGATGGTCCTTTTATTTAGAGGGTTTAAATCTGGGACTTGGGAGAGCTTTGCAATAAACGTGTGTGCCTCTTCACAAAGTAGTGTAAACCAATAACAGACTCCAATTAATGCTATTTTTAAAAGGCTTTAAACAAATTTTTCAATGCAAAATAACCCACTGGAGCAGAGTTAATTCATTTTATGGGACAGCTGAACCTCTAGGGCCCCAAGAACCACACTCAGCCAGGAAAGGGAGCCACGTCTGCCATCACATACCGTGTTTCCCTGAAAACAAGACCGGATCTTATGTTAATTTTTGCTCCAAAAGACACATTAGGAGTTATGCTCAGGGGATGTCATCCTGAAAAATCACACTAGGGCTTATTTTCTGGTTAGGTCTTATTTTCAGGGAAACATGGTAACAACTACCGTGTTTCCCTGAAAATAAGACCTAGTTAAACAATCAACTTTAATGTGTCTTTTGGAGCAAAAATTAATATAAGACCTGGTATTATATTATATATTACATTATATTATATTATACGTGGTATTATATTATTATTATATTGTATTGTATTATATTATACCCGGTCTTATATTATAGTAAAATAAGATCGGGTCTTATATTAATTTTTGCTCCAAAAGATGCATTAGAGCTGATTGTCTGGCTAGGTCTTATTTCCAGGGAAACACGGTAACCTGAGAGGTGAGACCCATAGGTCCAGGACATGGTCCTGACCAACAGGACATTGTCGTGGAGCTTCCTTCGCTTGAGGAGCGTGGCTGGCATTGTCCGGAGAGAACTTCCTGTGTTCTTCAGCATGTAGGCTTCATGGACCCAAACAAGCCCTTCCTCTGAGCCTCCCCGACCTGCTGACCCTGAGATAAGTTCTGTGGATGTGTTTCCCTGATAAGTTAATGTTACAGGCTTCACACCGGTGACCTCAAACCTACACTGAAATCAACAGCGGTTCAAGCTCCATAGCTCCATTCGCTGCCTTTTAATTAAAATTCCAAGTTGGTGTTCTGTTTTCAAGGGACCCATGATGCGCGGCATGCTGCTGGGTGGGGACACCTGGCTGCAGGTTCACACCCCAAAGCTGGGGTCAGCCCGTTGCAGCAGGTAGCAAGCACTTCCAACAACTTTCGGAGCGTTTTCCAGACGTAAATAGCCTCCAGGGCACGATCCACCCCAGCAAGAGCAGCGCGAAGCTGGGCGGCTGCTGGCAGATGGCTGCCTTCCGTGGGAGTGGCTAGGCAGGCCACACAGCGGGGCAGGGCTGCTCCAGCTGTATTTAACATGCGCTTTATCAGACTGCAAATAGTGCTCTTTAGAAGAGCCACATAAATCAGAGGAGGGACGATCACTGCAATTTATGGAGCCAATCACTGTGATGCAAACCTGCGTAAGCCCCTGCCGTCCCACCTATTGTCCTGGTTAACAAGTGTGGTTACTAAGCACACTCCCTCCCAGAGAAAACCATCCTCCCAGAGGAGCCGCTGGCACGACAGCCCCTCCCAGAATCGGAGAGGAAAGAGCCCTATCAGCCAGCAGGCTCCCGGGATTTTTTACCGGATTCTCAATTCTATGTCATTTTGTTCTTTCTCATAGCAGAATCATTAAATATAGAAGCAAATGTGATTTCACATTTACTCCTCAGCAGAATTTCCCATAAAGCCATGGCACCAGAGACTTGTCTGTTGGTCCTGGTTCTGAGGTCAGTTGGTTGGAAAGCTCATTTTAAGACTGAATGTGAATGAAGGACAGCAAGCTGGTCCACGTGAGAAGCAGTCTGGCCAGGCATGTGTCCCTGGAAAGGAGGACAGACTGACCATGACTCTACCTGCTCCTGGCTCCTCATGGAGCCACTGGTTCTGCAGCTGACACACAGTGACAAGGACGCAAGCAGACCCAGTACCAGCTCAATCACTGACGGTGTGGCTGTAAACAAAACCCTCCAGCTCACAGCCTCTGTGTCCTCACGTGTCAGATGCAGGTAATCAGAACAGCTGCCAAGAGTTTTTAGGAAAATAAAAGGAAGAAATTCAGGTCCAGGCTCTTACCTCGAACCTGGCACGTAGTAAGTGCTCAGGAGATGTTAGCTATTATCATGCTAGATGCTGGTGACTCCCCAAAGGAAAAAAGGGTAATGGAAATGGGGCCAGATTGAGGATGCTGACTTTTGAGCTATGCCTGACGTCCTCACAGCCAGAGGACACCGCACAGAGTGGACCACAACCAGCTGTGCTCCTCCTGACACTGGGAGAACCATGGCTCACAGCAGTATGAATAGAGGGCCTCCCGAGCCTGAAGCATTTCGTGAGCAGGCATCACGCCTGTGACTTTGTCTTCCATCTTACAAAACGGGATGCAGTCTTCAGGCCTCTGGTGAACGATTACAATGAAATAAACCCAGTCCACTAATTGACTGATCTTCATGTGGCTTGTTTCCATTTGTCATGGTAAAAACGTGGATATTATTCATGGCACACAATTTTCAGAAATAAACTGAGCCTGAGGAGGTGTCAGTGCAATTGGGACAAGCAAAGGCCTTTTGTGTTTTGAATAATAACACAAAGAGACTCAAAACGTTTTTCTCCCACCTTAAAACTTAGCATGTTTTAACCACTTCAGAACACACTTACAGCAAGCTGTAGCTGTTGAATGAAACAGTGCTGAGTAGTAGTGAGAAGAAGGGTTCTTTGTCGACAGTAGGCAGAACTGATATGCTAAGATCTAAGGAAAGAGGATGAGGGTGCCTGAGCTCCCACAGGACAGTGGGACTGGCTGGTATGGGAAGGAACATGGATGGTAGAGGCCACCCTACAACCCTAACTCTTCGCTTTGTGCTGTGTGAGTCACTCTGAGCAAATCACGTAACCTCTGCAAGCTTTAGTTTCGTTATCTGTAAAATTGCCAATAATGAAGCCTAATGCCAAGGTTTCTGTGGGATTAAATGAGGGAACACATTTAACAGAGCTGGCACTTAGTCGACATGGGTATAGAAGTGCTTCCTCGCTGGGGAACAGGCTGGAGTCCACCCGGTGAGTGAGGAATTTAGAGCGAGGCCAATCACAGGTGTGTCTGCTTCATCTGCACCCCAGATCTTCACACAGATGAACTTGGATTATTAAGAACATCAAAGCAGTACCTGAACCACTTCTGCCCTTACCACTCTACGAAATTCTGCAAAACCTTCTAATCTGCACAGCAGTGGCCTTTGGCCGTGATTCCCTCTCCTCCCTTCTCTGCAGCATTTGACTCTGGCTGGTTTCCAGCTTGAAATTCTTTGTCCTTTGGTTCCTGTGCTGCACTGCTGCTCCAGGTTTTCCCCCACCTGTCCAATGCTCCCCCTCCACGTCTGCATTACGGCCTCCACTTGTCCTTCTGCCCAACATGCTTAGACCTCTTCTCTATTGTCCCCCCTCAGACTCAGGCATTTCTATGGCACCAACTCTCTGTAAAACCATGGCTCCCATATCTGTATCTGTGGCCCTGACAAGTTTTCCAAACTCTGCAATGAGGCTGAACACCCACATATCTGCAGGGGCTGGGCAGGTAATACAAACAACAGGCTGCACTAGAGGTAACAGGGAGTAGCACGCACTCCACTCCCAATTCTAGCCAGTTGTCTGGCAAGAATGAGGGCTCAGTGATTCTAAATCTTAAGATTTTCCTAAAGTCAGATATGCAGATTTTAATAAGCAATTAATTAACAATTCAACATTTTAATTGTGCAGGCTGACCCATTCAAGGCAATCAAAATGCACCTGAAGGTCCATGAATGTGCCATGTTATTCTTAACGACTCATTTTAAGCCTCACTGGAACCTCAAATTTAACATATTCAAACCCACCACCATCTTCCCTAAACCAGCTACTCTTACCGCTCTTTAATTCAAACACTGCCGATCCCGTTCTCCCAGCACCTGGCTTTGAAGCCATCAGTCATCATCTTCAATGTTTTCTTCACTTTCTTCTCAACTGACCAGCTCTCTGCTATGTTATCTTTGCAATGAGCCTTGAATGTCTACCCTCCTCTCTATTCCCAATGGCAAATTAATTCCCCACCACAGTGTTGCAGCAGACATATTGGTCTCCCCACATTTATCCATCTATGCACTACTGACAGATCAATCTTCCCAAAATCCTGCTGTTCACATAACTCCCTCCATAACTCCCTCCTCAAAGCTTCACAGCTTCCCACAGCCTTGGAAGTTTGGTGTCCTCCTCAACTCAGCATTCAAGGCTCCACACAACCTAGGGCCGATGCCACTAGGTGTCCTTCAGCAGCCCTGCTGTCCTCCTTCTGTGGTACAGGAGGTTTGCTTGCAATGTGGACACCTGAAATAATGAGTACATTGCTCAGGATCCCATGCAGCGAGGTGTGGTCATGTGCCTAAGCCCAGCCAATGGAATGAATGGAAGCTCTACATAGTAGTTTCTAAGATCCCTCTCTAAGAGATAAGAACACACATGCCCTTCACCCCCTTCTTCATTCCGTTCTCCATCCTGATGTCTAGAATGTGATACTATAATCTTGGACCATCAACTAAAGGCACACACTGTGGAGTAACAAGAAAGAAGGAACCTGGGTCCTGACACAGGGAGGTTCATAGCAGCCCTGGAGACCACTGGAGTGTACATATTTATGCATTGTTTAAGCTGTTATCACGTTCAGTTTTCTGCCACTCTCAGCCAAACCTAATCTTCACTAATACAGATCCCACCTAACATACCTCTCCCCACTGTCCTGACCTTATCTCGTCCATCACTCAAACCAGTTACATGTTGTTCCCCAACACACATCTACTTTCGTACCTCTCCACCTTCTCTCACACTGCACCTGATTGCTTTTCTATTGTTGAAACGCTATCCCTCTCTCAAGACCCACCTCAACTCTCATATTTCACTTCCATAAAATCATTCCTCATCCCCGCAACAGCATGTGATTTCTCTAAGTCCCACCAGCATTTCATTTATTCCTTTCACATTATATTTATCAAAATACATACATGCACACACCCACATGCACTCACACCCATGCACTCACACACACATGCATGCAAACACATGCACACATTCATGCATGTACACAATACATCCATGCACACCCACATGCATGCACTCATGCATGCACACACAGCACATGTATACGTGTGTGCACAACATACCCACACACCTGAATGCACAGGTGCATGCATGCACATGCACACTCACACATGCATGCACATGTATGCAGGTAACACATATCCACACATACATACATGCACATGCATGGATGCATGCACACAACACATGCCTGCACACATACCTGCATGCATAACACACAAACACAATGCATGTATGCACCTATAACCATGTAACACGTGTACATGTGTGTGCACATACATGCACATGTATGCATGTGCACATGCATGCACACACACATGCATGCACACATGCACACTGCCAGCATTATGCCCAAGCATTGCTGGTCCTATGACACTGAACAGAATGGGCCCGTGATACAACCTGTCTAAATGAATTGAGAAAACATCACCCGTAAGAGAACAAATGGTTGAGAACTGTGTGTCACCTCCCAGGTCTTGGGATGCCTGGGGACAGGGCAGTTTTGTGGGCAGACTCTGTACACCTCCCCTGAGCTGTTGTTTGAGGCACCAGCTGATAGAGCCATCTTTACCTCACTTCTTAGACCCACGTCACCCCCAAATCTAGGGGCCAAACAATCACATCACACCCCGACTGTATCCCTCTGCCTTGCTTCTTTCCAACCCACCCCTGGCCAAGGGCAGCCCCAGCATGTATCACATAGTTAGTGGGCCACTTGACTTTATATTTGATCAGAAACATATTTTAAAACTTTCAATTTGGGCATAGCCGCTATTGCACCCAAGTGCCACAAACCCTTCTAGATTTTTCTTTTGGAACCTGTCTCTGAGTGACAATAAGAATAGCTTGGCTTGGCAGAGGGTCCAGGTTAGGATGACATGACATATGGCCCTTTTGGACACAAGCCACACTGTCAGATTATCCAGGAGGCTGGTTCTTGTGCCTGTGAGCTGCTTACCTGAGAACCCTATTACCTCCTCACCACAGACCTCTGACAAAGGATGACATTTGAGTATAAATAGCAAAGAAAGGAGTTGGAAGAGAAGACAGAAACATCCCCTGTCCAAGCGCCAGGCCACTCCAAGACTGAGCCTTCAGGGAGGCAGTGCCCACTTCCGAGTGAGCCCATTGTTTCTCTCCTGAGCGACATATGTTCTCTTGGGCCCCTCACAGCTCTTCAGCCGGCTGTGCATGAGGTTTGCACCATCTCTGAAAAGACAGGCTTCTTACCCGGCTTCTGCCCCCAACTGCATGTCTTAGGGTTTCTAAGCACAGTTGAGCATTGAGAGAGCACACAGACATGAGGAAGAGTGTATCCACATCCCAGGCTGGATGCAAGAGATTCCTGAACAGGGAGGATGAGGCTAAGCAGGGAGGGAGGGACAGGGGAAGGAAGCAGAGAATGGGAGACCTTGGTCTCCGTAAGTTGAAAGGCAAGCTTCCCCCTACGGCACCTGAAGGTCTTCGTGCCCCTGGCTCCCTGTCTGCTCCTGGCCATTGAGCCCACTGTCACTGCTGACACAGACAGCATTTCTCTGGGTGCTTCAGACAAAGACCTTGGCTTGGACCTTGGGTTGTTGTTTCTTAACCGGTCCTTTGCTTTTACTATGTTTTCTATTCTGTGTTCTACTTTAAGTCTTTATTACTATTCACTTATCATTTCATCTTTTACTTACTTTGTTTTAGTGGGAACAAGAAGCAACTGCTTACAGTCTCAGGCACCATAGGGTGGTGCCTGTAAAATGTATTAGACCCAGGTCAACAAGCCTTTTCTGCGAAAGGCCAGGTAGGACGTGTGCTTAGACTTCAGGCCATGTGGTGTCTGTCACAACCCCCTGCTGTAGTAGTTGTAATGTAAGAGCAGCCATAGACAATACATAAACAAATGAGCAGGTCTGGTTTTCCAATAAAACTTTATTTATAAAAACAGTCAGCAAGCAGATTGGAACTGAGCTATAGTTTGCCAACTCCTGCCTTAGATACAGAGCTGAGCCAGAAATGGAGAACCCAAGAAATGAGCAAGTGAGGGAACTCATGTCATCAGCCTTTCACCAGACACACACTCCTGTTCCCAACTTTCTGAGACTCACGGAATCTCTTTGCTCACATCTAAGCCTCTTAGGAACCATATTTTTTGATCTTCAGTTATCACCCAGAACCCTACCAGTCAGACCATGGACTGGCCCGTTTCACTCTCATCCATTACCAGCACGGACCCCACACATGTCCTAGTTTTCATTTCCACCCAACGCCAGACCATGGGTCTATTTCTGGACAAAATACTAATGGGAGCATGAAAGGACACAGCAATAAAATGTTCCCCATGGTATCACAAAAGAAGACACAAAGGTGACATGTGAGCCAGGTCTTTGCCAGGCACAGAAGGAAAAAAGTAAATTCCAGGTAAAAGAAATTACTAAATAGAAAACCAACATGATAAGATTTTGATTTTTGAAAGATAAATGACTGCAATATGGAAGGACAGAAGAGGATGGGAGCAGAGGCAAGGAGACAAAACAATGGGCTATTACAAGAGCCCAGGCAAATTAGGATGAAACCCCAGTGAAAGCAGGAGCAGTAGAGCTGCTGTTACAAACTCCATGTTTGTCTCCTGGACTCTGTTTGTATCTCCCCAAAATTCATGTGTTGAAATATTAACCCCCAATGTTCTGGTTATTAGATGGCAGGGTCTTTGGGAGGTGATTAGGTCATGAGGATGGCTCCCTCATAATCGGATCAGTGTCCTTATAAGAAGAGATTAGAAGGTTTGCTTCCTGTCTGCTCTCTCCACCACGTCAGAGAGAACAAAATGAGAGTCAAGAGGCCAGCAGTCTACAAACCAGTGAGAGGACTCTCACCCAACACTCATCTTCCGGCACCTTGATCTTGGACTTTCCAACCTCCAGAACTGTGAGAAATAAATGTTTGCTGTTTAAGCCACCCAGTCCATGGTGTTTTGTTATAGCAGCCAAACTAAAAGAGCTGGAAAGTTATTTAATGTGAACACTTTCTACCCTAATATTAAAGGAATTAGTAGGGGTGGTGGGAGAGAAGAAAAGAGGTTTAAAAATAGGTTAGACATCTCTAAATTTAGGAGGTAGCTTACAGATGTCCATGTGTGTCTTACTTTAATTGGTGGTATATTAAATAATGCTAGATTTTCCAATCAATAGAATCTTGTATTTTATGTAATATGGTGAACATGTTCAAAACACAATAGAAAATGAAATGATTCATGTTAGTACAGAGAAAGCAAAACCATGGTTGGTGTGTGCTGTTAATCAGATTTTTTAATCTTTTATCTTAAGGAAGCTTTTAGAGATGATCAAGTGCTTCCTTTACAAAAAGCTAATCAAACTCAGTGCAGGGGTTTCTGGAGGGACCACAAAGGGCTGTGTAGCTCACTTGGTGGTGATTCGGCAGCAGTGTAAAAGAACACATCAAAATCAAAGAATAAAAACCGAAGAGACTTCTGCAAAAACAGAATGGAATTCTTGAAAAGAAACTTACCTAAGAAATGAAAGAAAATATATAAAAAAGAAAATATGACAGCAAGAGGTATGGAAGTTTAGTTCAGGAATTTAGCAAGCAGGTAAATTCAGTACCTGACTGAATTCATGTGACTCATGACCAATCAACTCTATGCTCTGAGTTTAGTCAAATAGGTCTTTTGTTGTTGTTCAAACCGGATTGTGTGAGTTATCTAATAAACAGTGTGTCATGTGAACATGTTAACTGCCTGAGTCTGCAAGAGTGCTAGGAACCTTGAAAGGGGCCTAGGCACAAGAAACACAAACCTGTCTGAAAAGGGATTGCTTTCCTGTTTCCTGGCTGTACTTCTAGACGAACGTAGCCACCTCCTGACTACGATACCTGACTCCGGTCATGTCTGCTCCAATGCTTCCTAGCTTAGCCACACTGCTTCTTAAGGACGACTTTCATGTTGCTCTCATATGCCAAAACCCTCATGGCTCCCTAGTGTGTCACAAGTATTGTCCAAACATTTCTGCTTGATGGATACAGCCCCTGAACAGGTGGGTATGGTTGACGCTACTTCCCACTGCTCCTCTCCTGTGTCTTCTGCTACCAAAAGCTAATTTCAGCCCATCCTCTGTGGACTTCTTTGAAACACTCCTTTAAAACTCCTGCCCACCAAGTTCCACTCTTTCGTAGAGGCTTCCGCAGCTGCAGTCACTGGGTCAGCCAAGGTTCCTGCCACACCTGGAGTTCCCCTAGGACGAAAACCTTTGTGTCCCCGATCCTGGTGACGCATATTTCAAGGGGCTCCTTCTGCAAACATGACCACGTTCTATATGCTTTGGTCAAAGCTGATTGGGTGAGTGTGAGCTCCTAAACTAGGCCAGACAGTCAACAGACTGGCCAGAGGCCGATGACTTTGCAAGGTGCAAAAACTGCTTAAATAAGGATAATGAAGTGTAGGTAGACCAGTGAGACCCTCTCTCTTGGAAATCTTAACAATATGAGGAGAGGGAGGGTGGAGAAGACGAGAAGGGGGGAGAGAGGAAGAGGAATTGACAGATCAAGAGAGAGAGAGAGAGAGAGAGAGAGAGAGAGAGAGAGAGAGAGAGAGAGAGAGAACTTAATATCAGTGACTGGTCAAGTTATGTTAACAGTAGAGTCTTAGACAAGAATCAGAATTCCTGCTGCTTCCAGGCCACAAGTTTGCCTATTACTGGAGCAGCTTGGGTCCAGTACAACTTCACAAGTCCAGTTTCTACAGAGCAGGTCTCACTGAATTTGTTTTCTCTCAGAAACCTGTCTTTATACCTTTCCCTGGAACCATGTACAGTCTGAAGGAGTCCTGAGATTGCCATCGCCCATATATGTCCATAGGGGTTACAGAATGAGTATTAATTCCACAAAAGAACCTGATGCACAGAGTGACCTTCATCAGTCTCTGTTCCCTGAACATGTACAATATTTCTAGCCTGAACCATACAATTTGGCACTTACACATGTCTTCTCAAGGTCACTAATTTTGCGTATGGTTTAATTTTGCTTCCCAACTGATCACACACTTCCTCAGGGCAGGATCATGGCTCCTGTTTCTTTTATCTCTCATGCCCTGTATGACCTTGACTAAGTAATTTAACCTCTCCAAGTATCAGTATTGTCATTTTCAAAACTGGCATAACAATAGTACCTACTTTAAAGATTGTGAAGAATACATAAGAACATATCTATAAAGTGCTGGGCATAGTTCCTGGCACATGAGTGTTCAGTAAGTGCTGGTGGAGGTAGTGATGGCAGTGGTGGTAAGGCTGGTGACGGTGGTACTGATGCTGATGGTAGTGATGCTGTTGTTGGTGGTGGTACTGATGATAGTGATGTTGCTAATAATGGTGATGGTGGTGGTGATTGTGGCACTGGTGCTGATGGTGGTAGTGGTGGTGGTGAGAGTGGTGGTGGTGAGAGCGGTGGAGGTGGTGGTGCTGATTGTTGCGATGATGATAATGATTGTGATGGTGGTGGTGGTTGTGATTGTTGGTGGTGATGGTGGTGGTGCTGATGGTAGTGATGCTGGTGTTGATGGTGGCAGTGATGGCTATGATGGTGATTGTGGTGCTGGTGCTGATGGTAGTGATGGTGGTGGTGGTGGTGGTGGTGGTGATGGTGATGGCAGTGGTGTTGGTGATGGTGATTGTGATAGTGGTGCTGGTAGTAGTGATGTTGGTGGTGCTGATGGCAGTACATAGTACACACCATACAGTTTTGAATATATGGTAAATAATTTAGGAATATCCACTGATATGTGACTATATGAGTTATAAAAGAGAATAAGAGGTAGAAATAAACAGAAGTGAAAACTAACATTTGTGAAGCACCTGCTCAGATATCAAGCACAGTGAAAAAATATATTATCTCAACTTATACCTCACAACAACTCATTGGCAGGAATTCTAACTTAAAAGATGAGAAAAATTAGGATCATATAAATTAAATGACTTGCCCAATTTTACAAAACTAATTAATGGCACGGCCTGGGTTCAAGATGGCGTGATAGCAGTAGCGGGAACATTTTCCGTTGTGCAGTGCTGTGGCACAGACAAGCCTGTGAGAAACTGACAGACAGCCCCCAGGGAAGCCCGCAGTGTTTTTCCAAGGCAATAATGGCTTCAAAGTACAGACTTAATTTCTTCAAAAAGGCCACACTTATGCACACTAAACAAACCATTTGTACCCTAGTTTTTCCCATTGAACTCCATTTTCCATATACATGATTGAGTCTTAAGTAAGTAGGAGAAATAAAGTTGAATTACTCCATTTCAACTCTGACCTAAAAAGGAGGAGGAAAAGGAAAAGTGAGGCATCAAGAAGCGGAGCTACTGCAGGTGGCAATTAGCCATTACGATCCACTTCAAGTAAAACTCCTTCTAGAAATGTCCTCAGAGACTGGCTAATTCTACCCCTCGAAGTTAAAATTTAAAAGGTCTGCTGTTGGGGCCTGTCTTACTGAGCTTTGGCATTCTGACTGTAGTTCAGGTAACTCTCGAAGCTGCTTTCTGGGCAATGAGTTGAGGGAGGAGGGGGAGTGATGACATTTATTAAGTGCCCACTACCTCCAGAAAATTAGCCTTCACTCACTCATTTGAAGACTTCATTGGTCCTCTGAGATTCCACAATTTGTCAGGATGAGGCAGTGAGGTCCAGACAGTGCTGGCAGTGATGCCTCAGTGCATCACCGCTGACACTGTACTTCATCCCAGCATGCTCTGCAACAGTGCAACCCTCTGTGACCGCCGCCTGCCTCTCCTGCCCCCTGGTTAGATGTGCTGGCTCCCTGAGAGCAAAAGCTTATGGTCAGGCTGGCTGGGATTCAAACCCAGCTGTGCCACCTCCTGCTAGGTGACTTCCCTATACTTACCTAAAATCTCTGAGCCCCAGTTGCCTCAGTCCACGGAACTGAATGATGATGAGTACTGAATAGGTGAATAGTAAGTCTCGTAGCACACAACCTCGCACAGCCAGTCCTTCACATGGCAATTAGTGCCCATAATTATACTACTAGATTTGCTCTGTTTTAGGGGCTCTGTTCTCGATTTCTCTTCCCCTTGGTGCTGATTCCTGACTAAAAGCTAGAAGCTAGTAAAACCGTTGTAGACATTGCAAAGCCCGTTCTATCATCCAGCAACCACTAAGGCCCCAGGAGAGCCAGCAGGGTGATGGTGAGTTAGTAGAGCTGATGCAGCAGCCAAAGGGCTAATGCAGTGTTGGGCTTTGTTCCCAATGGTTCCATCAGCAACAACAGAGGTGAGAGTCCCACTTTAATAGCCTCTCTTGAACCGCCCCTCCCCCCAGAAAATTACATTAAATTCCGGGCACGTCAATACCATAAAGATGTAGAAAAGCTGAAGGGACTTCAGAGAAGAGTAATAAAAATGATGAGGAGGTTGGGAGAATTGATTTACTAGGAAAGATTAAAATAACTAACTATGCACAGCACGTCTGGGTGGTGACTGGTGAGGGGCAAAGGGGAAAACATAGCAGTCTATAAATAATGGAAACACGTAAACACCCCCGGGAAGAGCTGTTTAGCTGGTACAAGGAGGCACAGCCCCATAATGAGGGTGAGATGAAGAAAAGGACAATTTATGAAGGATGTTGGAAAAGTTGTGTTGGGAGTTTTTTCAGACAGAGAGAGAGAGAAATAAAGGTACCGGGGAGTAATGTTTCAATTGAGCAGGAGGAAATCTTATTTTTCTAAATTGTGTTGGTTTCCAGTCTACCCTGAATGTCTACTACCCCAACTTATATTTCACTTTATTGTCATTCCTCCCTTCCCAGCAGCCTGGAAGCTCAGAGAAAGTGCAAATGCATTTGTCATGCTCACTGTTGACCCAGTGAAGTGCCCACCTCGTCATCATTGTCCCATAAATACTGGATGAAGGAAAGACTGAATCAATGACCAGTACACAAAGAAATAGGATGAAGTGAAGCATTTGCTACCCAAAACAAAGGATAATGATGGTGATATTAAAGCACCAAGACTTAGCAGCGTCATTACCATGGGCTGTACAATATAGAATTTTGTACAGGGTTATAGAAGGGCCATTAGAAGTCTTATATTTCAGTGATTCTTAACTTTATTTTTCCAGAGCAGTTCGTGTGTGCAGCTAGGTTTATGCACAATTTCCAGTACACTAATAGAATTCCATCCCTTTCTTTCCACCATAAGAAATGCTCATCAGAATGCAACAAAACGAGAGTGTCGTTATCACACGGATCACCTTGAAGCCACTCTAATCTATTAAAAACAGAAGGTAAATAATTCACAGACTGTGCTTGGTAGCCTTCCCTGAGCACCCTTGTGTGTTGCACACCCACAGCCCGCCCCCTCATTGCACACGAGCCTCCATGTGGGCAGGGGTGCCCAGCCCTGACACCAGCCACACATTCAGGCGCTCCACTGCTCACACCTGGTTGTATCTCAACATTGTATACAATGTTGAGATACAACAGACAGGACTGTCCTTCCAGTTCAGCACTACTGTGCACAGGCTAGTTGGAGTGACAGGCCCCAAGGCAACTCAATTCATCCCACAGCCAAATGGCAGGGAGTCCCTCTGGGTATGTGCTAAGCTTACCAGGTACCATGCTTAGCATGTTACATTATTTACCAATGAGGAAACTGATGCTTAAATAACTGTCTCAAGCAAGGGGCAGAGCTATGGCTGGGCCCACCAAGGTGGCTGTAGAGCCCACCTGCCTGTCTGCCACAGCCCGGGTCCCTCGGCAGCAGCTCTCCGAGCAAAGCCACTGGTAAATACAGGGTTTTTTCTTTGTTAGTTTAGCCCATGCTTACGAGTTGTGATTATGAAAGCTGGAGCAAAGTCCAGACACCCTGCATGCATAAATGGGTTTCTGCAAAAGTCAGCTTCAAAGACTGAAGTCCATCCATGGAATCCCAATGCCCCATTAACACCCACAATAAAACACTAAATACATTCCAGGGAGAAAGTAAGGAGATGGAGTCCTTTTGCCAAAGTCCTCCGTAAACGGAAGGCCGCCAGGCCCCAAGCACTTTGCAGGCGCTGGCTGCTCCCAGAGCCTGGGGCACAGAAACAACCCATTTCACTGCAATGTGCTGTGAAGCTGGGCCAGCGAGGGAGAGTCTTGTGGGTAAAGACCCTGAAGCAGGCGACTGGGACTGAAGTGAGCCTCAGAGTGTGGCCAGCAGGGGAGCAGGGTACTGCAAGAAGGAGCAGCATGAACAGAGGCACAAAGTCAAGAAACAGCATCTGGGGAGCCACTAGAGTTTCAGGGGCGCTGAGTAGAGAATGAAGGAGCGAGGCCCAGGCAGACCAGAGTACAGCGACCTGGGAAGGTGCATGAGACTTCATCCTGCAGGCTGAGAGGGCCATGGAAGCGCCTCACGTGGACAGGGCCGTACTGCGGCACGTCACTGAGAGTGCACAACTCGGTACCCCACAAGTTCAGAACATGAAGTCTAACATTTTAGGGGACAAACTCAGACCCCCTCTGACCTTAGAGCCACCAAACCCGGCCTGCACTGGTCTGAGCCATAGGTGGACTTCACTGACCAACTTACTGGGGTCAAGTGTTTTGAGCAGAGACATTAATGTGTTGGATTGTGAGGTGCTACCCAGATCCTGTAGGGATCAAGTGTGGCATGCACACCAGGTCACCTTCCTCATCTGGAACATTCCAGGGCAGGCAGCTCTGTAAAGGTGGACAGGTGGGGCCAGGGTGGAGATGGAAACCCAAACCAGCTGTGACACTGTGTCCAAACAATGAGGAAGAGGCTGAACTGGGGCGCGCTTCGAGGGAGAGAGAAGGGAACAATTAGGAAAATCACTGGAAGATAAAACCACAGGATTTGGTGACTGTGACGTGCCCGGTTAGGGCGGGGACAAGGACTCCCAAGCTTCCTCCTGGGCACCCTCTTGGGTGATGGTGTCACCTCTGACATGGTACTAGCAGAAAGCAGAGCAGGATCAGGGAGTAAAGCAATAGTTCCATTTGAACATACTGAGTTTGAAGTTCCAAGGACACATCCAGAAAGAGCCGTCCAACAGGGAGTTGGACACACAAGTCGTAAGCCCAAGGGTGACATCTGGCAATGCACGGGGCAGATCAAAATTTCATAGACTGACCCCAAGAAGAGGCAGTTCAGAATCCTTCCCACCAAGCCAGGAGAGAGGAGCAGGGACGTCTGGCCTGGTACTCCAGACAGTCCCTAAAGAAGGTTGTCGTGCAGTTGAGGTGGATTCAATTCAAGCACATAAGATAGCAATAAAGTAGAAGCACGTTGTCTGCTCTTTTTTATTGAGTTACAGAAGTGGGAGAATGTGGCTTTGTACGTCTTCTGAACTTGGTACAACAAAGAGTTACAGAATCTTGTAAGCTGACTTTTTATTAAATATAGGTAGATATAATAACATGACAATCATGTAGCCTCCCACAAGCACATTTTTCCTCACACTTGCATACACTTTTTTAGTCTTTTCTAGATAATCTCTAGAATGGTTTCAAAAGTCCTCTATAAAATGCAGGTGTGGTCTCCAGCAATAAGCCACCAAATTCTAAACCGGGAGAATGTGTAACAATGCACTTGGGAAAGAGCCACTATAAAGCGAGGGGGCTTTATTCCCAAATGCAGTTCTCGGGGGGGGGGGGGGGGGAACTAAGCAACAGGATTACCAAAGATCACAAAGACCAACAATTCTCTCAGAGAATGGAGATGACAGCACTGCTTATGGGCTATTTTCTTTTTTTGTCTTTAGAATTTGTTACTTAAGTGAACAAAACTGTTGTGAAAGACCCAGCAGAAGGCTGCTAGAGATAAAGAACCTAGGGGCCCTTTCTTAGGAAATGAAGAGATCTCATAATACAATGTCAGTAATGTCCTTGCTTATTTCTCTCTGAACAGTTCAAGTAGGTGGCTGGATGCTCTACTCCACAAGGAACTGGGGTTTCCTCTCCCTCATATCCCCACCATCTCACTAGCCCCCAGGACACTGGCTTGTCTGCATGTTGTGTCTCAAGGTCATACGTGTTCCAACTCCCAGGAAGGAGAAAGATGAGGGAGTGCATGTGTGATGTTTGAGGCCCAGTCTCAAATGCCATGAATCTTTTTTGCTTGTACTCCGTGTCTAGACATTTATCAGGTGGTCAACCCAGCTGCAAGGGAGCTTGGGAAATGCAGTCTCTAGCTGGGTCGTGATGGGAAGAAGGGAAGAAAGGACCTAAATTGAAAACCTGCGGACTTCACCCAGTGAGCCCAAGGACAAGTTAAGCACAGGCAGGTCCTGCCCCAGGATTCCTGGTCCACCCATCTGGCCATATCTGCTCTGCATGGAGAAGTATAAGTGGACGTAGAAGACTGAACAGAGGGAC
Source organism: Rhinolophus hipposideros (assembly GCF_964194185.1). Taxonomy (NCBI): domain Eukaryota; kingdom Metazoa; phylum Chordata; class Mammalia; order Chiroptera; family Rhinolophidae; genus Rhinolophus; species Rhinolophus hipposideros. Next base: position 1,408,543 of record NC_138050.1, read on the forward strand.
GGGGTGTTTTATGGGGAACATAAGGGGAAATTAGATGTGTTGTCTTCTAAGGTAGACTATTTCTCATTCCCAGTGAAAAATGAACCAAATCAAGTCACTTCCCTTCTCTAGCTTTTACTTGTTTCCAATTAAAACAAAAGAAGCTAGTGCTGGGCCATCACTTCCATTCTCTGGGATGTGGTGAAGGTAAGTGAAATGCTGTCTGGCCTCTGCTTTGCATTCAAGGGACACAGAGATTGCAAAGGACACTCTAGAATGTACCTTGCACGGCTAAGGCAGAGTCAGGAGAAACCCATTATGTCAGAAACCCGTTATGATGGCAGGAAAATGCCAGGTGGGAGTTTCCAAAAAGTCATTGTAGTGGATGGCACCCATTGTGACGTAATGTGATGTACAGGAGAAAAGCTAAGGCCAGGGTCAGGAAGCCTGGCACAAACTTAGCACGGACCAGCTAGTTTATCTATAAAACAGGGATAATCAGTCCCTCATGTGCTTTTAAGAACTCAGTAAGGTGTGTAAGGAGAGCTGAAACCCGATGAGTGCTTACTGGATAAAAACGTGTGTGTAGGGCACTATTCAATCCTGACGACCTTGCAGACGGAAGGCAAGAGGACCAAGCTAAGGCACAAAGATGTACGTAGCTTTGTCCCAGGCTGCAGTTATAAGAAATGGTGGGACTGGGATTCTAATCCAGGCAACCTGATTACAAAGTCCATACTTTTAAACACAGTTAAACAGCTTGGAGAAGAATGAGCATTTAAGAAATGTTGAAGAGTGACACTAATGTTAACTTCCACTACTCTTAAAATACTGATCAGTCTCATTTATCTTCCATCCCGTGAGAAAACGCAAATAGTCTCGTAAACTAGCATTACCCAACATGAACTAACATCAGTACAAATGATGACTATTTCAATGGGTCCAGCCTCCTTTTTATGTAGTTAAGCACCACAGTTCCCATTCAGTGGACATAGGATGCTATACCCTGCAAGGCACAAAATGGCCTGAGTCCTATGGAGACAGAGCATCGCTGAATTATTTACTGTCTTCCAAATGAAAAATTCACATTTTAGTTAAAGAAAACAAAAAGAGAGCTTTGATTGGACTTCCTCTCCTTTATATAGAACTTGTTTCCAGACCATTAATCCATAATACTACGGTCTTATCCTTCTTGTCATATCTTAAATACAAAATCCTACAGTCCCAAGAATGGGCAATGCCGTCACTGGATTACAGGTTGTATTAATTCTTTCCTCTAACCTCTCGTGAACTTCATAGCATAGTCTGAATTCTGGCATTTGCTGCAAATGCTCAGCCCTTTCTAAGAGCAGTAACTAATCAAATGGGCTTATAATTTGTTCATACATTTGTCACACAGCCCTTAATATAGCTCCCACAGTGTGCTCGGGAACCATTGGGTGTGGTTCCCAATTTAGCCTCGTGACAAGCTATCACGTGTTTGAGATAAAAATAGCTAAACAGGAATTCTGAAATTTAATTCCTGTTTTGAACTAAAAATACAGAACTAATCATCATGAAGCATGCCAAAAAAGGTATCCTATGTATTGCATGTGTCTCCAGTTTGTTTTTTTGTTTTACTTTCACATGTCCTCCATTGTATGTTGTAAGTCAAGCCACTCTTTCCTATGAAGTGTGCTGTTCCCACATGAAGGTATAGCTTAGGATCGGGATGGAGGACTCCGCCATCACCCACCAGGAAATGCCCTCCTGTCCCCAGAGTCACCTGCGTCTCTGGCCAAGGACTCCAGTCTACAGAGCTGAGCTATAGAAAATGGTAGTCAAGAACAGATGTCCTAATATGTCCCCCTCTTCTGAATGCTCCACATGCCTGCTTTTCAGCAAACTGTAGTGTCTCTTCCTTGATGGAAAAGCAGAAGTCCAAGGACCTGACTTGCATTTGGGCTTCCTGACTGCCAGGATCACAACAGCATCCATTCTCTCATTTTATCTATATGACAGCTCTGGAAATCAGTATTATTTGTAATCATTTCATATAATAGCTTTTAAAGTTTTGATGCGGTATAATTGGCACACAATAAATTGCACAAACTGTATAATTTGATAAATCTGACATATTTATATACCCAGTAAATCAAGATCGTTAACATACCCACCCCCCAAAGTCCCCTCATGCCCCTTGGTAAGCCCCACTCTGCCCATCCTACTCCTCTCCTGGCAACCACTGATCTACTGTCTATAACTTTTCATTAGATTTAATGTTTAAGAACTTTAATTGGAAACATACAGCACGTACTCCTTTCTGTCTAGCTCCTTTCATTCAGCACAATTATTCTGAGATTCATCAAGGTTGCAGTATGTTGCAATAATTCATTTGATTTCATTGCTCAGCAGTATCCACTGGATAGTTGTACCACGCTTTATTCCTTCACCTGTAGCATGCTTTTGGGCTTTGCCCAATGTGGCTCTTATTGTAAAAGCCACATGTGTCTCTGTAGGAACAGATGCATCTATTTCTACCAGGGACATACACAGGGGTGGAATGGCTGAGCATATAGTAGACAATGTCCAACATTTTAAGAAACTGCCAAAATATTTTCCTGAGAGGTTGTACATATTACCTTCCTACCAGCTGTGTATGAGAGTTCCAGTTCCTCCAAATCTTCACCAACATTTGAATGGTCAATTTTTTAAATTTAGCCATTTTAACAGGTGTGCAATGGTATCCCCCTGTGGTTTTATTTTGCATTTCCCTAATGAGCAATACTGTTGCGGATCTTTTTCATGTACTTATTTGCCATTCATATATTTGTCGATTTATTATTTTGCACATTTTCTTGAGACTTGAGAGTTCTTTATACATTCTGGATATAAGTCCCTCGGCATGTAAGTCTGGACGTAATTTGCAAATCTGCTCTGAAAGCCTGTGGCTTTTCTTTTCATTCTCTTAATGGTACCTTTGAAAGAGCTTCTGTTCTTTCTGTGTTATGTCTGAGAAATCTTTACCCAAAGTCACAGATATCTTCTCCTGTGTTGAATTCTAAAAGTTTTATAGTTTTTGGTGTGATGTTTAGGTCTACAATCGATTTTGAGTTAATTTCTGTACATGGTACAAGTGCGTATTTAATTTCTTGAATATGGATATCCAACTGTTCGCTACCATTTGTTGAAAGGCTGTCCTTTCTCCACTGATTCTCCTTTGCACTTTTGTCAGTAATTAGTTCTCCATGCTGGTGATGCTGAGGAGCAGCAGGAACTCTCACTCACTGCAGGTAGGGACGCTGATGGGGCAGCCACTGGGAAGATAGTTTGGCAGTTTCTTATAAAACTAAACATACTCTTGCTGTATGATCCAGCATTCATGTTCCTTGGTATTTCCCAAAGGAGTTAAAAATTTATGTCCTTGCGTCCTATTTGGGAGACCACCTCAGGGATATTGTGGATACCTGATCATGGCATTGTACATCAGAAGCTAAACATTAATGAATGCCAACTATAATTTTATATATATAATGTGATGGTTCAGTGTGAGGTCGGAGGGATAGTGGATGGGGGGAGGGGGGTTCACAGTATGAGGGATATAAATGATGAACGTCTAAGTATTACCTTGTTTTGTACACCTGAAACTAATAAATAAATTAATTAATTAATTAAAAAAAAAAAAAAAAAAAAGAATTATCACCTATTCTCCAAAGCTCTTCCAAAAAATTCAGGAGGGAAGACTCCCAAACACTTTTTACGAAGCCACTATCACTCGGATCCCAAAATCAGACAAAGACACCACAAAAAAAGAAAACTACAGGCCCATATCTCTAATGAACATAGATGCAAAAATCCTCAACAAAATATTAGCGAACAGAATTCAACAATACATTAAAAAGATCATACACCGTGATCAAGTGGGATTCATCGCTGGTATGCAAGGGTGGTTCAACGTCTGCAAATCAATTAATGTGATACACCACATTAACAAAATCCAAAATAAAAATCACATGATCATATCGATAGGTACAGAAAAAGCATTTGACAAAATCCAGCAGATATTTACAATAAAAACCCTTAAGAAAGTGGGAATAGAGGGATTATATCTCAACATAATAAAGGCCATATATGATAAACCCACAGCTAACATCATACTCAATGGGAAAAAGCTAAAACCATTCCCCCTAAGATCAGGAACAAGGCAAGGTTGCCCACTTTCTCCACTTCTATTCAACATAGTGCTGGAAGTTCTAGCCACAGCAATCAGACAAGAAAAAGAAATAAAAGGCATACAGATTGGTAAGGAGGAAGTAAAATTGTCATTATACGCAGATGACATGATACTATATAGAAAGAACCCTAAAGACTCCACCAAGAAACTATTAAATCTGATAGATGAATTTAGTAAAGTAGCAGGATACAAAATTAATATTCAGCAATCAGTTGCATTTGTATATACCAATAATAAAACATCAGAAGGAGAAATTAAAAAAAATCCTATTTACAATTTCTTCAAAGACTATTGAATACCTGGGAATAAATTTAACCAAAGAAGTAAAAGATCTGTACTCAGAAAATTATAAGACACTGAAGAAAGAAATGGAAGAAGATACAAATAGATGAAAACACATACCATGCTCATGGATAGGAAGAATTAATATAGTTAAAATGTCCATACTGCCTAAGGCAATATACATAGTCAATGCAATTCCTATCAAACTGCCAACGTCGTTTTTCACAGAAATAGAACATATAATCCTAAAATTTAGATGGGACTATAAATGACCACAGATAGCCTCAGCAATCTTGAGAAATAAGAACAAAGTGGGAGATACAACAATACCGGACATCAAATTATACTACAAGGCTACAGTAATCAAAACAGCATGGTACTGGCATAAAAACAGACACATAGATCAATGGAACAGAAGAGAGAGTCCAGAAATAAATCCATGTCTATATGCCCATTTAATTTACGACAATGGAAGCAAGAATGTACAGTGGGGTAAAGACAGTCTATTCAATAAATGGTGCTGGGAGACCTGGACAGACACATGCAAAAAAATGAAAGTGGGCCACCTCCTTACACCATATACAAAAATAAATTCAAAATGGATTAAAGACTTAAATGTAAGATCTTAAACCATAAAATACCTAGAAGAAAATATAGGAAGAAACTTCATAGACATTACCCGGAGTAAGATTTTTACTGATATATATCCTCATGCAAGGGAAGTGAGAGAAAAAATAAACATGTGGGATTACATCAAACTAAAAAACTTTTTCACAACAAAGGAAACCATCAATAAAACAAAAATGGACCCTACTAAATGGGAAAAGATATTTGCCAATGATATATCTGATAAAGGGTTAATATCATAAATTTATAAAAAAACTCACTCAACTCAACTCCAAAAAAACAAACAACCCAATTAAAAAATGGGCAGAGGACATGAAGAGACATTTTTCTAAAAAGGACGTACAGATGGCAAACAGACATATGAAGAAATGCTCAACCTCACTAACCATCAGAGAAATGCAAATAAAAACCACAATGAGATACCACCTCACCCCAGTCAAAATGGCTATCATCAATAAATCAATGAACAACAAGTGCTGGCGAGGATGTGGAGAAAAGGAAACGCTTGTGCACTGTCGGTGGGATTTCAGATTGGTGCAGCCACTATGGAAATCAGTATGGAGGTATCTCAAAAATCTGAAAATGGAACTACCTTATGATCCAGCAATTCCACTTCTAGGTATCTATCCAGAGAAATCCAAAACTCTAATTCAAATATCTTTATGCACTCCTATGTCTATTGCAGCATTATACACAATAGCCAAGACATGGAAACAACCAAAATGCCCATTGGTAGATGACTGGATTAAGAAACTGTGGTACATTTATACAATGGAGTATTACGCAGCCATAAAGAAGAAAGAAATCTTACCATTTGCAACAACATGGTTGGACCTACAGAACATTATGTTAAGTGAAATAAGTCAGACAGAGAAAAGCAAATACCATATGCTCTCACTTATATGTGGAATCTAAAGAAAAGACAAAGTGAATGAACTAATCAGAAATAGTTTTGGAGACATAGAGAAAAAACAGAGGGTTGCTAGATGGGAGGGCGGATGGGGATAAGGGGGAAGGTGAGGGGATTAGAAAACATTCAGAAGCCACAAGATGGCCACGGGGTTTTGAAAATTAATTTGGGGAATGTAATCAATAATGTTGTAAAGATTTTGTAAAGTATCCGATGGACACGTGTCCCATTTGGGAGACCACCTCAGGGATGATGTAGATGCCTGATCACTGCACTGTACACCTGAAGCTGAAGCTGAACAATAATGAATGCCCAGTATAATATATGTATACACATATATATGTATATATATGTATGTACATACTTACAAGAAGCGGAGTACAGCATTAGGAATAGAAACAGTGGAAATGTAATGGCTCTGTGGGATGTCAGAGGGATAGTGAGTGGGGGGAGGGGGGTTCACACAGTGTGAGGGATATACATGATAAACGTCTAAGTATTACTTTGTCTTGTACACCTGAAATTAATTAAAAAAAGAGAATAAAAAAAAAAAAAATTTATGTCCTGAGTGACGTCATCCCATAACATGGGAATGGAGAAAGCAAGCATGTTGAAAAAAATGCAATACTCTAAATATCAAACTTTCTTTTACATAAACTTAAGGGTAACTGCTCAAAAAAAATCCAGAACTGAAATATACACTATAATAAGAGAAGAAACAGAAGGAAAAATCATAGAATACCACCACAAAGAAAAAACAGACAACAACAAAAAAGGCAAAGAACCAACGGAGACACAGACTCACCAGAAAACTAAAGATGGAATCAGAGGAAATCCTAACATATCAATAATCACCCTAATGTAAATGCACTGAACTCACCAATAAAAAGGCACAGAGTAGCAGATTGGATCAAAAAAAAACTAAACACAACTATATGCTATCTCCAAGAGACACGTCTCAGCTACAAGGACAAACAGAGACTCAAACTGAAGGGGTGAAAATTGACATTCCAAGCAAATGATATCCAGAGAAAATAAGGTGTAGCTATACTGATATCAGATGAAACAGACTTCAGGGTATAAAAGGTAACAAGAGGCAAAGATAGACATTTCATAATGGTAAAAAGAACTATACAACAAGAAGACATAATAGTCATCAATATTTATGGCCCCAATCAGGGAGCACCAAAATATACCAAGCAACTACTAACAGAACAAAAGGGAGAAATTGACCAAAACACAATTATACTAGGGGCCCTAAATACATCAACAGCTATGGATAGATAATACAAACAGAAAATAAATAAGGAAATACCAGCCCTAAATGACACATTAGATGAAATGGACATAATTGACATATATACAGCACTTCATCCTAACACATCAGACTATACAGTTTTTCTAGTGTACATGGAACATTCTCAAGGATAGACCATATATTGGAACATAAAATCAGCCTCAGCAAATTTAAGAAGACTGAAATCATACCAAGCATATCCTCTGATCACAAGGCTTTGAAGTTGAATATCAACTACAAAAAGAAAACAGGAAAAACCACATACACTTGGAGATTAAACAACACACTCTTAAACAACAACTGGGTCAAAGAAGAAATTAGAGGAGAGATCAAAAAATACATAGAAACGAATGACAATGAAAATACATCCTACCAAAATTTTTGGGATGCAGCGAAAGCAGTTTTAAGAGGAAAATTTATATCATTACAGGTCTATCTCAAGAAACAAGAAAAATCCCAAATAAATAACCTCATGTTACACCTTAAAGAACTAGAAAAAGAAGAACAAGCGAAACCCAAGGTCAGCAGAAGAAAGGAAATAAAAATCAGAGCAGAACTAAATGAAATAGAGAACAAAAAGACAACAGAAAAAATTAATGTGACAAAGAGCTGGTTCTTTGAAAAGATTAGCAAAATCGACAAACCCTTGGCTAGACTCACTAAAATAAAAAGAGAGAAGACACTAATTAACAAAATCAGAAATGAAAAGGGGGAAGTTATCACAGATGCCTCAGAAATACAAAGGATTATCCAAGAATCCTTTGAAGGACTATATGCCACCAAATTCAATAACCTAGAAGAAATGGACAAGTTCTTAGAAACATATAGCCTTCCAAGGCTGAACCATGAAGAACTGGAAAATCTAAACAGACCGATCACCAGTAAAGAAATTGAATCAGTCATCCAAGACCTTCCCAAAAGCAAAAGTCCGGGACCAGATGGCTTCACTAGTGAATTCTACCAAACAGGATCTAATACCAATCCTGCTCAAACTCTTCCAAAAAATTGAAGAAGAGACAGTACTCCCTAACTCATTTTATGAGGGCAGCATTACCTGGATACCAAAACCTGGTAAGGACAACACAAAAAAAGAAAACTACAGACCTATATCTCTGATGAATACAGATGCTAAAATCCTAAACAAAATTCTAGCAAATCGAATACAACAATGCATTAAAAAGATTATTCATCACGACCAAGTGGGGTTCATCCCCGGGGCACAAGGATGGTTCAACATTCGCAAATCCATCAATGTGATACATCACATAAACAAAATAAAGGACAAAAATCATATGATTCTATCAATTGATGCAGAAAAAGCATTTGATAAGATACAACATCCATTTATGATTAAAACACTTACTAAAGTTGGTATAGAAGGAAAATACCTCAACATAATAAAGGCCATATACGACAACCCCTCAGCTAATCTCATAATTAATGGTGAAAAGCTGAAGCCCTTTGCTCTACGTTCAGGAACACAACAAGGTTGTCCCCTATCACCTCTGCTTTTCAACATAGTGTTGGAAGTCCTCGCCAGAGCTATCAGGCAAGAGAAAGAAATAAAAGGCATCCAAATTGGGAATGAAGAAGTTAAATTGTCACTCTTTGCAGATGACATGATGCTATATATAGAAAACCCTAAAGACTCCACCAAAAAGCTATTAGAAACAATCAATGAATATAGTAAAGTTGCTGGCTACAAAATCAACGTACAAAAGTCCATTGCATTCCTATATACCAACAATGAAATCTCAGAAAAAGAGATAGAAAAAACAATTCCTTTTGCAATTGCAGCAAAAAGAATAAAATACCTAGGAATAAACTTAACCAAGGATGTGAAGGATTTATATGCTGAAAACTATAAGACATTTTTGAAAGAAATTGAAGAAGACACAAAGAAATGGAAAGACATTCCGTGCTCAAGGATTGGAAGAATCAACATAGTTAAAATGGCCATATTACCCAAAGCCATATACAGATTTAATGCAATCCCCATTAAAATCCCAATGGCATTTTTTAAAGAAATAGAACAAAAAATCATCAGATTTGTTTGGAACCACAAAAGACCCCGAATAGCCAAAGCAATATTAAAAAAAAAAGAACAATACTGGAGGTATCACACTCCCTGATTTTTCCTTGTACTACAGGGCTACAATAATCAAAACAGCTTGGTATTGGCGGAAAAACAGACACATAGACCAATGGAATAGAATTGAGAACCCAGAAATAAAACCACATAAATATGGACAGATAATTTTTGACAAAAAAGCTAAAAACATACAATGGAGGAAAGACAGCCTCTTCAATAAATGGTGCTGGCAGAATTGGATAGCTACGTGCAAAAGAATGAAACTGGACTGCTATCTGTCACCATGTACCAAAATTAATTCAAAATGGATCAAAGACTTAAGCATAAGAACTGGAACAATAAACTGCATTGACGAAAACATAGGTACTAAACTTATGGACGTTGGGTTCAAAGAGCATTTTATGAATTTGACTCCAAAGGCAATGGAAGTAAAAGCTAAAATAAACGATTGTGACTATATGAAACTTAAAAACTTCTGCACAGCAAAAGAAACCATCGACAAAATAAAGAGGCAACCGACTGAATGGGAGAAGATTGTTGCAAACAGTGCCTCCAATAAGGCACTATTTTGGCTAATATCCAAAATGTACAAGGAACTCATGAAGCTCAACAACAAAAAAACAAACAACCCAATTGAAAAATGGGCAGAAGACCTGAAGAGACATTTCTCCAAAGAGGATATACAAATGGCAAATAGACATATGAAAAAATGCTCAACATCGCTAATCATCAGAGAAATGCAAATAAAAATCACAATGAGATATCACCTCACCCCAGTCAGAATGGCTTTCATCAACAAGACAAATAGTAACAAGTGTTGGAGAGGCTGTGGAGAAAAAGGAACCCTCATCCCCTATTGGTGGGAATGCAGACTGGTGCGTTACGGAAGGCAGTGTGGAGGTTCCTCAAAAAATTACAAATAGAATTACCATATGACCCAGCAATCCGTCTTTGGGTATCTACCCAAAAAATTTGAAATCACTTATACATAAAGACACGTGTGCTCCAATGTTCATGGCAGCTTTATTGACGGTGCCCAAGACATGGAAACAACCAAAATGTCCTTCTATAGATGAATGGATAAAGAAGTTGTGGTGTATATACACAATGGAATACTATTTGGCGGTAAGAAAAGATGATATAGGAACATTTGTGACAACATGGATGGATCTTGAGAGTATAATTCTAAGCGAAGTAAGTCAGACAGATAAAGCAGAGAACCCTATGATTTCACTGATATGTGGTATGTAAACCATAAACAACAAAAGAACAAGACAAACAAATGAGAAACAAAAACTCATAGACACAGACAATAGTTTAGTGGTTACCAGAGAGTAAGGTGGGGTGCTAGATGAGAGTAAAGGGGATCATATATATGGTGATGGAAGGAGAACTGACTCTGGGTGGTGAACACACAATGGGATTTATAGATGATGTAATACAGAATTGTACACCTGAAATCTGTGTAACTTTACTAACAATTGTCACCCCAGTGAACTTTAATTAAAAAAAAAAGTTGTCCTCACAAAAACCTGCACATGGATATTTATAGCTTTATTCATAACTGCCAAAACTTGGAAGCAACCAACATGTCCTTCAGTAGATGATGGATAAACTGTTTGCCATCTAGACAAAGGAGTATTATTCAGCACTAAAAAGAAATGAGATATCTGCCATGTTATTTTTATTTCAATATCTGATTACCAACTAAGATTATGTAAAATTACCATTGATTTTTAAATATGAGTGTATATTGATTTTATATAATTGCATAGATAATATACTATACTTTAAATAATGATTTTTTTTGTTAACATTGATTCTGACAAAAAATCCACTGTCCTCCTTAACTGGCTGCTTTTAAGACTTTCTCTTATCACTGGTTGTCAGCAATATGCATAGGATGTACCTTGGTGTAGCAAATGGAAACCACAATGAGATATCACCTCATCCCAGTCAGAATGGCTTTCATCAACAAGACAAATAGTAACAAGTGTTGGAGAGGCTGTGGAGAAAAAGCAACCCTCATCCACTGTTGGTGGAAATGCAGACTGGTGCGTTACGGAAGGCAGTGTGTAGGTTCCTCAAAAAATTACGAATAGAATTACCATATGACCCAGCATATGGTTTTGTTTTGGCGTTTTTGTGTCATTTTTTCTTATACTTTAGGTTCATTGAGAATCTTGAATCTGTGGTTTATAGTTTTTATCAAATTTCAAAATTTTGTGGCCATTATTTATTTAAATACTTTTTGTCTTCTCACTCTCCTCTCTTTGGGGGACTCCAATCACATTTATGTTAAGTTTCTTGAAGTTTTCCCACAGCTCAATGATGCTATGTTCAATTTTTTTAATTCCCTTTTCTCTCTGTCATCCACTTTAGATAGTTTCTATTGGTAAAATTTTGAGTGCATGAGTCTTTCTTTTGCAGTGTCTACACTGCCAGTGATCCCATCCAATGAATTTTTCATCTCACACATCGTACTTTTCATGTCTAGCAATCATACTTGAATATTTTCTTGTCTCAAACTTGAATATTTTCTTTGTCTCAAACTTTCACGTCTCAAACTTTTTTTAAATGTAGAAGATAGTTATAATAACTGTTTCAATGTATTTTTTTGTTCATTCTAACATCTTTGTCAGTTCTGGGCCAGATTAAATTGAATGATTTGGTTTTTTCTTCTCATGGGCTGTATTTTCCTGCTCTTTACATGTCTGGTGATTTTTTTGTGTGTGTCTGTGTGTTTCTTTTTTTTTTTTTCAGTTTTATTTTATTTTATTTTGTCTGGTGATTTTTGACTAGATGTCCAACATTGTGTGTTTTATATTTCTGAGTACTAGATATTTTTCACTCCCAGAAATATTATTGAGCTTTGTTCTAAGATAAAATTATGTTTACTTGAAAACACTTGATCCCTTTTTGGTGTTTCTTTTGAAATGTTAGGTAGGACTGGAATAGTGTTTAGTCTAAGGCTAATTATTCTCCATAACTGAGGCAAGACCCTTCCACCCAATGAATGCTCTGTGAATTTGGAAGTTTTCTAACCTGGCTGTTAGAAATAGGCACTATTCCTGGCCCTTTGTGAGCCTTAAGTACTGCTACCTCTCATTCTTTAGGGTGTTTCTTTCCCTATCTTCAGGTAGTTCCCTTATCCTCATGTACTAATCAGTGCACAGCCCCTTTCTAGAGAGCAGTAACTGATCAAATATATTCATAAATTGTTCATACATTCATCACATCCTCCTTAATATAGTTCCTTGAGTGTGCTTAGAACCACTGGGTGTGGTTGCCAAATAAGATAGCCTCATGACAAGCCATCACATGTTGCTGAGATAAAAAGTCACACAGGAATTTTCAAACTTAACTACAATTCTGAACTAAAAATACAAACTAACCATTATAAAATATGCCCAAAAGGTATGCTAAATTACATCATATTGATTTCATGCATGTTTTGTGTTTCAGAGACATTTTTCAATTCAAAGTTAAAGCAAGAAGGAGTTCCTCTGGGAACAATCTTAAGCACTCAGTTGAATGAGAACCAAGTGACAACACTCCATTATTTAAAGTACTGGCTTTAAAGATATGGTACTCTGCTTTAAACCCATAGTAGTCCTCTTCTTCTGAAATAAGTGATATTTTATACGAAAAAAGAAGAAAAGTTTATGACAATTAGTTCATGACGTTTTCACAAGGGGTAGGCATAAGTCAAGTGGATCAATATATATTTATACTATATATAAAGACAATTTTAAACACTTCTGTTCCTGCTTTTATAATCCTTGAAATATGATATATATCAATAATTGCTTGCTGAATAAATTAATGAGTTTCAATGAAAAGTTCTCTTCACTTGAATTTTGGTCTAAATCATCTACTGGGTATTATACAGGCATGTTGAAAAATCACAGGTTTATCTAAGAATAAAACATACTAGCTGACCAATTTTAAAAGGTTTCTTTTCTTTAAAGTACCAAATGTGACCCATGATTACAAAAAAATAACTTTTATTTATCCAAACTACAATATTTATTATTTTTATTTTATTTTTCCTATAATCTGAGATTCTGCTATTTGTGGGGCTTCAGGGGAACCACATATGCCCAAGTGTCTACAGCAACCAGCAGATTAGGATACAGAACAACTTACATGGATATTTCAAGATACTGGTGCATTTGGGGATACATTTAAGACCACGTGGAATACAGAATGGGGCCATGGCTCATAGATATGGGCTAGATGTAACTGGACTATATTTTCAGTCAGATTAATCCATGTACTTGAACAAGAAGCATTGCTAATACACCTCCTCCACTTAATAATCTGTATTTAAAAGAAATAAGCATTTAGCATCTGGAAGCAAATGAAAACTTTGAGAGGAGGGTAGTAGAACTTAGCCTTCCTGCATAGGAAACATGCCAGAAGGAAGAAAGAGGAAGCACATATAAAGGCACATTAGAATCACCACAACAATTAAAATTGCTTCTTTAAAGAAGATCATCAGAAGAAATGGTCTGATTTCTAATTGTGCACCCACTTACCAGGAGCCATTCATGACGAGTGTATCTCTAAGTGGCACTTCAGACTCTGGGTGAATAGAAGTGTCATAAAACTGTTCTGACCTTAGGTTCTATGCAACCAGGGACAGTCATGATGTATCTTCTGAAAGATGGAGAGCGTCTTTTCTTGCCATGATACCCTGCTTTGAATCCTGCCCTAATTCAATTAGCCTTTATTTCCTAAGCCAAGCTTAAGATCACAAAACTCTTCTGGGGAAACTCTAAAGACTATCCATCGTTTTCTGTCTATCCATCACATATGCCAAACTTTTCTACTCTTTAATTGTGAGATCAGGGCAGGGAGACCCATGAGTGTGGGAAGTCACGGTACCCCTATAACTGGAAGAGGAAATCAAAGTAAGCCACAAGGAAGTCAGCAACTGACTAATGGCAAATTTGTAATCCTAGCAAAGAAAAACAAAATGAAAAGTTTTACCCTCTAACCAACATGCATAATTTGGTCTCTCTGGTATTAAAATTATGGTTATACACCCATTTATATTTCTTTTCTTCATTTATTTTTTTATTTATTGGGGTGACAATAGTTAGTAAAATTACATAATTTCAGGTGTACAATTCTGTATTACATCATCTATCAATCCCATTGTGTGTTCACCACCCAGAGTCAGTTCTCCTTCCATCACCATATATTTAATCCCCCTTACCCTCATCTCCCACCCCCCAACCCCCTTTCCCTCTGGTAACCACTAAACTATTGTCTGTGTCTATGAGTTTTTGTTTCTCATTTGTTTGTCTTGTTCTTTTGTTGTTTTTGGTTTACATACCACATATCAGTGAAATCATAGGGTTCTCTGCTTTTTCTGTCTGACTTATTTCGCTTAGCATTATACTCTCAAGATCCATCCATGTTGTCACAAATGTTCCTATATCATCTTTTCTTACCGCCAAATAGTATTCCATTGTGTATATATACCACAACTTCTTTATCCATTCATCTATAGAAGGACATTTTGGTTGTTTCCATGTCTTGGCCACCATAAACAAAGCTACAATGAACATTGGAGCACATGTGTCTTTATGTATAAATGATTTCAAATTTTTTGGGTAGATACCCAGGAGAGGGATTGCTGGGTCATATGGTAATTCTATTCGTAATTTTTTGAGGAACCTCCACACTGCCTTCCATAGCGGCTGCACCAGTCTGCATTCCCACCAACAGTGGATGAGGGTTCCTTTTTCTCCACAGCCTCTCCAACACTTGTTACTATTTGTCTTGTTGATGATAGCCATTCTGACTGGGGTGAGGTGATATCTTATTGTGATTTTTATTTGCATTAGTGATGTTGAGCATTTTTTCATATGTCTATTTGCCATTTGTAAGTCCTCTTTGGAGAAATGTCTCTTCAGGTCCTCTGCCCATTTTTCAATTGGGTTGTTTGTTTTTTTGTTGTTGAGTTTTCATGAGTTCCTTGTGTATTTTGGATATTAGACCCTTATCGGCGGAACTGTTTGCAACAATCTTCTCCCATTCAGTCGGTTGCCTGTTTATTTTGTCGATGGTTTCTTTTGCTGTGCAGAAACTTTTAAGTTTCATATAGTCCCATTCGTTTATTTTAGCTTTTACTTCCATTGCCTTTGGAGTCAAATTCATAAAATGCTCTTTGAACCCAACGTCCATAAGTTTAGTACCTATGTTTTCTTCTATGCAGTTTATTGTTTCAGTACTTATGCTGAGGTCTTTGATCCATTTTGAATTAATTTTGGTACATGGTGACAGATAGCAGTCCAGTTTCATTTCTGCACGTGGCTATCCAATTCTCCCAGCACCATTTATTGAAGAGGCTGTCTTTCCTCCATTGTATGTTTTTAGCTTCTTTGTCAAAAATTATCTGTCCATATTTATGTGGTTTTATTTCTGGGTTCTCAATTCTATTCCATTGGTCTATGTGTCTGTTTTTCTGCCAATACCATGCTGTTTTGATTATTGTAGCCCTGTAGTACAAACTAAAGTCAGGGAGTGTGATACCTCCAGCATTGTTCTTTTTTCTTAGGATTGCTTTGGCTATTCGGGGTCTTTTGTGGTTCCAAACAAATCTGATGATTTTTTTTTGTTCTATATCTTTAAAAAATGCCATTGGGATTTTGATGGGGATTGCATTAAATCTGTATATTGCTTTGGGTAATATGGTCATTTTAATATGGTTGATTCTTCCAATCCATGAGCATGGAATGTCTTTCCATTTCTTTGTGTCTTCTTCAATTTCTTTCAAAAGTGTCTTATAGTTTTCAGCATATAGGTCCTTCACATTCTTGGTTAAGTTTATTCCTAGGTATTTTATTCTTTTTGCTGCAATTGCAAAGGGAATTGTTTTTTTGTATTTCTTTTTCTGAGATTTCATTGTTGGTATATAGGAATGCAATGGACTTTTGTACGTTGATTTTGTAGCCAGCAACTTTACTGTATTCGTTGATTCTTTCTAACAGCTTTTTGGTGGAGTCTTTAGGATTTTCTATATATAGCATCATGTCATCTGCAAAGAGTGATATTGTAACTTCTTCATTCCCAATTTGGATGCCTTTTATTTCTTTCTCTTACCTGATGGCTCTGGCAAGGACTTCCAACACTATGTTGAAAAGTAGAGGTGATAGGAGACAGCCCTGTCGTGTTCCTAACGTAGAGCAATGGGCTTCAGTTTTCACCATTAATTATGAGATTAGCTGAGGGCTTGTCATAGATGGTCTTTATTATGTTAAAGTATTTTCCTTCTATACCTTTTTTTTTATTAAATTTATTGGCGTTACTCTTCTATACCTATTTTATTAAGTGTTTTAATCATAAATGGATGTTGTATCTTGTCAAATGCTTTTTCTGTATCAATTGATATAATCAAGTGATTTTTGTCCTTTATTTTGTTTATGTCCTGTTATTTTGTTTATGTGATGTGAATAAAATGGATTTGCGGATAGTGAACCATCCTTGTGCCTCAGGGATGAACCCCTCTTGGTCATGATGAATAATCTTTTTAATGTATTGTTGTATTCGATTTGCTAGAATTTTGATTAGGATTTTTGCATCAGTGTTCATCAGAGATATAGGTCTGTAGTTTTCTTTTTTTGTGTTGTCCTTACGAGGTTTTGGTATCTGGGTAATGTTGGCCTCATAAAATGAGTTAGGGAGTACTGTCTCTTCTTCAATTTTTTGGAAGAGTTTGAGCAGGATTGGTATTAGATCCTGTTTGAAGGTTTGGTGGAATTCACTAGTGAAACCATCTGGTCCCGGACTTTTGCTTTGGGGAAGGTTTTGGATGACTGATTCAATTTCTTTACTGGTGATCGGTCTGCTTAGATTTTCCAGTTCTTCATGGTTCAGCCTTGGAAGGCTATATGTTTCTAAGAACTTGTCCATTTCTTCTAGGTTATTGAATTTGGTGGCATATAGTCCTTCATAGTATTCTTGCATGATCCTTTGTATTTCTGTGGTGTCCATGATAACTTCCTCTTTTTCATTTCGGATTTTGTTAATTAGTGTCTTCTCTCTTTTTATCTTAGTGAGTCTAGCCAACACCCATTTATATTTCAATGATGTGGATTCTATGGGGGATGAGGTATTTTCCAAAACTTCATTAGTTGGTTTAGCTTCACTGAGTTCTGGTATCCTTAAAAGACATCACAAATCTATAATGGACACATTTTCGGAATTCCATTTCCTCTTCTTTTGGATTTTCCCAAGGAGGGGAGAATGGGGCAGCCTCCATTCTGTTTATTCATTTCCTACCAAGAAGGAGCTCATCTATTAAATCTGTATCCTCAAATTTGAGAACTCCTTTAAAAATGCTGTCCTATTAAAACAATAGGATTTGAATGGGCTGCATCCAACTGAGTTTTTATGTACCTGTAAGTTGAGTTGAAGACAGGTGAAGTTCATAGAAAATTGCTAATATTGTCCTAATTGCCTCATGATGTGGGTACCCCAGTCCCACAGCATTTTAAACAGGTACTGCGTGTTTATAAAATCATTCACTAGAATCTAGCCTGGTGTTGAAATACCAAGATCATAATGTTGTCTGTTTTCTTCTCTACTACCGTGTTTCCCCAAAAATAAGACGGGGTCTTACATTAATGTTTGCTCCAAAAGACACATTAGAGCTTATGTTCTGGGGATGTCATCCCGAAAAATCATGCTAGAGCTTATTTTCTGGTTAGGTCTTATTTTGGGGAAAACACGGTAAATCCTCATCCATGCTGCAGGACATGTAGTAGTTGTTCAACACACATTTATAGAAAGAATGAAGCGGATATGTTAAAAATCATGTTGTGTTTTCACCTCTTTTATAGTCCTAGGTTTTAATTGCTATTATGTGTGGACTTTGCCTATGACATGAGGTAAATGTGAGGGGAAAAATTAAAGTGAGTAATATTAACAAAAGCAAAGAGAGTCAGCTTCATCTGGATAGAAACCAAGAGTAACAAACAGCATGCTGGGCCTGGCCATGGTCTAAGTCCAGGGCAATAGAGCTGGTCTAACTTGAAGATGGTTCTGATCATCTCATGAATCAATGCGCCTCCAAGGGGGAAGAAACCCTCCAGGACCAATGCTGGCCAATCAGACTCAGTCACAGTCATCCAAAAAAAAATCAGGAAAACATACAATGTGCCCAAATTCTCCAAGGATAAAGCACTCTCTTGACACATTTAGAATGCCAGAGACTACAGCTCTCTTCTGAAACTTCTACTCACCCTTCGCATGTCACCTTAGCCATCACAATCGTGGGCCTCATAAGTCTGTATCAGGTGTAACTTAAGTCCCACAGCCCCTGGCACCCACCTTACTGCTGTGTTTATCACACTCTACTAGGATATGTTTGTTTAAACCCTGTGGCTGCCATCAGGACTGTGCCTGTCTCTTTATTGCTGGTGCTAGCTCCACACAATAAAATGAAGGAAGGAGGAATGGAAAAATGGGAAAAGGAGGAGCAAGAGGGCAGGAGGGAGAATTTGGTCAACTACAGGGTAGAGGGATGTGCAGAGTACGGCTTCCTCCTGAACGAACAGTTTTAACTCTAATTATCTTCACAGACTAGAGAAAGCCCTCTTTTTATTAGTCAGAAAAAGAAATCCCACAAAGCTGTCACTTACCAACCTTGTATATATGCATACACTAGAAGGCAGAGGCAACAGCCAGGTGGAGCTTACAGAATGTTTAGCAACATCTCACAAAATGTTTAGGAAAAAAGCCTGCATGAGTGTCTTTAAAAATAAGTTTCTCCAAATTGGGCCATGCACACTGTTAACACTTGTCCTTCCCCTGTGCAATGAGGACAGAATCACTTGTTCAGTTCTGAATTTTTTCTCCTAAGTCCTTAGTTCCCAGTAGCAAATGTTCCTGACTAACTAAGTCCACTACTAACAATGGGAATCATAACCAAAACCACAAACATCTTTAGAAGGCTGTTCAGAAAGGGGCAGAGGGAAAAAAGCAAGAGCCAGTCATAAGCACAGCTTGCCAAGCACTACTGAAATGTCAGTATGCCTACACATTTTTTAATTAAAAGCAAGTTTTAAAAATGTTTTCCCAGATATAAACCGGAAAATAGTTGGAAAATTATAAGAATTCTAAGTAAGAATTTTCTCTTTTACTATTATCCAAATATAACAAAAAAGCCTCTCTTTGAAGTTGTCCTGGCCTCCTTGGTGGCTGTCACAATATCCCAGCTTTAGAGGTGGATGTTCACCAACCTGATGACTGTGCTAGTGACAAAGCAAATTAAATTTTTTTCCAAATTAAATTATAAAAGACACAATTTCTTTTTTCAGCATGTTCCTCCCTGGTGAATAAATGTTACATTAACAATTCTTCTAGATAATGAATGATGGTCAGAACTAAAGTTTTTGTGGTTATCATTTCACAATATATGTAAGTAAAATCACTATGCTGTACACCTTAAACTTAGACAGGATGTATGCCAATTATGCCTCAATAAAACTGGGGGGGGAAATTCTCCTAAAGACCTAAGAGCAGACAGCCAGGCACACAGCAAATAAAAGGCAGAGATGACACTGTTAAGCCACTGTTCACACCTTTATAACCAACCTGTGGTGATTCATTCTACAAACCTAAGCCCCAGAATTTTAGGCTATGTAGTGAAGGAGATAGGCACAGTTAATCCTTAGAATTCCTCCCTGTTCCACTTTTAGCAACAAAATATAGTTTTTAAAATGTGTGATGTCAGGAGGTCCAAGATGGCGGCAGCATAGGAGACCCCTGACCTCGTCCCCGCTGGCGAGGGTAGCGAGTACTCCTGCCGACACTACCAAGCCCTGGATGAACAGCTCTGACAACAAAAAACAGAAAGAGACTGAATAGAGAAGCTGGGAAGACAGGGCGCTCGGGACCTCTCCAGCCGGAGGGACCGGGGGCGCCATTGTTACATCCCCTCCACCTCGCTAGGGCTGTAGGAGCTGGGGCTTTGGCCGACCTGCAGGATCACCGCAGAGCAGTCACAGCCACAAGGCTGTGGCTTTGGGCTTCCAACAAAGGCAGCAGGAACATCAGAGCGTCACCACACAGCCCTGGCCTTCCTGCTGGCAGCTGCTCCAGCCTGCAGGTAGTGCTGCGACCACCGGAAGTGCCTGCTGGGCTCCAGGGGCCGAAGTGTCCGCTCGCACAGCAAGCACTGGAAGTGCGGTTTCCACCCCAGGCGCAAGAAGTGTCAGCTTGTGCACCACGTGCCAGAAGTGCCTGTTTGCACACTAAGCACTCGAAGTGCCTGCTTGTGCTCTAAGCTTGGAAGGGCCTGCTAATGTCTGTGGCCCCAGAAATGCTTGCTCCGCTCCAAGTGGCTTTCCCAACCACATGGAGTTTATGCAGAGGTCTCTTCTACATAGGCAATTTTCCATACAACAAACCAGAAAGAGACTATATAGACATGGCTGGGGAGCCGTGGGAGCTCTCTAGGGTTAAAGGGGATGGTGAGCACCACTATTTAAGTCCCCCTCCCCCTCCATAGGGTGGATGGGTGCTCTGTCCAGGTGATCTGGCCTAACTGCAAGATCGCCACAGCATGTTCCTGGTCACATCACCTGAGTCCATTTCAGCCCAAACAAAGGGAGCAGGCAGATCAACAGAGCCTTAGGACATACACCTGGTCTCCCTACTGGGAGCTGCTCCCATTCCATGGGGAATCCCCAGACACCCTCTTGGCTCCTACCAACCTGCCAAATCCTACTATACACACAGTCTACCCGGGGTCTACTTCTACATAAGTCCACTTTCCCAAGACTGAAAGAGACAGCTATTTTGTCTAAATCATATACACACACATAGAAAGTTAAACGGAATGAAAAGACAAAAGAATATCTTTCAAATGACAAAAAAAGAAAAATCCCCGGGGGGAAAAAACCCTAAGGAAACAGAAATAAGTCATTTGATAAACAATTCAAAGAAATGGTCATAAGGATGCTCACCAAATTTGAGAGTGAAATAGAGGAACTTAGGAGAACTTCAGTAAAGAGTTGGAAAATGTGAGAAAAAAATCAAGCAGACTTGAAGAACACAATACCTGAAATGAAAAACACCTTAGAAGGAATCAACAGCACATTAGGGAACACAGAAAAATGAATCAGCAACCTGGAAGGCAGACAAGTGGAAATCAACCAATCAGAACATCAGAAAGAAAAAATGATTTTAAAAAATGAGGACAGTTTAAGGGACCTCTGGGATAACATGAAGCACTCAAACATGCACATTATACGGATCCCAGAAGGAGAAGAAAGAGTGAAAGGAACAGAAATGGTATTTAAAGAAATAATGGCTAAAAACGTAGTCCTAACTTGGGAAACAGACATCCAGGTCCAGGAAGCAGAGAGAGTTCCAAACAAAATGAACCCAAAGAGGCCCACATTGAGACATACTGTATTCAAATGGCAAAAGTTAGAGACAAAGAGACAATCTTGAAGGCAGCAAGAGGAAAACAACGAGTTAAGTTAAGCGCAAAGGAAACCCCATAGGCTATCAGCTGAGTTCTCAGCAGCAGCTTTACAGGCCAGAAGGGAGGGGCGGACATCATTATAGTGCTGAAAGAAAGGAACCTACAACTGAGAATGATAACCAGAAGGTTATCATTCAGAATTGAAAGAGTTTATGGGACAGCAAAAAGGACAGGAATTCATCACCATTAACGCAGCTTTGCAAGAAATATTAAAGGTTCTTTTTTATGTAGAAAAGGGAAGGCCATAACCAGAAATAAGAAAATAGGGTGGCCGGATGGGTCAGTTGGTTAGAGCGTGAGCTCTGAAGGTTAAAAGAAAAAAGTATAAAACTCAACTCAAACTACAATAAGTAGTTAGGAGATACACCACGTAAAAAGATCTAAAATATGATGAGAATAATATAAAGCATGAAGTCCTTATAGAATATATTTGAACTTAAACATCAGCTTAAAATAGACTGCTAAGAATGATATACCTAAAGATCACGATAACACAAACCAAAAATTTACAAAAGATGTACAAAAAGCAAAGAGAAAGGAACCTGAACAAAACACTAAAGAAAAACAGCAAACCACAAGGGAAAGATCGAGAGAAGACAAGAACAGAGGACAACTATAAAAACAACCTAAAAACAATTAACAAAATGGCAATAAGTACCTACTTATCAATAATTACTTTAAATAGATTAAATGTTCCTATCAAAAGTCATACTTGCAAATGATACACTCAATAAGGGTTAATTTCCAAAATATATGAACTCAAACAAGTTAACACCAAAAGCAAACAAAAAACATCCAATTAAAAAATGGACAGAGGACCTGAATAGGTATTTCTCCATAGAGGACATACAGATGACCAATAGACATATGAAAAGATGTTCAACATCACCAATCATTAGGGAAATACAAATTAAAACCCAATGAGATATCACCTCACACCTGTCAGAATGGCTATCATCAATAAATCAACAAACAACAAGTATTGGCAGGATGTGGGAAAAAGGAGAGCCTTGTGCACTATTGGTGGGATTGCCAACTGGTGCAGCCACTATGGAAAACAGTATGAAGTTTCCCCACAAATTAAAAGTAGACCTAGGTCATGCTACCATATGACCTAATAATTCCACTTCTGGGTATTTATTTGAAGAAATGCAAAACACTAATCCAGAAAGATATATGCACCCCTCTGTTCACTGCAGCATTGTTTACTATGCCAAGATATGGAAACAATCTAAATGTCCACTGACAGATGAATAGATAAAGAAGTGGTACATATATACAATGGAATATCACTCAGCATAAAAAGGAATGAAATCTTACATTAGCAACAACATGGATGGACCTAGAGGGTACTATGCTAAGTGAAATGTCAGACAGAGAAAGACAAATACCATGTGATCTCACTTATATGTGGAATCTAAAAAAATAAATGAATGAATGAACAGAAACAGACTCATAAATGGGAATAAAAATAATAAAATTAAGTTAATCTAGACAATGTATGTCCTAAATTGTCTAGGAGTGTTTTGAGGCCTAAGGGATATGCTTTTTAAAATTTCATGGTAATGCCAAGATAATACGTTCTAATACCATAGTTTGTTCTCAGAAACTTTACCCGAACTCAAAATAATTGAGGTGGCAAAAAAAGAATTTTAAATAAACTGTGCAATGTCTGTGGACACACATGGGTATTATATAATGTAGGTAACATATGTACACACACATACCCTTGAGAGGGGCTTGGTGACCGACACATCTTTTGAATCTATCTGGCGTATTTCCCCCACCCCCACCATTTCATTGCTCTATCGTGCAAGTGACCGCAAACAGTGGATCTAAATTTGGCACATTTCAAGGTCAAATAATGCAGCAAACAGAATTTGACCTCAAACAATATGGCTTTGTCCATTCACCCATCCATGTAGACGTGCACACACACTGCATTTTGCTTTCTGCGTGTCCACAGACCTCCATCCCAGAAGGTTACCCGCTTCTCTACCTAATGCTTCCAGAAAAAAAAAGACATCTGATGTGTTTGTTCCTCTCCCTCCATCCCCATCCCTCAATATACACACAACAGCTGTAAGAGCAAGAGCATGTTTTTAAAATTCCATTGGTTCATGTAGGCACATATTTTGAAGCAGCTCCAAAATGGACGTCAAGTAAAAAATACCAGTTTTCAAAAGTCTGTAATTATATATTTACACAAATTACATAATCCTGTATGTATTTACATACAATTACAGATTATCAAGGAAATCACACAAAGTCGTAGTGTTAATGAGATGAAATAGAATGAAAATACCATCAACTGAAGCCATTCGTTTATCTACACGACAAGACCTGGCAGGGAGGGGTCCCCCAACTCTGACCTGACATGTCCTTCCACACTGCCTGGGATATGCACATGACAGATGGGGGTAGTTCAGTCATGCCTGTTTAGTCTCTGACCAAGGTGCACGTGTTGGCACCAAAAGCATAGTGATTGGACTGCCTGAGCATCAGCTCACGAAAACTGGGACCACCCCTTCCACAGTAGCTCAGGGCTGCCATCCAAAGGGCTCTGGGTCTCTTAGGACAAGAACCCAGGCAAAGTCACAAGCTGGGGGTAACTTGCTGTACTGCCCAGCAAGGCAGTGCCCACCCAAACTTTGAGCCACCTACTCTCCCAGAACATTTATGTACATAAATTGCATAAGTCAAAATTTATTTATTTACAGACCATTACAGTTTATTGTATCAATTGCCAAAAGCATGTAACATTTTGTTTTTCTTTTTTTTAAAAAAAAAGTTACCAAAACAAAATAACTCCAAAAGTAGACATTAAAGTAGCATTTTCCAGGAATGCATGGACATTTTAGTCTTTTTCACAAATTGTTTTCTTTCTTTTAGGCTGATTAGCACCTCATGCTACTTTAAGATTACTTTTGGCTGTCTCCTAAATTCAATTTTTCAGTGCTAAATATCGTACCTATGACATCCTAGAAACTTGATTCTTCCCTGTGGTCAGATGTTCAACGTTCTTCAGCCAAAAATATTAAATGCCTTTTGGAAAAACTAAAGCCTGAATATGTGCACATTTTAGCAGCAGCAAAGGGTTAAATAATAAATAAGATTACTACATCTTGGAATTAAATGCAGTTTCTGTTTAGAAAGTGGGAAAAAAAAGAAAAAGAAAATAAATGAAGAGAACATTCTGATCTTTATCATAAATCAACTATTTTACATTACTTCAGTCCCCTCCCCCCAAATTAGTTCTTAATTCCAAATGTTAAACTTAGTTTTCCCTTAATGTACATCGGCAGGAGGGCTCTGCTGTGTACTCCAACTTGGACCTCAGAAGGGCCACATGTGCTCACAGCAATAAGTCATGGGCTTCTACTCCAAAATAACTTTAACTCACCAGTGACATACTTTTATTTTTTCACAGAGAATGTGTATCAGAGCAAAACAAAGTTGGAATATTAAATTTTAAAATTAGCTACACAAATCCCAACACATTTTTTAACTGTCACTTTCAATTTCCCAACATAACTGGCTAGAAACTGTTCTATGTGGTATGAGAATTTGTTATAAATTCCTTTTTCTTAAGTATTGCTTTACGAATTTGGCTCTTTTCTCCTTAGTATATAATAAGAAATAGTCTCCCTTGCCCAAGGGCAAGTTGCAAAATTATTGCTACTAAAGAAATATGTATTCTTATGCTTTTCAGCATAATATGTTATAAAAGCCTTGTAAAAGATATTCTATATAGTAACCTCCCCTCTAAAAAAAACTGAGTTCTTGTGAAGACGTTTTTAAAAACAAAACACAAGTCAACAAGTATAATACTTTCCCCCTCATTGTCATTATTTGATGATTTATTAGTTTCATTTGTGAGTTTTACTTGGGTGCTATTACCACACATTATGACAGTTCATACCAAAAGCAATTTTCTATAAAAGATGTTACAATGACCCCTACGGTACTTGCATAATTTCATATTTGATAACCAAATGCACAAATAAAAAGTTTACAAGAATGATCCTACTAATCTGATTCTTGTCTCTTAAAAAAACAATCTGTGCTATGTAAGCTTTTTTTCTTTTCCGTTTTGAGAATTCTAAATCAGTACAATGTTTGATGTTCGTCCTGTTGTTCTGGCGAGCAACTAAAATAAAAGCATGGCTACTGCTTGGCTTTGGTATATTTTGCAATAGATTTAAAGAAGTAGGATATACACCAACCCTTACATTTTCCAACTGTGAAGTTACAATGATGGTGTAAGTCACTTAGGAGAGAGGAAATAGTACAGACACAGAATAAAAGTTTGAGACCCAGTTTGTCTTTAATCCTCTGGGGTAAGCTATGAAACAAGCAGTCTGAAGAGTGAATACTCGGTGTCATGAATGATGTGCATAAGTTTACAATAATATGGGCACAAAAAAGATTGTCGCCTTCTGCACGTTAGAGGGTCATTAGAATTTCTCATGTCCATGCAAAGTTATATTTACTTGCATGAGTTTACCACAGGTTGGTAGCGGACTTTGCCATTTAATGCTTACAGAGCCTAAAGCTTCCAAAATGCCTATCTGGCCTGTACATATTTCATTAAAAATAAACTCTATATAATAAATAAATATATAAAATAAATAAAATGTTGCCTTTGGAATTTCTATAAATAAATTTAACTTTTTTTTCCTTTTTTTCCTTCTTTTTTTTTTCTTTTTTTTTTTTTTTTTTTTTTTTTTTTACACTAAGAGGTCTTTGCTTTAGATTCACTGGGATGGCACCAGTGAGAATTAACTGAAAATGTCTCTTAAGTGAGACTGCACCCTCCATGCCTTTGAAAATGCAGCGTACCCTTGCCAGGTACCAGCCAAGGTCCTGATGAGTTGAAGTGTGGCAGCTGTGCTGACATAGGGTGAAGGACAACTGATCGGACATATGAAAGCGTGTCTATTCCCCAGCATGCATCAGGCCGTCGTCCTCTCTGTGTTCTCCTCTCTTCAATTTCCCTGCGGCTCATCCACTCACACACTCACACCCCCGCTCTCAGTCTTCTCTTCTCACAAAAAAATCAAGCCAATGAGTACAGGCCAGCCTCCCAGAGGGCAGGCCCATAAGTGCAGAATAAAATCAGCATGTTCCCATCCAAGCCTCCATTCTATGTTATGCATGCGACAAAGTTTGGCAACAGTGGAGCTGATGTGATGACACAGCTAATCAATAAGAACCCACCGCATGGAACCTTTATAGTGGTTACTTTTTTAAGGGCTCAAGTGAAGAAATTGTCTTTGTCAACTTTGGCTTAGAATATCCTTATATAGTTCAGGTACTTTGTCAGGGTCCACTGGTCTAGGTAAAAAATGTGTGAATTTCTGGTGCCGTTTAGTCCTCGTTCCTTCTCTTGGGGTCCCATCTTTATTTAACGCAACATAGTATCGCCTTCCAGTGTCCACGTGTTTATACAGATTTGAAGAGTAGGTATTATACCAGTTTTCTTCAAACTGTTCTCTGAATACACACTCTTGGGTTAGTTTTTCCTGTTAAAAAAAAAAAAAGAAGCAAATAAATATTTTACAAAATTAGCTATTTTTTGTATTTGAAGCAATATTCAATTGCTACACTGGCAATAAAATAGATTTTAACCCATTTTAACACATTTTGCAAACACTGCTTAACTCTGTAATTTCTTTTTCAGTATCTAATATTTATTTAGCATTTTACAGCTTACTAAATGCCATCACAGATACTAATTTTTTTATTTTATTTTTATATTAATTTCAGGTGTACAAAACAACATAATGATTAGACATTTACACCCCTCACAAAGTGATAACCGTCCCCCCCAGGCCTACTAGCCCTCTGACACTGTACATAGCTATTACAATTTCATAGATTGTGTAGATGCCTGAACACTGTGCTGTACACCTGAAGCTAATGTAGAATAATATTGAATCTCAACTATTTTATATATATATATAAAATATATATGTATAATCAGACACTTCTGATTACGGTGAACTTATATATTGGGGCTGCCAAAATAATGTATACAAGTGGACACTTTGGTCAACGTTGCTCAAGCAGTAGTTCGCCGTAATCAGAAGTGTCTGGACACTTTGAACACCTCTTGTAATTGCAGAAGTCAAACATGACTTTATTCATCTTTATCAGTATATATTGAGTATCACAATTTTAATCCAGTTTTCCCTTCTTAAAATGTGTATACACACATCTATGTATACATCTATATAGATGTATATATAAATATAAAAATAAATTAGTATCTGTGATGGCATTTAGTAAGCTGCAAAATGCTAAATATATATACATGTCATGGGATGTAAAGTACCATGTTTCCCCGAAAATGAGACTTGGCAATCAGCTCTAATGCGTTTTTAGGACACATTAGGAGCAAAATTAATATAAGACCCAGTCTTACATTATGTTATGTTATATTACATTATACCTGGTCTTATAGTAAAATGAGATAGGGTATTATATTATATTATACCCAGTCTTACATTATATTAAAATAAGACCAGGTCTTACATTAATTTTTGCTCCAAAAGACACATTAGAGCTGATTGTCCGGCTAGGTCTTATTTTCGGGGAAACATGGTACAGCATAGAGAATAATACAGTTAACTCTATAAATGCAACACATTCTAATTTTTTGTTCAGAATGACTAAAGCACAAAAGATTCCAAATGTTTTCGTGTTAGACTTTTCTGCAGGCCAATAAGCGGAATGAGTGAAACAGGCAAAGGACACCTAACTGGGTGAGTTGTCCTCATATTTACCCTAACTCTGAGGATGGTGACCATCCTGGCGGGCGGAGCCCTGGCTGAAGCCAAGGTTCAGATAACTGCTTCACTTTTTATATAGTTTTCATAAAGTACTTACTACAGAGACCAGCATCAGCAACATAGCAATGATTGTCAAACGTCATCTGCCCTTGGAGCAATGGCATTTGCGTCCTATTCCATAGGCATGGTTTTTGGACATCAGTGTACACAAGAATCACCTCCGATGCTTTCTTTAAATGCAGACTTCCAATCCCCAATGCTTTAAAATTCTGATCCAAAAAGTCTAAAAATATGTATTTGTAACAGGCCCTTGGGGGAATTCTACTGCAGGTCATCTCGGTCCACATGTTAGGACATGATGCCTTCTGTCGTGACTGAGTGAGTCTCCCTGAGCACAGAGAAGTAAAAACAAATATTCTAGCCCTCCCATTTCCCTGAACATCAACGAAACGCCCCCTCACCCGCCCCGCAACTTAACAAGCCACATTCTCAGGCACACACATACCTAAAGAAAAGCTGAACTCATTCCTACATTCCCAAAGCAAAGAGGTTCCACACTGTCATAAATCTGGTACTTCTCCCCTCCCTGAGTCCCAAGCGACCCCACCGCCTGGGGCTGCTGGTCGCTGAGAGGAGGCAACAGACTGACTGGCTTCTGTGTGCTTCTCACCACTCCACTGACGCTTCCTAGGTGGGACTTTTAAAAAATAAACCCTAAAATAACTTTTCCCCTTGTTCATGCCCACCTGGCACCTTACATAAATAAGAAAACAGAATAACAAACACATGTCCACACACAGTCAAAACACAGAACAGATCAGGGCATTTGACGCACTTCCATTTCTGTCATTCAGGCCCAGAGGACAGACAGCAAACCATACGTTGCCAAAACACAGCCGTCCTTTTTACATGCACACACCTGAGAACTCAACTTAGGACACTGAGTTCACAAATACCAGCTGGCAGAATCCATCCTCTCCAACTGCAGGAGAGCAGAGGAGAAGGGGGGGGAGCATTGGGCAAAATCTATCACCCAACGTAAGACCACCTTCTCCCCATCTCTTGTTTAATTCACTGAAGGCTTCCAACCCCCTCCAGAGCTCACAAGGGTCTGCATTTCCGGACAGGTGCCCTCCCCCGCCCCGCCCCCCCCCTGCAGGTGATCAGAAAGCACTGAGTGGCTTTGTAACAAAACATTATCTCATTAGACAACTTTTTACTAAGTAGAAACAGAAAAACAAAAATTAAAAACAATGCATGTGACAAGGACTGAAATGACAGGCAAACCGGACCGCTGAGGCTGGGCGTCTGGGGCCAGGAGAAGTAGTCCGTGCTGCCCTCCACGGCACAACTCTGTATGGGGTGCCAGCAGGAGGGGTGCCCAGTGGAGAGGCTCCCTTCGCCTCTGCTACACGGGAACCCACAGGTGCCCTCTTCCGAGCAGTCGCCCCTGCGTCTCTGAGTGGGGGAGATTCCCCCGACAGTAACTCCCTTTCACCTCTGTTAAAACTGGCAAAATAAAATGGTGTGTTAAAGATACTAATGGCTATTTGGTCTTTACATCCATATATAGAATAAATATTGTCCTCACAGGCAACATTATTCCTGGCTAAAAAGGGCTGGTTTGCGGTGATTAAGTAAATTTTCTAAACAAATGTTCACTTTTTTCTTAACTTAATAAAATGGACCAAAGTACGGGGTTGTATACTGAGCCTTTAGTTCTACAAAAGAAGTGAAAAATGAATTCAAATTGAGCTTTCTTTTCTCAGCAGGAAATAGTATAAGCTGACTCTTGCCTCAAAAAACAGCCTGCTTCCTCCTTCTGTTGGAACATGAGTTGTGCATAAGCTTGTATTTGCTTTGTATACATGTCACACCTAGAGGACAGTAGCCTGTCTTGGATTCAAGACACACACAGGTGACCACAGCAGGAGACGGCTGTACAGTGGTGAGGAGTGGGGCTCTGGAACCCGAGACCCACACGAACCCCAGTGTAGCCCCTTGCTGGCCATGGGCATCCCAGGGCTTATTAACATCCCCACCCATAGAGCAGGTGAGAAAGAAGCATCTGGAGACAAACATGCACACAGAACACCACCAAGCCCCCCAGGAAGCTCTAGACAGCTTGTACACAGCACAGCCTGTCAGGGTTGGACAGGCCCTTAGAAAACAGCCAGTGCAACTTTGCCTGTCAAAAACGTGGCACAGAGAGACCCAGATGGGAAATGATTTGCCCCCCACCACCACTACCCGTCTGGGTCACAGGAACTCATATGGCAATGAAGTCACTAGAAGTTTCTGGGGCCCCTACTGAGACGCACCGAGACTCTGGCCCTTCCCTTTTTCTTCACTAAGCAACATGATGCCTCCAAACGCACTAGGTCTGCTGTCCCTGGAGCCTTCTGACGCTGCTTCCCAAAGGCTGGGCACTGGGGGGCTGCGCAGGAGACAGGCTGAGGTGCAGCATCCCTCACCTAACACTCACTCGTGCTTCCTTCCTTCTTTGCCTCTAAATGTAGGCTTTTAAAACACCACTTTGCAGGAACAATGTGTGGAGATGAAAAAAAACAGATAATGAACAAAATCCTACAGTGGTAGGTATATTGCAATCTAACAATGAAACACATTCATTTTCAGTGTTTAAGAAAGATTCTCATTTTACATGTTTTGGGGTTTTTTTTCAGTATATGAAAAAAAGTTTAAAAAAAACGTTGAACAAGTTAAGAAATTGAACTAGTCTTTTCACTGCTCAGTAAACACTATTTCCCCTAGCAGGCTATTTTAGCATTATTTACACACATATAACTTTCTAGGCAACCCAAAAAATAAAGTGAATTATTTCATATAAAACAGTATAATCTAATGTCGGCATTTTTTGTGATTGTTAAGAGTTCAACTGCCTCATACATGGGAGGGTTGTAACTTCAGTTAACAAGTTAAATGAGATTGTTACAGACATTACATTGCAAAACCACTGGGATCTTTCAGCTCCTGTAATTATTACACAATGGGTATAACGCCACTCAGATAAGCATATATACCTTAAAAATTTTAACAATCATTAAAAATTAAAGACCCTATTACTTTTCTATACCAGGTATATGCTTTTTCACTGATATGTGGTATATAAACCAAAAACAACAAAAGAACAAGACAAACAAATGAGAAACAAAAACTCATAGACACAGACAGTAATTTAGTGGTTACCAGAGGGTAAGGGGGTGGGGGGTGAGTGATGAGAATAAAGGGGATCAAATATATGGTGATGGAAGGAGAACTGACTCTGGGTGGTGAACACACAATGGGATTGATAGATGATATAATACAGAATTGTACACCTGAAATCTATGTAAATTTACTAACAATTGTCACCCCAATAAATTTAATTAATTTAAAAAAACAAATAAATAAAAATAATTTCTTCCTATTTGGGTTATGTTAATATGTGGTTTTTGTTTTACACAGATCAATAAAGTACAAGATTTACAAAGTAAATAATCTCTTTAATCATACTGTGGGACCCAGTGTTAAAATTTTTAGATGAGGTGGATTTATTTATGGTACGTATTTGTACTCCAAAGTGATTTTTCTAAATTAAAAATAAATGAAAGCAAATTGGGACCACAGAAAATATATTAACCTTTAATTCTTATATATATGCAGAGGAGAAAAAACAGTTTCTGCCTTCACATGAACTATATACACTTTAGAATTGTAGAACTCAGATGTTTTAAAACTCACCACACGTTTCCAATGCAGACAGTTAATAGCGTATTCCACTACAAAGTGATCAATTCGTGTTTTATTGTATTTCCATGTTTTAATTTTTGTTTTAGATTATTTAACTATAGCTGTTTATAGCATACCTATCTTCGAACTGTTGGATTATACCACTGGTCTTGGGTGGAGAATGTGGATTTAATTCAAAAGTCTACTAAAGCCTATGGTTTGGAACAAAATCTGGCAAACGTTAGCAACTATGGAAACCCCTTTTCACTTTATGTCATCAAATTCTGAGCAGTGAGAAAAAACTGAAATTAAAACTTCAAAACTTTTACCAATGCTATTAAAACTAAAGCATGAGATAATAATGTGAAAATTATAGTACACCCCAGAGCATGTTTAGAAATGTTGTAAGACTCATACAGACACTAATTTAAAATATTAGATAATTGGAAAATGTGTAATCCACATGAGCTCAATTCAATATACCCAATTCATATCGATAACCATTTAAAAACTGAAATCAGAATTCTTCAAAATTCGAGACTCAGTGGTTCTCATTGAAAGCGTATAAACTTATATCATGTTGCTATTTTCAAACATGATTTCCATATTTGCTCATATATGCAAATACATAGCTTTAACCACATTGAAATGGTCGCACTGACTCAACTGAAGGGCTAGCTCAGCTGTTTCAGGAACTACCACGACACGTCAGCCCAAGTCAGAGACGCACAGAACCTGACAGGACTGCAGAGTTCCGAACGCACTGGAAGTTAATGATTTGATGTCATCAGTCGTTCTCACATCCACCGCTTATTACAGTCATGGCGTTTAAACCTCCCTTAACCACAATTATTCGAACATGTGTTCTCTTCCTCATTAATAATCTAGCAGTAAAGTCTTAATGGGAGTTGTTGCAAGGATCAGGGTGATTAAACATAATGGCTAAAGGGCCATTAATAAGAAGCCAGGGCTTTTAACTCTTCTCTCCTGGGAGAAGTCCCCAAGTAGATAGAAAGCAACGCACACGCAGAGAACAGGCGGGCGGCACTATTTCCTGTTTTATTAGAAGCTCCAGTTCAGATCCAAACCACCTTGTGCCCTCAGTTCAACTCACCTTCAGCCCCACTCTCAAAACCACTTTAAAACTCCCACTATCCCAGATGGCCCACTAAGGATTGCCACCAGAACTGTGGGGAAAACTGAGTCAGTCGTGTCTGACCAAGGAAAACAAAGTGAAGCAAGTAGAGAGAAAAGTTTTCTTTTTGTTGCATCAAAATATATAGAAAATTAAGAATTCCTATTGTCTCCATTCCCCCTCCACCAAAGCAAACAACTAACCAAGCAAATAACAACAGAAACAAAACAAAATAAAACAAAACAAAACAGAAACCTCCTTCCCTACAGAAGCTGCTCACTTAGGTATCTGGGGACTCAAGGTCGGGGCCCAGTCTGAATCTAGGGGCACACACAGACCTCTCCAGCCTTAGGGCACCAAGGCTGCCAAGGACAAAACCTGCCAGATGTACCACCGGCGTGGCCAGACAACTTAGGGGCCTTCCTGAGAAGCTGCCTACAGACATGGGCATATGCATAGCATATTACACAAGCTCATAAACTTAAGATTCATTTTCAGAGTACCACGGGGAAAAATAACCTTACTCAAGGTATAACAGAATTCAAATTTGAGAAGTTCAATATTCACTTTAAGAACTAGTTTCACTTGTGTCAATGTGTAGACGATGAACATTTCATTCTTCCACACAGAACCCTAGAGGAAAAATTTACAAAATTTCTTTTTGGATCTTAGAACACCAAATTAAAAAGAAATCACATGGAACATATCTTACCATAGACAATTATCTGATAAGAGTAGTATGTCATCCAGTGACCACTTAAAATGCACACCAAGGTATGCAAAAAATGAAAAAACATCAAACTACTACTTTTACTCTATGTAAAAACTGAGTCGGATGCCTCTGAAGAATCAGGATGACAATGGAGGAAATGTGGGAAGTTAAAAGGCTGACAGGCGACATTAAGGAAATAAGGAATCAAAAAAAAGGATATTAGAGGGATAGTGGATGGGGGCATGGGGGGAGGGAGGTCCACAGTGTGAGGGATATAAATGATGAACGTCTAAGTATTACCTTGTCTTGTGCACCTGAAACTAATAAAAATTTTAAAAAATAAATAAATAAATAATACAATAAAATAAAATAAAAGGATATTATACAAAACAAAGTGAATCCAACTACTTTGTTTCCATGATAATCATCATATATATACTGTAGTGGGTGAAATAGAAAAAGAAAAATGTACCAAAGATTTTTCTATAATAGACAAAGCAGGTTAAATTCAGGACTTAGTTTGTGGAAATATGATTAGAGAAACTGAAAAATTAACAAATATAAAGACAGCATAAGCCCTAAAACAATTTTTAAAGAACTAGAAAACGCCCAGAATTTCCTTTACTAAAGGAGGCCAAACTACACACACACACACACACACACACACACACACACACACACACAAACCTAGTCACTGAGGGTGGGCTGATTAACTATGCTGGGCCTCAATTTCCTTCTCTGGAAAATGAGGGAATTGGACGAAGAAATTTCTAAGGTCTCTTTCATTTTTAGATTCCAGTGATTCAGTGTTGGAACATGAAAATGTGGAAAACAGAGCTATCCACAATAACTCCAGGACACGTTGAACAGGAAATGGAGAAAGAAACTGCAGTGGAATTGGAAAACAGGGAAAGATACCAAATAAAATGTGCTGCAACCGTCACCACAGCAGAGGGGGTGGGACCACTGGTCAGAATGCAGCCAAAGAAATGAAGGCACTTCTTCCAGGAAGAAAGAAGGGCAGAGAAGAATATTTTGGCATAAGGTACCCCTTCTCTCTCATCCCTGGGAGACCATTAGGGTGATCCCCTCCTGGAAAGTGTCTTGTGTACTACTTCCTTGTGTCTCAGGGCCTGCCACTGTCTTCTTCCCAGTGTTGGTTCATAAATATGGCCCATTAATGAACCTGACCAACAGACCCTACATCATGAGCTGCCCCACGAGGGTTAAGGGAGTCAAAGACATGGTAATAGAAGGAGACTGGACTTCCAGTGGAGAGCACATGATAGAGTGTACAGAGGTCATATAATAAGTTGTATACCTGAAATGTTATTAACCAATGTTACCCCAATAAATTTAACTTAAAATAAATAAATAAAATTAATCTTGATAAGTGGGCTTTATGGTTAACACCTTAAAATATAATTTGAGGGATGCCATATTTTTTATTTTTATAGACTATTTCATAAATCTTTGTCTCAGAATTCAAACTTGCAGGAAACATAATTTCTGTGCCTCTCCCACCCAGTAAGAGTATCGGAAGTTGCACAGGACAGTATTCCCATCATTGCCACACATGAAGAACACTAAGGGACACAGCTGTTACTGAGCAGCCACAGTGAGCCAAGCACTGTGCTGGTCAATTTATAGGCACCACTTCCTCTAATCTTCATGGTAACACTCTGATGTGGCTTCATCAGCCCTGTCTCATAGTCACAGCTCAGCAAGCTTGAGTGGACTGTCCAAGGTCGCAGAGATAGTAGGCAACAGAGCTGGGATTCTAAGCCCTGTGTTTCCACTACTCCATGCTTTAATTCCAAATTCAACCTGTTCAGAAGGCAAATACAGTCGAGTTAGACTTGACTACTCCATCAAAACACATCAAACTGAAAGTCAACTTGAAAGAGAGAGAAGGAAAAAGAATATAAACCAAGTTAATGCAACCGAGAGAAAACTATCTGAACCATACAATTCATATGGAAAATAGGTGGGTGGGTGGGTGGATGGATGGATAAATGGAGGGATGAGATGGATGGATGGATGGATGGATGGATAAATGGAGGGATGGATGGATGGATGGATGGATGGATGGATGGATGGATGGATGGATGGATGGATGGATGGATAAATGGAGGGATGAGATGGACGGATGGATGGATGGATGGATATGTAGGTGGATGGATATGGGCAAGAAAGGAAAGAAGGACCTAGAGAATACAAAGAAATCTAGAAATGTGAGTAGACAGCAACTATTGAGAATGCACAGTGCAACATGTCAGTTAAATAGGCAAACATTGCTCAATGCCAAAGCAAGGCAAACACAAAATGCACCAGAGGGAGAGGGGTGTCTTTGTCATGACATTGGCAAGTCTCTTCTTGGAATACTGAATTGAGCTTTGAGCACTTCATCACAAAGGAAAAGCAAATCACATGGGAGATTTCAATGAAGAATTACAACACTACAAAAAAACAGATTAAAAAAAAAAGGAGATCAACTAATGTCAGGATTTGAAGCATTTACAAGAGGACAAAGGAAGACAACTCTGTGTGTGTCTCTCCCACTTCATGCTGTAACCTTTCAGTCCTTGGAGGAGCCCTCTGCAGCAGGGGTGTCAGGAATGCAATGATTTTTCTCAGTGCCTGCTGAGATGCTGTTGAGGCCACCAGGTCAACAGACTGACAAATAATGTCTTTGCACAAGTACAAGTCAGTCCCTGATATGGGGAGAGTGGGAGGATGATGTGGCCAGGCCATTGCAGAAGCTGCCCCCAGTAGAGTAAGTGACTACTGCAGCTCCAGTGGGACACAAGGACAACTCTCAGGCCAAGACACAGAGCAACTTAGCAGTACCATCCTTGAAGGCTAATGATAATGACAGGCAAGAACCCTCCCAATGTCGGCAGTGTAGCCTCTTGCAGCAGCTGGGAAAACAGAAGCACAGGCAAGACTGTGTCAGGGAGGCAGAAGTAAAGATAACAGAATCAGGAGACAGGTAGCAGCCCCATGTTTCCAAACCCGGGAGCAAAGCTGCCTTCACACAAGCTTTTTTCTCTGAGAACACCCGCCTACTCTTCTCCACCCCCTCTGTGAATGATGCTGACATTCCCTCCCACCCCTAGAATTAAGCTCCCTCCTCCAAGCTCACCAAGCCCTTTTTGTATATAATGCCATTATAACATTTATCACACCAAATGATAATTCTTGGTTTGCATACTGACTCCCCAACAAAGTTGCAAGTTCTTCTTGAATCAGTTTTAAGATCACCCACAAGAGGAGGTGCCATTTGCATTTGTGCATCAGTTATTCGTGGCAGTCCTGCTCTGCAGGGTCCCCAGGAACACTGAGTTAGGGAACATGGAACCATTGCTGCTGAGGGAAACACAGGGTGAGGCTCCCGCCAGCCACTAGCCATAATGCTTTTTGTCAAACACTCAGTATACAACCCTGTTTTACGTGTGCTTCTGTTTAAATTAATGTTGATTCATCACCGAGGAACTCACAGCCAACGTTGCTGAACAGAACACACCTAACACGCATGTTTGCTCCACAAGGGGACATCACAGCCTTCCTGACTCAGGGGCACCAGACAGCATGCAGTCCAATGCTTGGGGGCATTTTAAACTGCAAAACCACCAACAAAAAGCACAAAAATGTGAAGTGAAGGGGGAAAAAAAGAGAAAAAAGTGGCACTAAACAGATCCCAAAAGGGACACCTGTTTACAGTGTGAGTTGAAACAAGGCAGTGTCGCCTGGTCAGACCTCAAAAGTAAAATTAGATCATGCCCCTCTGATGACTCACACTTTGCTTCTCTGTGTGTCTGTGAAGGACCACAAAAGTACTGTGGGGAATTAAAAACAAAGTTTAGCAAGTAGACCTGCAAATGATGAGATCCACTGTATCTCTAGCACTAAAGCACCTGGCACATGTGAGCAGGAAGTGGTTTCAGAGATGCCTGCTGGCCTTGTGAGTGCAGGTGAGCAAGTGTGAGCATGCAAGTGTGTGGACAAGAGAGTGATAGGTGGACGGCACGTAGCAGGTCTGCACGTGGCTGCCCATCGCTCTCATTGGAGGAACTCAGGAAGACTGATTGACTGAAGAGCAGCAGGAAGCGCGGTGACTGAAACAGGCCTCCACCAAGGAGCAATCAGGGTTCTGCATGACCAGCAGTCCACTCGAGAAAAGGGGACAACACTGGAGAGGTGAGGTGAATGA
Source organism: Rhinolophus hipposideros (assembly GCF_964194185.1). Taxonomy (NCBI): domain Eukaryota; kingdom Metazoa; phylum Chordata; class Mammalia; order Chiroptera; family Rhinolophidae; genus Rhinolophus; species Rhinolophus hipposideros. The sequence continues at coordinate 1,447,034 of NC_138050.1, forward strand.
CCAGCAAGGAAACGTGGTCACGGGAGCTCAGGAAGGGGCAGAAGGAGTGGGAGAGCTTAAAGACAGGGACTTGGTGCTTTTATTGTCCTGAACACTGTTTCCAACAGCTTGTCCTCACATTCCCGACTGAGAGATGCACTGGGTTTCATAGGCATAGTGAGGCACAGGACTAGGAAACCCGAATCCACATGCTCAGTACTTTATAAATGAAATACTGCCGCACACACATGCTGCTCTTCTCAAATGTATAGATGAACTGCTCTGTAAAACACTGATGAATTCACAGGAGTTTTTGCCATAATATATTTTTTTAATCAAAAGACAGAAGTACAATCAATATCAGGTGGGGCTCCCTGACACCTTTAATCAGAAAGGGAGCCTTCCACTCCAAATAGTTGGACCACTCTGGTCTCCACGTCCACGCTTCCAGCCTCAAGCACCTATTCAGAAATTAGGTGCTTGTAAGCCAGGGTCTGCCTGGTCTTCCTTTTTTAGAAAAAACAAACAGGTGATTTGGGAACCCATTGAAAATACAGTCACACATTCAATATTTATTAAGTGCCAACTGCATGTAAGATACTGTTTGAAGGACTGGCATTCCACGGGAAACAAAAGTGACCACGTCTCTGCCTTAACAGGGTCTCCCGCCTTTATGACATGGAATTCTACTAGGGGCACTGAAGAAATAAGTGCCCATCGGGATTCCATGGCAAGAAACAGCTGTGGTAAGTGCCACTCTCTCAAACTCTGCTCATGAGACTTCTCTGGCAGTGGGCTCTGAACACTCAGCAGTGTGGGGCAGGAGGTGTGACAAACCCAGGGCAGGAGGAGAGGGGCATCAGGATTGTGTGTGAAAGCCACGCCCATCAGGAGGAAGGTCCTGCTCCGGGACTCCTGAGCCTAAAGAAAGGCCACCTCTGAGCTTGAGACCTGGTACCCAGAACACTCTCCTGCCAAACGGGCACAACCTATGAAAACGAAATCCTCTGCAGAGCCTGTGAGCTCTCCAGACCTGTGTCCTCTGCCTTTGGCCATTACTGACTAGGACATTTCAAACATGTCTCAGACAATCAGTAAATGCAGCTAAATAGTATATACTTAACTAAAGTTAAGTAAATAGATACATTTTTAAAAAGATGATCTTCTACTCACTAACTAATGGCCAGCAGCATAGATGCTAGGGACAGCTAAACAGACTACTAAGTGAAAACCAGGCCACTAGAAAGAAAAAAAAATTGTCCCAAAATCATATCTGGAAAGGAAATACTAAATTCTGCTCTAATGCATGGTTCATTCTGGCAAAAAAAATATTGTTTTATTCACAAAATGGATGGCCATTCTTATATGTCTGTGTTCGGCATGTTTTGCTAATTCACCTACATTCAAATCATAGTTTGTCACTTGCTATCTGGGTGACCGTGAGTAAGACAGTGAGTAAACACTCACTGTCCTCATCTCTAAATAAGGACACTGCATGGACTAAATCAAATAGTATGGTAGAAGGTGCTCTCTAGGTGCTGCCCTCTTTGTCATCCAAGCTGGTACCTGATCCTTTGAAAACAGGCAATGTGCCTCTGCAGCATAAGAGGTGCTCTCGTTCCCCAAATCTGCAGAAAACCAACCATTCCAAGGATGACTGCTATTGAGTAGATTACTAGCCAAACGATGCTTTGCATTTCCTTCATATGAATTACATTCTTTGGAGACTCTGCATACAGGACATGCCTGAATGTCCACCATCAAAGTCATCTGAGCAGACACACAGCACAACAAACGGCTAAGTCTGGTTGTGCTCACTGCATGTTATGCTGTCCTGTTCCATAAACGCACAAGCTTATTCTGCCTGTTCAAAAGTTGCTCCCAATGGCCACTGCAGCATGCGTGATGGAGACACGAAGGCCTCCCATGAACCACCAGGGTCAAGCTGCCTGCCCCCGTACACCACTGACCCCCACCTAAGGCTTTTCACATCCACCGAGGTGTTTTCCAAACTGGCATCTGCAGATCTCGGGGAGACAAAGGATCTAAACTGGGGCTACAGGTTTTCTACAGAAACGTTTTCACTTTGTCTTCTCATTTCATGAAAAAGCTGTTAACAAATGATCATTTCAAGGCTGTCCTGCCAACCAGCCAGGAGTGCAGGTGTGCTTCAAATTACTTTCAGCGCCAAGTCATGATGCGTTCACCCTCAGAGCTGAGAGGTGACAACATAATGGAATGTTATTCGGTCTCCCAGTCACTCCAACAGGATAACGAGGGGAGAACATCTTTCAGAGGGGCCCTGGAGAATAGGTGTAGTGAGCTTGAGGGCTACCCCAACATAAAGCAGTGTTTTAGTCTCAGTGAGATAACGGCAGCCACCTCAGTGTGGATTTTAATATAGTAAATATATTTCGAATTGCAGTTGCCAGAGAGGCATAAGGAGTTTGTGTTTGTACATATGCAAATAACATAATGAAAGCATTTAAGTCAACATGTGGTACTAAGGACCTGATATACTTTACATTTTCCTCTTAAAGAGGTCGATATATTCCTTCAGTCTGGGACAGCTGGATCTACAGGGTCTCCCCACACTATGGAAACACCACTCAAAGAGCTTGTAGGCTCATGTACCTCTACCCACAGAGACAGCTGCCTCAATGAATGGATTTTTTTTTAAGTTTATACATATTGGAATTGCAGTCAAAACCCACCACACCTTGGTTATTGATTACATGGATTCACATAAATGGGGCCTGATTGAGTCTCTGGAAATGTAACCACCAAATCCACTAGTAAATGCCTGTTTCACAAGTGTCTCTTTCAGGATGATAGTTGGGTTCCTGCAGGGCCCAGCTTGAGTCCCCACTCTGCCACCTACAAGTTCTGGGCCTCTGGGCCTCTGAGCAAGTTACGCAAGCTCTCTCACTTCAGTTTCAATAGTTAAATGGGATAACCCCTGTGGAAACATGGGACACTGTAAGCTGACATCCACATACGAAGTACTGTATCAATGCATGAAACTCAAATACTGCGGGGTCAGCCAGGCTGAGTAGCTGGGTCCCCAAACACCATATGCCAACTGCACAGACATGCACTGTTGGGCCTCCAAGAAACAGAAAGATTATAAAGACAGAGACTCAGACTCCAAAAATCATAATCTACTGGGTAAGACCAACATGAATTAAAATTCTAGGCAGAATGAAGTGACTGCTATAAAAGAGATACAAACCAGAAATCGGCATGTTGTCCTTTTGTATCAATTTTGCAGATTCCATGCTCTACTTACCTATATGATAACAATTTTAGTGATAGTGCTTTGTATTGATGAAAGGGTCAAATATCCTCAAATGCAAGCTTTTTGAAGGAAATTAATTTTTTCATTGCATTCATTTTTAGTGAGACATGTATCATAGTTAATTATTCTTGATGTTTTGAAGTACCTTGATAACCCTCAGATAATTTAGATTGACACTAAAAGTAACTGAGCCTTACTTAGAGTCCCTTTGATAAGAACAAAAGTGACAAACATAAACTAATACTTTAATCCTCTAGCCAAGTATGCACGTGTGTGTATGTGTGTGTGCATGAGCGAGAGGGAGACAGAGGGACAGAAAGACAGATAGAGAGAGAGAGAGAGACAAGTCTAACACCCTGCCCAAACTTCACCCAAGCAGGATATCCTAATCTTTACATTTGAAGGCTTATGTGCCCTAAGTTGTCTGACCTTCCTTTCCCTAGACTCGTATTCATCCCTCAAGGCCCAGTTTAAATGTTACCATTCAATTTGCCCAAGCAGTTATTTAAACACTCTTCTAGGCCCCCACGACATTCCGGCATTCCTCTAACAGTGCATTTTACATTACACTGAATTATTTATAAGTATATTTCTCCTACCAGATTTTGAGGTATTTGTTGCATTGTTTTGTACTTAGCGCAGTACTAGGCACACAGTAGGTATACATGTTTGTAAATGAATGAGTGCATGAATTAATGGATGCATGGATAAATTAACACATGATACAATAATTAAACTCCACCCCAGAGCTAGAATTATTCAGATTTTCATTAAATCACATCATGATACACATTAGCAATATAGTTTTTCCTACTTCCACTTTCTAATAGGACATCAGAATCCTATACATATATTTTTCTGAAGAAATATTACTTAATTCACCTCCAACCTTTTAGCTGTATTCCCAAGGTAAACCTGGAAACAAAGGAACTACATAGATGAAAAAAGAAATAATCCCCATTTCCAAAACACATTTTAAATTAAATTTTGCTACAGTTACACATTAATTTACTTTATACAAGCAACTGCTATTTCTCCAGATCTCCTATATACCTTCTTTCTTAATAAGATAGGTCTTTTCAAGGTTTCCTCAATGTTGAGAAGCACACCTTCTCCACTTTATTTTCCTGAGTTTCACACAACTTCACAGGTAAAAATTCTTTAAGCTACAATTCCCAGTTTACTAATAGATTTAGAATTATCACCTGTTTCTTTCCTTTCCTTCTCTGAGTCTCATCATAATGAAATGTGATATTTGGTTACTCCCCATTCCCAGGTGTAGTCACCACAGGCCCAGTGGGAACATGGTCCCTGGACACAGAGGAGCATGGACATCACACTCACTCTTCCCCTCACTTGCATCAGGTACAGACCAGAGGGAAAGCCCAGGGAGCTCTCCTCCCAGCTATACATGCAGGAGCCAAATAGCTCACCGCACCATTTTGTGTGCACAGCAGCACAATGGACCAGGCACACACCACTCAAAAGTGAAGCTAAAAAAAAAAAAAAAAAAAAAAAAAGTGAAGCTAAAAAATCCAAACCCTAAACATTGGAGATACAAAATTGGAAAAGACATGGCAGACAGCTAAGTCAAGCTCATCATGTCACAGACGAAGAGAACAAAGGCCAGCACCTCTCTGGAGGCTGAGAAAGAGCAAGACCCAGGTCTCCAGACACCTGTGGCTGGGTTCTCACCACTGTACTATCTTTCTTTCCAGGCTCAGCTGGGTCTCCCTCGGGCTGGACACACCAGGGATGACACATCACTGTCCAATTCAGCCTGGGAACAGAAGACAGAGATTCTGCCTTCCAGCAGACTCCTAAGTATACACTGACCATACAAGCGAAGATACAGCAAGGTCCAAACCTGTATGTTTAATGAAGCATAGAAAGAAATCACAGTGTTTAATTAATTTCAATCCAACGAGCATCAATGGAGCACCATCCACACACCAAGGCCATTGCTGTGTGTCAGGCATCATTAAAAAGAAGCAACTGGCACTCTGAGCTCCAGTACTGGGGCAAAGGCTAGAAAAGTGCCAGGGACATAGGGGAGGAACTGAGTAGTCTGACTTCAGGGCAAGAGCAAGAGGGGCTGCTTTCTCCCAGACAGATTGTTGCTTTGTTGAGCCCTTCCCCTTCACAGTGTGCAGACACAGGCACCACAATATCTCAGTCTCCGTCAATCTGGCTAACACCGTTCACCCCACCCTGGTGATGCCCTGTGACCCCACCCCCCCAACTTGCATGCCGACCCAAGCTGCTTCCAGTGACTTTTCCATACAAATAGCTGTCTTGGCTTATGCTGCAGCTTTCCTAAAATCTCTCAAAGGTTCACAAACCCAAAGCAGCGTTGGGGCTCAGTGTGTCCTGTACCTCAGCTAAGCAGCCCCAAGCCCAGCATTCACCGCAGCTGGTCTCAGTATGTGGCTTGGCTTCTTGAGGCACCCCCAAGCCCAGCATGGGTGGCAGCCATATTTGGATTGCTTTGAAGCTCATGCCAGGTGGCCCTGGGCAGGACACAGGTTGTGGCTTAACTTGGCCTATGGTGGGGCCCCTCCCAGTGGCCCTGGGAACTGGCACACCAAGAGGCCAGCTTCAGATCCAGCCAGAGCATCACCCAGCAGCCTCCAAGAATGACACACCCAAAAGGCAGACTGAGCAGGCACCATAGCGCTGCTAAAGTGAATCCTGCTCTGTAGGGACAGCCCTTGAACAACAGCTTCTCCACTGTAGTCATAGCCAGTCCTCACAGCCAATCAGCCTGCGGGTGAATCCCTCCCTTGTCATGCCAACAGCAAACAAGGCTCAACTACAACAAGAGAGCACACACAAGGGACACACTTGGAGCACCCAGGTCAGGTGACCAGGGAGACTGGTCATAGCCCCACAGAACACCTACTATATGAGGCACCACTCTACTAAGACTGGGAGACATAGCAGCTCTACCTAAAATATGGAAACAAACCCGCAACAGGGCAGCCAAAATGAGGAGACAAAGAAACATGTCCCAAATGAATGATCAGAACAAAGCTCCAGAAAAAGAACTAAACAAAATCGAGCAATCTACCAGAAGCAGAGTTCAAATGATCTCAGAAAGAACCTCAACAAAGAGATACAAAACATAAAAAAAAAAAAAACGGAGATAGAAAACGTAACCAAAATGAATACATTAGAGGAAATCACCAGTAGATTAGAGGAAGCAGAGGGTCGAATCAGCAATTTATAAGATAAGGTAGCAGAAAACACACAATCAGAACAGTAAAAAAAAAAAAAAGAATCCAAAAACATGAGGAGGGGGCCTCTGGGACAACATCAAGCACAACATTCGCACCATAGGTGTACCAGAAGGAGAAGAGAGAGAGAAAAGAATTGAAAACCTATTTGAAGACATAATGACTGAAAACTTCCCTAACCTGGTGAAGGAAATAGACATACAAACCCAGAAAGCGCAGAGAGTCCCAAACAAGATGAAAACCAAAGAAGCCCACACCAGACACATCCTAAGTAAAATGCCAAAGTTTAAAGACAGAGGGAATCTTAAAAGCAGCAAGAAAAAAGCAGTTACCTACAAGGAAGCTCCCATAAGACTGTCAGCTGATTTCTCAACAGAAACTTTGCAGATCAGAAGGGATATTCAAAGTGATGAAAAGCAAGGACCTACAACCAAAATTACCCAGCAAAGTTATCATTTAGAATCAAAGGACAGATAATTTTCCAAACAAGAAAAAGCTAAAGGAGTTAACAACCACCAAACCAGTATTACAAGTAATCTTAGAGGGACTTCTATAAGATGGGGGATGGGGAGAGAAGATCAAAAATATAAATGGGGGGGCCGGCCCGGTGGCTCAGGCGGTTCGAGCTCCGTGCTCCTAACTCCGAAGCTGCCAGTTCAATTCCCACATGGGCCAATGGGCTCTCAACCACAAGGTTGCCAGTTCAACTCCTCGAGTCCCGCAAGGGATGGTGGGCTCTGGCCCCTGCCACTAAGATTGAACATGGCACCTTGAGCTGAGCTGCCACTGAGCTCCCGAATGGCTCAGTTGGTTGGAGCACATCCTCTCAACCACAAGGTTGCCGGTTCGATTCCCGCAAGGGATGGTGGGCTGCACCTCCTGCAACTAGCAACGGCAACTGGACCTGGAGCTGAGCTGCACCCTCCACAACTAAGACTGAAAGGACAACAACTTGACTTGGAAAAAAAGTCCTGGAAGTACACACTGTTCCCCAATAAAGTCCTGTACCCATTCCCCAATAAAAAAAAAATCTTAAAAAAAAAAAAATATATATATATATATATATATATACACACACACACACATATATGGAATTGTAACAGCTGTATACAATGTCAGAGGGGTAGTAGATTAGGGGAGGGGGCTTATTCACTTTGTGCGGGTTGTAAATGTCTAACTATTACATTGTTTTGTACACCTGAAACTAATAACAAAAAATCCAATTTGAGTTAGCAAAAACAAAAAATAATATATATATAATGGCAACAACTACATGTCAGCAATTACTTTAAATGGATTAAACTCTTCAATCAAAAGACATAAGGGGGCTGAATAGATAAGAAAACAAGACCCTTACATATGCTGCCTACCGGAGACTCACTTCAGATCAAAAGACACACACAGACTAAAGTAAAAGGATGGTAAAAGATGTTTCATGAAAATGGAAATGAAAAAGAAAAATGCTAGGGTAGCAATACTTATAGCAGACAAAATAGACTTTAGTGTATAGCAAGAGACAAAGAAGGACCCAGTAATCCCATTTCCGGGTATTTTTCTGAAGAAATCCAAAACACTACTTTGAGGGGACGTGTGCGTCCATATGTTCACTGCAGCACTGTTTACAATGGCCAAGGTGTGGAGGGAGCCTGGGTGTCTGTCGATGAATGAATGGATAAAGAGGAGCTGGTACATATATATATAACGGAATATTGCTCAGCCATGGAAGGGAATGGGTTGTTGCCATCTGCAGCAGCATGGATGAACCTAAAAAGTATTATGCTGAGTGAAGTGTCAGACAGATAAAGACAGATGCAATGTGATTTCACTTATATGTGGGATCCAAAGAACAAAACAAACAAACAAAACCAAAACAAACTCATAGATACAGAGAACATTTTGATGGTTGCCAAAAGGGGTTGAGGAGGCAGGTGAAAAGGGGAAGGGATTAAGTAAAAATTGGTTGTTACACAGTAGTCATAGTATGTAGGGTATGGCATAAGCAATATAGTCAATAATATTGTAATAATTATCGTGTCAGATGGGTACTAGATTTATTGAAGTGATAGATGGGAGGGCGGTTGGAGGACAGCGCAGAAAAGGTAAAGGCATTAAGAAGTATAAATTGGTAGTTACAAAACAGTCATGGGGATGTAAAGTACAGCATAGGGATTATAGTCAACAATATGGTAATGACTATGTACAGTGCCAGGAGGGTACCAGACTAGTCAGGGGGATCACTTCTCAAATTACATAAATGTGTGACTAACCACTATGCTGTACACCTGAAATTAATATAGAATAATGTTGACTGTCAACTCTAACTGAAAAATTTAAAAAGGGGTAAAGGTGAAGGGGAATAAGAGGTCCAATTTCCAGGTATAAAACAAATAAGTCATGGGATGTAATGAACAGCATGGGGAATGTAGTCAATAATATTGTGATAGCATGATACAGTGTCAGGTGGTTGCTGGACTTATCATGGTGAGCACTTCTTTACGTATATAAATGTTGAATAACTATGGTGTACACCTGAGCCTAATATAATATTGTATGTTAGCTATATTTTAATAAATATCTTTGTTTTTAAAAGAAACACATGGTCCATGCCCTTTTGATACATTAGGGAATACAGAAATGCAATTAACTACACTATAAACCGTACTGTTGCTTGTGTGATCATGGAAATACAAAGTATGACAGGGGCCCAGAGGAAAGCACCGAAAAGGCTAACCAGAATAACTGGGGTTCAACGTAGAGATGCGGTGAGGGCTTGGCAGAAGAGGCAATATCTTTATTGAATCTTAAAGAAAGAATGCTGCTTCCTCCAACAGAAAAGGCAGGAAAAAAGCATGCCACACAGAGGGGCTAACTTGACCGTGTACCAACCAGACAGAACAGCAGCGAGACGGGAAGAAAGGACCAGAGACAGACTGGCAGTGCTCTGTGACAGTACTGAGGGCTGCGCTAAGCATGGGGACACTGACCTTCAAAGGCAAGTGCGGGAGGGGTCTAAGCTGAGGGTTGGAAGGTACTTCTCCCGTGAGTGTGGAAGGTGGACTGGAGATGAGAGAATCACGGTCACGCAGAGATGCCACGTCGGACATTTTTCCACAAAGGAAATCAGAGTATGGAAAAGCAGCGTTCCTCATTCCTCGTTACACTTTCTTCCAAGCAGTGTCCAAGCATGAGGACACAGTTGGAAAGGTATGCACTTCTCAAGCACGAAAGGAAGAAGAGCTGTTTCTGCCTTTTCTCGGCTTGTCCCCTTTGTCTAGCCGGCATTCAGTGATTGGGACTGTCAGCTAGTTGTGCGACCATGTGGCCATGTGACAGTGTGACCACGTGACTGTGTTGCTGTGTGGCCATGGAGCGAAAAGTCCACTCCTAGCCCCACTCTCCTCAAGAAGGCAGCGGGGAGTCACAGAAAACCTGCCACGATGTGGTTCTCCAACTTCCTGCCCCTTGTCACCTTTTCAGGCAGTGTTCTCACTGATGTTCACTGAGGGCCGGAGCCCTCACTCTGTCCCCAGCCTGTGCTACAATCGAAGCCACATAGGCCAGAGGTAGCTGGATGAGAGGTGAGACAGGTAAAGAGGCCACTGAAAGAATCCAGAGGGACAGACAAGACTGACCTGGGACAACCAACAGGAGGCCCCTGTGCTGAACACAAAGTCGCATCTGCTCCTCGTCACCCAGCAGACCCCAGGGCTGTTGTGTGGCCATTTCATCTGAAAGATGGGTCGTCTCTCTACAGGGACAGGTATTCCAGAGGGGAGTGTAAGTGGGTCCGCGGTATGGGGAGCAGACAGTACAGCCTCCGTGTTTACTCAGTCATGGGACCCTTTACAAATGTTTACCTTATTATGTGTTTTATAAAATAAAATAACACATATGAACTATATTTTATATTTACAATTTTTAAATAATTTAATATGCAATGCTGAAATCCAAACTCAAAAACATTTTTTTGGTGGTGGTATATGAACAAGACTTTGGAGACCATTGTGATAAAACATAGTCCCTTCCACCCACTGAAGGTCAGACTGTGTCCTACACACAAAAACATTTTATTGAGTTCAGCTGTGACCGACTTAAATCCACATTACATACCTAAAAGTGAAAAAAAAAATAATTGAGGGGATAACAAAAGGAGAACACCACTTTGTGTTTAAAACTTGAAGAGCTTCCTTACATTTTGTGCCATTGCAGTTAAAGTGTTGACAAAAATAATTTAGGAAGTAAATAACTTTATCAAAACCAAGAACTATGTTTAAACAGCTAACCTCAATCCTAGGCTTAAAAATATATATTTAAATAATATATTCTCTCAAGGAAGCACTTTCTTAAAAAGGCTTAACTATCTAACAAAATCAACCCATTTACATTCAAGTTTTACCAAGGCAGAAAACCATCCTTGTGTCACGTATCATTAAAAATGGTGTGTGCTACATTTAAATTACATAGGCCACAATTTACTGTTACCTGGAGTTTTTGAGTAAAAGTTTGATACTACCTCCAACCCTTGTATGTGTACACACACACACACACACACACACACACACTGGTATATGAATAGGAATGGAGGATACCTAGATATCTAGGAAATATTTCTCCTGCTCCTATGTGAACATGCCCTTCATTCCTGTGGAGAGATGACTCCAGAACTTCTCCCACTCTGAGCTTCTTTTAATTTTCAACTTTTTGTAGATTCTAATCAAAGTTCTCGTATTGCAGAGAATGTGGATTAAATTCCCATGTGACCACAAATGGGAATGAAAAACTAAAGGTTGTTTTCACTACAAGTTTTGTGCTGAAAACTCAAGTTAGTATAGAGTAACTAGTCATCTATTATTCATACTCAGATGCTTAGCAAAAATGTATTGAGTGCCTACTGTGTACCATGAGCTGTGTTTTAGAAACTGTGCTGGCAGGAGTCTGCAGACATAAAGACGTAAAGTCGGTCCCCTCCTGGTAACGCAGAAGCAAGGTCTTCCTGCCTGTCCCTGAGCAGCTACAAGGTGCCTGGCACCAGGTTGGCACCATGAACACGTCACTGCCTATCCCACCCCCCAAGCAGCTTCCAACCAGTGGAGATGTGAAGTGAGACAAGGAAAAAACGAAACTAATACTCACAAATAATTACAATATTTTTATATTCTTATTCACATATAAGAGTATCTGACAATAATTTCCATCTCCCTTCTCTCTCTACATAATGAAAATCATATATAGCTCAGAGAAAGGGTTTCTGCTCCCTGCACAGTCTATTTCTAGTTTTAATTACAATGCCTAACAAAGCTTGGGAGAAGATAATTTCAACTTATTTCAAAAATAACTCCCATTTAAAACAAGAAGATGGGATTTTTCACACTTGTGAATTTTTTATGTACTTGATAATGAAAATGGTTTGGCATATGAATAAAGCATTTTCTTAGAAACTTTGGTCTAGTGAAGTTCCGGGGCTAATATCTATGAATAAAAATGAAAGAATTTGCCTTAAAAACTGAAAACTCACACTCGCCTTCCAAACAGGCTGGGCTTCAGCTCCAGATATTTATAACCTGGAGAAAAAGCAGTTGGGCCCCAACGGGAGACACGGGTATGGTGACTCACAGTACTTACCGATCCATACAGCTCCCCCTTCTCATTCATCCCCAGGTAGAGTCCACTGTCCACGCCTCGGATGCTGACCAGGCCCACGGCTATACTGATAAATTCCAGAATGCCTAGGAGACAAAGGGCAGAGGCACAGGACCATCAGAGCACAGAGATGGCCTTGGAGTCTCAGCGTCACCAGACCTTCCTGGGAGGACACTGAGCCAATCTCACACTCATTGAGGAAGTGTCATTTCTTAAAACCACTGCCCAAAAGAATTGATTTTTTTATAATAATGGTATAAAAATACTTATCAACATGACACATAAACATTTTAAAAATAAGAAAGCTAGTATTTACATAGATATGCTGACAAGTGACATGACAGATAAACTAGTGCACATATTCTAGTTAACCTAAGACAGTATAATTTAAAAGAAAAACTTCCAATTGTACTTCCAGTTTAGAAATGTGAAATTAAGTACTTGCGTATGGGTATAGGTCAGAAAAAATTCTAATCCTAGAATGATCTTATGTCCTTCAAAGTACGAGTATGAGGTGCTAATGAAATACTTTGTTAGTTTATACAGAAAGTTATCCAGCTCTCTACTGTGTAACATTATTGAGCTCTATCTGGAAAACTAAAGTAGCCTGTACATATCCCAAATATTTTTGCTTAAACAAAGTATTGATTTTTGCTGTTCTTATCTAAGCCTCACACAGACAGTTAAGCAATTACAATAACACAAAATTCTAGTTCCAAACAACTCTTGAGTTAAAATAGTCACAGAATACTTTATCCCAAAAACAAGTCAACAAAATGATCTTTTATTTCCTCCTTTCTGCTTGCTTACCTCACTAAGAATAACAACACCTATGCTGGGCATATATCCAGAATTTTATGGCCATACAACAGCAGCTTCAATTTCTCTATATTGTTGTTCTAACTTGATTGCCCAGCAGGATATTTGGTACAATACTAATATTACTTGCAATGAGCCATTTTCTCAATTTTGTTATAAATTGCCAGGCTTTGTGTACACCTTGAGTTAATGCATACCAAATAATGAGTTCTTGTTTTTTAAAATAATTTTCAAATATTGAAAAATTTACTTACATTTTAGTTTAGAAGAAAACTAAAGATAATATGAGGCTATAGTCAGTCTCATCTGACTAATAAAGAAGCACTTACATGGATTTTTAAACAATTAATTTTGCAACTCTCACAAAATAGACTGAAAAGAAGACAAGATAAACACATGGTGATAGAAGACTAGACTCGCTGGTGAGCACATGATGCGATATGCAGATGATGTATTTTAGAATTGTACACCTGAAACTTACATAATGTTATTAACCAAAGTTAACCCAATATTTAATTTAAAAATTAAAAAAGACATGAACTACAATAAATATAATAAATCAAAAGTTTCCAAGCTGATGTAAAAAATAAAAGGTATTTCTTCTAAAGGATATTTCTTCCTAATTGTTTTATAAGCACAAAATACAACAAACACCTTGTGTTTACAGTTCACAGAAATATCTATCTGGACCTGCAAAACTGTTTATTTTTATAGAATGTGAAATATTGTTTGGAAAAATATAAAGAAAAGCTACAAATTACGTTTTAGATCTGATAACCTATAATGGAAGATACATCAAAAATAACCAAGTTTATCACTAGCCTTTCCTCCTCACAAAGCTAATGGAAAGATAAATAAGGCAATATTTCCATGAGACTCATTTCACCCTTATTGATGAAATCAGTTTATTTCATTGTACTATTTCTTACTTTTAGGGTTGAAAATAATTAATACTGTACAGTTAATTACCATTAGGAGTCACATACATGTGAATCTCTTCTTAGCTACCTGAAAGCACACCACAATCAATATAGGTCAGTGTTATCCCAAAATTCGTGTCAGGAATTCATTAATATACAATAGTCACAAAATGAAAGACAGGAAGCATTCTGCCCCCTTCGAGACCTGAGCAATAGGTAAAACATTTCAACAGGGAAAGGTTTAATCACAAAGACTAAAAGATACTCTAATCTTCTGAGAGGGTGTTCGATAACCCTTCTGATTTCCATAGACATGAGGCAGCTCTGAGAACTAATGATGAATGTCAGCCAGTGACCATCGGGCCCAACAAGGAATGGTGTCTGTGACCTCACAGAACCATGTGACCACTGGTCACTGAGCATCAAGAACAATGGCAGTCTAATAGCAGACATGCTTGGGCATTTAACTGAGCCCAGAGGGGCCTCCTCTTGTGCAATCATCAGGCATTAAAATATTTTAATCTCGTTTACAAATGGGAACACGGAGATTTAGGGATGTTAAACAGCTTCCCCCAAGCAGACTCCAAAGCTTATCTCATCTATTATGCACATCTTACCATTGGTATTACTATTTGTCATGTATCCAGGATTTCTGTGCCATTTTGATATCATTATTGCATGACTAGAAATGAGAAGATGTTGCCTAGATGGGACCCACAGACCCCGTGGGCAGGACTAGGAAGGAAGAATAAGCAGTAGGACTGCCTGTGTCCTCATGCAGGACTGGGAAAGGCAGACACCTCCTGTGTCTGTGGACTATTTACGCGAATTGTTTATGTGCACATAGCACACAGCTTCTTCTGCCAAAGGACTTAAGTTCCGAAATTATTATTATGTACTTTGGAAATCAAAGTATTTAAAATATATAACTTGTTTCTTTTTCTGACATCAAGATAGCTAATTCATTGCATGGACTTTTCAGTCAAAAAACGATTATAGACTAACTATTCTAAGGCAAGCACCATGGCATGTGTTGTACATATAAAGATGAATAAGGTATAGCCTATGTCCTGTACCGTCAAAGGCCTCCCCATCCGGTGGGAGGAAGGACGAATAAACAGATAAATATGATAATATGATGAATGCAGTGAGAGGGACCTGTTTAGGGGACTGTCAGTGTCCCAAGATGGGTTTGGGAAGGGAAGTCAGAGGGGGCTTCCTGAAAGAAACAGGACATGAGACAAGCCTCCAAGAGACTCACCAAGTGAGAAGGAATTACCTGTCTAGTGACCCCAGGTGAAAAGATTTCATCACCTCAGACACCATCCATATATCTACAGCTCCTTGAAAACAGAGACCTCAAAAGAACAACCCAGCTTTTCAAGAGGTCACCTCAGTGATCAGAGGGCAAATGGGACACCCAAATGTCTGAGTTACAGCCATTCCTTCAGGTCAGAAATGCCTGGAAACAAGGTCTACACACACAAACACACACACACACACACACACACACACACACACACGCCCCTGCCCAGACTAGAATCCTTATCATTCCCGGCGCCATCTTGTCCCCAGTGAACTCTGTAACCTCAACCAGGTCAACTTACTGGGCCTGAGCCAGAGCCAAGAACGTGCTTCCAACTGTACTCAAATATTTGAGTGCTGCCCACTCCCCATGATATGTTTATACAAGTGCAATACAGAGGGGTGCCAGCTCAATAATAGCACATGAGAAGGCTTCTTGTATGGAAACATTTAAATATTTAATGACCAACAGGAAGGAAGGGGACAAAGGAAAGAGGAAGGGAAAGAAGAAAGAAAGGGAGGGGGAAGGGAATGGTGGGATTGTGCCTAAAGTTAAAACTGGCCGTCTCATGTGTACCGTGGTGGCTCGTCTCTCCTCTTAGGCAAACACCCGAGGCATCGTCAGTTCAGACAGGCTCAGTAATGGGTACTGATGGAGTGACCTGGGAAGCACAGGGTTGGTGCCTAGTATCATTTGGCAATTCCCTTCCACAGCAGCCAACAGTTTCCACTGGGCCCCAGGGACTCTGATGGGCTCCTGGGTCATCCTTGGTCCACAAGTAGCCAGGTCAGTTCCTGAGACCACATCTGGAAAAGGACCACACCAGAACTTCACTAGGTATCAGTGGTCAGCCCCAGAGCTCTGTTCAAATGGACCAATGAACAGAAAGCTGGCCCAGCACCCATGAGGCCCCTGTACTGGGCCTTACCGCTATCGCCATAACAAGGCCACCCTGGGAAGAGGAGGGCTGGCTGAAGCTGCTCCACTCTAGCCCAAAAGCCCCCGACGGCTAACAGCACTGCATTCTTCAGAGGACAAGAATGTAGGCAGACTGGAGAAAGGCTTTCCAAAACAGATGGAACCCCCTCCTACAGAGTCCCCTGCTCACCCAGAAAAGGCCACACCAGGGCTGCCCAAGTATTCATCTCAGAGACTCCACCCAGCAAGTCCAGTCCGCAGCAACTGGAGCAAATCTCAGAGTTAACTTAAGAATGACTGAATGGGAGTTATAACCCCACCAATTTTGCAAGAATGAGGACCAGTCCTGCAAACAGCTCTTTAGATAAGCAGTCATTCCTTTAATGAGCTGCTCAAGAGCCAGATATACAGAACAGTTTTCTGAAGCTCAAAATCCTGCAAATAAGATTGATTTAAACTTTTGTTTTAAATCATGTCCCTCCCCTCTAGTACAACTTCCACCTGACAACTGGCCCGTTTAAACCGGCAGCCCGAGTTTGAGTGTTCACCTGGGGTCTTTGCAGAGCCACCACTGGAGGCCAAGAGGCACAGCCCAAGAAGCAGGCCATTTTTCTGCCAAGGCCAGGGTCAACTGCCCAGGCTCCCCTGTGCAAGAGAAATAGCGGGTCAGGCCCAAAGGCGATTTTCTTCTTGTACACGACCATTTCCTCAATTGATGTTCGTTTCACTTTTTTCTGTCTAGCAACTGCTTTAAAAAAGAAAAAAACATGTGAAAGGAAATATCTCTCTCCCCCAGCCTGTACCCCAGAGACACAATCCCAAATTCCTTTTCTCCACACTATCGCTCCCAAAGGGAAAAACACTGGGCTCCCTCAATGTCCCACCTAAGTTGTCACGGCCCCAGCTTCTGCTGGGTCGACGGTAAGATCCCCTCCCCCACGTTCCCTGCACAGCCGCTGTGTCACCCTCAGGCTCGCCCTCAGCCGCAGTCACCTGCGGCGGCATGGGGGCGGGGTGGGGGTTACTTTTCCAGCACGTTTCCTCCTGCCGGTTTATTTTAGGTGGAAAATGCGCTTTCTGTGGTTATCAAGGTGTAAAAGCCCATCTCTACCCACAGCTACTCTTTCCAGAGACTGGGAGAACAAACTGAGGTTGAGAAAGGCGTCTCCAGAGGGGAGAATAGGGGGAGGGGGACCGAGGTGAGGCTGCCGCGGGGAGCCGGGCGCCAGGTGTGACGCGCTGCCGCAGCCCCCAGCCCCGCCCACCGCCAGTCCGCCTGTCCTCCCGCCCGCGTGCGCGCCGGGTCCTAGCGCCGCCGACTCCTCCGGGAGGGGCTGCGCAGCAGGGCAGGAGGCACCCGGCGCGCACACAGAGCTGCAGAGGTTGCTAATATTGGGACCTGCCGCAGCGATAGCAGCAGGAGACCGCGGCACTGCTGTCACCCCGGGGGCTGTTCTCCTTGCAGCGGGATGAAAGACTTAAATAACCCTCCTTCCCCACCCCCACTGCGCACAGCCACCCACTCAGCCACATCCAAGCCAGGGAGAGTGGCACCGCAGAGCTCAAAGCGCGCCCTTCCCCCGCCGCGGGCTCCCGGCCCACCCTCGAGCTCTGGGCTCCGCGCCCCCTACCCCTGACCCTGGCAGGGCCTCTGCTCTCCTCCCTCCAACCCACACTGCCCCTACCAACCCGGCCAACAGTGCCAAGCGAGTCTAAGCAGTAGAGATGTCACTTCCTTGGCGACACCTTTCTCCAACCTCCAGGATTGGGGGGTGGGGAGTGACGAGGTCTCTTTTTTTGTTGTTGTTTTATGGTCTTTATTAAGCCGCTGTAGCAGGAGTCCATGTCGGCTGACCCCAGAACGCGCCTTCGGGTTCTCCCCACCCTCGCGGTCCCCACCTTCCCTTCCTTGCATCCTCGCTCTCCCCGGGGCAGTTATTGGATTTCTAATGACTCGACTGCGTGCAGAAAACGTCCTGCCTAAAGGTGACTGCATTAAAATAATAATAAAAAGCTTGGGATGGAGGATCCCCACCGACACATCTCACAATCGATCCACGCGGGGCCCAGCAGTGCTGCCCCGGGGGTTCCGAGGGTCCGTCACCGACCGGGCTCGGCCAATTTACACAATGAGGTCGGCCCTGGCCCTGGCCCTGGCCCTGGCCCTGGCCCAGGCCAGCCCGGTGAAGCCCCGCCGCGCGCCCCGGGCTCCTCGCTCCGAAAGGGCGCCCCCCGCCCCCGGCGGTGGAAAGCGGGCCGCGAACTGCGAGCTGGGCTCTGGGAAAGCGGTTAACAATAGCTCGCCGCCCCTAGCCGGCCTCCGCCCGCCTTTGTCAGCCGACCCCTTCCCTGCTGCTCCGCCTTGCCGGGCCGGAGCCCGACCCACCTCCCGGGCCCAGCGACTCTCCGAGCCCCGGCTGTGCGCTTCAGAAAAAGGGAGAAGGGTCCGGGATGGAACGGGGGTTGGTCAGGGTCCGACCTCCAGCTTGTCCTCAGTCCCCGCCACCAACTCTCCCGCCGCGGCGCGCGCCTCCAGTGGTTCCCACACCGAAAACAACCGCGCAGGCAGGGCGGCGGCTGTCAGCCTCGCGGACCCACTCACACAAAGAGAAACGAAGGAGCTCAACTTGGGCCAAAAAACCTAATTCCCCAAACGCGGCCATCAGTGTGGCAGCCCCCGCCCGTAGCCCCGGGCCAAGAATCGGGAATCCCGCAGTACCGCAGGGCGCACCAGCCGAGGAAAAGGAGAGGGACACGGAGCGCGTTAGGACCGCGCGGAGCCGGTCGGGCGGCCGCCGAGAGCGCCCGGGGCCGGGTCTGCGAAGCCGGCACCTGCCGGCTGAGAGCGCGAGGACCCGGCTCGGCCACCCAGCGTACAGAGGCCCCAGCCCACGCCGTTCGGCCCCGCGGGCGCGGCCCCGACGCCAGGGCTGCGAGCGCGACCCGAACCCTCTGGCGGTGCTACCCATTGCGCCCACCGCCCGCATCCTGGTAGGAACGCTAGGCATGGTGGCAGCCTACAGTGGCCCCCGCGCAGCACTTGTAGTGAAGTTTAGTCTTCGCTGTGCCACTACGGGAGCTGTGTTCACTTGGAGCGGAGGCGGGTATGTTTCAACTGAATAATTGCAAAGCCAAAAGCTGCCCCCCCTTTTCTCTAAAGCCAGAAATATTTGCACTAGTAGGTTCAGTTTGGGGTTGAGGCTCCGTGGGGAGCAAAAAGAGAAAATGCTGGGCCACCCCATCTCAGGCCTGCCTCCTCCTCGCTTTCTGGCCTCATCCGCAGCCCCGGGAACCTAAACAGATAGTTTAGACTGTGGTCAACATCTGGCACGAAAGCATGAGGGAGAAAATCACCGCAGGACTTTTTTACGACCCAGTTTAAATGTTGTCAGGTGGGTCCACTCAGAAGTTAACTCCTTCCAACAGTCTGATTGCTCAAACTGCCGCTTTTCATTTTGTTTTTTTATTTTTTTGTGAAAGGAAAAAAACAACCCAGAGTCCCCCACGGGGACTCTGCTGGCTTGACCTGGTGTGCTGGGCTCAGGGTGGCCTAGCGGGCTCGTGTGTTCAGGCATGAAAGGGGACGGTCACCAGCCCTCGGGTCTGTAGCCTCAATGCTGAGTCACAAGTACCCTCCTCGGAAAGTGAAATCCTCAGAATTGAATGCCCTTTAGAATTAGCTCGCACCTTTTGCACGCGCGCACACACTCACACCGGAGAGCCACCTAGGAACCCCACGCAGGCTGCACACTACGAAAATTACAGAGCGTAAGTAACAACTTGACGGCTGGAAGGACAAGCGCCCCAAAAGAGCGTCCTGTCCCTTCCCAAGTCTAAAATGTGACTTTAGTCCTCATCCCCACGGAACCCTCCCCACGGGATTCAGACCCTCACATGGGAATCAACTATACGCTTCATCTACAATTCAAGCAGGATACTTGTTAGAGGAAAGAGGAAGGGGCAAAAACTTGTTTGGGGCACAAGATGATAACCACTGCCTTCAGGAAAATGCATTTTTAAGTTCTCAGCAGTTAATCATTAAAGCTTTAAACTCGTGGAATCAGTCCATTCAAAAGAAACTTCCTAAACCTGATCTCCCCGGGTATCTAATGCAAAGAAACGAGGGACTTGTGTTATATTTATAAACCATGTCCTCTTTTGGGGTGGGAGGTCATGTAGACTTACGACGATGCCAGTGGTAGATCTGCAATTCCGGAGGCCCTTTTTTTTTTTAAGCTGGCGAAACAGAGACAGAGACACAGAGAAAAGAAGAGACACTTTCCGCACCCCCGCCCGAACACCCCTTCTTGGCTGTTACAATCCTGACGTGTCACGGCACGGACACTAAAGGGTTAATGGTACACCTACCGAAGCGGCTGTGGTCTTTCCTGGTTCCCTGGATAGTACCATTGGGGAAGATTTCCAAGTGAAATCCAGTCCTGCAGTACAGCTGCCTCCGCCTGAGAATCCCCTTTAAATGATCCAAGTCCGTGACTGCCGGTCCCCGGGGAAGCCCCCCTGCTTCGGACTGACCCAGGTGGTCACTTAACAAGACCGGGCTGTCCACCGGCAACACCGGCACATTCCCAAACGGTACCGCATCCTGCACACCGAAATAGTTCCCAACTTCACCTAAGGGAGCCATCAGAAGGCTGGGCTGTTGGAGCACAGGAATAAACAATAATGATGGTGCCAACCCGGGAGATATTAGGCGAGGTATATCCAACTCCGCTCCCTTACTGCGGTTGCAGAAAGAGGGAAAAATGGTTCTTTTCTTCAATCCATGAAATGCATAAATAAAAGTAATCTGCTGTTTCACTGGCACAGGTTCAAGGTCAAACCACTAACAGTCTAAGAACCCCTCGCTTTATACTCACACACGGACATACTGATAAACATATCTAGTATGTATCTCCACTGACAGAGCCCCAGCTCCTAGCAGGCAGGCATGTCTTCATCCCAGCCGGCCGTCATAAGGGGAAAAATCCGTAGTTTCTCCATTTGGTTTCCAGATCAGAATGACCATAGCAACTTCAATGCCTAGGCGTTATTACAGGATTTTTAAGATGCACGGGCTACGTCAGAATCCACGGGTCCTGACTCGGGGAAGGCATGCGCCGTTTTTACTCTAACCGACTCTGCAGACATCAGCAGGAATCCTTCCAGGGGGAGAAAAAAAATCTTACGTTGGTGGCGGCGAAGAATCTCCCCTCCTGGTTCCCCCCTCCAAAAAAATCAATAACAATAATAAAACAAAAAGGACGAGAAAACTTTAGGCGTCCACAGCTAGGATCCAGAGTTGTGCAGCGGCTCGGCGGAGGTCCATTGGCTTAGCAAGGGCGGCAAGCGGCGAGCGACGGAGCAGCGTCCGGGGCTCGCGTGCGCCCTGCGGCCGCGAACAGGTGTTGCCGCGCCGGCTCCAGCCTGGTGGCGGGCGGAGCGCTCGTCCTGCGCAGCCCCGCCGGCGCGCAGAGTGGCGCAGCAGCGGCATTGGGCCGGGTTTAAGGTAGCGCCGCGCCGCCCGCGCCGCCCGCGGTCCTAGCGCCCGCCCACTCGCCGCGCCGTGCTGCGGCAGGCCCGCAGACGGTCGGGTGCGACCTCCGGGGACAGCCGGGGACCCGCATTACAAAGAGGGACGCCCCGACCCTGGCTGGAGAGACAAGTCCTGAGACCCCGCAGAACTGGAGCCTGGACCCTGAGATCTGGCTCCGTGCAGTGATGGAGGTTCACACTGGAATGGGGAACTAGTTTCGCTTGGACTCAACGTTGCATGAAAAATACAACTTAGTTGCGATAGTTGCAGGGAAGGGGCGTGATTAAATGACACTGAATGCACAAGGCAGTTTCTCCTTCATTCCTCTGCCAAACGCAAGCTCAAACTGTACTGCAGGTGAGACCCGGCGGCCGCGACCCCAACCCCTCTCTGTCGCGCGCGCGCGCACACGCGCACACACACAGAGGCAGGTGTGGCCTCCCGGTCGGTTTCGTCTGGGCTTTCTGCGGGGTATCTCTGATCTGCGCTATTCAGGTCCTTTCCGCGCGGTCCCCTCTGCCGCGGCTCAAGCGGCAAGGCGGGAGTCGGAGACCCGCCTCGGTCCCGGAGTTGGACCCGCGCGCATCAGTGGAGAGTCAGAGCCGGGAGCGCTCCAGTGGCTTCCTCTGTCCCCAGACCACGCTACTCGGGGCGAGCTCGGGCAAAGAGAGGCCACTTCAGTGTCCGCTCTACGTCTGAAGCCCCAGGAGGCCGGGCACGTGGAGGGCCTCCCGCTCAGCCCTGCGGGTCCACGCGTGGAAGCCTGAGCTCCAGAGCCCGGCTCAGGTTTCTGTTCGCGGCCGGGGGCCTCCGTGCCCCGCCTGGGTCAGGACAAAGCAACCCGCCGCCCCCGGCCGCGAGGGGCCCTTCGGGGCCAAGCTTGGCTACAGCCCCCCGCGGCGCGCCCTGCGCGGGGTCCCCGCGGTGGTCCCCCGCCAGACGCGCGCACACACATAGTGTCCCCGCAGTCGCCCGCGGGCCCCTCTCCCTTTTCCTCTTTGTTCACATTGTCCTACAAATGGCCCGACTCGGGTCAGGATGGTGAAAGTTGGCCAGACTTGCTCGCAGCCCCAGACTGCGGGACGCGCGGTAAAAATCGAAGTCCGAGCCGAGACTGGACCCCTGCGGTGGGAAGGGGAATCGGAGCCTTTTTAGGGGAGAAGTCTGACCCACCTTAGCTGGCAGCCTCAGGCTGGCGGGGAAGAGCCAGGCTGCCCTATTCGGGGCAGAAGATTGGGAAGATGAAAGGGAGCGATGAATTTGCAGAATGCTGAGGCGACCTGGGGCGACCTCACCCTGCCCCCGCGTGGACAGCGTGCTCGGACCGGGCGAGGAGGAAAGACAGGGACGAGGTGACCCTCCCTTCTTCCCATTCCCACACCAATTTGCCACAATCCCGGGTCAATGGGTGTCCGGCTCTGACTCCGTGTGTCCTGCTCACGTGTTTCTGAAGCACAAACGCCCTGCCCCGTGGTATTTCCAGCAGTCACATCCACGGTGGGCTTGGACATTAACTGCTAGGTAGCAGATACAAGAAGCTGAGAAGGAAGTGTCACTTCTCATAAATCACTAGAGTAGCTCGCATTCATCTGGGGGCAGCCAGAGGCGCTGGGTTAGGCAGAGAATGTTCCTGGACCACTTGGGTACAGTGCGCGGTGTTGGTTACTTTTTTATAAAACCTGATGAAGAAAGAGAGACAGGTAGAGAGAGAGAAAAATGGAGAGGGGGAGACGAGCAGCACGTGGACATTTCCACTGAAGACAGCACTGGGACAGTTTCCACCAGCTGTCTCCCACCACATTCTTTCGGTCTGAATTTAGACTATCAGCCAATGAGCAAAGACCATTTCCACTTCTGAATCCAGAAGCCTCGTGACTGTCACTTTAAAAAGCAATGCAGCAATGGGAGCGAGGGCTAAGTAGCTGATGGAGCATTTTCCCACTTAGAAGCAGCCTCCTCTGGGCATCTCTTTCCCACTGCAGTTGGCTTGGTCTACCTTTGTCCGCATCCCTCGCTCAGCTGCAGGAAGACTTCTCTGCTTCCTCGCCCCTTTAAGTTGCCCATCAAGTTTCTCTCCCTGCTTGTTTGGTCGTGTTTCCTCTTACAGCCATAGAAACAGGGCCCTTCTTTCACTGATCACATCCCATTTTCTCAGAAATCTCCCACTGGCTATGGCTGATTTTTCAAGATTCCCTCCCACCTCTGTGGAGAGTAGCAACTCCTGTGTCCTAGCCTGTATGTGTGTTTTACAATATTCTTCAATTAATATATAGATGCTAAGCGCCAAGGTCACAGGCCTGCCCTTCTGGAGACATGTGGTGTAACTGGCATAATAACACCTGCCTTGGAAAGACTGTTAGGAATAAAAGAAAAAATGCACATAAAACAGGCAGCACACAATAGACACTTAAGACATGGTAGCTATTGTTATACTATGCCTAATATAGTTCCCCAGGGACTTCTGCTCATGAGGGTCTTGGGCAAATACTATTCTTGATTTCAACCCCAAAGCTTTCTTGGGCTTGGGCTATCTCTTCCCAAAATATTTTAATTCTTCTTGTTTTCCCTTCTTCCAGTTTGTTATCTGTCTTTTCTGCTGACAGTTTAGTAGTTAGGCCCAGATGGGAATAAATGACAAGGGAAGTAAAGAGAGATCTGAAGGAATGGGCACCAGCATAGGTTAGGAGGCAGCAGATCTGGGCCTCGCCACCCCACCTCCACCCACCCACTGTGATTTCATGTCCCTCCCTCACTGACCCAGTGAGCTGCTGCCAAGATGAGTTTATGATACGTATATGTAAAAATAGCCGGGAAGCTATCAAGTCCCTATGAATTTAAGGGGACCGCTTGAGAAAAGTGTTTCACCTCCACCGCTTTGTTCCTTGACATATGTCTTCTCCTCTGATTTCCTCCTACCCCAGATGCAAATCATCACCGAATCCTTTCATTCCTTTCCTACAACAACAAGGTGTAACTGGGCCTCTCTCCTTCCATCTCCATTTCCCCATCCCCCCACCCCACTCTACAGCCCCCAGTCCAGCTGTTGTTTGGGAACTGTGAAGGGTGTGGAGTGCTGGGGAGAGGGCTGACCCCAGCCGGTGCACTAGATTTCGGGTTCAGTTGGAAGAGCACAGAATTGTTGTATTGCCAGCAGTTATTCACCTCTCACTGTGTTTCAGAAACTCTAAGTGCCTTTGTGCTTTATCTTTTTAATCCTGAAAACCACCTTATGAGGTAGGTACTATTATTATCCCATTTGTCATATGAGGAAACTGGCTTATAAAGATTAACATGCCTTTTGCCACAGCGCTATCAATGGTGGAGCCAAGTTCATAGACCTCAGAACCCCACTATGTAGCTGCCCTGTTATAATAGGCATATATCTTTATAAACAGCATGTTTCCATAAAATAAATACATAGACATAAATAGCTTATATACCCGTATAAACAACCAGGAGACATAGTGAAGAAATAAAGATCCCAGTTACAATAGGGGGGAAAAGAAAAGAAAAATAAGATCCCTAGGAATAAAATTAATTAAAAATGTGAAAGATCTAAATGAAGAAATATGTTTAAAGCTCTCTAGGGACACAAAAGAAAACCTGAACAAACAGAAAGGCACACAATGTTCTTAGATTTTGAAGAACCCAATTTCATAAACATGCAATCATCCTAAATTAATTAAAAAACTCAACAGGATCACAATAAAAATACCAACAAGTTTTTTTTATTAGAAACACTAATGTTAAAGTTAATGCAGAAAATTAAATTTACATTGACCAAAAAATGTTTGAAATTCACAAGAAAAATAAAGGGGTACCTAGCCATACTTTTAAATATTATTTTAAAGCTACACTAATTAAAACTGAGTGGTATTATCATATGAATTATTCATATTAACATATGATTAATAGATAAATTAATAACCGAATAAAAATTATAGAAATAAGCACAAATACATATTGGAATTTAATACATGATCATCAATCAATGGGGGGAAAATGAACTATTGAGTAAATGGTTTTGAAACAACTGAATAGACAACTGGAGAAAAAAAAGTAGTATCTATTCTTCACACTTGGCACAAGGACAAAACCTAAATGGAGTAAATATTTATAAAAACTAAACCATAACAAGTACTAAAAGAAACAATGGAAGAATTCCTTTATAATCTGAGTTGTGAAGGCCTTACTACAGGCAGACCTTGGAGATATTGCAGGTTAAGTTCCAGACCACAGCAATAAAGCAAATATCACAATAAAGTGAGTCACACAAACTTTTTGGTTTCCCAGTCCATATAAAAGTTGTATTTACACTGCATTGTAGTCCATTAAGTGTGCAATAGCATTACATCTAAAAAAAATGTATATTTCTTAATTTAAAAATACTTTATTGCTAAAAAATTCTAACCATCATCTTATCCTTCAGTGATTCTTCTTTTTGCTGATGGCAGGTCTTACCTTCAATTTGTAAAAAAATGCAGTATCTGAGAAGTGTAACAGAGCAAAACACAGTAAAACGAGGTTTGCGTGTAATTGCATTACAGAATTCAAATACCTAAAAGAGAATAATGATAAATTCAACCACACACAAAACAGTTGTTAGCTGCATGGGGGTGGGGGGACACAAATTCAAAAGATAAACAACAAAATAGGAAAATGTGCATCTGATATCAAGATAAAGCACTAAATTCCCCGACACATAAAAAGCTCCTACAAATCAAAAGAAAATACAACTTCTGTTCCAGTTTGACATGTAAAGAATTGGAAGTCATCACTCCTGTCCACCAACAAGAAAAAGGTTGAATAAACTGAAAGTAACAACTCTTAGATTCATCAAAGAATTGAGGTCACAGGACAAACTGCTGCCCTAAAAATGGGAGAGACAGACAAATAGATACAGAGAACCATAACTTACCAGAGCAGAAGCCCACAGCTGGAACATTTGAAACTGTAATTGATGAATTGCTGAGAGTGGACAAGCCTGAGAGTTAAAAATTCAGAAAAAGCCCAGTCTTAGAAGGGATCCTATAACTTCCAAAGATTTGCCTCCAGAAGCCCTACCAGGTTCTCACTGAGAAAAATTCCTTCCTGCTTCCTTCAGGAGTAGGGGGAACGTGACTATTTTGAAGCATGCCCAGAGCATTCTGTTCTTCTTAACAAAGTCTGCCCTCAGTGGGAATTATTTCACCAGCACTTAACTAACCTGGAGGAGGAGAAATAGCCCACTCAGGCTTAGAACTTAGGGATAGAGAACACTTGCCCTATCCCCACACCTTACCATCACATCCATAGGGCTCCTATATAATAACAATGATTAGAGCTAAAACAACTCCAAGACTCAGACCTATTTAAGGAGTCTCTAGGGAAACCCAAAGACAACAGGGGAGACAAAAACAAGGACACCAAAGAAATTTCAGCTCCTGATACCACAGCTACTGCAAACAGTAAAAACAGCCTAACACCTAGCAAGATAAATTTAAAAAAAAAAATTTACATTAAAGTCCTATATATTTTAGTAATTTTTACCCCACACATCACATTCAGCTTTCAACAGAAAATAACAAGGCATGCCAAAAGGTTTTTAAAAAGCCAGCATAAAGAGACAAAAAGCAAGTATTAGAACCAGACTGCAATATGGTAGAAATTTTGGAATTATCACACAAGGAGTTTGAAATAACCATGATTAATATACCAAGAGCTCTAATGGAAAAAGTGGACAACGTACAAGAACAAATGGACAATGTAGCAGAGAGATGAAGACTAAAGAAAATGCTAGAAACCAAAAACACTGTAACAGAAATGAAGAATGATGAGCCTTTGATGGGCTCATCAGTGGACTGGACACAGCCAAGGAAAGAAGCAGTGAGCTTGAACATATGTCAATAGAAACTTCTCATACTGAAATGCAAAGATTAAAAAAAAGAAAGAAATGGAACAGAATATCCAAGAACTGTGGGATAATAATAAAAGGTGTAACATACACATAATGGGAATACTAGAAGGAGAAGAAAGAGGAAAAAAACAAGAAATATTTGAAGTGATAACCATTGAGAATTTTCCAAAATTGATGACAGACTCTAAGTCACAGATCTAGGAAGTTCAGAGAATGCTAAATAGGGTAAATGCCAAAAAATCTCCACTGTATATCATATTCAACATATATTCTATGTATACAATGTAGACAATTAAAGACAAAGAGAAAATCGTGGAAAAGGCCAGAGAGGAAAACAAAAATCTTACCTATGGAAGAACAAGGATAAGAATTACATCAAAATTCTTCAGAAACCATGCAAGCAAGAAGAGTGGCATAAAATATTTAAAGTGTTGAAAAAAATAAATACCAACAATAGAATAAAATAGTTTACAGGAAAGGAAATACAAATGGTTCTTAAACATATGCTCAACTCCATTCATAATAAAAGACATGCAAAATAAAACTGCTGGCATGCCATTTTTCACCAATAAATTTGACAAATATTTTAAAAATATATGAAACACTATGTTCGAGTTTCAGGAATTCAGACACTCACACATCACAGTGGAGATGAAATTGACACAACGTTTATGAAGGGCACTTTGGTAGTATTTACTAAAATTACAAATACACAGATCTTTGAGCAATCTCTCTTGGAAACTTAAATATTTATGCACATATATGTGCAAAAGATTCCTCACTGTAACACTCTTTGTGGTAGCAAAAAATTGGAAACAGCCCATGTGTCCATCAGGAAGGACTGGTTACAGAATTATAATAAATCCATAAGATAGAATCTTTAGAAGCTTATTAAAGGGGAAAAATAGGGAAGTTTTTGAATACTGCTATGGACCAATTGCCAAAGAATATTTTTAAGGAAAAAATACAATTCAGAACAGTGTTTATGTTATGCCATCATTTGTGTCCTTGTACATTTATACATATAAGAAAATCTCTGGAAATATATACAAGAAACAAATACAATAGCTTTGGCTGCCTTTAGGAAAAGAAATTGTGTAGCTGGGGGATGAGGAGTAGGAAGGAGCATTTTCCTGATATACACTTTCTTACCCTTTTGAACCACATAAATGTAGCATTTACTTACAAAAACATAAACATGTTTAATTTTTAAAAGTAAGAACATATTCCTCATTGAAGGAAATGGCAGTACAGAGTGTGATGCAAAGATGTTGAGAGCAACTGCAGAAAATGTTGTAATTAGGAACCACCTTCCTCCACACAAGTCCTGGTGCACAAATTGACACATCTCTGAAAATACGATAAACTCAAACTCATCAGGTGCCCAGGGAAGCTCTGCAAGATGCTGCCCCTTTGCGTCTCTTTCCCTATAGTTCTTGCCTTTCCTTAGCCATGCCCAGCTTTTGTCCTGTCCACTTTACCCTCCTGCCTCTCCCTGTTTCTCCTATCACAAGGTATGGCTAACAGCCCTGGGACTTCTTTCACTTACAATTATCCCACTGTTCCATCACATAGCTGGTTCTAAATGCCCTACTCCCACTCCACATTCATCCTTGTGGCCAGCAGAGCTACCCAAATTCCTAATGTCACCTCCCCTCCTTGTTTGCCTCTTTATATCCACTCCTCTTCACTTGCCTTTGGGTCACTCCAGCATAAGCCACTTTAACTTTTCTTGCCTATTTCCCTACTTCTAGAATATACGTGGGGCATAAATAACAACAACAATATTTACCAAACACTCATTATAGAGAAAGAACTTCACATACATTATTTCATTTAAACTTAATTACACTACGAATTAGACATTATTATCTCTGTTTGTTAAGGTTGAGGAACTGAGCCTAAGAGAGGTTAAGACAATTGACCAAAGATACACATCTAGGAAATGATGAAGCAGGATTCTAACACAGACCTTTTGTGGGGACAGAATCCCAGACAGAAGTTTCCAGACTCTCAGCCTCACGTGGAAAAGTGCTGGCTAGAGTAGTAGATGGCCGTCAGCTGTGTCTGGTTGGCCATCAGCTGTAACCAGTTAGCAATTGGCCACTGATAACAACTGCCGTGGCTAAGCTAGCAAGCATGGATTGCAGTTAGCATGGCGGACTGCAGTTAGCAAGTGGGGCTGGTTGGCAGAGAAACAGATCATGTGGCTCCTGCTTCCTGTGTCTCCCACCCAGCCACCAGCGGGAATATAGTGGTATGACTCCCCTACCTATGGCTCTGTGGGTGTTCCTTTTTGGCCTCACCATGTCCTGCGTTCTTGTGTGGGGAGCTGGACCAGAGACCCCACATGACACCTGCCAACACCAAATCCTGGGTTCTCTGCTACTTTAATACACTGTGGAATTTAACAGTAAGTTAAAATATGGTTGTTGTTTTTTCTGTTAAATAGCTAGTTTGGAAATTCTTCCATTCAACCTACGAGGGGACAAAGCTGCCATTGCCCTTTGTTCTGCTGGCCTCTTCCATATCTTCTTCTTCCTTTATAGTTGATGTAATGCTCCCAAGATTCTCCAAGGATGATTACAAATAAATAACATACTACTTCTTGTTTGGCACTGCCCATTAATGTCTAACAACATAAAGCCAGGGGTGAGTTCTCAACCTACTCTGCTGCCTTTTCAGCTGAATTTGACAGCGAATCACTCTTGTGGCTTCTATGACTGCAGACTTTCTCAGTTTAACCTCCTACTTCACAGAGCCTGTTCTCTGTTTCCTTTGCTGCATCTTCCTCTCAACATCCAACATTTGGAGTGTCCAAAGGCTCTGTCCTCAGATCTCTACTTTATGCTCATTCCTAGAGGATTTCATCTACCTCCAGGGCATAAAATGCAATCGATTAGCTGAGACTTCCGAGATTACAACTCTAGCCCTTCCCTCTCTCCTAAACAATAATGATTTCCAGGAGTTCGTGTTATTCCAAGTGTAATGAACAACTGTGGTGATTGAGGCTGAGTCGCTTAAAAGAATCCACAGACTATACAGTGCAGTGACTTCACTTTTTAAATATAAATTCTAAGCAGGGTTTTCAAATACCATGGAAATACTCTGTCTAGAATTGTATTAACTCTCGTTAGAATACTTTCCCAATTCTTTGTCTTACTCGTTATCCTGTCACAAAATTGTGTTTTCCCCGAGATTTCTCCACTCCTACTGTCGTGCGGGGTGTCCGGCGGGGTGTCCGGCGGGGCGGCCTGCGGGGTCTCTGTTCCCGCTCCCCACATAAGAACGCAGGACATGGTGAGGCCAAAAAGGAACACCCACGGAGCCATAGGTAGGGAAGTCATACCGCTATGGTCTCACTGGAGGCTGGGTTTACACGACGTGCGATCTGCTGTCCGCTTTGCTGCCAACCGACCAACTGTCCTCGACTGTCCTTACTCTCCTTCAGTCTCCTCCTTCACTCTCCTCGGCTCCCCTCCATAGCCGAGGCAGTTATATCAGTGACCAATGGCTTGATGGCTACAGCTGATGGCTAAACCAGCCACAGCTGACAGCCATCCACTATCCGAGCCAGCACCTCTCCACATGAGGCCGAGAGCCTGGAAACTGCTTTCTGGGGCTCTGTCCCCACACCTACTTCTCCCTATTTTAAGCTTTGTTTGTGATAAGTCTACCACTGAGTTGTCTGTTTACTTGTATATTCTGTTTGTTTACAAACTCTGCTCTTTATTATCATTAACAGGAATGCTAAGTTTAATGGGACATCTATCTGCTTCATTCCTTCTAGACCTATCCTTTTCATGATTCAATGGATAATTACTAAGCTACCATTTTTAAAATAATTTCCTAAAATCATAAGACATAGGAAATAGAAAATTGTAAAAGCATAAATTAAGAAAAATAATACTAGAGGTATGACTTAAATTTCTAGAAGTCATGTATCAAATGTGATGAAGGATGAGTGAAAAAGAAAAGAAGGGTAAAGACCAATTTATTCAAAAAGAAGGTAAGGGCACCTATTCACCCTTTCCTTTATTTCCTCATACATTTCCCTGTTTTCATCTGGACTCATTGTCCCTCTGCCTAAAAAACTCTCTGTGGTTTTCATTTTAGTGAAGCCTCCTAGTCACAAATTCCTTGTTTTTGTTTGCCAGAAAAATACATTCATTTCACCTTCGTCTTTTCAGATATTTTCACTGGGTATAGAACTCCTGGTTGACAGTCATTTCATTCTACCACTCTAAAGTTGCCATTTTGTTTTACTGTCTTACAGTTTCTGTAATTTCAGTTGAGAATTCAATTGTAAATCAATATTGTTGCTACTTTGCAGGTAAATGTGTCTTTTATCTCGAGATGCTTTTAAGAATTTTCATATTTGACTTCATATTAGCTGCAATATGTTATCCCTAGATACAATTATTTTTTGTGTTGATTCTGCTGGTGTTTACCAAGATTCTTAAATCTATAATTGTTGTCCTTCAGTTTTGGAAAATTCTTGGTCATGTTTTTCAATATTAGTTCTTCCCCATTCTGTCTCTTCTCTTTGTTTGACTACAGTTATGTATATGTTAGACATTTTTGTTTTGTTTTCTATTAGTGTTTCTGTTTATACTTTAGTTTGGATATTTTCTAATAATCTCTCTTCCAATTCACTCATCCTAATTTCTACCATGTCCATTCTGCTGTTAAACCGCTTCACTGAGTTCTCAATTTCAGATAATGTTTCTTTTTTCAGTTCTAGAATGTCCATTTGATTTTTTTAAATAGATTCCCATTCTCTGGTAAACTTTTCCATATTTCCATCTCTCTCTCTCTCTCTCACTCTCTCTCTCTCTCTCTCTCTCTCTGTCTCTCTGTCTACACACAAACACACACACACACACACACATGCACACACATGGTGTCAAAATAATGTACATGCATTTTAAGAAAGGAAAAAACTGTATTAAAATTGTAATACAATGAATGATGCTAGCATTCATTTGATTAATGCCATCTTTTGAGTGAACCTTATACTACATACTGCAGCCATAATTCAATTTAACTTTGAAAAGTAATATGAGATATGACAATAAAGTTTGTGAACTCATCCTACAAAAAGTGCTACATACCTCATTGCTGAATATCACTGTGGTCACCTGCAAAGTACTAGCCTTGGGAAGCTATGTACCAACACCAGTGCCTAATCCACCCTTCAAAGTCATTTTGGAACTCTTTTTCTGGAATGGCCATCAGAGCTGTCATTGTATTATCCTTGATGTCCTGAATATCATCAAAATGTCTTCCTTTCAGTATTTATTTTCTCTTCGGGTAAAGAAAGAAGTCATTGGGGGCCAGATCAGGTGAGTAGGGAGGGTGTTCCCATACAGTTATTTGTTTACTAGCTAAAAACTCCCTCACAGACAGTGCCATGTGAGCTGGTGCATTGTCGTGATGCAAAAGCCGTGAATTGTTAACAAAAAGTTCAGGTCGTTTTTGTCTAACTTTTTAACACAGCCTTTTCAGCAGTTCCAAATAGTAAACTATTCGTCCTTCTTCAACATCATTTTAAAGTTCTTATCTAATAACTCCAAGACTTTTATCATGTGGTCTGCTTCTGCTGTTTTTTGTCTCTTTATCATCCTTCATATTTTCTTGCTTCTTTGAATGTCTAGATATAGATTGTATGTCAGAGTTGTATGTTAAAAACACGCCCCCCCTCCACCGTACTGTAATTGGATCATGTACATTTTAATTGAACGATCATGTTTGGGATTGTTTAGGTGGTGTTGTTTACTTCAATGTGTTCAACACATAGTTTAGAGACAAAAAGTTCTTTTTTTTTAGTTATACCCTAATATGGAGAGACTGCTGCTGCTGTATTTTGAATCAGTTCTAATGTAAGATCCAACAACAATGCCTAGTGTTAATCTTTGAACATTTTCTTAACAATGGCTGGTTTTCCTTCCTTCCTTCTTTACTTGCTTATTTGTTTTACTTTCCAGTCTTCCAGTTGGGTTAGATGATCATAGCACTTTTTCTCTGTTTCAAGTGTGTATCTGATTATGTGGATTTCAAATGGGATAGTTAGCAATGACTGGCCCGAAGCATACAAACTATGGCTTTTCCCTCAGTAAAAATTGCTGGAATATGAACTAAATTGGAAAACATAAGTTGAAGGAAAACATCAATAGTCATGCCCCTAACAGAAAAGAGGCATGCCTCACTCTACTGAGTTTTAGAAAAGCTCGCTGTGTGATACAGTATGGAGCCAGCTAGTGAGTCTTTGCACATATTCTTTCCCACAGAACAAGATGAAAAGAAATGCTCTACCACAATTCATAAATCCCTTTATCTGCCAAAGAAAAGGAAATATGAACTAAGCAAACAGGAGAGTATAGACAAGTAGAAAGGGCATATTCCTCAGGAGCTCTGCCTTCATACTAGATAAGCTCATTAGTGGTTCCAAGACCAGTTTCCTCAAAAGTACAACAAGGGTGATAATAATACCGGCCACATACTTGTTTTGAGGATAAAAAGAGATAGTCCAGGTAAAATACCTGGTATCTAAAAAGGGCTCAATAAAAGTACATCTTATTCATGAGCATAAAAAAACTTTTACCTAACAGTAAAGCTATTTTCAACAGGAAAAAGAATAAAGAGAAAATGATATTTATGAAGACTAAGTAATAACAAAGGGAAAGGCAGAAAAATGTTTAAATAGAGTGTGATTACCACTATACAAAAACTACATTTGCATGGGGTGGGGATTCAGGAGAGAACCCTGAGGAAACTCACCAAAATGCTGCCACCAACTGTTATGGTCATAAACTTATCCTTGCCCTCTGTTTTCCCAGTTTTCAGTAGTCTGCTTAATGTCACTTATATAATGAAAAAATATACTTTTTTTTTTTTAATTTGGATGCTAAATGATGCCTTTTTGTAAAAATTACCTACTTCCTAGCAGAGACAATCAAAATAATTGTTTTATACTTAAGAGCTGTTTTGCATGATTACTAATGATTTCATTCAATTCATCATTTGTTGAGAGCCATGTGCCCAACTCTAGAAGTAAACAAATAAATGAGATAGGGTCCCGTCCTTATGATGCCCCTGATCACAATGATGGTGGTGGTCCTGCTGTAAATGAGGTTGTTCATTACGGCTTATGGGGAAACAGAAAGAGGGAGGGGGTGGGGGAAGGGAAGATTTACTGCAAGGAATTGTGGGGGCTGGCGGGGCCAATTCAAAATCTATAGGGCACGCCTGAAGACTAGAAACTCTGAGACAGGAGCTAATGCAGCTAGGGCAGGCGAAATGTCTTCTTCCTTAGGGGACCTCAGTTCTGCTCCTAAGGCCGTTAAGATTATTGGATCAGGCCCACCAGCATGTCTAAAATAGGTGTTACCCACATCTACAAAATACCTCAGAGCAACACCTCCATGGCTGTTTGATTGAATAACGGGTCTGTAGCCTGGCCAAGTAGACACACCAAACTGACCCTCATGGTCACTCATTTCCCTCTACTTCCTATTTAACTTAAAACCACCAGGATCTCAGCTCATTTCAGACCCCACCAAAAACAAAGTGCTCAGGAAATACTGTCTTTGCTCAACCCCTGTCTCCCTTCTCAAGGCCAGCATGACACAATGCTCAGTGGATTGGAACTTTACACCCAGCTGAACCATCGTCAACTCAAACACAGTGTCGTTATTACTGTGGTTCACAGTCTCTCACTAGAGAATGCCTTAACAAATTAGGACAGTACTCTTATTCTGGAGGGGGAGGGCTGTTGCTTCAATCCTGGTTGAAACCAAGAGAGGCATTAGAAAAGTAAATGAAAAGCAAAACCTACTTCCTATTAACCACAATGTCAAATGTCAGGGAGGAAAGATGCAGACAGGCTGTGAGTCCCACATCCAAACAATTTGTGGTAGTTACCCTTTCTTAAGGCGATTGTTATTAGGCAGTCTCTTATTTATTTAAATGTATTTTAGGCTATGGTCCCATACTCATTGACATAACTGGCCTTACTCATGCCACATGTATCTACTCCCCAGTGGTTCTCAACCAGGGCGGCTTTGCCTCCAGGGGACGTTAGGCAATGTCTGGAGATACTTTTTGGTTGCCACAATTGGCCAGGGGTGCTATGGCACCCGCCCTTTAAAATTGTGTCAGGTTTTTTTAGTGATTTGGGAAGGGTAAGATGAAGAAAATATGTCCATTTTTTAATTAGCTGGAAATTCTAATGTTCTGAGTAAGAGGGAGTTATTGCTATTGATGACAGTTAAACTACTAAAACTTTGAATATAATCACATGTATAACATGCTACAGCACAGTTGTTGGTTTATCATGAAACATAATTTATATTAGTATTTTAAAATAATATAGTTCATGTGATTTATTCAATTTTCACTTATTCTTTAACTGAACTTACATTAAATATCATTTACTCCTTTCAAATTCTATTTCATCTCAAAAGTAGAGTAAGAGGAAGTTTTCTAGATTGTAACTTGTAGCATCCTCATGCCCAATGAGTCTAATTTACAAGTACCACAACATATATTTTTCTGCTAACAATCCAATATATTTGTTATTGAGGAAAAAAAAAAAGAAAGACTGAAAATACACTAAAAATTATATATTTTTATTGCCCCTTGTATTAACCAGGGTTCTGCAGAGACACAGAATCAAGAGGATATATACATGTGTGTTTATATATAGATATATACACATATAGAGACAGAAAGAAATAGATATTTATTACGTATAATTATATGTATATATGTCATATATAATTACACATATATACATTTATAACACATATAATTATAAATAGATGGATAGATTTATTATAAGGAGATTGCTCATATGATTACGGAGGTTGGCAACTCCAAAATCTGAAGTGTCGATGCCACAGTTCAAGTCCAAAGGCTGGAAGGTACTGTAGAAACAGGAAGAGCTGATGTCCCAGTTGGAAGGCCATCAGGCAGAGAATTCTGTCTTATTCAGGGCAGAGTCATCCCTTTGTTCTATTCAGGCCTTCAGCTGATTGGATGGGGCCCACCTTCATTAGGAAGGGCACTCTGCTTTCCTCAGTCTACTGACAGAAATGTTATCCTCAGCCAAAAAGTACCCTCACAGAATAATGTTTGGCCAAATATCTGGCACATTAATTGACACATAACATTAACCATAACACCCACTGAAGAAAAAAACACACACACCAGGAAAAGAGAAGAAAAATTCAAAGTAATTTAAATCTCAATACTAGGGCATCAGTTAAAAAGACTAATTCAGCCACACACTAATATATGTAAACCATTATTTTTTCAGTGTGGCAGAAGTTGTTTAGTGTCACAGACAATGTTCTTAGACACCCTTGACCAGGCTTTGCCATTATACACATTACTTCTTAGAGTACCTTGAGACAGAAGTCATCCTGTTTAGTGCACTCAGGGACGCACTTAACAGAGCTGGAGTCGTGTAATGGAGGGAACGCTGTGGTCATCTCATGCAAATTCCTTCAAGAGTGATAAAGAAAAATAAGGTGGTGTTTTAGATTTATCTTAAATTATTGATGGAGCCTTGGTTTCAGACACTAAAATAATAAGCATTTAAATGGCAGACTGGGGTTTGATGCTGAGCACCAAAATGAATGGGAAAAGTACAAACCTGTTTTGGTAACATAGTGTCTCACTATTCTTACTTTTGGCTGAAGTGAAGATTACATAGGGTATTGTTATCAAAGGAAACCCCAGAAGTAGGCCTCAGTCCTGCCTTTGCTCAGGACCATATGGGGAACGACCTAAATAGAATTCCTTGGGACCCATCTCAGACTTAATGCTAGGATTTCCCTCCCTTCTGCTGAGAATGCTGATCTAGACCTTTACTCAAACTTCTGACTTGCTTCACTTAGACATGCCCAAAGCAAAATGCACAAATTACAATTCAAAAAAAAAAAAGGCGTACAATTTCAGAAACAATATTTTCACAACTACTTCTTTCCACTGCCAAAATAAAGCTTTGTATCAGAGAAAGTCTTACTAACATGATTTCTGAAGTTAATCACAAAAACGAAAAATGATTAGAATATTGATTTTAACTTAATATCTGGGACCAGCAATTCAGAATCCAGTTATAAATTTATAATACACTATGTGTGAACAATACTTAAAGATTTCAATGCCCCCCCCCCCCGTTAGAGTTTAAAGCTCTGATATCAAAAACAGAAATGTTCTTTGTGTACCGTTTAGTGTGTGTGAACTGCAACAAGGCCTGCAGGAACACTGGTTCTTCTCTCTGGAATGTGACATTTCATCATGAATCTGCTACTTGTGAACTGAAAAGTGAAGATAGGAACATTTACAAACTCTGTCAAAACCGTGATGAGAAGAATGCCTATAAAATACATTAAGATCCTTGGATAAAAGGTACCACAGAGACACAAACTGAAGTTACAGCATTATTATACCTACAGTAATCAACAGAATCAGAAATTTTTTGTTTAGTTGGGCAAAACCAGTTACTGAACTTCATAACCTTTGATGGGAAGGTTGATGAATTAAATCTTAACCGTAATTCAATCACGTAGCAAAGACCCCTCCTTCCCACAGTGAACAGCTTTCTGTAACTGGCTGCTTACTGAGCTACATCTGTGCTCCAGGGGCCCCTGAACTTTACCTGGAAATCACTGGGGATCCTTATTTAAAATGCACATCCCTGAGATCCAGCCACAGTGATTCCAATTCAGTATGTCTGGGGTGGGACCAAAACACCCACATTTTTAACACGAACCCTAAGTGACGCTGGGTAGCGATCAGGGGACCGTCCCCTGGATGGATACCGGTGCCATGTATGCAGCCTTTGGCATGGTTCACCTGTAGTGGCTGTTCTGACGGTTCTCATTCCCTTGTCTAGTCTTCGCCAGTGGTTTTCAACCTTGAATGACCACTGGGAGCAGCTGGGAGCAGGCTCCACCTCCGGATTCTGAGTAAGCTGGTCCAGGTGGTGGTCCACTTTGAGGGTCCAGCTGGTGGTCTTCAAACCTAGGTAACGGTCTCATCATCACATTGTGAGCACCTGAGAAATCTGCTCACTATGGTCCCTATGGCCGGGATCCTACATCAGAGGACAGCAAGGTCATGGAGATAAGGACTTTCATGGTAAGGAGAAAGAAGCTCATCTGAACTGAAGCCTCCTCATCCTGGACGCAAGTCCAGAGAGGAGTTTTGGGGACACTGCCCCATACCCCTCACCAAAAAAATATAAACCCAACCAAATGATAGGACTTTCAGTCATGGAAAATGGAATATTTTTACTAGTAAAGTATGGTCTCTCTCACTTTCGAGAACTGTTCTGTTTTAGCTCCCAGGGATAATTCAATACATCGATAGTTAATAAAAAATAACTATTTAGTGTATATATTTTGGTGTTTATTCTCGGCTCCTAAAGCAGAGCAGTTCTCATGACGGAATCAGGCTCCTTTTCAGTGTATACGAGATCGGATAATTAAGTTCGCAAACCCATGCTACTGTGTTTCCCCGAAAATAAGACCTAGCCAAACAATCAGCTCTAATGCATCTTTTGAAGCAAAAGTTAATATAAGACCCAGTCTTATTTTACTATAATATAATATAATGTAATATAATATAAAATATAATATAATATAACATAATATAATACCAGGTCTTATTTTACTATAAGGCTGGGTATAATATAATATAATACCAGGTCTTATATTAATTTTTGCTCCAAAAGACACATTAGAGCTGATTGTCCAGCTAGGTATTACTTTTGGGGACACAGGGTACATAACTCATTGCTGAATATTACTAATGGTCACCTTCGAAGTACTCCCCTGGAGAAGCTATGCACCAAAACCAGCACCTAGTCCACCCTTCAAAGCAATTTTGGAACATTTTTCCTGGAATGGCCATCAAAGCTGTCATCGTATTACCCTTGATGTCCTGAATGTCATCAAAATGTCTTCCTTTCAATATTTCATTTATCTTTGGGGAAAGAAAGAAGTCATTGGTG
The DNA here is from genome assembly GCF_964194185.1 of Rhinolophus hipposideros. Classification (NCBI taxonomy): domain Eukaryota; kingdom Metazoa; phylum Chordata; class Mammalia; order Chiroptera; family Rhinolophidae; genus Rhinolophus; species Rhinolophus hipposideros. The sequence goes on from NC_138050.1 coordinate 1,486,601, forward strand.
AGTAAGGAGGGTGTTCCAATACAATTATTTGTTTACTGGCTAAAAACTCCCTCACAGAAAGTGCTGTGTGAGCTGGTGCATTGTCGTAATGCAAGAGGCATGAATTGTTGGCGAAAAGTTCAGGTCGTCTAACTTTTGCATGCAGCCTTTTCAGCACATTCAAATAGTAAATTTCGTTAACTCTTTGTCCAGTTGGTACAAATTCATAAAGAATAATACCTCTGATATCCAACAAAGGTTAGCAACATTGTTGCAACAAGTTGGCCAACTTAATTGTCAGACCTCATATATACATGATGCGCACATTATTGAAAAGTAATACAAGCTTGCTGGAAGATATTCAAACAATTCAGAAGTGCATGAAGTAGAAATGAAGCCTCTGCTGGGATCAATTAGGCACTCACTAGTACCTGACGTGTACCCTCCCAGGCCTTTTCTAAGTCCTGCATGTCCATATAAGGTAGTTTCTTTAAGTGGGAACAAGTCACACATACTGATATCAGCTTGCTTTTGGCATATCAGTGTTGCACTGTGGGCTTCCTCCTATGCCTTCATGTGCAGACTCACCTGCTTCCTTTTAACAGCCACTTCATTTTCTATAGTATCATAAGTCAACAACTTCCTCTTACTGAGAGGTGTTTGGATGCCAGTCTCCAGACTATGCGACAGGGAACACCCTCAGACTTAGTATAGTTCCTCCTGCCATCAGTTACCACCTTGCACAATGTGGCCTGTGCTCTGAGAAGCCAGACATTGCCCTGGAGATGTGAGGACCGACCTCCCAGAGTGACGGCCCCTTGGCATAGTTCTCAACATCACAGTTCTCCCCATGAGCCCTTCCCTACCTGTTTGTAATGTTCAGCTCCAGTCAATAAACACAGATTGAGCTCCTACTAAGCGCAAAGCCCTGCTAGATGCTAGGATTCAACGCTACATAAGACTTGGTCACTGCCTCACTTTTCTATGTTCCAGGTCGGAATCTATCAGACAGGTAAGTTATACCCCCAAAATGAAATGCTCCTGTCCTGCTCACGGCTATGCTGGTCATCAGGATGTGTGACGACACTGTTTGGCCATCTGCGTGAATACACGGGAGACGTATTGAAGTTCTATAAAATAATGCTCATGACTACTTTCCAAAACGGTGCTTAGTCACTCAAGGCATTTGATGTGCGTTAGGCTTGATGTTGCGATAGTAACTGTGCCTTCAGCCACATTTCATTTCTGGTTTCTATAAAGCAAGGTGATATTTTTGTGCCAAGCCCCAGCTTGGCCGTCCTGGGTGAGGAGCATGTCAGTGAACATTGACACCTGTGTCAAAACCCGATGTCTGAACAAAAGGTTAATGCTAACATTGTTTTGTTTTCCTTTGTGAGCCATTATTTTCTACTCAACTTTTAGGGCACAGTGATTTCTGGAGAGACGTCTTTGGCTTTGAAAAGCCGGAGTATGTTGACTCTCAGATAAAATAAAAGTTACTTCCTTCACCTTCCTATTAGTGGAGGGAGGTTTGCTGTTGTTCCTTAGATTATGGAGAAAAGAGAGAAATCCCTACCAAAGGACTCTGAACAACTCTGAAGGCTCCTTTGGACCTTGGCAGAGGTCCAAGGAGACCACCAAGTTTGCTCATAAATGCAGTGTCTAATAAAAAATGTGATGATGGTTATTATTATACATTTATTGAGCAACAAAAATGCGCTAAATTTAAAATTGCACACACTCTTATTTGTACCTCCTGATGAATGTACAGAACGGCTGGCTGTTTGTTCTCCCCAGACCTGGCGCAGTGGCCCCCACTGTGCTCAAGTGCAGGAGGCTTTCTGTGGACCCATCACCTCACACGTTTCCACTCCATCACGGACTGAGTCCCGTTGTACAGACTGAATCACTGCAGGACAAGAATGTTTACTGGGTCCATTGGGCTCTCTTATTTATTTCTCCAAAGGAAAACATTTGTTTTAATTTTCAAAGTAAGGAATTTGCTTCTTAAACCAAAGGTCACACACAAAAGTCACCTCGTATCCTAAATCCATTTCTGATTGAGAATCATTGCCATTTTAGGCTAACTCCCATTCTATTTGGAGAATAACAACAAAAAGTTAGTTCCTCAGGAAATTCGAGAACTCCCCCAACACCATGACTTTACAAGCACTGCATCAACTCTTAGGCAAAGTGTCTTAGCAAATGTTTAACAAGTGGGAAACCACAACTTACATTTCAAACCCAAAATAGGTGCTTTGTGAACTTCTCGCTTTCTCTAAATTCTGCAGTGAAAAGAATAAAATCAGTCACTGGAAAACTCTCATTTTAAATGAGGTGAAGTCTGCTTTTCTTCTTTGTGCCTCCTCTTTAAAGCTGTAAGTCCCTGAAATGACTCAAGCAAAGCAGACAGCCAATATCACAGAAGCCAACCTGACTGGGCATGACTAGCCCAGCATACCTGAGGCTACTCGTTTAAGAGCTGCCCTCCCTTTTGGCACCTGCAATTATTTTCATGCACAAATAATGGAAGTTAAATTGGTCACTGGTGAGCTGAGTTCATCACTGGATCCTCACTGCAACTGAATCAGGGATTTTCTTCCAGTGAAATGGTTTTGTACGAGCCATTTCTGTGTCTGCATGCTATGGCTGAAACACAGGCTTCACCCTGAAAAAGACAGCAAACTTCGGACAGTAAATGTATTTGTTGCTTCCTCTTATCCTTATGTTTCTAAGATGACACCTCAGCAGCTATCACACACGCACCAATTCCAAAAGTGGAAACAAATTCAAAGCTTCCCGTTTTTCTCTATCCTGCCAAACCTGTCCAGATTTGAACCCATCCATTATGCTCAAGGAAAATGACAATGGTGAAAGGAGCCAGCTTATCTCTGAACCCACCCAGTATACATACTGCTGTCTTGTTTTCTTCTTACATAGTTTTCATATTTAAAGATATTTAACAATTCATGCAAACTTGAGGCCTTTCTACGCAGAAGAAGTAGTGTGTGTCTATATTATGGCAAAGGTACCAAGGTATCAAGTTCAGTAAAAATAACTGAATCAAATTATTTAGAGGAAGAGTGATCATGGCTAAAACTAAAGTGGTTCTTGTTGCGGCTAGGGCGAGGGTATGATGAGGCAGCCCCAGGGCAAAGGTGAAGAGGTCCTCCATCAAAGCTGACCCAGCGATGGCAGGATCCTGAGAGGTGGCACCCCTTCCTCACCTCCCCCAGTCCTGGTCCTTCGGGGCTCAAGCCACTGCTGTCCCACCCTGGCATGGCTGGCCACTAGAAGGGATCCAGTAAAGCCAAGCCATATGACCTCAAAGTACGGGACTGTCCCAGCCAAGCCTGGGAGCCCCCGCTTTCTCACCCTCACGGTGAGAGAACCCAGGCTCACTCAGCGTAAGCTGGACCTGTGACGGGAACCTGGTTGATGACTCACAGCTCCCATGAGCCCAGCTATCTTTCTGGATTATCATCACGAGAACACACTCTGCCTTTTGTCCCTCATTTTCTCTTCTGAAACATTGCAGGTAAATCTGAAGGCAGAGGCTGGGGCAGGGCACATGGTTGTTCTCTGCATCCCGCCCTGCACTTGTCACATGAAGTGCCTTAGATACGAAAGGGGCCACCTTTGCAGGAGAGGGATTTCCAGCTGTGTTCTGCAGAGGGGAAGAGGCTAGTGTCACAGCATGACTCCTTCGGCCTTCTCAGGACACACGAAAACCACTGCTGGCTGAAGTCCTGGTCACTCAATGGACATTGTCACAGGGCTGTTGTCACTCAGTGAGATTAGTCTCTAACTGATGAACATGGTCTTTTTGGAAAGGCTATTCTGTAATTGTTGCCAATAGTGAGGCCACCATTAGGCAGTTGCCTCAAACTTCCTAAAAGGCTGGCTGGTGGCTCACTGGGGGAACAGCGGGGGCCGCCCTAATTTCCAGGCCCCATGCATTAGGGGACAGAAGCAGCTCATTAGAGGTCCTACCCTCTCAACTCCAATTACCCCCAGATAATGACAAAACATGGAGCACACTGGCCATGCTCAACAACCAGAGCTGCACTACCAGCCCCCTCACTCCTGGTTCCTGCTGAGTACATCCACAGAAATAGACTGCCCATGGCGACATGTCGCAGTTAGCTATGGGAACGCTAGGGCACGCTCAAGGGCTGGGAGCTGTTATCTACAATTCAGACTTTCAGAGAAAATTTGAACATGATAAAGTATAGGAAGGGGCTTTCCCTAGCTCTTCTCCATCTCACTAGAAAGTCTCAGAGCAAAGACAGCAAAAGCATTAGTGTCAGAAGTTCTCACATCTCCTGCCTTACAGAGCATCGTGCAGACAGCCTGACCCAGCATCCCCTCTCCTTTTTGCATTATTTAGGGGTAAAACACTAAGAGGGGGAGGGAAACGGAGAAGGAATTATTTCCCAGGAAAGCAGAAAATTGCATAAACCTGTTCTGAAAATGGCATCCTCACCCATGTGCCAATGGATTGGGTCACGAGGCACAGCAGAGCCCCTGGGACACAGCAGAGCCCCTGGGTCACCCCTGGCTTTGCCTGCATTTTTGTCTACTGTCATTAGAATTTTACTTGTATGTCCAGGCTCTCTTATCTGCTTAGCCCATTATCTCTGTTTCAATTTCACACTCAAGTCAGAAGCCACAGATTTTTAATGTTCAGCTTTCCCAACGCACCCTTTTTGGCCACTTAGAGGAGTTCGTGTGTTTGTCTATATGTGTTCTCCTCACTTCTGGGACAGACAGCCCCTTTCCTGTTCCTGGGTGCCACTTGAAGGTGTCAGGTTACTCACGTCTGAGCTTATTATTGAAACTGTCTGCATAGTAAGAAAATGCATCATTCATTTGGTTCAGGATTTTAAATGGATCAACCACTTGTTTTCTGTGTTATGTAAAAACATGCAGGAGCATATTTGGGAGACTATTACTTTACTGACAAGTCTTGCTCATAGGTACTAATGAGGGAAATGTTTCTACAGATCATCCAAATAGCGCAGAGCCCACATGTCATAAGGATAGTTAGGAGAGGCACAGCCCATGCTTTTCTGACATCCTACTCCAATATTCCAATATCCCAATGTAAACAATCATAACTGCTTGGGATGTAGCAGAACTGTCAACATTACATGAAATCAGCTCTGCAAACAGCAACACGAAGTCATTCTTCCCTTTATTCTGGGCCAGAATGAAAATATAAAGTTGCTTCCAGATGGAAAATAGAACGAAGAATATAGGCGCCCTCTTGTGGAAAGAGCGAGCACTACCATTTCAAATTGCTTAGTTCTCCAAAACAGAGCAGGTCCCAAATCATACATTTATACATTTTCGAGGAGGGTCACCTTTCTAATTACTGCTCAAGTGAACATCTTTCCTGCTATATGAGGACATCAGCATTTCGTGCACTGTACAATCAGAGGCCTTGCCTCCCAAATTCTTCTTGACTAACCCTCCTGTGCATTACCAGGCCTGGGCGGTGAACCTCTCAGGGTTTCTATACCAAGTGCCTCCTCTGCTGGAACTTCTGACAGTGCCTGGGACAGGACTCCCTTGTCCAGATTCCTGCTGGCCTCACTTCAGGTCCTGTCCCTTCAGGACCTGCGACCATCGTAGCCTTATGACTGCATGGCTAATGAAACTGGTCCTTTCCTTTTGTCAAACATTGTGCATTCAGTTTATCTTCATTATGTGAAAATTCACTTTATCTTCATTATGTGAAGAAGAAAACCTGATATGAGTACATCATAGGATCACTGTCCTTAGGAAAATAATAGCACTATTCTCATGTTTGGAAAACATGCCAGGGCAAGAACTCTTTTGTAGGTAGCATGTGTTATGACAGATTTTCATTGCTCAGTTGCTTGGCGGTTTCTCCTTGGACTATAAGTGCTATCAGGGCACAGACCTTCTCCTCCTTTGACGACGGCGCTCTCACAGTTTCTGGCATACAGCGGCTGCTTAATACCTGGCTTTGGCACCAACAAATTCCACCCACTGTACAAATTTGGCTTGTGGGAGGCAACCCCGAAGAGAGCCATGTGAGCAGCACCATGCACAGGGTAACAGAAAGTGCACAGAACTGTGGTTGGGATGGCAAGAGGCCCCCTTGTCCAGCCACCGGAGAGCATAGGGAAAAGGGGGCACAGCCAGGGCCAGCTGAACCTCTGCAGCGGAAGTAGCAGTCAGCTCTCATGCCGCCCCAACCTGAGGGGAGGGCCTGTTAAACCAGATGGCGTGCCCCCACTCGCGAGTCCCTGATTCAGCAGGTCTGGGTGGGACCCAAGACTGTGTACATCTAACAAGGTTCCTGGCGATGGTCATACTACAGGACCTAGGGCCGCACTTCGAGAACCTCTGTAATGCCTGGTTCTCATCCCGCCTGCTCATTAGAACCAGCGAGACACCTGAAATCTTGGGTTGCCTAGGCCATGCCCAAGTCAACCGAAATCAGGACCTGCACGCAGGACGCAGGCAGCCGTGGTGTTCAAGGCCGCCAGACAGAAGGCTGAGACAGAAAGGCTGCGCCAAGTCCACGTCCCAGGCCCGTGTGCGCTGCCATTTCAGCGACAGAAACACAATGACAGTGCGTGTCCTCCGCTCCCAGGCTCCCCCTCCATTTTCTCATTTGAGCCTCAAGCAATCCTAGGACAGAGGGAAGCTAAAGTTTTAACTCAATTTTAGAGAAAAGAAGTCAGGTAGTAAGTGGCAGGTCTTGGGCTTAAATCAGTTGATTCATTTTTAAAAATCACCTTCAGAGTCAAACAGACCTGAAACGGAGGTGTTACAGAGGCGAAGGAATTGCTGAGTGTTGCGACCTGGGTAAACCACAACATGGTGAACTAGCCCGGGAGGTGTGCTGTTGGAACCCAGGCTCACTCAGCGTGAGCCGGACGCACCGCAGAGCTGACAGAGCCAGGCGGAGAGGGAAAGACAGCAATGGCCTGGCTCCTCCCTTCCCGCCAACCTCCTGTCTGGGCCTCGGTTCCACCCAGCCAGTGGGGGAGCAACTGGCATGGCAGCATGCTCCCCCAGGGGACAGCCTGGGAGAGGCGGCGCAGAGAGGGTACCAGGGCTGGACAGGCCCGGAACGGGCCACGTGGACACAGCCCAACTCCAGTTTGCCCACATGAGGTGCGCGACCTCGGTCGAGTCACCTAACCTCTCAGACACGGAATTTCTGCTCTAGAAAGCGTAGCTCACACATCTAGATTGAATGACTGAACGAAGCGATACTTACAGACCCTTGCACCGCGCTGGTGCTGAGCAGGCAGCATACAGCTTGCTTTCCCTCTGGTCACCATGGCCCTCTGCTTGTCACAGTTCCTGCTATCCCATAGTTCCAAAACCACTGGGAATGACGGGTCCACGCACTAGTAATATCTGTGCTGCTTCAGTGATCCAAACTAAGCCCTTCCCAGGGCACATTGCTGTCACTGCCGAAGTCATCCTCAAGTCCCAGCACTGCTGCTGCTGGCACAGGACAGTTACACCAGGATGACGTAGCGAGAGTAGCTCTTAAGACCTGTAGCAGGAGCCTGTCCACGAAGGCGCTGGACATAGGGCAGTGGTCAGTTTGAGAAGGTTCTTACAAGAAGCAACACCACTACTAAATAGAGTGACAGAGGTGTGAGGTGTAGGCTAGCCCCCCAAATACTGTTACCCATGCCATCAGGCCCGTGACCACAGCTATGGAATTGATCTCTTGCCTTCCAATAAGATAAAACATTCTCTGAAGACATTTTCTGCACATGTAGAGCATTTATTTTTATATCACTACTTTTTATTGTCAATTCAAACCAGTAGATTCATCCTGTGGTCACCTTCCATTTAGAGAAACTGGATGCACATTATATAAGAATTAATCAATAACGATAGGTAAGAAAAAAGAGTCAAAGGTAGGAAAATGTGGCTTCATGATTACATAATAAGTAAAGAAGACCTTCATCATTAACACCCCAAAACAGCAGCCTTTGTTTTTGCTAGTCTATATTTAGAATGCTAAATTATTAAAGCCTAATAGCAAGATGGTGTTTACAAATAAAGTAAAATCTTTATCTAGAAGCAGGTAGTTAAATAGGAGTCAGTAGACCTTGCTAGATCCAGGAAAGGGAAAAAAAGAGTCTGGGTTCATTTTATTTCCTTTGTAAAATTAGAGAGTTAATAAATTATTTCAAAGGTGTCTTCAAAATTTAAACCTAGCCTCACTTAACCTCTCTGCGCCTCTGTAGTTAAGTGTACTGACTTACCTTCTCAGGCTGCTGGAAAGATTCAGTGGGCTCATGGGTACTGAGCATTACCCTAGGTGCCAGGTGTGTGACGTCACTTATGTCAGCCATTTTACATCACGCTTAAGTTCTAAGAAAAAACCTTTTGTTAATCAGTATATGAGAAATTTGCGGAATCCCATGTCAAATTTATCATGAAAAAAAGTATTTTAAAATGTTGAGGTCAAATAGCCATTCAAAAATAAAATTAACTTCTAGAGAATTCAAACATTCGTATATTATTGCATATAATGAACAAACGGGTCCTTTTCGATCGTCATTAGTCCAGTTATTAAGATAATAATATATTTTCCTGTATTCAGATAACACTTTTCCCCCAAAGAGTTTGGTGTATTTTTCACAAGTATTTTCTTTAAAAATCTTGACTACAGGAAATAATCCCAGTTAAAATACAATGTGTTTTATAGGAAACAATAATTATGATGTAGTTTTACAATCTAAACTTTATTGAGGGAAAAAATATATACACTTTGTCATCTTCAATATTATTTTTAAAAGCATCACATTTTAAGATAGACTTTACTATTAATTATTATTATTAAGAATAATAATACTAATTATAATCATTAGCTCTTGGCAGCTGCTCAAAGAAACTAGAGACTCAATAAGCTTCTTCAAGTTTAGCATTTTCATGCAACATATAATTTTAAAATACTGAAAATAGATTTAAACACTAGTAATTCTATATTTGTTTCCTTAATGGTGTTGTGACGTAATAGATTTCTTTCCTGTTTAAATTGTTTCTTCCAGCTGCACACACAGCAATGATTCAAAACTCTAATTCACATTAGACTTAGACATAGAGATCCTAATAAATCTTCCTAAAGTTTGGAGCAAAATATATCAATTAACATTGTTAATCTTGATATGTTTTATTATGCTTCTTTTTTTTTTATTATTCTAAAGTAAAAGTTCAGTTTATTCGTCTGTTTATGACACAGTACACAAGAGGCAAAGTGTTTCACATTTCTCTTCCAGCTCCGTGGAATGTTCTTTTCTTTGGCTAAAAGGAGAGACTACACGGGAAAGCCATGTTAGGCAAATGAAATAAGGGTGGGGAGGCCGGCTACGCTAGCGTCATGCTCACAAGGCTGGGTACAAGGGCTGTTAGTGGCAAGCTGATTTTCTAGAATTGTTAGCTGGAAACACAGGAGCGCTGTTCCTGGATGCACGCTCGCTCGCACCACCGCGGGCTCAGTCATCGCCTCCGCACAGGTAGAGCAGCGCTTTCTGGTAGTCACCCTTGGTGTCTTGCTGGATGTAGTAGTAGAGGGACTTGCCGTACTTTCTCTTAAATTCAGACCTAATTTTCAACATGTCCACTTCACTGCGGGAGACCATGATTCTGATCAGGACCTTATCACGAGTCCCCTTGCCCTTCATAGAGTCGTACAGTCGGTCAGCAAAATACAGGGGCTTGTTCTGGATGCACTGGACCAGGTTCAGGAAAGCATTTTCCAAGTCTCCCTTGACTTCCTTCTTGATGCTCTCCAACATGTCATAAGGGCTATAGCTCTTGTACCTTTCAAAGACTTTCTGGAGATGACACACGCTCCGCTCAGTCATGATGTCGATCCACTTTGGAACATCAGTTCCTTTCCTCTTCACTCCGGCATCATAGAGATCCCGGGCATCTTGGTCAATCAGTTCATAATCAATGACAGAGCCATCTTCTGCTCGTCTACCCTTTGCGAGGGCAACCATCAGCTTGCGGAAGTCACCAGACGTATCGGAAACAATGTCCTTCTCCAGGTCAGTCTTGTACGTTTCCTTGTAGACTCTGTTAATTTCCTGCAGCTCCTGGTTGGTCCGTGAACAGATGATCTCGATGAGAGAGTCCTCATCAGTCCCCAGCCCCTTCATGGAGGCTTTCAGCTCCGAAGCATCATACTGAGCAGGTGTTTTCAACAGGCCCCAAATCACCGTCTCCAGGTGGCCGGACAAGGCTGACTTCAGTGCTGACGCAAGTTCCTTTTTGGTCCTTCTCTGGTAGGCGAAGGCAATATCCTGTCTCTGTTCATTGCTGCGGTTGGTCAAGATGTTGACGATGGTGACCTCATCCACACCTTTGGTCTTGATGGCTGTTTCAATGTTCAAAGCATCCCGGTCAGCATCAAAGTTGGTGTAGGCTTTGACGGACCCGTAAGCACTTGCGGGTGTCGAGTGATCACCCTCCAAGCTGAGCTTGCACAGGATTTCGTGAACAGTAGACATTTTGCAAAAAGCTGGGCCGAGCGCCGAGAGCTGCGAGCGTCCCCAGATGCCAAGCCTTATTATGCTTCTTAATGCAGCTCATTTCAGAGCCTAGAGACAAAAATAGATATAAACTTTCATATTATAACACCATGTTAAAAAGAAAACCATCAATAAAAAGTAACAAATTAATAATTCTAATTAAGAATTTAAAAGAACTAATTTCACTAATGTTACACATCCTAAGCTTTCTAGAATTGATCACTTCACTGAGTACCATTATCGATACTTATCAAAGAGGAATCAGAAAATGCTCAATTGCTTCAAGAAATCAGTAGTGAAATGATAGCATGTATGTCTTATAAATTTTTCCAAAAATCATTTACTTTTCTCAGACCTGTTTGACTTATATTTTTTCAAATATCTTCCTTTTGATTTTATACACTGCTCTGTGCTACCTCTATCCAAACTCATACCCACTATAGTCTAGTTCATATATTTAAAGAATATAAGTTTTTCTTGAGTAAATAAAATTAGGTAATATCTCATTATTCAATACACCTCATCAAAATTAGTCAATTGAATGTTTAAATACTCCAAGCAGGACTAGTGACGACTGCTGGCTCGCCAATGTTAGTGCGCATAAGGACGACCTGGGTCCTTCCAGTCCAGCGGAATCACAATCTAGATCATCTGAAAGCTCTCTCAGCGTGGAAAACATGCACTCTGCATGAAATGCCATTCTGGCTGTATTTCCGAGCTTCAGGAATTGGAATGTGGTAGTCATTACGGGCCTTACCAATGTCCAGTTCTCCTTTCCTTTTGGGCACGTGGAAGACTGTATTTCCTAGGTCCCCTGCAGCTGGGAGAGTGATGTAACTCCCCAATAAATATAACTGGATGACAAGTGTCACTTTAAGTTAATGGCATAAAGGTTTCATGTATATTTCTCTATGCTCTCTCTTCCTTTTACATCATGAAAGCAGAGGCCTCACACTGAGATAGTGGCACCATAGGAACAAAGTAACCTGGGCTGCTTAGTTACCACATGGAGAGCAGGTGCCCTGGAGAGGCAGGTACTCTGACCTGCAACATGCTTTATATGGGTAAAAAGTCAACTTTTGTTGTTTTAAACCACTGAGAGTTTTGCAATTTTTTGTTAACACAATGTAGCCTCACTTATCCTAACTGATTCATAATCTAAACTTACCAGAAGGAAAAATCAGCAGTAATTTATAAACACAGGGAAAGGGCTGCATTGCCCTGGTGTAAACATTAATATCAACTAGCCATCATGAAGGAAGAGGAGTTGAAATAAAGACACAAGGATTTAACCAAAGACCCTACAAGGCCCAGCGAAATCCCTGTTTTCCAGAAGAAACAAACATCCTCAATTTAGGTCTCCAGATTTTCCATTTATTAAGATTAAGCAAGAATGAGCTCCCAATTAAAAAAAAAAAATCTGGGCCGGCCCGGTGGCTCAGGTGGTTTGAGCTCCATGCTCCTAACTCCGAAGACTGCCAGTTTGATTCCCACATGGGCCAGTGGGCTCTCAACCACAAGGTTGCCAGTTTGATTCCCTGAGTCCCGCAAGGGATGGTGGGCTCTGCCCCCTGAAACTAAGATTGAACACAGCACCTTGAGCTGAGCTGCCCTGAGCTCCCAGGATGGCTAGTTCGTTAAACATAAAACAGGTTGAAAGTGAAAAAATGGAAAAAAATATTCCATGAACATAGTAATCAAAAGAGAGCAGGGGTAACCATGCTAATATCAGACAAAATAGACTTTAAATCAAAAAAGTTTATAAGAGACAAAGACGGACACTATAATTAATAAAAGTTTTGATACAGGAAGAAGATACAACAATTATGAACAGTTGCACAACTAATGACAGACTATCAAAATACATGAAGCAATAACTGACAGAATTTAAGGTAGAAATATACATTTTTACAATAATAGTTGGAGTCCTCAACATTTCACTCACAATAATAAATAGAACAACCAGACAGAAAATAAGTTAGGAAACAGAAGACTTAACACATTACATCAACAAAATCTAACAGACTTATGTAGAACACTCCACCCAACATCAATATCACACACATTCTTCTCAAATGTACATGGAACATTTTCCAGGATAGAACATATATTAGGCCATAAATTAAGTCTCAGTAGCTTTAAAAAGATAAATATCATACAAAGTATCTTCTCTGACCATAATGGGATGAAGTTAGAAATCAATAACAGAAGGAAAACTGAAAAATTCACAAAGTTGTAGTAGAAGCTAAACACACTTTCAAACACTCAGTGAATCAAAGAAGAAATCACAATGGAAATTAGAAAATACTTAAAAATGAATTAAAATGAAAACACAAGATACCAAAACTTGTAGGACACAGGGATAACAGTGCTAAAAATGAAATTTATAGCTATAAACACTTATGTTATGGAAAAAGATCTGAAGTCAACTTTACAACTTAGGAAACTAGAAAAATAAGAACAAACTAAACCAAAGTTATCAGAAAGAAAAATAAATAAATATTAGAACATAGATAAACAAAATAGAGAATAGAAAAGAATAGAGAAAATCAATGAAACCAAATGTTGGTTCTTCAAAAAAAAGCAACAAAAATTGACAAACTTTAGGTGGATGGACTAAGTAAAAAAGATAGAAGCCTCAATTACTAAAATCAGAAATGGAAGTGGTAACATTACTACCAATTCTATGGAAATAAAAAAGATTACAACAGTTTTATGAACAATTATACGACAACAAATTGGATAAACTAGATGAATGAACAAATTTCTAGATCACAAAACGTATCAAAATCAAATCACAAAGAAATAAAACATCTAACTATACCTATAACTAGTAAAGATATTGAATCAGTAATCAAAAATCTTTCAACAAAGAAAAGCTCTGCACCTGACAGCTTCACTGATTAATTCTACCAAAACTTTAAAGAAGAACTAATGCCAAGCCTTTTCAAACTTTTCCAAAATATTGAAGAGGAAAAACACTTCCTAACTCACTCTACAAGGCCAGCACTACCCTGATACTAAATCTACATGAACACAATACAAGAAAAGAAAACTATAGACCAATATCCCTTATGGACAATAATGCAAAAATCATCAACAAAATACTAGCAAGCAGAACTCAGCAGCATGTTAAAGGGCTTATACACCATGGTCAAATGGGATTAATTCCTGGAATGCAAGGATGGCTCAACATCGGCAAGTCAATCAAAGTAATCTGCCACATCAACAGAATCAAGGAAAGACCACATGATCATCTCAACTGATGATCAACTGATGCAGAAAAAGCATTTGACAAAATGCTTTCATGATAAAAACACTCAACAAACTAGGAATAGAAGCCATATATGAAAGTAAAATAAAAGCCACATATGAAAAACACACAATGAGCATCATTCTCATATGGTGTATCAGACTTTCACTGGTGAAAGACTGAAAGCTTTTTCTGTAACATCAGGAAAAAGGCAAGGATGCATAGTTATACTACTTCTATTCAACAAAGTACAGGAAATTCTAGCCAGAAAAAGAAAAGCAAGAAAAAGAAACAAAAGGCATCCAAATTGAAAAGGAAGAAGTAATATTATGTTTGTTTGCAGAGGATATCATCTTATATGTAGAAAACCCTAAAGACACCACCAAAAAAAAAAAAAAAAAGAAAAGAAATCTTTTAGAACTAATAAATGAATAGGACAAAGCAAATAGGACACAAAATCAACAAAAATCAGTTGCATTTCTATACATAAACAATCTGAAAAGAAAATTACAAAAACCAATTCCATTCACAATAGCATCAAAAGAATTTTTTTAAAAACTTAGGAATTAACTAAGGAAGTGAGACTTATATAATGAAAACTACAAAACTCTGTTGAAAGATGTTAAAGAAGACATAAATAAATGGAAACAAATTCCATGTTCAAGGATTGGAAAGTTTAATGTTATTAAAATGTCACTGCTACCCAATGTGATCTACAGATTCAATGCAATCTCTATCTTGATGACTTTTTGCAGAAATAGAACAGCCCATCCTAAAATTCATGTGGAATCTCAAGGGACCTCGAATTATTTCAACAGTCTTGAAAAAGAACAAAACTGGAAGACTCATACTTCCTGATTTTGAGACTTACTGCAGAGCTACAGTAATCAAAGCAGTGTGGAATTGACAAAATGACAGACATAGTTACACCAATGAAATAGAATAATGATCCCAGAAATAATCCCTCACATATATGGTCAAATAATTTTTGACAAGAGTGCCAAGACCATTCAATAAGAAAAAGAGCATCTCTTCAACAAACAGTGCTGAAAAAACTGGATATCCACACACAAACAAATGGAGCTGGAACTGACCTAACACCAAATACAAAAATTAACTCAAAATGGACTAAAGACCTAAAACAATAAGACTCTTAGAAGAAAATATAGGACAAAAGCTTCATGACATTGGATTTGGCATTGATTTCTTGGATAGGACACCAAAGGCACAGGCAATAAAAATAAAAGTAGACAAACTGGACTTCATGAAAATTAAAAAATTTTTGTGCATCACAAGACACTAGAAATAGAGTAAAAAGGCAACCTAGAATATATAGAGAACTCCTATAAGACAACAATAACAAAAAAAAAAATTAATTCAAAAATGGGAAAAGGATTTGAATAGACATTTCTCCAAGGAAGACATGAATGCCTAATAAGCACATAAAAATTGCTCATTAAGGAAATGCAAATCAAAACACAATGAGATACCACCTCACACCCATTAGGATGACTACTATTTAATAATAATAAAAAATGTTGGCGAGGATGTGGAGAAATTGAAACCTGCATTGTTGGTGGAAATATAAAATGGTGCAGCCACTGTGAAAACAGTATGATGGTTACTCAAAAAATTAAAAGTAGAATTACCATAGGATCCAGAAATTCCAATTCTGGATATATACCCAAAACAATCAAAAGCAGGGTCTCGAAGAGATATTGGTATACGCATGTTCACAGCAGCATTATTCACAGTAGCAAAAATGTAGAAACAGCCAAACTGTCCATTGATGTCTGGATGGATAAACAAAATATGACATAGACGTAAAATGGACTATTATTCGATCTTAAAAGGAAATAAAATCCTACAATATGCTATAACATGAATAAACTTTGGGGACATTATTTTAAGTGACACAAGTCAGTCACAAAAAAAAGGCAAACAGTTTCTGAATACACTTCCATGAAGTACTTAGAGTAATCAAAATTATAAAGACAGAAAGTATAATGTTGGTTACCAGAGGCTGTGGGAAGGGGGTAATGGGGTGGTATTGTTCAATGGGTACAGAGTTTCAGTTTTACCAGGTGAAAAAAGTTATGGGGATGCATGGTGGTGATGGTTACACAACAATGTGAAGGCATTTAATACCATTGAGCTGTACACTTAAAATGATTAAGATTGTAAGTTTTATGTTAGATGCATTTTACCACAATAAAAATTTTAATAAATAAATTAGTAACAATTGTTGAAAATTTTAAAACTCAATGGATTAAATAGTAGAAAACATAGCTGAAGAGAAAGTCAGTGAACTGGAAGATTCATCCGAAAAAGTTACTCAGAATGCAGCATAGAAAAACAGGAAAGTGAAAAATTTGAAAGAAGCATTAATAGATATGGGACAATGGAAAGTAAAAGACTCATAGAAGGAGAAAACTGTCAAAATGAAGGAGAGACAGCAGTTGATAATGACTGAGAATTTTCCAGAACTAAAGAAAGACATGAATTCACAGATATTGGAAGGAAAACATGTATTGAACAAGAAATTTTTTTAAATCCACAGCTAGATACATTTTAGTGAACTATTATTCACCACAGATAAAGAGCATATCTTAAGAGCAAAAAATAGATCACCAAGAATCCACAATTTGATTGTGAGCAGACAACTCAGAAGCAATAATGGAAGCAGGGAGGTAGAAGAATATCTTCAAAATGCTAAGAATAAATTATCAATCTAGAATTGAGTACCCAGAAAAATTATATTTCAAGAAAAATTCAAAATAAAAAATGTTCTGATAAGTTGAAAACTTAGTGTTTACCAGTAATAGAGTACAGTAGAGGCATCTAAAAGATGTATTCAGGAAAAGGAAAAATGGTTTCAGAAGGAGGGACTGAGATACAGGAATTGTGGGCAAAAAAAGTTGTTTGAAATGCAGGAATATTTAAGTAAACATTTGTTTTTTAGGTCAATAATAAAGTCTGATTTGTAAAGATAAGGCTAAGGTAAAATAGTGGATGAAAATAACTTGTAAACTGGGAGAAAGTGACCACTGCTAAAGTGTTCTAAAGACCTGAATTGTTCAAAAGGGGGCTAAAATATTAACATTAAATATTGATAAAGTGAGTATGTATAGTGAAATTTCAAATATGAAAATAGAATGTATGAATTCCAACCTGTAGATAGAAAATGAGTTAAATGAGCAATTCTTTTTAAAAAGAAAAAAATATTTAAAAGTCAAGAAAGAAGAAAAAAAACACAGAAAAATCTAGACAAATAGAAAACACCAAGTAAAGTTATTGAAACAAATCGAAATATGTCTATAATCACAATAAATGTCAATAGACTAAACTCACCAGATAAAAAACAAGCAAAACCCAGCCATGTGCTGTTCACAAAAAACAAAACATATGGACATGGAAATTTTTAAAGTAAATCTTAATTTACTTTTACATATGGAAAAAGAATTCCAAGGAAACTAATAAATAAAAGATAGCTGGAGTATAGCTATATTCATTTCAGAAAAAAGAAATTCTCTGACCACAAGTATTATTATGGATATATCACTACATGGTGATAAAAAAAAAGTTCAGTGCAGCAACAAATTACTGCAATTTCAAAATTTGCAGTATGCCTCAAAATATGCCTCAAAATAAAAAAAGCAAATATTGCCAGAACTGCACAAAGAAGGTCTCAAATTACCATCATAAGACGTCCATGTAGAAGGGGGAGAGTTCAACATATCTTTCTCAAACAAGAAACAGTTCAAGTCAAGTAAACAAAAACAAAACAAAAAACCACCAGCAACTATAGCTATAGAAGAATTAAAACAACACAACAAACAAGCTTGACTTATTGGACATATCTAGAATGGATCCAATAATTAGAAAATTTACATTCTTCTCAAGCACAAATGGAGTATTTACAAAAAGTAACATAAAGCAAGTCTCTACATTTCACAGAAATATATAAGCCACATTCTCTAAACACAAGACAATGCAATAACAAAAAGATAAAATTCCCTATATTAGAAAATTAAAGAAAAATTTCTGAAAATGGGTGAAAGAAGGTATCATAATAGGAAATTTAAAATATTTATAAATGAATAATAGAAACACCATATTTGAAAACCTGTAGGTGTACTGTAGGGACATGACAAAAGCAGTAATTCACAAAAATTTGAAGGTTTAAATGCTTAATTTAGAAAAGAATAAAGACTAAAAATTAAATGTACACCTAAGAAGTTAGTAAAAAAATAAATAAGTGCAAAGAAAGTAAAAGGAAGGAAACAATGAAGAGTCAAAATTAACTCAAAAAAACAAAGAGGTAATGAAGAAATAATGCCCTAAGAAGTGTCTGATTATCTAAGTCAGTGGTTCTCAAACTTTACCTTGCAAGTGAATCATGTGGAGGGCTTGTTAAAACATGTATTGTTCAGAACCATCCCTAAAATTTCTGATTCAGTAGGTCCAGGATGGACCCAAGATTTTGCATTTGTAATAAATCCCCAGGTAGTGCTGAGGCTGCTATGCAAGGACAAAACTTTAAGAACCACTGATCTAAGTTAATGTCTTTAAATTCTAACCAAGATAACCATAGAAGTACTTTTACTTGTAGTTATAAAAGACAGATTACACATACACATTTATCTTCTCTCCTTTCTGAAATTGCTAAAATGTAAACCCAAGTAATAATAAGAAGTCAGGAGAGGTCTATAAGCAAGTAAGAAATTACAATAACATTGTGGAAGAAAGCAACTGGAACAGTGGTAGCAAAGTCCATGATGAAAATGCCACAATGTTCTTGAAGACAAAAGGGTACCAAATTATTCCCAAGAGAATTCTAGACAAGATCAGACTCAATCTAGAACACATGATATTAGACTAACAGAAATAATTCAATGGGGGAAAAGGATGGAAAATAGAGCGAAAAGTATCAGTGAAATACACAAGAAAATAATTTGACTTCAAGTACCTTAGGATCTACTTGGAGAGATACATATACAAATGAAGACAGTAATTATCGAACACAGTCTACTTGGGTAACTAGGAATGTAAGGAAAGAAGGAGAATTTGACATAGTCCTTAAAATCATCACATATTATATGGGTGGCAATAGTTGTTTTTTTTTAAGTGTTTTTTTTTCCACACCCTTCACAAAGTGATAACCCACCCCCCAAGTCTATTACCCCTCTGACATATATAGCAGTTACGATTCCATTGACTATATTCCCTATGCTGTACTCCACATCCCATAAATATATATGGGATATATATATATGATTATAGTTGACATTTAATATTATTCAGCTTTAGCTGCAGGTGTACAGCTCAGTGGTCAGGCATCTACAGTGGTCAGGCAATGGCCTCCCTAATAAGTCTGGTGCCCATCTGACCCCCTACAAAATCTTTACAACATTATTGATTATATTCCCCAAACTGTATTTCTAAAGTTCTTTTTTAATGCTTCATCTTCCAAAGTAGTTTGTATAATTCATGAGTGTCATGGTAGGTTACAAAACTTATCCAATTACTGAGAAGAATTTTTAATCTTAAGTATTTCATACAAATTAGAAGTTTAAACACACTTATAGCTTCAGTAAGCAATCAGGAAAAGTAGACAATAAAAACAAATATTTTGTTAACAGAAAATATTCAAACATATTCAAAGCAATATAATTTTACTCCAAAGACCATGGGAATCTGGGAACATCTGAACCATACTGTATACCTATAGATGTTTGAGATTAGGAAAGATTCAAAATAAATTTGTCAACTTATAACTAGAAGGAAAAATTTAAAGGATTAATGTATAGCATTAACAATGAATACAAGTTGTACATTAGGCGTTTATATTTCTTTAAATCTTGCTCTAAGAGGTATCTCTTTCTTATATACAATGCCATAGAACAGTACATAAATATTAAAAATAATCTAGCCTTGTATTTTTCCAATAAGAAAAAAGAGACCCAGACATATTCAATGAATCCACAAAAATTTTTATGTGATGCTACAAAATTAAATTTAGCTTATTTAGAGAGAAGCCTTTCTTTGACTGTGGTTGGCACAAATCTGGTGACAAACACCCAAACTGCAATGTTTTTTAAGTGGGATTTAATAAAAGTAAAGTATCATATGGCTAGCTTTGCAAATAAAAAAATAAAAAGTAAGTACAAACATCTTATGATAATTACAATCAATTCTTCATCTTCATGGGTTTTAGTCCTCTCCAGAGGACATTTTCTTAGATATCTACGTGGTCATCACACGTTTTTATAGTTTTTAGGAAGAAAGAGGCAGAAAGTACATAGTACCTTTTTCAAAAGTATTGAATACCTAGAGTAATCAATATCATCCTATACTTAAACTTCTCCCCTTTTGCTTTCCCCACACTCTTCTACATCGTCTACCCCTGCCAGTGTTAAAGTGGGATGCACAAATACAATCTTTGGTTTCCTCCATTCTTTAGGATTTATTTTGAGAAATTAAATAGATTTTATGGTTAGACATTCTCTAAGAGTGCTGGTTGTTTTTATTGTTGTCCTCCTTATCAGGAGAGCACACTACCTCATATGTTTACGCACCAATGTTTGTATCTTAAAGTGTCTTCCTGCTCAAGAATCACTCTTATCTCACATGGCTGCCAACATATCATTGTTCATCAGAATTGAATTCCTAATTTTCAAACATTTTTAATATCTTATATTTCCCTTCCCCCATTAACATTTCTGTTGGATTGAATACAGATGAGATGCCTGTGTATTAGTGCCACCTATTGTTGAAAAAAATATGTGACTATGACTCTTGCTAATGAGAGTAGAAATTGGATTAATACGGGCTTTAAAACTACCAAAGGATAGAACCATGATCTTATTTTTAATCTATTAGAAAACATTACTGTGGTAGGAGAAGATGCTAAGTACTTATACTTCATCTTTGTTTTTCGCATATTTAAGATTTGCAAAGACTGTTTTCATTTTGCTATGTCTAATTGGACTCATTTTGTAATAATAGTAAGCATAAGCACATACTCCAACCACAGAAAAAATATTAAGATTCAAATAAGAAAACAAATAAGTAAAATAATGATGTGTACCATTTATGTATACACAAAATTGTCAGTGTTACAGTCAATTCAAACATGTAAGGTCTTCAACTATAATAACACAAACATACTTTGATAATTTTTTCCATTTAAACTCCAAGAGTTGGCTTGAAATGAGATTTTAAAGATACAATTTAAAAATAAAGCTTCTCTTTGAGGCTGCCTTAGAAATTCAAACAAAACAAAACATCCATTAAGACATGTTTCCACTCATGTTCTCCACACCCAGGAACTGAAAATATTAAAAGGTTAGAAAATAAGAATTGTGAGGAAAGATGAAAGGCACTAAGGTTGTTTGCAATCTCCTGTGATTCTTTCAACTTTGGGTTCTGAGAGAATCAACAACAGCAAAGTACTTGGAACCAGTGAGCAACAACCAGCCTCTAATAGTGCAGTGACTGACACAATCTTCAACTCCGAATCCTGCATGGAATATCAAGAGCTCATACAGGGTGTTTTAGGGTGTCATTCAGGCCAACTTCCTTCCCAAAGCAAAAGTGCCTTTTGAAACAGCCTCAACAGAAGGTCAATCATATCTTTCTTGAATACTTCCTGAGTGGGAAGTTTAAGCCCTCCTGAGGAACCCTGTTCCATTGTTGGGCACTTATTACTGTGGGTAAATAAATCTTCAAATAAAATAAAACTAGATTTAGTGGTTACCAGAGGGTAAGGGGCGGGGGGTGATAGATGAAGGTAAAGAGGATCAAATATATGGTGATAGAAAGAGAACTGATTCTGGGTGGTGACCACACGATGTGATATATAGATGATGTAATACAGAATTGTACACTGAAATCTATGTAACTTTACTAACAATTGTCACCCAGATAAACTTTAATTAGAAAAAATAAAAAAAATAAAAATAAAACTAGAAAAGCTTCCTAATTGATAAGGACTTCAGCATAGCAGGCAAAAAAATATTTTCCAGTTTATTGGCTGCCTGTACAGATCTCTATTCTGACTATTCCATCCAAATATTAAGATTATGTTACTTTTATGTAAATATATTTTACAACCTTTCAATGACCCATTATAAAATATAAAATCCCTTAATAACAAGACTTCCTTCAATCAACAAACAATTCTTTAAATTAGACCCTGAAGTGGATAGATACTTCTTTCCCTGGTATCCTTAAGTCTTTAATTATCACATTGTTTTCTATTTTACATATGTTTTCCTTTTTAGACACTGTTATGTTCAGTAAATGCTAATGTTTTTGTTTCTAAGTGCTTCTCCAATATGATAAATTAACTTTAAGTGTGGATAACATAGTATTTCTATAGTATAGAAAGATTTTCTCATTTCCTGTCTCTCTAAAATCTATTCCTTAGTTATTGAAAAAACAAAAAGGAGGGTGGTGGGCAGGGAGCAACAACCCTGGTTTGGGAACTGACCAGCAGGTAGGTAGGCAAGAGGACAGGGCTGAGTGGTCTAGGCTGGGTAAGGAATCAGATAAACTGGGACTTGAGGCTAGGAGGTGAGGACGTGGGAGATGTGAGAGAGATGGCTATGGTCAAAGATGGCAGCTCAGAATCATAGAAGCAGGACCTTTTCCAGCGATAAAAGTTACAAATGTTCTCCTATGGGTGCTCAGGAGACTGAGAAACAGCAGAGTCAAATGACACAGGAATTGGGAGATGGAGAATTGTGAGGGTGTTGTGCGGGGCGGCCTACAGGGGTCTCTGGTCCCACTCCCCACACAAGAACGCAGGACATGGTGATGCCAAAAAGGAACACCCACAGAGCCATAGATGGGGGAGTCATACCACTATATTCTCTCTGGGCGCTGCGCGAGACACACGCAGAAGCACCCCAGGATCTGCAGTCCGCCATTCACTTCCCTGCCTGCCAACCAAACAACCAATTAATGCAGCCCTGCAGTTACATCAGTAGCCAATTGGCTAACCGGTTTCAGCTGATGGCCAACCAATCACAGTTGATGCTCATTCACTACAGAGGAGCCAGCACCTCCCCACTCCAGGCCAAGAGCCTGGAAACTGCTCCCTTGGACTCTGTCCCCACAGAGGGGTTTAAATTAAGTGGCAATTGACACAAATGTACTACTAAAAGAAGCCTAGCATCCTGGAAACAAGCCTAAGCTGAGATCTGGAGTCAGTTCTATTTGCAGTACTGCTAACAAACTAGGCTTTGGGGAAGTCACTGCTCTTCTCTGTGTTGAATCGGAAGATTTCTCAGGGCCCTTTCCGCTCTAAATGGTAATAATTTTTAGGATAATGGCAAGGAACTGGCTGAAGAAGATGCCCCACGTTAGGCCACCTCTCTCCAGAGAGGGGCCGGAACCTTTCTGCTGCGCTTCCAGCCCAGACGTGCAGAAGCGGAGACCGGAAGTCCTTGCCGGGAGGTTCCGGGTTCCCTGGGCTACTGCCTCCGTGGTGAGTTATGTGGCCGTGGCCATGGGAGCGTCGTTTCCCGCCCTCCTGTATGTAACAGCCCAACGTGGGCCGGGCAGGAAGAGCTGGCCGCCTGGTGCCCGCTGGTCCTGTCCTGCCACCTGCACAGACAGTGATGGAGGCTCAGGAGACTCCGTCAAGGCCACCAAGCTGCACAGGCGGCTCCCTGTGGAATCAGTCCTGACTTATTAGAGGGACCAAGGGAGAAAGAAAACCTGGAGTGCTCGGGTAAGAACACATCTAGCTCCCGGGTCCTGTGGCAGAGGCCAGGAGAATGGGGAAGCTCCTCTGCCAGTGCGTTTCCAGGAGTGGCCAGACCAGCTGCGCGTTCACCCTGTATGAACTGATCCATGGGCAGACACAAGATGAGGAGTGCCATGGGCTGCATGAGGCGACACTACTGCGGGCTCTACAGCCGGAGCACAGACCGAGGTCACCACCATCAGTAATGGCGAGGCGTCAAGTTCCTCTACTTCTTACCTCCCACCCTTCTAGGACTTTAAAGAGGAGACAGACCCAGTGTCCCCATACACTAAAAAGGGTTCGGTCCAGGGATGGGTTTCCCACTTACCCTATGTCTGTCCCTGAGAAAACACGGGCTTTTCCTTGGCCCACATCCTCTCCTGTCCTACATCGTTCCTGAGCCAGGACCTGTAAACCTAACACTTGACAGGTAAATACACACACACACACACACACACACACACACACACACACACACACACACACACACACACACACACACACACACACACACACACACACACACACACACACACACACACACACACACACACACACACACACACACACACACACACACACACACACACACCTGAACAGCTTCTGTGTCTTTCCCCCTCCTACCCTTTAACTGCTGTTGCCTCCCCTCTCAGGCTGGTGTTGGATCCTTCCTAGGGGATGGTGGGAGCCCTGGCTGCAGGCAGCCGTCCACGCAGTATGAACATAGGAGGCCCAAGAAGGGGCCTGGGCCTGGCAGTGAGAGGCGAAGCAGACACTCATTTGCCATATTAAAAAGCTCAAACCCCTCCCCCCAAAATAAAATCTATTCCTTGATAATGTTCATCCCTGAGCTCAAGGATGCTCACTCTGATTGCTCTTCAAAACACCAAGTGTGCACTTTCACGACCTGCTGGACTTCCCTACATTAGCATTTCAAAAATATCACAAGTCCAAATAGAATTTTCACTCCCCTCTTCACCACATCCCTTCTCCCTGCAGAGACCTCCTCAGCTACTGCCTTTTTCATGGTGTTGCCAAGATTCTAAGTCCTCCCTGTTTTCCCTTATCTTCAGTATCCTATCAGATGCCAAATTCTTTTGATTCCACTTGTACCTTGTGCCTCAAATTCCCCTAGTCTCCACATCTCATTCCTTCCCTAGGTCAGATCTTTATTTCCTAACTTCTAGACCATTTCAGTCACTTCTTAACTGATCTTCTAGTACTCTGATGAGAAACTGATTATTCTCCATTAAATATAGAATGAGGTCCAAACACTTCAATCTAGACTTCAAAGAAAAATCCTTCACTTTTGGATCTTTAAACTTCTTTTCAGCCTTATATTCCACTCCACTTCCCTACAGTTGGTGTTCTCCCAGAACATATCCTGCTTTGTCCTGCCTCAACACCCCTGCTCAAGTATTCTGATGGCAGTGTCCTTCAAGGAATGTCTGCTAGTTGACATACTCCCCATTCTGGAATTCCAATGCAAACTCTTGTTATTTCTTCCTGGAGCACTTCTACTCATAATAAATCCCTCTTTTCCCAAAATACTCCCCAAACACTTTGAACCTATATTGCAGCATTTATCCCATTTTACCTTGTATCAGAAATATTTATATGTAAGTCTCTGTCACCAAAATGGAAACTTATTGAAAGCAGGGACTGTGTCCTATTTACATCTGCATCACCCACCGATTCTACCAAAATCCTTTGTTCACAGTGAGTACTTTATAAATATTTGTGAACAAACAAGTCATGAAAATCAGAGTAGATTAACCTACAACATGAGTCAGCTCTTTAGGAAATATTAAGATATCCTTCTTGTTTTCTTAATTTGTTTTCATCTATATATTGATTAACAAGATGTTGTATATTACCACCATCTGCTATGGAAAATAAAACAGTGGAGGATTTGAGAAAAAAAATGGCTTCAACTGAAACTTTGTTGACAACAAGCATAAAGAAATTTACAAACCCTGCCCTATGATTTGTTGTCAGAATGCTGGATTTAGGTTGTTTTGTTTGTAAAAGATAAAATTTCATAAAATACCTAAAACCTAATGGGGAATATGCAAGTGTCTTTGATCACATAAATATATTTCTCCTCTGCTTTGGGGCTCAAAGAAAGGGGATGACAGAGAGACTGAATGGAAAAATGGAAGGGTTAGGGGAGAGAGAAAAGAGGCAAGTAGAGGGAAGAGGGGTAGCAGAATAAAAGGCATAAGGAGCAACTTAAAAGGACTAGGAATGATTTATAATCCGTTTGGTGTCCAGTGTGCTCATCACTCTGCCCTCTGGTCCTGGATTGTCTTTGATCTTTTTCACGGCTCATCCCATCTGCTCTCTGGAGAAGCTGGAAGAACTAAGGGTCAGAGCAACGTTATTTCTTCTCTTGTTGAACCTCAGGCTCTCCCTGTAGTCCTATTTCCTTTCTACTGTTATTCTGGCTAAAATCAATGACCTGCATGTGTATGTTTGTGGACATTTAAAGGGACTGTTGTGAATTGAATTGTGTCCTCCAAAAATATGTTCTTCCAAGTCCTAACCCCCAGCACTAGTGAATGTGACCTTATTTGGAAATAGAGTCTTTTGCAGATGTCATGAATATGAGATCATAGTGGACTGAAGTGGACCCTAATCCAGTGACTGGTGTCTTCCTAAGAGAAAGGAGAAGAAGATTTGGACACAGAGACACTGACATACACAGACAGAAGACAGTCATGTGATGATGGAGGCAGAGACTGGAGTGACGAATCTGCAAGCCAAGGAATGGCAAGAATGATGGCCACCTTCAGGAGGTGGGAAGAGGCAAAGAAGGGTTTTTCCCTAGAGCCTTCAGAGGCTTTGCTGACATCTTAGCTTCTAGCCTCTAGAACAGTGAGAGAATACGTTTCTGTTGTTTTAAGCCACTCCACTTATGATTTGTTACAGTAGCTCCAGGACACTGATATAGGGGCTAGGGATGTTGACTAATCAGAAGGCATCTTAGACCAGAGAAGAAAGCTATAAAAATTATCTCTTCCTGAGACAGAAGTTCGTCCACTTGGCCCAGACTGCTAAACAATGTGGTTTGCTCTACTTAGAAAATATTTTGTAATATTAAGCTTAGGCTGGGCAATTTCATTTTATTAGTGTTTGATATCTCAACCAGAAGAAAGAAGCTATCACTGAAGAAGAGAAAAAAGAGTCAACAAATGCCTGTCACCTAGTAGGTGTTTAATAAATACTTGTTGAATGAATGAATGAATACAAAATTATCAAAAACTGTCATGAGACATAAAAGCAGAACTTCTGTCCTGATCTCTGAGCACCAAAGAGCTTTCACAAGTTGAAAGTAACACGAGTAACACGAGAACATACAGCTACCACCAGGAAAGCCACAAAATCAAGAGTAGCTTGCAGAGCATAAAATGTGTATTAAGCAATTTACTACAGTACTGCAGAAAATACTATTATGCTTAGGGAAATATGTTTTCCCAGGTGGATGGAGCTGTGAGGTAATGCAGTGTGTACCCACTGCTCATTAATACACACATATATATATATATATATATATATATATATATATATATATATAGAGAGAGAGAGAGAGAGAGAGAGAGAGAGAGAGAGAGAGAATGAATCAAAATAATTGGTTATTAGGTGAGCGACTAATTTTATCCTTCCTCTCTCTTCCCCCAAAACTAAACCTGCCCCATCCCATTATCCTTTTCCTCTAGTTTTAATGGTTTATCAAGCAATTCCTGTCTAGTTAAACATTTCTTCTAACTTCCAGCCACCCCTCAAATCAGTGTTCATTCCTTTTTTGCCCCCATGTCCAATCAAACTTTCTGTGATGATGAAAATGTTTGGTGTCTGTATTGCCACCCAATGCATGTAGTTATAAACACTTGAAATGTAGCAGTGCAACCACAGAACTGGGTTGAAATTTTTAATTTAATTTTAATTAACTTAAATAGCCACAAGTGGCTAGTGTCTACAGTACAGAACAGCACAGTTCTAGACTATTTTTGAGGAAACCCCAGTCTTTTTCATTGCTTCCCTCAAGCTCTGTTCTAACCAGGAAATAGTTAATGGCCATCCATCTACGCACTCTGTCCATTGGCCTTGACATCTGTAGGCTCTCCACCCACATTGAAGAGACTGCCAGCCCCGATTCTGCCTGTGGGGCTAATGAGGTTACAAAGAAACTCACCACCCAGCCATTCGGATAATCCATTCCTAAAAGGAATTTTATCACAAGAGTGAATGATCTGAGCCCACCCGGAATTTTCATCTATGTCCAGGGACCCATGATAATGACAGTCAGCTGGCACTTCTTAACAGCCACTATATAGAGTGGTTTTCCAGACACTATAAAAAGTAAAAAAACAAAGAACTGAGCAGGAGAGGTTTCATCGAATTGGGAGAAATCTAACATTCAGAAAGAAATAGTAAATATTTAAAAATCAGATGAATTCAAGATATATTTATTTGCAATCTTTCTTTTGCTTATTTGTTTCATCTGCTGCCTTAAGTGCGAGCTCTCCCACAGCAGAAGATAGAAGACCTTTCGTGGGCACTGAGGGTCTTCCATCCAGTCAGTCTGTCACTACCCAAGCCTCATGGGAGCCTGTTAGAAATACAGCCCCACCTCATGCCTACAGAACTCCACTTGCATTTAAACAAGGAGCCCAAGTCACTTGCACATTTGCACATCAAAAAGCAACTGATCTCAACTACTAAGAATTGTCTACATTGATTCCGGTCAATATTTGTGCTGGTTAGAAAGATGGTGATAGGCTGATCGTTGGCTGATACTACATTTTATGGGATATTTATATTATTTGTAAAAAGCTCATCAATTCACTACTTAATGGAAAGAAGGCTCGACTGAGACTAGAAAACCTGAATTTGCTGTTCTTGACTTGGTAGTTACCTTGTGATATAACTTAGGACAAGCCATTAATTTTGTTGAGTTTCTTTTGTTGAGTATTTTATTTTTTCATTACTATTCCTTTAATATGTAAATCTAGGGTTTTCTACTAGTCTTTCCCAAACTGGGATCCACCAGCCCTTTGGAATTTCACAGGAGTAATGAGCAGACTTTGAATGAATGTTTGGATATAAAAAGCCTCGCGTTGGAGTCGTGCACTTGGCCATGATCGAGTTACCCAGGATTTGCTCTTTAGCTACCACATTTCACTGCCTCCCAGATTCACATCCAGACTTAAGCTGTCTCAGACCTATGAGAAACGCTCTCATTTTAAGACTTCCGGAATGACTATGGAACTGATACTGAACAATCTTCCCTGTAAAGGAACCTAAACCCTTCTATCCTTAAGCTGTAGTTTGAGCCTGATTCCTCCCTCTCTGAAAGGAGCCTTTCACAGATGCTTTTCCAGGGATTAGCAGGCAAGGCCCTCCAGGAAGGGTACACAGGCTACTTGAGGGGGGGAGGGGTGAATGGAAGGAGGAAAACAAAATGATGTACTTCAGGCAGTGCCCAGGGGCACAGGGAAAAGGGACGGTGGCAGTGCTTCCTTGGCTCACTCGTGTTTGCTCATTTCTTATTTACTATGAATTTTAAGTCCTTTTTCTGTTTGGCTTCGGTAACTTCATATAGTCACTACTTTGTAAAATCGCAGGTAGATCTGCCCTGCCAGGGCTACCAGAACATTTCCCAGTTGGAGGGATTCGGTCAAGGCTACATTTAGATGCCACACTGCATGTCACAGATATGTGACTTTCCTCAAAGGTTTGCTCCCACATCCCCTACTTAAACCGAACATACTTTCAAATTAATAAAAGCCCTACCTGCTGAGGCAGCAAATCTGGCTATAATTAAAAGGGAGGAAATATTTTCACAAGAAAATGTGTTTTTTTGGTTAAAGCATCAATGCTGAAAAACCATGAAAAGTAATAGCAAAATACAATTTGTATTCCTCTTTTTGAGGAATACAAATGAACAAGAGGAAGAAGGTTGGAAGAAAACTGAACGAGAGGTTGGAAGAAAATTGTTTTAACTCCTAACTTAACTATATTCGAATACCTTTTGTAATGTTTCACATAGAGGCTGCAGTGGAGCCTGTAAAAATAACTTTAAATTCCAATGTCAAGTGGAGCATGAAGATTTGGTTTCATTTTCAAAACTGCTCTGTTGAGAAATACACCCTAAAAAGCAATTCTCATTTTACTCCATTATAGCTCCAACAGCTGCAGGAAGAATTATAAAATGTATTTAACCTAATCTGAAGTTTAGAATTTTGATCTCTGAGGAAAGTATTTTTGAAGAGTCTCACACATGCTAGAAGAAGGATTTAGAACCTTGATAAGGCTTCACAAAGAGAGAAGCACTGTGAAATTCTAACAAAAGGCTAACCTACTTTTTCCCCCCAAGAATGCTTCAGATCTATGCTATACAACTTAATACTTTTGTATACTGTATTATATATGGCTAATACCTTATTCCTGAAATTTATACCCTCAGGACACATCATATTGTCATATACAAAAAGATACTTTAGACAAATTCAAACAAATATTTGTTCACAAATAAGCAAATGTTACATGCACAGTCACATACATTTGTTTTCTGGCAGTTCACGCATAAAAACCATGCTTTCAAATATAGTACATTTTTCTGAAGCTGCAGACAACTCTTTGAGGCATTACCAGACCCAGAACCGTAGTGAATTTTGAAACCTCTCCCAGGGGCCCATCACAGATGTGTAGGGATGTAGGAGATGGCCGACAGCACCTTCTGTCTGCACTGGGGGCCTCTGCTGTAGCCGGGCGGGCACTGCCCTCCCACCTGACTAGTAGGGACAGCACTGCCAGCACTGGATCAAGTGACGTGTAATTCATCATCACAGTCATCTTGAGAAAAATCACAGTGCAATCAGTGTTTCAGTATCTGCTTCTCTGCGGCCATGATAAATTTGATATTTGCACTCGGGAAAAATATACTTACACAATTCTTATATTCATAAAAAAAAAGTCTTGTGTGCTATCTCATCACTTTTCTCCCTTTCATTAAAAGATTTTAATGAGGGCTGGCCTGGTGGCTCAGGCGATTGGAGCTCCGTGCTCCTAACTGCGAAGGCTGCCGGTTCGATTCCCACATGGGCCAGTGTGGGCTCTCAACCACAAGGTTGCCAGTTCGACTCCCACAAGGGATGGGGGGCTGTGCCCCCTGCAACTAGCAATGGCAACTGGACCTGGAGCTGAGCTGCGCCCTCCACAACTAACACTGAAAGGACAACATCTTGAAGCTGAGCGACACCCTCCACAACTAAGATTGAAAGGACAGCAACTTGACTTGGAAAAAAAAAGTCCTGGAAGTACACACTGTTCCCCAATAAAGTCCTGTTCCCCTTCCCCAATAAAATCTTAAAAAAAAAAAAGATTTTAATGAAATTTGTAAACTGTATTTATGCCCAAATGATATTATGCTTCTCAATATCTACATTTGAGATCAAAATGGCAGCGTGAGGTGAGCCTCTGTAAAGCTCCTCTGGAATTTACAACTAATCGAACAACAATAACTCCACAAAGGACTCCCTGCACAGCAGACAGGCAAGACGAAGAGGCCCACTACTGAATTCACCTAAAGGTGGGCGAATCGCGCACGAGCGGGGTGAGGAGGGAAGAGAGAAGTGCAGAGATGGAGTCACGCGGGCGCAGGACGCAGACCTAGCTCAGTGCTCCGAGCTCGCTGCATCCCGGAAATACCGCAGCTGCGGGAAAGGGAAGAACTCGGACTGCTAGGGCTCCACTTATGGCCCACAGGGCTGAGGGGGCAGCATATAACACGGCTGAACCCAACGCTCACGGCAGAGACCTCGGAGCAAAGACCGAGGGAAGAAGGCTGAAAACAGTGGTTTAAGCCCTCGCTGCCGAGCAGAGAACGAAGCCTTAGGCACTGAGATTAGCCGCCCCTTCCTTACCCTCCCAGAGCTTGCCCCGCCCCCACCTGCCCGGTGCTAGAAACAGAAGAGTAGCAGTGTCAGATCAAAAGAACAGAATATTTGCTGTTCTGAGAACTGTGGACCGCAGATACAGATTCGCAGCCCAACTAGTTCCAGCAAAGGGGAGGGAGCTGTGGAAGCAGGACCGGCTGTGGTGGTGGTCGCCGCCATTGCTCTGGGCCACCTCTCACAACCCACCCCACCCCCGACCCCACCTATCTGGGCGGTTCCCTGCAGGAGTAAACAGAACTGCTGAAACATATGGGTTCTGAATATGGTGCAGGAAGAGCTTTGGAACTTCAAAAGCTCTCCGCATCCCCAGAGGGACATGGCGCCCTATCACCCAGGCGAACTGTTAACAGAGGAGAAGCCCGTTTCCCAGGAAATTCCCCCATTGTGTGAGAAGCTGGAATAGTGCAGAGAAAACAGCACTACCATGTGAGAGAGAGAAAAAAAGGCTGCAGTCAGAGAGAAAATAAAACATTCTACCAACAAGTACTGAAAAACGAAAGACCTCTTCCTATCAACCTGTTGCAGAAGCCACTGCTGTAGATGTCTAGGAAGAGAAATAATAAATCATTAATTGCCATGAATAACCAAGGCAACAAGACAGCTCAGAAAGAAAGTGAAAAGTCTACAGAAAAGGAACTTAAAGATATGGAAATATGTGACTTAAATGACAGAATTCAAGATTGCAGTTCTGAAAAAACTCAACGAGATTCAAGAAAACACAGAAAGGCAGTGTAATGAACTCAGAAACACAATCAAAGAACAACATGAGCATTTCACAAAAGAGATTGAAATTTTAAAAAAGAATCAAATAGAATTTCTGAAGATTAAGAACTCAATAGAATATCTACATTTGAGAAATGAAGTATTTCTTACAAAAAGACTGCAATACTGAGAGCATCTGAACCGAAATAGACAAGCATATGTACCAACAACCACGTGCTCCATATAAATATCCCTACAGTTGGTGTCTTGAGCCCTAATTATTTAGTATTATCATGTCTCTTTTCTTAACTTCTATTCCATTTGTTTCATTTAATTACATTTCAAATTTAACATTTTAATCAACACATATATTAACATCTTTATTAATCAATCAACCAAAAATATATGTATTAAATTGAGAGAGCTATCAAAAATCTAGAAAACATGTTACAAACTCTCGTTTATTTTCTAACTGAAAAATGTGACAAAGTAGGTAACAGTAAAATTCTACATATTCTTAAACATATTCATAATGGCTTTGCCAAAAAATATTTTAGGCATTTGAAGAAACATTAAAACCGGGATTTGTTTTTATTTTTTAGCAAGAAAGTAAAGTGACACAAGAAAATAAAGGTGAGAGATCAGACTAATACTAAACATCACAAATATGAACAGTGTGTGCCAGGATACTGTATATCATGCGGTTCCCAGACACAAACCACAGAGTTGGCACTGAACGTGACCAGCTACCAGATGCAGGGTGTCCCTGAGGGAACAGCAGTCTGGGTATCAGATGCGGATGTGTTGTTATTCCTGGACTAAGAAATCCCCCCTCATTCTCATCAGGGGATGCAATGTGAGAGCGGGCTATAACTTCAACCACATTCTTTCAGTCTTAGTGAGTTTCATTTTGCTGTCCTGCATTCTTCAGAGTGATGTCAATGAAAGACAATGAATAAGAACTCAGGGAATACTAACAGATAACCTGCAGTCAGGCAGGGGAACTCATCAGGCTAGCTACTGTAACACCCAACCAGGTCTAGGTCACTTGACACACAAAAAAGTCAAAGTCAAATGTGGATTGTGTTATGCCCTGGCAGCTGTTCTCCAATGGGGATCTCTTCCCTCAGCTATACCCTCTGGTATGCAGGCCTCCAAGGATGGCCACACAAGATGACCCATGCCCAGCACAGACGAGGGGATATTGGCCCTTAGCTATCTTTGCTCAGAATGGATGCAAGTCAACACTCCTTGCACTCCATTGGTCAGATGTGATGACCTGATCACATCTCACTGCAAGGGAAGCTGGGAAATGCAATTTACTATGTGCACTGGAAGAGGAAAATAAAATGGGGTTTGGTGGACTTACAATGCTGTCTTTGTTACAATGAGAATGTTAGGCTGGGAGACTGGATTGGGTCCAAAATGCACTGGACCTGATTCTCCGAGGTAAGCGTATATTCCACAGATCACACAGGAACAAAATATTAAAACTTCAATGTAGTTTTATTTTAATCCCACAAAAAGAAAAATATGTATTGTCCCTATGTAAGGTGCCCATGTGTGCCAACATGCAAAGTATCTTGATAAAAGGAAGACTCCTAGGAGCCAAAGGAGTGGTGTGAGACATCAATATGTTGTCAGTTCTCAGCACACTGTCAGGGGCGCATTTCTGTGCCTCCAGGAAGTGCACCTATGATTGTGTTACCTGGCATCAATGCAAATAAGTCTGATGAGAATGGATAACTGGTGTTAAAAAGACTCCTGCAAAAGCACTACAAATGGAAGGCAATATTAAAATACCTGGGCTTTGCTTTGATGAA
The DNA here is from genome assembly GCF_964194185.1 of Rhinolophus hipposideros. Classification (NCBI taxonomy): domain Eukaryota; kingdom Metazoa; phylum Chordata; class Mammalia; order Chiroptera; family Rhinolophidae; genus Rhinolophus; species Rhinolophus hipposideros. The sequence continues at coordinate 1,520,617 of NC_138050.1, forward strand.
AACAACTACTTGATCAGAAAAAGTGAAAAAAAAAATTATCAAGAAGGTTATTTGAAACACTAGTGGATTTATATCCACTATCATTAATGATGAGCCTTGTCCTAATGTGTGTCATGCCCTGAGATATTAGCTATTACTGGGACAGAGTCATGATAATTAAAACTACTCTCCAGAACATGAAGACAAGTCTCTACAAGTAAATTTTTTCAAAAATATTCAATCCAGTACTTGACAAAATTTTACTCAACGTAAAAATAAATGTCCACAAACTCCTTTTGAGATTTGTCACTTAATCACAAAGACCAAAGCCCAAAAACCCACTGAGAAAATCCTTGTTTTTCCCTTTGTAACAAAAATGACTAAAATAATATTCACTCATTCACTTAATAAGTAGTTACTGAAGGCCTACTGTGTGCTAGGCATTGTTCTAGGCACCTGTGTTATAAGAATGCACAAAACAGGCAAAATTCACTGCTCTCCTGGAGCTGACATTGAGAATGGTGGGTCTCAACTGGAAAAGATTCCCTTCCCCCCAGGAAACTCCCAGTGTCTGGAGCCATTTCTGCCTTGTACATCTGGGGATGGAGGCGGTGGGGTGCTACTGGCATCTAGTGGGTGGTGGCCAGGGATGCTGCTAAACATCCTGCAATGTATAGGACAGTCCCCACCACAAAGCTATCTGGCCCAAAGTGTCAATAGTGCTGAGACTGAAAAACCACTGATGCTTAATTTCCTAAGATGTTCGATATATTGTAGAATCTTAATACTCTAAGGTGAGATAGAATGTGACCATGAAACTCTAAGACCACAAAACAGTTTGCTAGTACTAAACAGCAAAGTAAGCAACTATCACATGGGAAAGGGAACTGCATACCTTTCTTTTATAGACTGATGGGTATTCCATATTTGTTGCCCACTTCTCCAAGTGGCTGTTGGTAATATACATAATATAAAAGCATGTTAACATGTCTCTTAGAGGCAAAGGTGATTTTTAAATTTTTTAATGACTACTGTGTTTCCCTGAATATAAGACCTAGCCAGACAATCAGCTCTAATGCATCTCTTGGAGCAAAAATTAATATAAGACCTGGTCTTATAGTAAAATAACGGGTTTGCATTGCCCAGGTCCACACAGTTCAAGTTGTTCAAGGGTCAACTGTATTTTAGATCCGTGGATACAGAGGCCAGCTGTGGAAATAGGAGGGTTTTCTACTGTGAGGGACATCAGCACCCTTAACCCTCACATTGTTGACCCACAAGGGTCAACTGTATTTGCTTCACTATGTGGTTTGCTGCCCAAAAATGATGTGTGGCCTAGAAAAATTCATATGTGCACACTTAACAAAACCTGAACACTAAATTCTCTAACCCATTTGAAAACCTTTGAATTGAACATTTTGGTGGGATTGGGAACTCAATTATTTGAAACAACAAGTGAATGACATCAAGGAAGTTAGAGATTTCAAGGGCCCAACTCCAACAAAAACTCCCCCTACCTGGTGGATGGAACTGTAATATAAATATCAGGGTGGTATTTTGGGCCATACAAGCTGCCTACTGTCTTCAGCACGCCCCGTGCCTGGGGACTGGGATCACAGCTCATCCACGGGGACAACTGCATGCAAGCAGCTGAGCACAGTCAATGGTCCATGAAAACACCACTGGCCAGCAGCCAGGCCAGGACTGGGAAGAAGCTGGCAGGAAGCTCCCACCCTCAGTTACCTCCACAAACAGCACAAACATGGCAGCCTCTAACCTTCCACACCCCTCGGCGCACACTCTTCACTTCCTGGTGCGTCAATTCACTTGCCCACCTGATTCTGAATGGGCTCCTCCCACCTCCCAGCTAGGCTCCCCAGTAGGCCATCAGGACCTCCAAAGTATAAGCACAAATAGGCCACTTGGCCTCGATATCCAAGTTCAGAGGGTCTGGGTGGAACAGGCAGATCTGCCACCCCACCCTGTGGTTGTCTCCTTGAAAACCGATGCTCCATCGTCACCCCTGCCCCTAGGCAGCCCAGCAGCAGCCCATCACTCCCCCCAGACTGGCTCTTCTATATACCAACTCCTCCATACTGAAACCCACCCCCAATAAGATGCCGCTCCACACGTCACTCACAGATTCAAGTGGATTGGATCAACTTCTGAAGTTCCCCTCGGTCCAGCTGAAACTGCTGGCTCTCCAAAACCACATAGCCCCACACAGGTCCGCCTGTGCCAGGGAACCACATCTTGGGCCACTGGTCCTTACCCTGACCTGAAGCCCTCACCCCAACACCGGAAGGTTGCAGCTGAAGGCCTCACACTGAAAGAAGTCACTGTGGTCATGGTCAGGAAGACACTGTGCCAGACTGAATCCCTCAAGGCCACCTGCATCACCTACCTGCGAGCCAAGGAGGCAGCAGGTGGCCGGCATCCCAGCCATCAGTCTGCTTGTGTTCAGGCTGCAGATCTGTCCACCCTGAGAGCTGCTGGAGGGTCTTCTGTCACACCCAGCCCCCATGCCCCTCACCAGGTCTCCAGCACCTCTCACCTTCTGGCCAACCTTGTCTCTGAGAGAGCCTTTGAATGGTGACCATCTTGGTGTATTTTTCTGAGTCCCTGAAGTACCAAACAATCTTGGGGCAACCCAGTCAGTTGGACAAAGAAGCTTCTGAAGGAAGCTGAGGTTGAGGCCAGATGACCAGCCTCTGGCCCTGCTGGTCCTGCTGAACAAACCACCACATGCTAGTGGTGCTACAACCACATGTTCACACATCATGGTAGCCGAAAGGCAGGAGGTAACCAACAGATCTACTCTTGGAGAAAAGAAAGCATAATGAAATTGAATTTCTTTTTGTTTTTTTTAAGAAGCAATAAAAATAGCAGAACTTTTGCACCAACTTCGTGCCTTAGTCATTTGCACAGTTGAAGACAGGCTATGATATTCTGGATTTCTCAGTGCACATGAATACATATCAATGACTTGGAAATTTCAGCTGGAATTCTAGGATCAAGGCACATTTCAGTAGATTTTCAGTCCCTGTCCCTTTCTTCCCCTTGCTCATCTGGATGTGCCATCTGTCTTAACTCTTCTCTAGTCGTCATCTTTGATTTGCTTGAGATGTATGGTTTATAGCTAAAAAGGGGAAAAGGAAAGAAAAGTGTTAATTTTCATTCTTGTTGGGCTGTGCAGAACTTTGGAGATGGTATAACTGACTTGAAAATAATCACATTTCCTGGACATACACAATCTGTTCCATAAATGTGTTTTCAGAGAAAATCCTGTTTGCAACTTTTTTTTCTTTTTTTTTTTTAAATTTATTGGGGTGACATGTGTTAATAAAATTACATAGATTTCAGGTGTACAATTCTGTATTACATCATCTATAAATCCCATTGTGTGTTCACCACCCAGAGTCAGTTCTCCTTCCATCACCATATATTTGATCCCCGTTACTTCCACCCCCGCACCCCCCCACCCCACCCCCGTTTGCAACTTCTAACTCCGTACTCATTTACAAATGTATTTTATTACAACACACACCACTCTCCCGTGATACGGAAGTGTTACACAACACTTGTACAATGACTTCACTCTTCTTCCCATTACCATGGTGCCCCCTGACTTGCCAGCATTTTACGCAATCTTCGCAACTTGTTTCCTCAGTGAAGTTTTGTATATCCATTAAATTACAAACATTATTAAGCAATACAAAACCAAAATGTGGTTTGGGTATGTGGGTTTTCTTATGAGTCCTCATGTTTTAAAAATACATAATGAAAAAATACATAATGAAATACATAGAATCAAATTGCATGAGCTTAACTTCAACATAATAACCTGGTTGGGGAACTTGGAGGAGGTACGATGAAACAAGATGGGTCGTGAGTTGGTAACTGTTGACGTCTTGATGAAGTTCATCATTTTCTCTAATTTTGCATATACTTTTTATAATAAAAAGCTTGAAAAGGCACAAGTATCATGATTTCATTTCATCAGTTAATAATACACTCCTTTCATTTGAATTAATATATTTTTGTGAACTATCTTTTGGAGCTTTGACAGGTATTAAAAACTAATGTCTAAATTAACTGAACATAATGCCCAACCTTTGTGTCTCACAATTTAAAACTGTCCAAGTTAACAAAGCTGATTTAATCACATTGATCTCACTAAAATATTATTAACATTTTGAGAACAAAACATTAATTGCATCTTATTTTACAAATACTATCTCACCTTTATCTCATCATTAAAATTTGTGTTTTTTAACATTTAATTGTAAATATTAACTTAATAAACATACATAAATGGGGCAACATGCTTTACAAGTTGAAGCATAGGGGCTACAATCCAGCCTGTGACAGGGCATCACAAGGGGAAGGAGCTGTGTCTTATTGGTTTTTGCATCTCTAAGGTGTGCCACTATGTTTGGCATGTATTTCACACTCAATACAGTTTGAGGAATGAGAAGAAAAAAAAGTCACTTTGGAGTGGCATAGACTGAGAATTTTAGAACTGAAAAAATAAACTAAAACCAATCTCCTCATTTTCTGACAAGGAGATAGAGGGTTAGGGACGTTAAATCACACAGCTAATGGAAGTATAGTGAGAGAAATGTTTTAGGAAGATTGATCTGACATAGATCTATGGGATGCTTCAGAGGAGAAAAAGACGAGAACCAACAGCATGTGTCAAGAGACGACTGCAGTCATCAAAGCACACGGCAATGAGAGTGCAAACTGGGCTGACGGGAAGGGAACAAGAAGCAGAGGGTCTGAAAGACACTGAAAATGGGCTCTTGGCACTGCTCTGTCACTGCCTGTAAGACTGAATCTTGACCTATTTCTACACATGCTGGTATCAAGCATAATATCCAGATACATTAACCCATGGTCCCAAACTGCACAGAAAAAGACAGAAGCAGTAATTCTTTGGACTAATCTGGGGCCTCTGAGAGTGAGTCACAGCCTCCACTACACAATTATCCACTATAAATAGTTTAACCTCTGTCTATTCCAAGCAATGGTCCTTTAATGTCTATTTGTGTGTCATTTACTTCATTACTATAGGATAAGTCCAACCTCCTTAATTCAACTTTTAAAACCCTCCACATTTTTTCTCCTCCATCTGAGATAATCTTATACATTATTCTGTAATATAACAGTGAACAATCTGTCAGAATCAGGATGGCAATTTTATCTTCCTCACACATGCTAAAATCAAAGATGCATTTGACTTAGTAACTTTTGTCTTTTAAAATGGAAATACAATACAGTAAATGTCTATGAGAAAAGCTAGTTGATCTCCTTTGTTCAAGATCAACAACTCGGGGAAAATAAAAGTTTTGGTTGTAGGTAGTAAGGAGATAGTTTGGAGAAGCACAGGGGACAGCGGGTGACAAAGGCCAGCATAAAATCTGGACAGGCAGAAGATAATCACTGGGTAGAGAGTGTCTGAGACGCAGAGGAAATCAAGTACAAAGTGGGTGGGGATGCCAGAAAGGATATGTGGACATCCCGAGGACAAACGTGAAGAGGATCAGGAAAACTGACGGCTGTGCCATATATTGGTGGAAATTATTGCATGACACCTTTGTGGCCCCCAAGCCACTCAAGGCCAGCCCTTCTGTTCCAAGTCATGTAAATGCACACTGTATCCAGTTCTCTCCCATACTCTCAACCGTACTGTTCCTCCAATCTTGGAGGACTCTACCTATCCAAGCCTTTCTCACTTTTAAGCTCCAGCTCAAGTCTCCTCCCTTCCCTAGATGCCTTTCTCCCGCGACCACACTCTTCCTCCTCTATAAGGTCCAATAACTAAATGCCACCTTGTCATCATCATTCTGAAATGCAGACTTGGTCTCTTCAGTGAAGGTAAAGCCCCTCAAGAACACTTTTTCTGCCATATACCTTTTGTCCCTCTTATAGGAAAAGAGCACATAGTAAGTGAATTATCTTGAAATTATCGGTGTTTCTATTCTGTTCTTCTCAACTACCATATAAAACAGAATAGATCTTATAGCTTTAGAACCAGTTCTTTATTTGGGTATTAGTTTATAAACTACATGGTTGAAAATACATCTCAGCCAAGGACTTTCTCTACAGCTGCTGATGAAGAAATGAACAAAGCTGGAGCCTAAAAAGACCAATATAGTCAATGTACTTAGACAAATGTCAGCAGCTGCCAGGGAAGATTTCATACTTAGAATGGTTAGTCGGCTGAGACTAGTTCTATTATAAGAATTTGTTTCCTCTGCAAAAAAAAAATTTGAATACGTTGAATTTTAATGAGAGTGCTAGAAGCTTGGGCACATAACACAAGTACACACACACAGATACACACACAAAAAAACTAATTACAAAGCAGTTTTTCAAGTAGGTTCAAAATTTTTCAGCAAAAGAAAATAATTTAAAATGAGGTTTTTGTCTTGGAAAATAAATTACACGAAAGGAATAATATATTTCTGTATGTTTGGTGCCCAAAGAATGGGAATAGGCACACCAAAATTTCATTTGTGCCATCTGTTTAGTCACTTATTCATATATTCATTCATTGAATGTCTGACATGTGCTGGGCACTGAGGAAACAGAAAAACAAGATATTCTCAGCCACAAACTGTGAGAGAAATACAATGTTTTAAATACCCCACCAATTGGGGGCTTGGGGTCATGACTAAGTAATAGATGTGGGGTTTCATTCAATGGCTGTGTGTTTCCTTCATTCAGGAAGTGTGTGACTTAAGCAGTATGAATATAAATAACCTACCATTTTAACCATGGTTTATGGAAATCAAGAATAAGCTACAAGGTAAGACATCAGGATGTCCAAACATATCCTAGAAATCCTATAATTACCTAGGCACAGTAACAAGCTAGTTTTCAATAATCCAAAAAAGGACACACGGCAGGAGCTACAAAGGTCAGCAGAGTTGAAAAACAGACCTGTGGTACGAGGTCAAGCAGGGAAATCTCACATTAGACGGGCCAGTGATCTGGAATCATGAACATTCAGTCATTTGTGATCAGAAGGCAGGAGTAAGCCAGACCTTGAAGGTGAACTGGCATCTGTGGTGAGTCAACCGTGTGCCAGACATTTGGCTAGTCACTACCTATAGAATTCTCCTTTAATTCCCAACCCCAAACCATATGAGTTGTTTACAGTTGAGAAAACTCAGACTTGGGGATTAAGTAATTTGCCCCAAATCACAGTGACCATCCCGGTAGAGTCAGGATTCGAATCCTGTGGTCTGGCTCACACACACGTACACAGGGAGTCTGACTACTTCCACAGAAGGCACCCTGACGGTGATTTCAGCAGCTGGGGAGAAAGTGAGGAAGCGTCCATTAACGGCAGGTTAATCCAGACAAGCTGGCTGTGGAAAGGGAGCATTAACTAAGGGTGGATTTTGACCCTATGATCCAAGGAGTGAAGTTGTCAAATTAGATTTAGTGCGGCCCTTGTGTTTTGTTACTTTTGCAAAACTTCAAGAAGGCAGTGATTATAAGATCAGGATTCTTTACACCTTTGACTTTGGCTCATTTCTGTGTGCCCACGCAAAGCTTCCAATGGCCAGAGACACTTCAGAGGCTAGACAAAGTTCATGAGGTAAAGTGACTCTGAAATGTGAAGACTAACGAATCAGAGGCAACAAAATAAAGCCAAGTCATCTGCCTCAGCTAAATCATTTCTTATAACCAATGGAACAGCCAGGACTGAGGTACTGTTCTGACCTGCATCCGGGAAAACACGTGGATCCCTGATGACAGGGACATCGGGTAGGGATGCTGCTGCATCTGACTTGGTCCCAGGTGATGTAATGGATCCATCAAACACTGAATCAGAACATAGTTTAATTCAACATTCAGTAAATAGTGATTGTCTGAATTAGAGTAGCTTTTTCTGAGAGTTTATAAGAAAATACTTCATCAAAGTTAGATAACAGGGATAGGATATGATTTGACAAAAATGAAAGCGCAGTCAAGAATATGAGGATAGGTAGATACAGAGACTATACTGATGGTTGCCAGATGGGAGCGGGGTTGGGGGGCGAGTGGAAAAGACGAAGGGATTAAGAAGTACAAATTGGTTGTTACAAAATAGTTATGTAATGTAAAGTACAGCAATGGGAATACTGTCAATAATATTGTAATAACTATGTATCGTGCCAGGAGGGTTCTAGACTTATCAAGGGGATCACTTCATAAGTTATATAAATGTCTAACCACCATGCTGTACACTTTAAACTAATATATGGCAACTGTAATTGGGGAAAAAAAACATTTTTAAGAATATTATAGGAAGGATGAGGAAAGACACTTTTTTTCTAAGTTTGCCAGTTTTGCAAGATGAAAATGCTTCTAGATGGAGTGATGGTTGCACAAGAATGTGAATGTACTTAATGCCACTGAATTGTAGACCTAAAAATGATTAAAATGGTAAATTTTATGTATATTATACCACAATCTAAAACTAAATTTTAAAAAAGAAGTTTGCTTAGTTGCTTAAGTGAGCAAAGAAAAACAACTTTTTTGTAACACAGTTTTACAAGAGGCCAGAGAACTAATTGATGTTATTTTAATTGCCTGTGTGACAGTACCTGCAGCTTATGTAGATTTGTGCACATAATACAGTTTTAAGAAATTCTTAATACAGGTCGGCTTGTGGAAGTTAGAACAAATCTAGTTCTCAGGGATGCCCCAACCACGTCAGCACGGGGTTCCACTCACTGCTACGATCGTGCCTGGTGGAAGGCAAGCTGCAGTTTACCACCGTCATCACGAGTGTTTCTTCTTGTGCATGGTCTAGTGCTCACTAACCCAGGATCCCTCGGTCACCAACAAAGGGTGACACTCTCGCTTACGGGACTCGTGGCACTTCCTCCACAACAGGGCTCTGTCTGGCCTGGGCCTGGGGCCTGTTTGATCGTCCCGGCCCCTTTCCGGCTCCGCCGTTCCCACCGCAGCGGAAGGCGTTCCCTCGGTCCCTGCGGGGGCTCCGAGGTCGCTCACAGCGCTGGCACGGCGCAGGCTCGGGGGTGTGGGGCGGAGGCCGCAGGATCTCGCGAGGCCCGACGGGCGCGACAGTTCTCGCGTCGAGGGGCGCGGGCCGTGATGGGGCGCTTCCGGAAAGATGGCGGCGGCCCGAGGCGTCCGGCTGGCGGCCTGGGGCGCGAAGCTGCGGCGCGGGTTGGCTGCCGGCCGGAGTGGCGTGCCGGGCCCTGGCCCCTTGGCGGCAGCAGTGGCCGGCGTGGCGCTGACAGGAGCGGGACTGGCGTGGCACCACGGCCGCGTGAATGTGACGGCGCCCGGGGGCAGCCTCACGGTTTTGGCGCAGGTACGGACGGGCCCTCTCCGCCAGCCGCCACCGAGTCCCTCCTCCCTCCTACGCCGGGGGCCACGGGGGGGCGGAGCCTCCGAGGGGGGGAGTGAGCCCCCCGCCGCGCGCCCCCGCGAGTTGGCGAGCCTGTGACAGCACGTGCCGCCTCCCCCAGCTCCACAGGCAGCGCGGGCGAAACCCGTTGGGCGGCCGTGCGTGTGGGCGTGCCTCCCTCCCACCCGGCGCTCGCGCGCTTCTCCCTGCGCGCTGCCCCCCCTCGGGTCGGCGCCGCGGGCGCGGAGGGGGCGTGCGTCCCCTTTCCCCTCTGTGCGGAGCGCGGCGAAGTTGTCCTAAGGCGGTAGATGACTTTTTTAAAATCGTAAATTTAAGTAGCCGGCCGATAATTTCCAGGTTTTATGATCAACTGTGAGGAACATTATCACATGATCGATCATAAACCTTAATGCTTCTGTGGACTCGAGTACTAAGCAAAAGGCGTTTCTTGCAAAACCCCCCACATTTTAAAGGTAAAGGTCAACTTTCCTAGTTTCGTATAAAATGGCTGCGTGAAACATTTGAAAAAATGTTACTTTTTAGTTATTTTATGGACATTGTAATACGTTTTTGTGTGTGATTTTTTTAAATTAAAAGCAGTATTTTATTTTTCTGTTGGTTTGTTAGATTTACATTATGCCTTTTTAATGAAAAACTCAAGGAGCACTCATACAACAAGAGACAAAAACAGGCTTTGTGAGTTAAAATTATTGACAAATGATATATTTTACTTGTGTTAAATTAAAATGCCACGTAGATGACACGTTCAGTAACTCTCCCATATCCTCGTATCATTTCTGATTACAGGTGGCAGGATCCACCTTCTAGTGTTTTAACAGCATTTTTGTTAATCTTGTGTCGAGCAGTTTAGTTTATTATTCATCATTGGTTTCTCTACTTCTGTTCTCAACCCCTTCATTCACCCTTTATAGGACCCTTAGATTAATCTTTCCAAGAATATCACTCTATGTACACTTCTTTGGAAAACATTAGTGCCTGGATCTGCCTCTGATAAAATCCATATTATTTATTTTTGTCATTCAGAGCCCTTTAGTCACAGTGGACTGTCACCACTCAGACACGCCTCCCAATCAAAGTGGATTCACACCCTCTTCCCAGAACATGACTTCAGTTTTATCCCTTCAGCAATTTGTAGTCTGATTTCAGTTCATGTCTCATTGCTTTTTTCCTAGTCAACTTCTAGTTTGTTTGTGTTTTAAATTCCTGACATGACACTAAAAACTTTACATCAGTATTTTGAATTCCCCCCAGCTCCCTTCCCTCCTCCTAACCTTTGGTACTTTCAGCCTAAAGTAATACAGAAAACATTTTATTATCTGTCTGTTTTTTTTTAACATGATTTGTTGACATAACATTGGCTTGATTTGCTGTTGGACCAGTTTAATATAGTGGTTCTCATCCTTTCATCATCACAATGGACTTGAAGATGAGCATGCGGTTCCTCCCAGCAGCCACAGCTGAGTGCAGCAGGGAGAGGCCTATGCAGTTAGACTCCCTCCACCTCATTGATTCTTTTGTTTTTTGTGTGTTTTTTTTTTAAATTGTGAGCTCAGATCAAGTGTAGAAACCTTCATAGTTACAAAGGTCAGTAGTAAAATCTTTTCATGATTGCACAGAACTGAGTAGCCTTTCATACACATATATCCTCCAGCCTCACCATCTCATCCATCAGCTGCCCACAATCTCATCCATCAGCTGCCCTGTCACGTTTATAAACGTACACATCCAGACATGAGCCCTAACTGTTTTATATTACTTTATACTTTTGCTTCTCAGAACTACAGAGATCATGCCTCAGGTGGACTAGAAGGTCTTCTGATGCTCAGATTTGGCTGTTTCATCATTGATCCACTTCAGTAAAATCAGATCTCAGAAACATCGATTCTGATAACACACACACACACACACACACACACCACCCCCCAAGCTCCAGAGGGACCTGTGAGTCCCTCTCCCACGGCCACCACCACCATGTTGGAGTCATGTGTGCATAGTTGACAATTACAGAGATAGATACATGCCATCTCTTGACACTGTTTTATTTAGTATAGTCCTTTTACTTAGTATTGCAAAGTGCTAAAATCTTCCTGATACGGATTTGTAATAATAGTAATAATGCCCTTTATTTTCAATCATCACACTAAGTGATTTTTCTAGTAAAAATAGTTATTTTATGTTAATTGAGTCCCACACTCTTCTGGTTCCCATTGTGACCAACAGCTTGCGTTTTTGAGGGTCAATAAGGAATTAAGGGTAGAATGCAAGGTCGTGAAACAGCAAATAAATTGAATTTCCTTTCTTTCCTTCCTTCCACAATTATTGAAGTGCCTGCTCTGTGCCAGGCAGCGTGCAAGGAGCGGGGATTCAAGATACAGTTCAAGTGCTTCCCAGTTTTCTTACAGTGTGAGAAATACTGTGATAGGGTAGCTAGTGCTAGGTGCAGTGGGGGTACACTGGAAGTTCATCAAACAAAATCCTGGTTTCCTGAAGCAGTGATGTAAACTGACACCTGTCAGATGATTGCAAGTTTGCTGGGCAAAGAGCTGGAAGAATATTGCAGGCGAAGGAAATAGCATTGCACAGATCTAAAGGTAAGAGTTTGACTCAGTAGGATGTGAGCTGCAAAACATGAGTTTCAAAATTGAGGGTGAGTGGTGGCAGGGGTTCAGATCATGAAGTGCCCCTTGAGCCACATGATAGAAATGTTTATCTTGAGGACAGCGGGGATCTACTGTAGGGGTACTTGACCTTCATGGGCCCCAAAAGTTCCAGGCATAGAATTCAGGGGGTCTATGAACTTAGGTAGAAAAATACTACATTTTTGTTTTCATTGACCTAGATTGTAACAAGTCTCTTCCATTACGAATGTAGGCAACAAGCTACAATAGTATTCAAGGCAGCTGACTTTGTCATCGATGGAAACCTCAGATATTTTCCTGTTACAGTTGTTACAGATATCTCAACATGGCACTTTGAAATTAGAGTACTTATTAAACCTTCCACTATATCATAGTTATTTAATGCATAAATAAAGAATTACATATATTAGTGTATCGCAAATATAGATGGATGGATAGAGTGCCCAGCTGAAGCTGTGTTTAAAATGGCTAAATTCAGTTTATAATTACTGTGCCTTTCCTCCAAACTTTAATCTATGTTCTTATGCTTGTTTGCAGTTTTAAAGCATTTTCACTTACCTCTGAGAAGTGGCACATTAACTTTACAGAATGTCCATCCATTTAGAGTTGGCTGATGTTTCCTTGTGATTAGGCGTTTTTGTTAGGAATAACACTCAGGCCATGGTCTGTTCTTTTAGTGCATCATGTTTGGAGGCACACAGTGTAGATTTCAACTCATGATACTATTATCATTTGGTTAAGATGTTATCTCTCAGGTTTCTCCATTGTAAAGTTAATTAATGTGTGTTTTGTACTTGTTAATTAGTAAGTATTTTGGGGAAGGTACTTTGAGGCTTTGTGAGGCTTTCTTTTCATTCATTCATTCATGCATTCATTCATACCTGTTTGGACTTGCGGATTCCGTTTTATTCAAAGGTCTTCGATCCATCACCACCATATTTATGTGGCTGCTCAATCTTCCCATGTGTAATCAGTGTCCTGAAAGCTGTACCTTGGACACATGTGCCCATTCCCCTCACCTTTGACAAAGGTGGGGAAGGAAGACGGGGTTACAGCCAGCTCTGGCTGATGGATCTAGGAGAAGAGAGCTCCCAGCATATGTAACACAAAATGACAGCTGACTTGCCAAGGATATAGTCAATGAAATGGCAGGCAAATGAAGGGAAGAGGCCAGAGGATACCTGGAAAAGCAGCCGAGGCAAGTGAGAGGGGCACCTGCCCCACTGACTAAAACTGTGTTCAAATGTTTGTTTGTTTATGGTGACCTTGATACTGAAAGGATTTAAAGTGACTTAGAAAAATGCTATTGCGCGTTACAATTTTTAAATCAAGAGGAAAATAATAATACAAGATGAAGCTTTAAAAAAGATTAAAATATATGCTATGAGATCCTGTATTAAGCTTGAGGTAAGTCATGAATTTGATTTTAAACTTAGCAGCAAGTTCAAAGAGGGGAACGGGCCAGTTATATGCTGCATGGTGCAGTCGTGGGCCATGTAAGGATATTCCTTTGCTGATGGACTGCAGCACAATGGCCGATGGCCGCACACCACAGTAGGGTTGTGTAGCGCACTCTGATGTGCGCACAGTGATGAACCCACCTGATGATGTTTCGCAGAACGTGTCTGTGTCACTAAGCAGCGCATAACTGTAGTCAGTTGCTCAGAAGCATAACTAGTTCTGGGAATAAAACAGTATTTTCTGTCTCATAAAGAGCATATGGTAGCATCATTATAGTAAGTATAGCAAGAAGTTTCATATGGCAGGGTGTGTTTTTTTTATTATCTCCAAGTAGGACATTTGCATAGCCCCAAAAAAGTATTAGATAAGTAGTAGCAAAATGGTGTGCTTACCATTTCAGCACAGTCATGAGAAAACCTTTCAAGAAGGAGAGAGTGCCCACTTAAGTCTGTGGCTGAACGGGTGAGAACAGAAAATGAAGCTTTGGGTGCAGCAATACGGAAGTTGTTGGTGACCTTAATAAGAGGAATTTCAGTGAAATATTGGGAACAGAAATGGAATTGGAATGTGTTGAAGAGAGACTAAAGTAAGGCAGCAAAGAAAGTGAATAGAGATACTTTCTAGAAGGATTGCTGTAAAGGGTATTTTAAAAGGCACAGTGAGCAAGAGATATGAGACCAAGGACAGGTTTTGTTTTGGTTTTAAGATGTGAGACAATAGAGGACATTTGCAAACAGAATGATGCAATAAGGAGTCAAAAATTGTTACAGGGCCGGCCAGGTGGCTCAGGCAGTTAGAACAACGTGCTCCTAACTCCTATGGCTGCAGGTTCGATTCCCACATGGGCCAGTGGGTTCTCAACCACAAGGTTGCCCATTCGGCTCCCCAAGGGATGGTGGGCTGTGCCCCCTGCAACTAGCAACAGCAACTGGACCTGGAGCTGAGTTGCGCCCTCCACAACTAAGACTGAAAGGACAACAACTTGACTTGGAAAAGTCCTGGAAGTACACACTGTTTCCCAATAAAATCCTGTTCCCCTTCCCCAGTAGAATCCTAAAAAAAAAAAATTGTTACAGATCTGTAGGGGTAATTATAGGTTGACGTCTTTAAGACAGGAAGTTACATGGAGTCAAGTCCTCGGATACAAGGGTTGTCCTTTAATAATAACAAGGTTTCTTGCGTTGTAACAGGAGCAAAAGCAGGGTGACCTAATGTTATACTTTCCAGCTATTTTTTTAAAAAGCCAAAAGAACTGGAGTGTAAACTGCTCTGGAAAATTAGGAGGTCGAATCAGGAACTGTGGGCTGTCAGAGGGACCTATAGTGACTGCAACGGGAACAACACCCACGGATTTAGGGGTAGAGGGGATAGCTGAACAGAGTTCGTGAAGGAGAGCATAGAAACAAGTATAATGAGTGTAGGACCAATTGCCAAGACTTTCTCTGGCTTTCTTTTGGTGGGTTTTTCGAATGTTGCTAAAAAGTATTACCTAACAGATTATTTTTAAGAAACCTTGGTGTTGGTTTAAAATTAGTAATACATTGCCTCATGGTATTAACTTTTAAAATTATTAAAATTCTAAAATAGTAAGAGAACACTAAAGATTATTTGTTTTTCTTTGATATTATTTAAATTTACATTTGAGCTCTTATATTTTATAGGTACAACCTGATTAAAACAAGTGGACACAAATTTTAAATAAAAGTAATGAGTGGATCAATCATCATGTTTAAACAGTCAAACAGAAATGTATTAACTTGGGAAGTGATTTTGCAAGTTTCGTTAGATGTAGGACTCTATTGCATGTCAACGAATATTATAAAAACTCATTGTAATTAAAAGATGGAACTATTTTAATTTGTTATAGGAGGCCTAGAAAATTCATATGATAAAATTGACATTGTTTTTATTTTATGTTGTCTGTGATATTTGTGGTGATTATTTTTGTGAAAAGGGTGGGAAAAGACACTAAAAAGACATTAACAGTGCGTGAAACTAGACTGTGCCGGAGTGTCCTTGGATTGGAGTGTAATTGTGTGCAGTGCATTGGGTTTCATGACACTACATTTAAAATTGGTGTGCTAAGGGCAGTAAACATTATAGCAACATACACAAGTTTAACAACCATGAAATATTGTAAACCTAATGAAGACTAAAGCTTTCTTGGAACAGTAAAGCAAGAATGCAAAGAAGTTTTTATTGCCTCAGGTAAAAATGTCTCTAGAAACAGATAAGTGATGACAAAGCTTTGATGTTAATAAACCCAAGTGGAAGTCAAAAATCAAAGTGTGTAAATGGCTAGGTTTTGAAAAGAAAGATGACAAAGTTATACCCTGTAATTAGATGTAATCTGTGCTTTTGGCACAGCTATTTGTCCTCCATGAATGAGAGGTTGTCTTACTTTCCTTCCTTGATAATAGAAGGACAGTGCGTGTATCTTACCACCAATCTGGAAGTCCTTTTGGGGGGCGGGGGGGACAAAAACAATTTGTTATATAAAAGCAGAAGCAGACTTTAGTCTTTCCTTTTGCAATTACATGTGTTTAGCTGAAGTCGAGTAAAAAATTACTATTTGCTCTTATTCTACAAAACACATGCTCTAAGAGGAAATGTACACCTTCTAGCCTGTGAATGAGTTGGGTTATTAAAGTTCTCAGAGCCTAAGGAGCCTGCCTGTAAATTCACAGAAATATTATTAATACTCGTAATACATATTACGTGTATAAAGTGTTTTTAAATTATAAGTTAAAAGAGTAACAATAGCTATAAGTATTTGCAAACTAATTTTACACTAAACAAAGTGACCAAGCCATCCAAGTCTAAATATTCAGCTACTCTTTGGGACTTATAGCAATTCCAGGTTGGAGATTTGGGTTACCCGCTTTCCCTCAGAACATCAGGCTGTCCTAGCCTGCAAACATTTATCCCTTCTTGTCCCCACCTTCTTCCCAAGATTTAACTAGGGTTATCCTTTTGAATAAACTTTTAAATAAAGGATGCAGGAGTGAATTAATCACCACGTAAATTTTAAAAGAGATTACCTAAGTGCTAGCTTTGTCCATGCCAACCCTTAACGTATGTAACCACTTATCATAAATTTTGTTTCCACTAGTTTTGTTTCTCATATAAGATCTTAAAATTCTCAGGGGTCAAGATAAAACTTTTCCTTTCACATGCACCCCAAAGAACTTCCTATTTGGTGCAGCCCTACTGTTGCCTGGTAAACGCTAGGGGTGACGCTGGCATCGTGTGTGCTTCCCTTGCAGTGACACTGCTGCTTCCCTGTACCTGAAGGTTAAGTCTGTACTTGAAGGGTAAGGTGGAGAAGGCACTCCTCATTTGACACCTACTGTTGTAAACGATGTAAGAGGCTGGTGGAGGAGTTGAAGGAGAAAAGTGGGTGAGGACCAGTTGTGGTGGCAATTGAAGCAATCAAGGGGGAAATTCTTTTCCAGTTAGTTAGCAGTTGTTTAGTTGTGCTTGGTGCTGCCTCAAAGCAAAAAAAGAAAGAAAGAAACAAAAACAATTTGATTTTCCAATCGTTGCATAGCAAATTCTATGATGGAATGTTTAAATCTTCACTGTTATCTTCAGAAATTACTGAGAGCATGAATATCTCATCATGAAATATGTCCAAAGAATAAGATAAAAGCAGAAAGGGAGATTTTGACAAATACATGCCAGGTCTTAATGATTTGTCCCATGTTTGTACTTCACAGATAGAAAGCAGAGCTTTGCTTGAACAGTAAATAAATTTGCCAAAATATATAGTCATTACTTTTCTTTTTGTGTTGTATATTTGTACTGTGTACTCTGTACTACTTCCCTTGCTGGTGATTTTATTTATAAACATCGAGAGATGCAAACGGCATGAGAGTGTATACCTTTGCCGGGAAACAACCTGTCTTGTCAGTGCTGGGGAACTGTCTGGCTCATCCCCTGCTCATTTCCTACAAATAGTGTCTCAATAGCAAATTTTATCTTAGATGTGGTGTGTTTAGATACGTCAGTGAATTTTAAGTCGAAGCTGAAAATGTCCGTTAAAACCTAAACCAAACATGGTGTAAGGCCTGAAATCCACAAGCTTATTCATCTAGGTTTACAGGAGAGTGTGGAGCAGCTGTAGAATTGTTTCTGAGATTCCATGATTTCCCCAATAGGCGGAAAATAAGGCCACCACCTGTCCAGGGCCTTACTTCTGTCCTCTGGTCGTGAAGACATTTTTTTCGTCTCAAGCAGTTAACAGTATGCAGTACTTTGTGGTTATAATGAAAGGGATGTAATCAAAGGGCCTTTATTTCTACTTGTGTGCATACTTCTTTAGTTTTACATGGCAGAGTACATACCAAGCTGTCTAAAGATATTTTATTAATTATTAATAGGGTTTAAAATAAATAAGCACCCAAACCAAACATTTGCATATTGGTTCATAGGCCGAAATTTATTTTTAAATTGTTATTGTTTTAATGTCACACTTTGAGTTTGGAATTGACTCCCATTCATAAAGATTCATTCATTCAAAACTCATAGACACAGACAATAATTTAGTGGTTACCAGAGGGTAAGGGGGTGGGGGGTGGGTGATGAGGGTAAAGGGGATCAAATATATGGTGATGGAAGGAGAACTGACTCTGGGTGGTGAACACACAATGGGATTTATAGACGATGTAATACAGAATTGTACACCTGAAATCTATGTAAATTTACTAACAATTGTCACCCCAATAAATTTAATAAAATAAAAAAAAAGATTCATTCATTCCTGGCACACTCTTCTGAACCACTGGACAGCATGAAGCACGCAGTGGGCAAGCAGCTCCAGAAAGTATGGACCCTCTGTGTTCTAGAGGAATTCCCGCAGTCACTAGGGCTTTGCTGAAGTTTGCTCAGCGTTCTGCGTGCTCGCACCAAAGGACGCCAAACCCCAGATGGGTGCTTTGAAAGGACTGTGAGAGAAGTACCAGAATTCTTAACAAATAAGTTAGCCAAATGAAAAGAAGGACAAGAAACAACTAGCTAGATTTATTACGTGCTTACCTTTGTGAAGTGTTTTAATTACAGTCAGAAGCAGTAAATGGTTATTTAATCTGTCTATGGAAAGGTATGTAGTAAAGCTTTACTGAAGCTCATCAAAGAGTAGATGAATTGAAGCTAAAAATATTCCGGAAACCAAATCGGTTTTAGGAAAATGTTTGCAATGAACAAGACTAAGGATTATATGTAAGTCAATACAATATTTATTTTGTACAAAAAAAAAAAACAATTCGTAAAAATAATAGCATCAATGGAATTTTTAAATAGAAAATGTAATTTTTGTTTTTAATAAGAAATTGCAATTCTGCTTCTTGGTTTAGGCTTTCATTATCTTCCATTTACCTGAAGGTTTTTTTCAAATTTGTTCCATTTTTGTCTTGGATAAAATTTCTGTTTGTATGCAAGTAACATATGGCCGTTTTTAAAAATAATTCCAGTCTTTGACCAAATTTTGTGTGGGGTTAAGCTGAAGGTGTGGGGCTTACGGGACTTGGAGTTAGGAAGCAAACTGCCATTAGTATTGAATCACAAGCTTTAAAAAGCCGTTTTTACTGAGTGTCTTAGTTATAAGCTGTGGGAGCGTCTGGAGGGGACAGTTGCTGGGGTTGGGGATATGGAAGCCCTGACGGGGGGTGGAGTATGTGGGAGCAGGGCGGGCTGTACAAAATGCTGTGTGGGTGAGTCACTTTCCTCCTGCGGTCCCACATAAAATGCTCAGCTCCAGACAGCAGCTGTTCCCTGCAAGGGGTGGCAGGAAGGAGAGAGGGTCCCTTAATCCAATCCTTCTTTGTCCCATCCTGTGCCATGTACTGTAGGATACAGTATCCTAAGGGTTAACCCTCGTGGTGGCCTCTGTTGAGGACTCAGCCCTCAGACAGCAGCACTGTCCCCAGGCTTACTAGAAGTCTTCAGTTCCAAGGAGCCCTTTTTGCATGGCTGTGTAAGGTTCCTGAAACTAGATCACAGCTTGTATCACAGAAGGTCCCTTGTTACTGCTCGGCTGTACTTCCCAGCTGCCTGAAGACATGAGAACAGAATCTAGATAAATTTATTGAGGCCAGACCTGTTACCGTGTTTTATTTAGGTTTAATTATACCAGGGGAGGCAAAAAAATGTATGCACATGACTTGTGTTCATTTTTTGTTATCGGTACATATTGAGTATTAAATTTTAATACAGTTTTTTCCTTTCTTAAAATGTGTGTTCATTTTTTTTGGCACCCTCTATATAAACCTGAAAAATATTAGTCTGGAGCATATCTCATTTTGAAAAGTAAGAAGCAAAATATGACAATTGGTAACATTGGAAAAGTAATGATCGGGTTTGAAACCTACGGTTGTGGAACATGCAGTTTCCTGAATGCTAGAAGGCCCTTCCATCGTGGTCTAGCGCCGACCACCTTCTGCTGGGCGTCCACCAGAAGGTGAGGGCCTGTCTACTTGTCACCTTAATTCTGCAATGCTTGGTGTAGGAGATACACAGTGTTTACTAAATGAGCTGATGTTGAGTATTTGCAGAAATATCTCACAAAGTAGTGTTGACCTTCTCCTGTGTAGGGAAATCCACAGAGTAACTCAGTCCTTTCTTAAGAAAAACATTATTTATGGTTGCAGTGAGTGATATTGATGAAGCTTTAGTAAGGTGTTGAAATTTTTAAGCTGGGGCTGTAGTCTTTGCTTAACCACTTGAAACCTAATTTAAACTTTTTGTTTCGATCATAAAAAAATGTATGCAGTTAAGATGTACCTCCTGAAACGTGGTTATGGAGGAAGGGAAAATGAGTGTTCTGCTCAGTGACCTCATCAGGAAAGAGAAGGCAGTTAACTAGAAGAGAAGTTGCCATTCCAGTCAGCATCTCCTGACAGGGGCCACCCTTCCTCAGACAGAATACTTGGGCATTTTTTCTATAACCATATGCCATTTCATTTTACCATGCTCATCTAAGAAGAGCCACACCAGGTCTCTTCCAGTCTCTGGAAAGCTGTGCGGACGAGGCCATCACTACATCAAACAATCTTCAGAAGCCAGGGACTGGACCCCAGGACTTCCCACTTTCCCAGGAATGACTCTTGTCTCCTTGGCTAACATGCTGCCGTTTTGTAGAATTTATCATGAACATAGCTTGTGCATGTGGTGAATATTTCTCATTTAGTCTGGCAGTATTTTGTTTCACGTGCAATAAAATCTCTCTGATCCAGAACCAAATGGAAAAGTTCTGTCTAATGACTGAAAATTTCCAATTGTAAAGCTTTCTTTAAGCAGAGCAGATAGTCTTTCCATTACACCCAGAAAGTTCAAAGACGATAAACAATTGCATTTTACCCAGATTATCACAAACTCCAACATGAGAGCCCCGGGTGAAGCAGGTTTGCTACGTGGCATCCAGCACGGTGCGTATGCATTGAACATATTGAAGGCATTGGAAGGAAGGCCCTTGCTCTCTCACTTTTCTTCCTGAGAAATGTAGAGACCAAAGAATGTTCAACAAAGAACAGAGAACTAACTTTTTCCAATTTGTCACTTCATGGATAAAAAGTAGAGACAGAATGGTGAAGCACCTGTTGCTTTAAAGGCAATAAACTACTGAACTGTTTTAACAGAAGTCATCAGCTTTCAAAGATCTCTTTTATCCAGCTCACATCACTCATTGCTCTTAATTCCTTTGTCACATATTTTCCTGCATTACAAGTAATCCTGGAAATCCAGGGAGCACTTTATATATAACCAGAACCATGTGGCTGGTCTCACATGTTGGGGATAGCCCCCAACCTCAGCATTTCTCCTGCCCCCACTTCTCATATATTTAGCTTGAGATGCAGGTTTGAGAAGTAAATAGGAATTCGTCTTCACCCCCATCCCTTTCCACCTACCACGACTCCCATTAGGGTGACAGCTACCAGCAGCCTGGCCCAGCCCTTTGATGTCCCCACTGCATTCTTGCCCTTAGAGGAGCTGGTTCCCAGGCAGCTGCTCCCTCCTGCCAGCTCCTCGGTTATTTATGTGTAACAGTATACATAGGCCAGCAGACTGCGTCTGCACAGCACCTACGAAACCCCGCTCAGGTGAAGGTAGAGGGTGGTGCCGTCTGGTCCATTTCCATGGGAATAGTTCTCTTGGACTACAGTGAGCAGTTCTCTCGGCCTTTCGGGGTGAAGGGCTTGGATGTGCTGTGCCTTGCACTGCTGTCATTCCAACAAGCTATGTAAGGGGGATGCAGGTCTTTTGAGAATAATCTCAGAAATCAGCCATGTCTGATCCTTTCCTGTGATGTGTGTTTGTATTAACCTGTAGAACACAGCTTTTTAGAGGTTGGATCCAGCAGTGCGGGCATCATGATTAGAACCTTATTTAGATTTTCTAACATCTACCATATTTAGGTTTTCTGAAAGAAATTAAAATTGGTCAGTCTTCCCTGAGGTCTAGGATTATTCAAAGCAAGAGTACACACACGTAGGGCAGTGGCAGGCAGAGTAGCAAAGTCGAGTCTTTGTTCTTTTTTTTCCCCCACTGTATTTTTGAAATAGATGTTTCTCACTCCATCCTCCTGGAGCACAGCCGTTAGCCATGTGTCGCCTCCTTGGTGTCTCACATGTGGACATTCTTTTCCCTAATTGCCTTTCTTTGTGCTTTTCTTCTGCCTTCTGTGTGTTTTTTTCCCTATCACATTGTTCATAGATTTTCTGCAGTGTGGACTCTAATCATTACTGTTTCTTAAAGTTTGTTAAAGTTTTACAGCGGTATTTTTCTCCTCTTTCTTTCTTTAGCTAGGCCAGCTCCCTTTTCAAATATTTCTGTCATCTTTATCTTATCTTTACTCTCTGATGTTATAAGACCGTTGCCTCTTTCATTTTCTTTTTTTTCTGTTTCCTTTCAGAATGTGATTTTCCTTGTTAATTGTTTCATATTGCTTCATATTGCTCTTGCAATATGCTCTTGTTTCATATTGCTCTTGAAGTTTTAGTGTGTGTAAAACTCTCCCCACACTATGTGCATAGGTCCGCATCTCGTTTTATACAAATGTGTTATTTGCAAAAACTGGTGTGAATCTGTGTCTCCTCTCCATTTTGATCTAAGCGTTTGTTATCTGTGCATTAGAATATTAGCTAAAGAACAGGATGGTAATAGTTTATGTCAGCTGTTCAATCACTCAGCTGCCTGACAGATTGAACAAAGAGTTGGATGTTCAACTGCCGTTGGGAACATGTCGGTGTCCTAGATCTACTCTGGAAGTTCTGCCTGTGCTGTCACATCAGGTTTGTCCCTTCCCACAGGCTGGCCTTTGCGTTTCACTTCATTGCCCATTTGGGGGCGCCTGCCTCTTCAGAGAAATGCCCTCATAGGTAGTGCATAGGTTTTAGAGTAGCAAGTCCTTGAATCCAGTGTTTTCTTCTGCCCAACCGAGCTGTAACTTGCCCAGGGTGGTCCCGTGGTTGACAGGACACAGGTGGGAAAGATGGCAAGTGCTGGGCCTGTGGCGAGTGCAGTGAGTGGTGGGAGCTTCCAGTGGGACACTGCACTTCTCTCTGCTTGCACAATCCCTTGCAAATTGGGAGACATCAATGACAGCATTGCCCCTGGTGATATGGAACCTTCATGCAAATTAGAAAACAATCCCGCTACTCGTGCACTTCGCCGTCGTTTGCTAGACAACTGTGCGGTGGTCATGTGTGACTGGCTCTCCCTGGAGGTGTGCAGTGCACACGACTGTGTAAGGTGACCCTAACAGCCGCCATTTTGGAGAACCCCCTCCTCTCATTCCATTATACTGCACTCCTCTCCCCTGAGCAGAAACCAGTTTTTAGTCTTAGTGTTGTCTTAGTTTGTCCAAATTGTCAGTATCTGGAAGATCCTTCTAGAAGAAGTTGTAGGTGCGAAGTTAGGAGCTAGCCATCAGCATGGCTGTGCTTGCTCCTTTTTGGTTTTGTGTTCCTGTCGGATATGGGAGGAAAGTTTTAAGAACTTTAATACTTTCTTGTTGATTTGTAGGGATTTTTATTTTATTTTATTAAGAGTTAACTCTCTCAGGAAGGTGCATTATACTTCTTCGTGGGGGTTGGGAGGGAAACTAGCATAGAGAAAACAACCTTCCGGATTTTACTTTAGATTATTATATAGATTGAGAGTAAAAACTAAAAATCCAAAGAGGAAAAAAAAGTGAAAACTTGGTTTATACAGCAGATCTTATGATAACTGGAGATTCCGAGCTTCTCTAGTGCTGGTATTCTCTCCACAGGTTTGAAGCAGCCCTTGGTACCTACAAGGATTTTAGACATGAAGAGCAACACTCACATTGAAACTTACATTCTATATAAATTGCTTAAAGTTATGGTTTGCCTTAACACTTTTTATTTTTGAAAAGAATTGATTTCGCCCTAGGAGACAATAGTCACCTCTCTCTTGACATCCTAAAATCCCCAAATCTATGTGTCAGCATATTGAATTGTTATTTGTCTAGATGCTTTTCCTATAATTGATACCTCCTTATAACTAAAAATACACTTGTGGTAAATAAGTTCTTTTAAAAGTATATGTTAACAATACTGGAAAGATGAAAGGATTCACATCCCATACTCTCAGTATTTGTAACAGCCCAAGCTGTGTCTACAGTTGACCCTTGAACAACACAGATTTGAACTGCACAACTCCACTTATACATAAATGTTTTTCAATAAATATACTGGAAAACTTTCGGAGATTTGCAACAATTGGAATAAACTTGCAAACCTTCTGATTTCAATAATAACATTTTCTCTTCTCTAGCTTACTGTAAGAATGCAGTATGTAACACATGTAACGTACAAAATGTATGTTAATTGACTTGTTATGAGACCAGTTGAGGATAAATAATTGATCTCTTGTAGTTGGTTGCAGTTTGGAAAGAAGAATTTGTTTATTTTTATGAAAAGGATTAAATTGTTGGTAAAGGTAAACTTTTTTAACCAGTCAAGAACAACTTAGATGTTAGGAAATAAAAGAGAGCCAACGTTTGTTTAAGGATTTGTAAATATACTATACTTCTGTATAGATTATTTGCTTTTGTTGATCTCTTAATAGACGATATATTAACATTAGTGTAATATAGATGCTGTCTAAGCTAATACTCTGGATGCCCATTTTCGGCTTTTTTCAGTTCTGACACTATGTTCTGTCACATCCAGAGCTTCAGCGCTGTGACCTGTACTGAGACGACTCTTACCCACCCCCGCCTTCCCTGTCCCATCAGTATACTGTGTGGGAATTCACTGCCAGAGCACTTAGTACATTCTGGTGAGAATTAATGTCCGCTTGTTTAGCACTGCTTTCATATGGCTACTTAATATTGACTTATTGAATAAAATGATATATCTGCCTTGTGTATAAAATGTTCAGAAAGTATAATAAAATTCAACTTTTTGATTGCTTGTGTAATTAAAGCATGGCCCTTGAGTGGTTTTTATAGTAGTAATTTAAAGGAAAGGGAAGGAAAGGCATGAGAAGACTAGTTGCAGGGAGCACAGGGACACGGTCACTGTGGTACCCCAGCGTTCTACGTGGGGCCCATGTTCTGGTAGGCACTGGACAGGACGCAAGACAGGCACAGGCCAAGCTGCTCGAAGAAGCCAGCTGTCACATGAGGAGAGGGAGTTAATACTGATCAGAGGGCTGAGATCCACTAGAAAGGACCTGTTGACAGCTTTCAGTCTGGACAGCTCTGAGCGACTGGAATTCGTATTTTTCCCCCGTTTCAGTCCAGTCAGCACTCACTGAACATCAGCTGTGTGTCAGGGTAAATGACAGGACCAGCAAGTGTGAAAGGGGACTGGTGTGACCCAAGAAGGATGTTGTGGTTGCAGAGGGCGATGCCCTAAGGAAAACAGTCCCAGGGGAGAGCTGGCTGTGGCTGGCACAGGCACTCACACTGTGTCAGGGCTGCTGCACTGACCTTGGTGAAACCGGTATGTGCCTGGGTGCGGTGCCCAGCCTTGAGTAGGACAGTGTGCCACGTAAGAGGCTGACCCACTCGGAGTCAGGCTCCTCTCAGATGTGGTATATACTGGCCAGGTATTGTGACGATTAACTGAATCCGTGTAACGTGCTTCATTAATTAGCGCAGTGCCTGACGCGTAGCAAGTGCTCAAGAGAGGTCAGCAATGAATCCTTCAGTGTTGTCTCTCAGCATTGGGTCAAGATCTAGGCCCTATTGCCTGGCATACAGACTCTTACACTAACAATACTTTGCCCATTCTTGGTCTTTTGCACTTTCCACCCATGATATAAGTATATTTCTAAAAGAAGAGCTGTTTATCAGATATGATATGTTTATCTTTATAAAAGCACAGCTGCGTGGTCTGTTGCCTACCTGTCTCTCTGATCTTGTCTCCTGCCATGCTGTTCCTTGAATGTGCCACGCTCATTCCGTCTCCTGGTCTTTGTTCTTACTGTACCTCTGGCTCTTCTGCCGAGAAGCCCGTGGCTCCCCAGCTGGACCTCACTTAGTCTCCTTACATGTCACCTCTTTAGAAAGGCCTTCCCTGATTGTCCTGTCTAAAGCATTACTCCCTATCAGTTTCTTATCCTGATTCAGATTTCTTTTTGGCACTTCTCACTATCTTACACGATTTTACCCATGTATTCATTAATTATCATTCTCCCGTTTGGGAATGGAAGTTCCCTCCAGTTAATCTCCGCCACTGCCGTATCCAGTGCCTTTGCTCTCAGAGCAGGCACCTAGTGAATATTGTTAAATAAGTAACTGGAAAGTTTGGAGGTTATCAGACCTAAACACTAAAATCACTCTTTAAAGATTATTCTAGACATAGTTCTGTTATTCTCCAAGTTGGGGAATAATACTGAAAGACATCTTAACTTGCAATTTCTTTTCTTTTAGAAAAGCGGAGACAGTAGAGACATGATGGGGAAGTTGTCTCTCCGTAAGCAGCGCTTCATGCAGTTTTCGTCACTGGAGCACAAGGGGGAGTTTTACATGACACCACGGGACTTCCTCTTCTCGGTGATGTTTGAGCACGTGGAACGTGAGTTGTTTTGTGTGTTAAGTTAAAAAAAAACACACACAAATATTAGGGCCAAAAAACCCCTGTTTTTCAGAACTTTTCAGTAACAGGCTTTCTTTGTTTTAATTATCATCATTCTTTGCGCCATGCATTTACTTACTATTTAGACATTTCATTGCTTGTGACACAAGTACAATAAAACTTTTATCTAAGAAATAGTTGACTTGTATATGGGTATTTCTAAAGAGACAGGCAAATACAGATGTTTTTATAATGTCACTAAATGAATTGCTAATAAAATAATTATTTTATCCAGCATGTTAGTTTTGGGTGGTACTGATGTTTTAAATTGGGCAAAAAAAAAAGAAATTAGATTGGAGCAATGAAAAGAGTCATATAATAGAGTCATGATGCCTTCAGTAAAAAAAAAAAAAATCTGAAAAAATAGAATTTGAAGCAAAAATCCAAAATCTGTAATTATATAATTTTTTTTATTTCATAAACTGTCAGTTCTCAGTTATTTCAAATGATATCAGAGATTCTTTTTCTTATCTAAATGAGGCCGTTTTACTTTGCAGAGAGTGAATATGGCCCTGACCTCTGCCCTCTGTATTACAGAAGTGTTCTATGAAAATTTCTGGGCTTCCTGATACTTTCTGAAGTGTGCTGGAAGTGTTGCCCATGGATAGCTATATATGGCACAGGGGATGTGGGCTAGGGCAATGTGTGAGGAGCCCAGATTTCACTGTAATGTTATCTAGAACAATTTATGTCCCAGGGCATTCTTGAAAACAGTAAGCAGTCAGCTGGCACTTAGTAGAGTTTAACACCTTGGTATGGTCAGGGAAAGAGACCAAGAGAGCTGCCAGAACAGTTGTCGTCCCAGTGACTGTGGGCATGCCCAAACTGCTTCCCTGAGAAGCAACATCAGAAGGGCTAGCTACAGCCATCCAGCCAGACACTAAACAACTAAACAAGCAAAGAACAAGCCCTGTGGTGAGGAGGGAGCTAGTATCCAGAGTTGCTACTATACAAGTATATGAGGTGGGATCAACAAATACGATGAATGTTTAAATTGAAAAAAAATGTATTACAGTAAAAGACACATTGCCATTAATCCCCCTCAAAAGACTCCCCCCCACACTTTGAACACACTTATCCCATGTTCTTGCCACTTTCTGAAGCAGTTCTGGAAGTCCCCTTATGTGAATGTCTTTAGTTACGCTGTCGTGGCTGCCTCAATGTCCTGAATCGATTCAAAATGTTTACCTTTTGTGGTCATTTTGACTTTAGGGAAGAGCCAGAAGTCATACGGTGCCAGATCCGGTAAATAAGGTGGATGAGGACACACCATAATGTTTTTATTTGACAGAATTTGCCATGCCAGAAGTGATGTGTGACAAGGAGCATTGTCATGATGGTGGATGAAATCGTTTACCCATTTCATATTAATGTGTTGTTCATGATCCATGATTTACAGCACACTTTAAAACACACATTCTTTCAACCGTAGCTCACACCCAACTGCACCAAATAAGTTGAAACTTGTCACACACTGTTACTAAAGTTCGACATGCCACTTCCCATATTGAATATCCCTGCCTATTCATTGGATGGCCCTCGGCAGCAGCATTCACCATATATTTTTATCATACCTTATATCATCTAAATTGTCCCATTTCCAAAAACAATGAGACATGCAAAGAAACAAGAAACTGTCACTCCACTGAGCAAAAACAATCAACAGAAACTGCTTGTGATTGTAACCAGATCTCAGATTTAGCAGGAAAAAAATTAATTTTTTATTAATTTTTAATTAATTTTTTATGAAGTAAACTTCATAACTTTCGTATGAAGACAATATCACATCAAATAAAAAATATCAAATAAAAGATAGAAATTATAAAAAAGAATGAAATAGAAATTCTGGAATTGAAAATTATAATAACAAATGAAAATTTCACTAACGGGGCTCAACAGTAGATTAGAAATGGCAGAAGAAAGTATCAGTGAATGTAAAGACAGACTAGATTATTCAATCTGAAGAACAGAGAAGAAAAAGCATAAAGAAACATTAAGTGTCAGAAAAATGTGGGACACCATTAAGTATACCAACATACGCTTTATGGGAATACCAAAGGAAGAGAAGAGAGAGAAGGGAGGAGAAAAAAATATTGAAGAAATAATAGCAGAAAATTTTCAAAATTTATTGAAAGATTCTAACCTATACATCAAGGAAGATCAACAAACTCCAAGTAGGATAAACATAAAGAAATCCACTAACAGACACATCCTAGTAAAAACAGTAAAAGTCAAAGACAAGAAGAAACTCTTGAAAGCAGCCAAAAGAAAGAAATGACTTGTCACTTACTAGAGACCCATATAAGGTAGTGGCTTACTCAGCTGAAACAGTGGAGGCTAGAAGGCAATGGAATAACATACTTAAATTGCTCAAAGAGAAAGACTGGTCTCAAAAAATCCTATATCCAGCAAACCTGTCTTTCAAAAATAAAAGAAAGCCTTTTCCAGATAAACAAAAACTAAGATACTTTGTTGCTAGTAGATCTGTCTTACAAGAAATACAAAAGGAAGCTTTTCAGGGAAAACAGTGACTCCAGACAAAAATTTGAATCCACACAAACAAAGGACACTGGTAAAGGTAATTAATATGCATACGAGTCTATTTCCTCCTTTTAACTGACTTTAAAAACAATTGTATAAAATAAAATGCATATTGTCCATACTCATATATGTCTGTTATTGTACATTTATGTATATTTTTACTTTCTACTTGTATCTTTGCATCCAAACTGTATCTCCTGTATGTTATGCATACATGTATGTTATATGTATATCACACATAAAATAATATGCATATTATTGGGCCCACAGCATATAGAAATGTAATACATTTGCCCAGTAATAGCACAAAGGAGGCAGATATGAGAAAAATTGTACTGTGGTAAAGAAATGGCTTATAACAATGTATTTTGGGATTTGTAATATTAATGGAATAATATGTATACCAATAATGCCATAAAAAGGAAAAAAGGAAATAGAATGACATAGGAATAACATTTCCACATCTCACTGAAATTGAGTATAAATTTGAAGCTATTTCTGGTAAGTCAAAACGTATGTGGCAAGCCCTAGAGAAACCACTAAGGAAATAACTTTAAAATTAAAAAGATCATTAAATTTAAATGTCTCATTAGCAAATATTACTTAATGTAAACAAAGCAATTAAGGAGGAATAGGGAAACAAAAAAGGCATGAGTCACATGAAAACCAAAAACTAAAATAGCAGACATGAACCCAGCAACATCGATACCACCTTCAAATATGAATGCATCTATCAATCCAATTAAAAGGCAGAAATTGTCACACTAAATGAAAAAACAAGATCCACCTTATATGCTGTTAACAGGAGATACAGTTTGAATGCAAAATAACAAGTAGAAAGTAAAAAGATGGAAAAAGATATATCATACAAACAGCAACCACAAGAAAGCTGGAGTGGCTATACTATTATCAAAAAGTATAAAATAGACTTGAAACCAAAAAAAAAATGTTACTAGAGATTAATAGAGACATTTTATAATGAGAAAAGGATCACTCCATCAGCAAGCTATAATATATATATATATATATATATATATATATATAATATACAGAGGGTGCCAAAAAATGTATACACATTTTAAGAAAGAACTGTATTAAAATTGTAATATATATATATAACAATAACAAAAGATGAATACAAGTCATGTGTATTCACTTTTGGCACCCCCTGTGTGTGTATATATATATGTATGATATGTATGTGTGTGTGTGTGTGTGTGTGTGTATATATATATATACACACATATATATATAATATAAACAGTATATATATTATATATACAGGGGGTGCCAAAATGAATATTTAATATAATATATATACATATATATATATATATACACATATATATATATATATATATATATATATAGTCAGAGGACCAATAGAAATGAAGAGAGAAATAGGTAATTCAACAATAACCTATTGGAGACTTAAGTAATGAATACCCACTTTTAATAATGGATAGAAAAGCTAGGCAGAAGGCCAGAAAGGAAATAGAAGACTTAAGAATGCTATAAACGAACTACGTAGACCTAACAGACAGCTGTAGAGCACTCCATACAACAACAGAATACACATTCTTCTCAAGTGCACAGGGGACTATCTCCAGGATAGATCATATGTTAGGCCATTAAACAAACTTTATTAAATTTAATATAGAAATTAAACAACCCACTCCTAAGTAACCAAAGGTTAAAAGGAGAAATTAAACGGATCATCGGAAAATATTTTGAGGTGAATGAAAATGAAGACACAATACATCAAAACTTGCAGAATGCAGCTAAAGAGTGTTTAGAGGGCAATTCACAGCCATAAATGCCTATATTGATAGAGAATGGTCTCAAAACAATAACTTAATCTCTTATATTAAGGCACTGGGAAAAGAAGAGCAAACTAAACCAAGCAAAGAGAAGGAAATAATAAAGATTAGAGATGAAAATAGAGCCTAGCAAAATAGTAGAAAAAAAAGTCAATGAAACCAAAAGCTGGTTCTTTGAAAAGAAATATCAAAAACTGAAAAAATTTCAACAAAATTGACCAAGAGAAAAAAATGAGAGAACATTCAAGTTATTAGAAAAAGAAATGAAAGAGGGTCATCACTACTGAACTTAACAGAAGTCAAAAGGTTATAAAGGAATACAGCGAACAATTGTATGCCAGTAAATTAGATAACTTAGATGAAATGGGCAAATAGTATTTTTCTCTTATTTTATGGATTATCTTTTCTAGCATCCTTTAGTACACAGAAGTTTTTAATTTTGAACTCAAATTTCTGTTTTACTTTTGTTGCTTGTATTTTCAGTGTCATAGTTGAGAAACCATTGCCAAATCCAAGATCCTGAAGTTTTGCCCCCTCTTTTCTTCTAAGAGTTTTATAGTTTTAGATGTTGATTTTAGGTCTTTGATCCATTTTGAGTTGATTTATGAAAATGGTATAAGGTAAAAGGGTGCAACTTCATTCTTTTGCATGTGGCAAAAGAATTGTCCCTGCACCATTTGTTCCCCTATTGAATTGTATTGGCATCCTTGCCAAAGTTCTATTGAGCATAAATGTGTTTATTTCTGGGCTCTCAATTCTGTTCTGTTGATCTGTAGGTGTGTCCTTTGCCAGTATCACAGTCTGGATTACTGTAGCTTTGTATTAAGTTTTGAAATCAAGAAAAGGGAGACCTCCAACTTTGTTCTTTCTTCTTTTTTAAGATTCTTTTGGCTATTCACAGTCTCTTGAAATTTCATAATAGATTTCAAGCTGTGTTTTTCTATTTCTGTCAGAAACACCAGTGGAATTGTGATAGGGATTGCATTGAATCCATAGATTGCTTTTGGTCAAATATTATTGTCTTAACAATATTAAATCTTCCAGTCCAATAATCCAAAATGTCTTTCCATTTACTTAAATCTTTCATTTCTTTCAGCAAGTTTTGTAGTTTTCAGTATACAAGTTATGCACCTCCTTGGTTAAATTTATTCATAAGTATTTTATTCTTTTTGATGCTGTTGCAAATGAAATTGTTTTCTTAATTTCCTTTTGAGATTATTCATTGCTAGTGTATAGAAATACAACTGATTTTTGTGTGTTGATTTTGTATCCTGTAACTTTGATAAATTTGTTTATTAGCTCTGTTTTTTGTGAATTTCTTAAGATTTTCTACATATAAGATCATGTCTTCAACAAATGGAAATAATGTGCTTGTTCCTTTTCTATTTGAATGCCTTTTAGTTCTTTTTCCTTGCCTAATTGCTGTGGCTAGAACTTCTAGTCAGTCACATCTTGAATGAAAGTGAAGAATGTGGGCATCCTTTTCCTAATTTTACTGCTGAAACTTTCAGTCTTCACCACTGAGTATGATGTTAGCTCTCGTTTTACAGCTATGCCCTTTACAACGTTAAGGAAGCTCCCTTCTTCTATTCCGAGTTTATTGAGTGCTTTTTTTTTATCATGGAAGGTGTTGGATTTCATCAGATGTTTCTTCTGCCTCCATTGAGTTGATTGTTTGGGTTCTTTCCTTTGTTCTATTAATGCCATTGATTGATTTTCAGATTTTTTGAGCCAACCTTGCATTCCAGGGATGAGTCCCATTTGATTCTGGTGTACAATTCTTCTCATGTGCTGTCGAATTCTGTTTGCTAGAATTTTGTTGAGAAGTTTTATACCAATATTAGTAGGGAATATTGGCCTACAGTTTTCTTCTCCTGTAATGTCTTTGTCTAGCTTTGGTATCAGGGTAGTGCTAGTCTCTTAGGATGAGTTCAGACATGTTCCTCCTTCCATTTTTGGAAGAGTTTGAGGAGGATTGGTGGTGATTCCTTAAATGTCAGGTAGAATTGACTAGTGAGGCCATCTAGTCCTGGGCTTTTCATTGTTGGGAAGTTTTTTTTATTACAGATTCATTCTCCATACTTGTTTGGGTGAATTCACATTTTCTATTTCTTCTTGAGTTCATTTTGCTAGTTTGTTTATTTCTACTTATTTGTCCATTTCATCTAAGTTATCCAATTTGTTGGCATACAGTCATTCTCTTAGAATTCTTATTTATGTAAAATCTGTGATAATGTCCCCATGTTCATTTCTTATTTTAGTAATTCAACTTAAGGCTTCTCTCTTTTTCTATAGTCAAACTAACTCAAGGTTTATTAACTTTGTTGATCTTTTCAAAGAATCAACTTTTGGTTTCATTGATTTTCTCTATTGTTAATCTGTTCTGTTTTATCTCCACTCTAATCTGTATTATTTCCTTCCTTATGTTAGCTTTCACTTTAGTTTGCTCTTCTTTTTCTGGCTCCTTAATGTATACAATTAGGCTATTGATTTGAGATCTTCCTTTTTAATGTACACATTTACAACAATGAATTTCCCAGTTAGCAGTGCTTTAAAAGGTTTAGTATGTTGTGATTTTGTTTTCATTCTTCTCAAGGTATTTTCTAATTTCCTTTGTAATTTCTTCTTTGACCCGTTGGTTATTTAAGAGTGTGTTGATTAATTTCCATATACTTGTGAATTTTACAGTTTTTGCTCTCTTCCTCATTTCTAGTTTCATTCCACTGTTATCAGAAAAAATACTTTGTATGATTTCAATATTTAAATGTATTAAGATTTGTTTTTTGAGTTATGATATGGTCTGTCCTGGAATGTTTCACATCCACTTGAGAAGAATGTATATCCTGATATTCTTAGGTAAAAAGTTCTGTATGTCTGTTAGGTCTCATTGGTTTATAGTGTTGTTCGCATTCCTTATTGACCTTAGTGTCTGTTCTATTCATTGTTGAAAGTGGAGTAATGAAGTCTCTAACCTTTATGGCAGAACTGTCTTTTTCATTCAATTCTGTCAAGTAGGCAGGTTTTTTTAAAAGTATATGAAGAATAAGAGCCCATTTTTTTTCTTATGTATATATGTTTATACATAAAATACAGTTTAAAGGATATTCACAAAATTGCTAATAGTTCATTCTTGCTTTTGGAATTATCAGTTTTTATATTTTATTTTTGTTCTTGTAATTTTCTAATTAATTTGCAACAGGTGTTTATTTATATAAAAAAGAAAAAGTTAAAAACACTTCTTAAAGAACTCTACATTTGAAAGGTCAGTGAAACAAGAAGAGCCAATCGCAGAGATTTTTTTAAACAAGACCATTGACCGAGGGTGAGAATGCAGTGTCATGGAGTCAGCAGTGTGGGTGTTCCAGAAAGGTCCAGGGGGATGATAACCGAGAAGAGGCTGTTGGATTTGATCACTAGCATTGTTCACTAGGACCTTTCATAGGTCAATTTCAAGGGAGTGGTGGGCAGGAAGAGAGAGAATCAGAGGCAATGAAAACAGCAGGTACGGATTTTCCTAGAAATTCTCGTTCTAAAAGGTACAAAACAGAGAGGATGATAGCGTGGAAACAAAGAATAATGAAAGAATTCTTGAGAAATATTTTATAGCCAAACAGTTCTTGGTTATCAGAAATGTCTATGCTGCATCCTATACTGTAATTTATGCTGATTTTTTCATATTAGGGTTTCAAGTGGAGGTTGTAAAAACTTGATAAGCATCCTCAAAATATTAACATATCATATACTTGTAACTAATATGTATTAATGTCTCTCTTCTCTTCACCCAGCTCAGTGGTTCACTCCTTTGACTTTCTCTCAATGAGCGTTTGTATTTTCTTTCTCATTGAACATCTCAGCTATTTACTCTCGTGCTTAATGTCATCAAAGCATTTCCTCCCCGTTTATATTCTTTCAATTGGCTCCAGTATTTGCTTTACTCTACCCTATTGTAGCCACAGGCCCAAGCTGTTCTCATCAAGTTCAAAGTTTATGTGGGGTTTTTTTGTTTGTTTCACTCTTGTTGTTTTTATGCAACCCTTGATTTAACCAAATCAGGTTCTTATAATGTTTCCACTTTTATTATTCAGTGGAATGCAATTAAACTCTATCAGAAGGCATTTAGCTAAATCAAGAATTCAGTAATTTTGCAGGCCAAATAATACATCCTTTATGCATAAGAAAAACCTTCAGTTTTCAACATGGATAAGAAGAATAATCTTGGTTGCATTCCTACGTATCATGATGAATAGCAAAACAAGGAAAACAAAGGCAGCCCAGTGACCCATGCTCTCCATGTATAACAGAAAGAAACAAAAGAATCTGAGACTCATTAGATCCAAACTCAATTTTACCTGGTATTTATCTCTCTGGATGCTTTGCAAACAATGCGTTTTACTAATATTAACATGAACTGATGGGGCGACTTAAGCCGTCCCCCCAGCCGCTCCCAACTGGGTGCTGGTTGCTCATTCTCCTTCAGTGTTGCCCTTACCTCTGGAAGTGTCCATTCCCCAACTTGTGGGACTATGGTTTTAGCTCAATTCCTTCAAAGCTTTTTCCCCACTTCCAGGAGAATATAAATCCCCTTAAGAGTGATGTCTCAACTTAACCCTCTATTTGTTAACATCATAATAATAGCCAAGGTAAGCAAAACTGGGTGTCAGAAGAGATGGAAGAGAGGAATATCCAGTGGAGATTCCACAGGAATTCAGCCCCATGCCGGTCCCGACTGTCCTTGCCTCTGCATCCTGCATGCCCTTACTTATACTTACAATATAGATTTTGTTGCAAAGAAGTAAATAAATAAGCCAAATTAAGATTAACCCATGGACATTTTAACAGTTTCCTCTGAAAACTCCTAAAATGGTTATAATTTGGTAGCCATAGAATTTATGATGGTGCATGTGCCAAAGTTGCTAGTATGAGCCCAACTTTGTGGATTTATCTCAAGAGTTTTGAAATTACACAGGTGAATTTAAAATTTTTAAATTGCTGCAGTTACAATATGTAGTTCTTATCTGTGCCACTGTGGGACTCATTTCCTAATCTCTCATTGTTTCCTGCTCTGTAATATTGAGTATCATTTCATTCTTTTTTTTTATTGGGGTGACAATTGTTAGTAAAATTACATAATTTCAGGTGTACAATTCTGTATTACATCATCTATAAATCCAATTGTGTGTTCACCACTCAGAGTCAGTTCTCCTTCCATCACCATATATTTGATCCCCCTTTCCCTCATCTGCAACCCCCACCCCATTTCATTCTTTCTAATCAATTGTGATACAGAATTTCCCAAACTTGCACGGTAGATAATTCACCTGGGCAGGAGTTAAAACACTCAAGTTCTCCCCTCCCCTCCCCCATGACTTGATTCTAATTGTGCCATGGAGTCCATAATGGACACCCTTTCACTCTACCTCCCTCTCTTATATTTCTGTATTTTTAACAAGCACCCCACCCCGGTGATTGTTTTGATCAGACAAGTTTGAGAAGTATTTAAGTAGTATATATATAGGTGCCATGCAATGTGTTGTCATTGCGATCAAGGCAAAGGGTGGACTGTTAGAATCAGTTCTTCACCGCAAAAGCCCTGTTTGGACCTCAGGTAAGCTACCAAACCCCTCCTGCCTGTTTCCAGATCTGTAAAGTAGTAGTGTCCACCTGCGAGAGCTGTTAGGATGATTATGTTAGAGAATGTGGGAAAGCCTGCGACAACTACTGGTTACAATTAATATTCCCAATTAAAAGACTAAAATTAAAAGATTAAAGCCTTTAATCCACAAAATCCACATTAAGGTCTCATCAGGTAAACATTAGCAGATAAATATTTTAAATTAAGAAATAGCACATTTTTGTTATAGAAACTTGTTTATTTTAAAAACTGAAAGATTACAAAGTATAGAGCAGAAAATGTAAGAAGGTAACCATAACTCTCTCACCACCATCCAGAGTAAGCAGCATTAACACAGACTTTTTTCACAAATTTGAGATCATGCCTTATATACTATGTACTGTTTTATAACCTAACTTTTTCTATTGAATGCATGGGAGCAGTTTTCTTTCTTAAATATTTTTCTAAAATATTTTTATGATAACACAATACTGTCATTTATATACCATAATTTAATTAGAACATTTAAGTTGCCTATAACTTTTAATTATTATGAGTGATGCTATAGGAATGTACTTTTTCATAAATCTTTGAATGATTATTTTATAGAATACTTTTCTAGAAATATTATCATAAAATACACATTCTTGGGCCGGCCCGGTGACTCAGGCAGTTAGAGCTCCACGCTCTTAACTCCGAAGGCTGCCGGTTCGATTCCCACATGGGCCAGTGGGCTCTCAACCACAAGGTTGCCAGTTCAATTCCTCGACTCCCGCAAGGGATGGTGGGCTGTGCCCCCTGCAACTAGCAACGGCAACTGGCCCTGGAGCTGAGCTGCGCCCTCCACAACTAAGACTGAAAGGACAACAACTTGAAGCTGAATAGCACCCTCCACAACTAAGACTGAAAGGACAACAACTTGACTTGGGGAAAAAAAAAAAAAGGCCCAGAAGTATACACTGTTCCCCAATAAAGTCCTGTTCCCCTTCCTCTACCCCCCAAAAAAGAAATGATTTAGAAAAAAAATAGCAAATGGAATCTTTCAAAAAAATACACATTCTTTAAGACGAAGTATATTGCCAAATTGCCTGATAGATTGACTGGTTTCTACTTTTTCCTTGACTACAAAATTTATCATTGATTTTTTAATAATAAATACTGTCTTGTTTTACTACATTTAAGGAGAAATCTCTATCTTCAATTTCTTTCTTACTACCATTACATTAATTAAAAGAAGTTGTACTTTACAATGGCTTTCTAGAATGAGAAGAAGGGCCAGGCAGCATTCAGGTCAATTTTCAGACATTTCTTTTGAACACCCTTTTAAATCTCTCTTATGAACTCAAAACTAGCACAGAACCCACCAAATTTCCTTCTGCTATTAGAATTTCCTCTCCAGTGGCATCTCTGAAATTTTAAAATTTAGATCCTTTTTTGTGTATTACAACAAAGATATAAGCGTTGACTTTAGATAGACTGCCTCCTTTTACTGGCTGAATAATCCAGAACACATAATCTCTTCTGTAAATCTGTTTCAGCCAGAAGGTGGAGATGAGAAGAGTACCTGCCGCATAAGGTCATTTTGCAGATTGGATGAGATAATTTCTATAAAGGCCTTAGAACAGTGCATGAGCACATAGCATGTGCTCAGTAAATCTTAGCTGTTATTAATGTATTATTAACTGAATTGCTTCTAGCCAAAACTTGTTTAAAATTAAAATATAATTCACATACCACAAAATTCATCGTTTTAAAATGTGGTGTTTAGTACATTCACAAGGTTGTGTAACCACCACCACTGCCTAACTCCAGAACGTGTCATCGTGCCAAAAAGAAACTATGTCCCCATTAGTGGTCACTCTCATCCCTCTACCCCTGCTACCACCAACCTACTGTCTGTTTCTCTGAGTTTCTTCCTACTCTAGGTACCTATTGTGAGTGGAATCACATAATATTTGTCCTTCTGAGTCTGGCCTCTTTCACTTAGAATAATGTCCTCAGGGTTCATCATATTATAGCATGAATTACTTCTTCAGTTCTTAAATGTTGTTTATGTTCCCACCAGCAATGAATGAGGATATTCCACCCTCTCTACATCCTCCCCAAAACTCATTAGTTTTCAATTTTCTTTTTTTTAAATTATAGTCAAATGAGTGGGTGTAGTTATCTCTTAGTTTTGATTTGCATTTTTTGGTGATGGTTGTACATCTTTGTGAATATACTAAAAACCACTGGAGTATATTATTTAAATGGATGAATTTTACATATACGAAATAGATTACAATAGAGCTGTAAAAAATACATATATGAAAAAATACCAATTCTTGTTCCCAACTGAAAATATTAAAATTTTTATACTTTAGGAAAAAATAAATGAGACTAAAAAATAAAAACGTGATTCTATGTTCTTTTCTAATATCAGAGAACTCCCTATGGCTCTAAGCATGTATGCAAACCAAAACATTCATGTAGTGCCATTCTAACAAAAAAGGTGAGCTGATTTGTAAGCCAACTTGTTTTTATACAGTTGAAAGTTTTAAAAATACAGGGAGGTAATATTAGGTTGGTGTAAAAGTAATTGTGGTGTAAAAGGTTAAAAACAATTGCAAAAACCACAATTATTTTTGCACCAACCTAATATATTTGGTTTCCGAGGACTCACTAAGAAGTCTCATTCCCATGCTTCCAGTTAATCAGAAAATCAGTGCCATGAGCTATCTGCTTTCACAGCATTTGAACACTGCACAGATAGGTTGAGTTTTCCAGTCTCTACCCACACAAACATTTTCTGTTCTCTAGACTTTCTTATAAACACACATGCAGACACATACCTACGATGGAGCTTAATGGATTCCCTTAGTTGTCAAACAGCAAGACTTAAATGTCCCCTGGCTTGTCACCAACCCACTCCCACCTGAGGAGTATGCACTTTCCAGTGTGAGAACAGGTCCAAAGCCCAAAAGTCATGTTTTTTATTCTTAATGACAGATCATTCCTTTTGACGGGTGGAGGGTCAGGAAAAATGATTTCTCTCTCTCCTTATTTTCTTATATTATGTAGACATTCTTCTGCTTATAATCAACTTGCTCTCTGAGTGATATAAAAAGGAATCATTAAAAAGAAGGGATGAGTTATAGACAAAGCTGTAATATAATAGAATGAACATTTTAAAATATCCTTTGGATTTTCACAATCCAAACGCAAGCACATTCTTACTCTTCTCACACCCTTTATAAAATCATTCTAAATTTGAGATTCTTTGCAATTCCTTCAGTTTAAGCCTACTTTATGGGATTTCTATACAAAAAAAGTAAAACGAGGTAAATTAAAACCGTTTAATTGTAATACTAAAATGATTCAACTTGCCAATATGAGGGAAAAAAACAGATTTTTTTTCTGATATTCATATACATATGACTTCTGGTGTATTTTTATGATTGCTGTAATAAGAAACTGGAAAAACTGTTTACTGTGCATTTTTTAAAAGTTATTTGTACAGTTTTGGAATGTGGTATCAAAAATTCTGTCAACCATGAAATTCAACTACCGTGTTTCCCCAAAAATAAGACCTAGCTGGACAATCAGCTCTAACACGTCTTTTAGAGCAAAAATTAATATAAGACCTGGCATTGTGTTGTATTATATTATTATATTGTATTAAATTCGACCTGGTCTTATATTATATCATATAAGACCCGGTCTTATATAAGACCCGGTATTATATTATATTGTACTATGATATTATAGTAAAATAAGACCGTGTCTTATATTAATTTTTGCTCCAAAAAATGAATTAGAGCTGATTGTTATATAAGACCTGGTATTATATTATATTTATTATATTATATAAGATATAATACAGTAATATTAATTTTTGCTCCGAATGATGAATTAGAACTGATTGTCCCGCTAGGTCTTATTTTTGGCGAATTCCGGTGGGTATCCCACCATCACAGAGGATTTATCTGGGAAGAGAAGCGTGGTGCATGCAGACAAAGTGAGCGCAGGACCCGACCCCACCACGGATGGAGGAGGAGGTGCCTTGCAGGGGCCAGGTCGGAGCTGTCACCCCCACAACTTGCTGGGACCTGGTCATTCCAGTAGGGCCCTCTGTGGCCCGGTGTGAGAGCTCCTCCTGCAGGCCCTCGCGGGTTCCGGCCTACGTCATAAATATTAGCAGCATGTTAGCCTAGAAGAGTGAGGCGGCGGTACCGGAAAGGCACAGCACAGGCCCAGTCTCTGCTCTCTCCCAGTGGAGCCTTGATTTTTGTTCCCAGACTTGTTCCACAACCGTTCCTGAGTGGAGGCCGCCGCCAGAGTACCAAACTCTGATTCCTGATTGCAGGGCCTGGTTTTGATGGGCATTTGCAGATAGGTGTAGTAACCGTGTATGTGGAGCAGCTCAGGTCAGTCAGGTATGAAATTGAATGGGCATCTTACATCATGATAAGTACTCTGGCAGTGAATGAGGTCGTCCTCAGTCTGGTCTGCCGGCGGGTGCAGAGTGAACTCCTGCCTTCGAAGCTGCCAGCGAGGCTGGGTCTCAAGCAGCCTTCTCTTCCTTTCCCTTCTCCCGGGGAGCCTAGCCAGTCAGCGCCGTAGCTGTCTCCTGAGCACTGCCTCCAGTGCTGCCTCCAGATGTGTATGTGTCTGCCTCCAGACCAGACCTCTCACCCGACTGCCAGACCCTGTGCCTACCTGTCTTGGCACATTTCTGACAAGGACTAGAGGCAGAACCAAGTGTGTGACAGGTGCTGCCTCCAGCGTCCCCCCAGCCTGCCTGGC
Organism: Rhinolophus hipposideros; assembly: GCF_964194185.1. Classification (NCBI taxonomy): domain Eukaryota; kingdom Metazoa; phylum Chordata; class Mammalia; order Chiroptera; family Rhinolophidae; genus Rhinolophus; species Rhinolophus hipposideros. Next base: position 1,561,956 of record NC_138050.1, read on the forward strand.
CCACTCGCCCCTCATCAGGGCTCTTCTTTGAAGCTGTCTGCCTGCCTGGCACAAGCATTTATGGAATAGATTAATAAGTAAGTAAGCACGCCAGTCAGTACGATTGATGTAGCTGGGTGATGAGTTGTATTCTATGCCTGGACTGAGATTTCTGTTGGCTACACCTCGTGTAACAGGCACTGTGTGAGGCCTTGGAGACACTGTGGTGAGGTGAACAGACGTTGTTACTATGTTAACAGAACTCACAGGCTAGTATGAGTCTGGGTAACAGACTGTCTTTGTGGTAAAGTGTCAGCAGAGAGGTCAGTGAGGGCTGGAATAATCAGGACTAAACGCTCTGAGAAGAACGAGTACTGAGGGAGGAACCGTCCACGTGAAGGGTGGATCGGTGAAGCCTCTGCAGCAGGGTGTAACTCCAAAAATGGCTGCACCACGTGCTCAGCCAGAACTTGGCTACTCCCCATCAAGAGCTGGAGTCTATGTCCCCTCGCCTTGAACCTTTGTGACTGCTTCAACTCACAGAGCATGCATGGAGGTGACAGTATGGCACTGTTGCAGCTAGGTCCTAAAAGGCCACGTGGACATAAGACCAGTTGCTGATCCCATTGTTAGTGGTGAGAGATGGAAATCTTTGCCTGTAGGTCAGGAGCTGCGGGGCTGTCCGCTCCCAGCACTTGGTTCAGCCTGTCCTGGAAGCCTAGCAGCACAGAAAGGCCAGAAAAGGACATGGGCCTGCAGATGGAAAGGGAGCTGTCTGTGTTCAGAGGCACGATTATCTCCATAGAAAATCCCAGAGTGTCTACAAACAGTCAAATTACTAGAAGTAATAAGTGAGTTATCAGGGTCACAGGTACAGCATCTCTATACAAAAGTCAGTTGTATTTCTTTATACCAGCCACTTCCGACGCAAGCCCCAGCCTTCTACTTTGTCCTATGTGCTCTAGCAAATTACCTGATTACCTGCTCGGAGAGAAAATCAAAGTCACTGGATAGTAATTACCTCACGTTCCTACCACCAAAACTGCTCGGACAGACACTCAGCCTCTCCTTCCTTCTCACCTTGAGAAAAGAGACTGATGGGTGCCTCTCGGTTTGTAGAGTGTTCCAACCCTCCCCGTCTCAGAACTGATTCACATGCTATTCCAAGAAGGCTGCTAACCCCACTCTTCTGACCTCGTTCATTCCAGAGTCGTCCACCCCTTACCCACAGGGGACACATTCTAAGACCCCGAGTGGATGCCTGAAACTGGTTAGCACCAAACCCTGTACATACTGTTTTCCTCCACAAATACATACCTGTGATAAAGTTGAAACTATTTTTGCACTTTGGGACCATTACTGAGTAGAATAAGGGTGACTTGAACACAAGCGCTGTGGTATGGGGACAGTAGATCCGTTAACTGTGACAGCTACTATGTAACTACTGGGTGGAGAGCAGGTACCACGTGGAGATGCTGGACAAAGGAGGATTCACATCCCAGACAGAGTGGGATGGATAGACATTCCATCACACTAACGCAGAACAGCACACACTTTAAAATTCAGGAATTATTTCTGGGATTTTCCATTTAATATTTTCAGACCATGACTGACCACAGGTAAGTGAAACTGCGGAAAGCAAAACCATGAATAAAGGGATGATACGGAGGGTTAAAAGGGGTAATTCTTCAGGTCTTGATTTAAGCATCTCTTATTTGGATAGCTTTCCCTTATCTTCACCTCTCCTCATTATTTAGTTTCTTCACTGCTGTACTTACCTCTTTATATGCATTTTTCAAACTAATGAAATAGGTTGTTGTGTATAATGTTCTTTCTATTTCACAGTGCTTGAGGTTGCAAAAAAGGTCACATTTCTTTTTTTTTTTTTACTTTTAAAAAACAATTTAAATGTATCTCAAGATCCTACTTAGGGAAGTTGACAAGGCGTTTTAGTCATTTGAGGGGCTCACCATTTGTCTCTTTCTAGAAGAAACGCCAACTAGGTGGTATCTCTCATTCTCACCATTTAAATATTCCAGAAAAAATAAACAAGCCATATGCTTTGTTGAAGGAAATAACACCATTGAATTTGTCGTCCTCTTCTTTCTGCGGTTACCACTTTTATTAGTGATATTGGTGGTATTCGTTTAGTCGCTTTGCTAATGTATGTTGTCTCCATAATAGCTGTGACTGAATTCCAGCAAGTATTGGAGTGATCAGCCCTGTCTTCTCCTAATCCTAATATTGATGCCAAGTTGTTCCATGTATTTATACAAGATATGAAATGATGGAACTGTCTCTGTTGTCTTAATTTTTATGTATCAGAGGTCCGTTTACCTCCAACACAATTAAATTGAATCAGACACCATTAGTAAGGCTTTTGTAGTTGTGATTATCAAATACTTTTGCTTTGGCTAAAGGCAAAGATTTATTTGAACTGTAATGACACTTAACATGTATTAGTGTAGTTTTGCATATTTAAATATTAAAATGGCTATTTGCCTATAACAAGATGTGCTTGTTCCTGGTTTTCACTTAAATTCTCTGTAAACAGTAAAAAGCACATGGTGGACTCTAGAATAGGTGGAGACCTTTAGAAACATCCTGCTTCCTGAGCCAGAACCCCAACCTAGTGCTGGGAGAGCTGCACGCACCTGCCAAGAACAGCCAGTGTGTTTCCCGGTCTTTCATGTTGTACAACAAACCTCACAGCTCTGTTCTGGATCTGCTTCTCTGCTAAGTTTCCCCCATTCTGTTATTTCCACATATGAATACAGGGACGCACATGAAATAGCTATGAAAGTAAGACTGAACTTGGGAATGTGTGTGAAAATAGAAATAGCCAAAGAAAGAGTAGCAGGAGTCCTCTCCTCCCCACGCCCCAAAAGAAACAGACCCCCAAATTAGAAAAAGCTGAAGGAAAAATTAGACTATTTACAAATGGGTTTCATCCTTAAATAGAAACGGTGTTTACTCTGTCCTGTGTTCCTGCTCCTGATACAGCAGCTCGGACCCTGGGCCCCTGTTGGTGCCCTGGTCTCTCCTGCTACAGTCGAGAGCAAGTGGCGTGAGAGTGGGCACGCCTGGGCGAGACGACCCCCTGCTGACCCTTCTCTTACTCCTGGACAAGTTTAACCTGGAAGAAAGAGGAAGTGACAGACAGGTGTCCATGCCTGGTAGCTCTGCCTTACTTTTTTTTTTTTTTTTTTAATTTAAAAGTGAATTTTATGTAAGACAGTGGTCCCCAAACTTTTAATAAGCAGAGATTATTTCTTTCTCATTTTCTAATTATTGATTTCATTTTGGGTTTTTTTTTACAAGAGAAGCTCATTAAGTACATAGTTTCTCCATTTCTGATAATCGTACCACACAGAACTGGTAATCAACATGAAATAACCAGTGTTATCTGAAATACAAACAAACGCAGCAGAACTGCCTCTGTGATCAGATTGTGCTCAACTATTGAGTTCCATGAAGTTTTACGAGGTGTTGAAAGTAGACCGCACGTTCCAAGGTGTCCACCACCTGTTTTTGAAAAATCTGTATGATATTGAAACCCTCCAGTGTCCACATCATGACCTCAGTCCTCTCACCCGTCGCTGGGCCTTATCTGTTTTATTTGTAAAGTGGAGAAAATAATTTATTAACCACTGAAAGGCAGAGCTGAGTAAGAAGACATCTGGAAACCTTTCTAACTTTTTATTCAATTATTAATTCAACAAATATTTCCATGCTAAGCACTGGGCTACATAAAGGTAAGACAAACATGGAATCTGCCTCAGTAGTGCTGCAGTTTATTCTGAGCTGTACTTCTGGTGTTCTGTTAATTCAGTTCACTCGTGCCTTTATTGTTGTATTTCACTCACATAGTGTTGAGTTGTACTGGCTCAGCTATTTGGCATCAAGACTCCAGCTACAGGAAGCACACTTCAACTTCTTTCCTCACTCAGTTTCAAGTAGAAGGATTTATTTTAAACACAAAGATTTATAAAAGCCCAGAAAGGAATCGAGCTATAAAGGTCCCTTAGAAATCATCTTATTTCTTAGAAACCGTCTGTACTGCCACCTCAAGATGTCACCTGCAATATGCCAGTTATTAGTTGGGAGCAAGGACTAATCTCTAAAAAACTGATGCAATTAACCTTAATTGTTTACAAATGAAAGTGCATATGGTAATGAATAATTTGTGACACCACTTTAAGAAAAGCAGAATAAGGCATGTTTATCATGATCAGTTTCTTTTTCTTTTATTATTACTTTTTTTAAAATTAAAGTTTATTGGGTGACAATTGTTGGTAAAGTTACATAGATTTCAGGTGTACAATTCTGTATTACATCATCTAAAAATCACATTTTGTGTTCACGATCCAGAGTCATTTCTCCTTCCATCACCATATATTTGATCCCCCTTACCCTTACCTCACACCTCCTTCCCCCCTTTCCCTCTGGTAACCACTAAACTATTGTCTGTGTCTATGAGTTTTTGTTTCTCATTTGTTTGTCTTGTTCTTTTGTTGTTTTTGGTTCACATACCACATATCAGTGAGATCATATGGTTCTCTGCTTTTTCTGTCTGACTTATTTCACTTAGCATTATACTCTCAAGATCCATCCATGTTGTCACAAATGTTCCTATATCATCTTTTCTTACCCCCGAATAGTATTCCATTGTGTATATATACCGCAACTTCTTTATCCATTCATCTATCGAAGGACATTTTGGTGGTTTCCATGTCTTGGCCACCGTAAACAAAGCTGCAATGAACATTGGAGCACACATGTCTTTATGGTTAAATGTTTTCAGATTTTTTTGGTAGATATTCAGGAGAGGGATTGCTGGGTCATATGGTAATTCTATTCGTAATTTTTTGAGGGACCTACACACTTCCTTCCATGGCGGCTGCACCAGTCTGCATTCCCACCAACAGTGTATCAGGGTTCCTTTTTCTCCACAGCCTCTCCAACACTTGTTACTATTTGTCTTGTTGATGATAGCCATCCTGACTGGGGTGAGGTGATATCTCATTGTGGTTTGTATTTGCATTTCCCTGATGATTAGTGATGTTGAGCACTTTTTCATATGTCTATTTGCCATTTGTATGTCCTCTTTGGAGAAATGTCTCTTCAGGTCCTCTGCCCATTTTTCAATTGGGTTGTTTGTTTTTTTGTTGTTGAGTTGCATGACTTCCTTGTATATTTTGGATATTAGCGCCGTATGGGAGGAACTGTTTGCAAAAATCTTCTCCCATTCAGTTGGTTGCCTCTTTATTTTGTCGATGGTTTCTTTTGCTGTGCAGAAGCTTTTAAGTTTGATATAGTCCCATACATTTATTTTAGCTTTTACTTCTCTAGCGTTTGGAGTCAAATTCATGAAATGCTCTTTGAACCCACGGTCCATAAGTTTACTACCTATGTTTTCTTCTATGCAGTTTATTGTTTCATTCTTATGCTTAAGTCTTTGATGCATTTTGAATTAATTTTGGTACATGCTGACAGGTAGCAATCTAGTTTCATTCTTTTGCACATGGCTTTCCAATTCTGCCAGCACCATTTATTGATGAGGCTGTCTTTTCTCCATTGTATGTTTTCTGCTTCTTTTTCAAAAATTATCTGTCCATATTTATGTGGTTTTATTTCTGAGTTCTCAATTCTATTCCATTGGTCTATGTGACTCTTTTTCTGCCAATAACCATGCTGTTTTGATTATTGTTGCCCTGTAGTACAAGCTAAAGTCACGGAGCGTGGTACATCCAGCATTGTTCTTTTTTCTTAAGATTGCCTTGGCTATTCGGGGTCTTTTGTGGTTCCAAACATCTGATGATTTTTTGTTCTATTTTTTTTAAAAATGCCATTGGGATTTTGATGGGGATTGCATTAAATCTGTATATTGCTTTGGGTGATATAGCCATTTTAACTATGTTGATTCTTCCAATTCATGAGCACGGAATGTCTTTCCATTTCTTTGTGTCTTCTTCAATTTCTTTTAAAAATGTCTTATAGTTTTCAGCATATAGGTCTCTCACATCCTTGGTTAAGTTTATTCCTAGGCATTTTATTCTTTTTTCTGCAATTGCAAAAGGAGTTGTTTATTTTATTTCTCTTTCTAAGGTTTCATTGTTAGTATATAGGAATGCAATGGACTTTTATATGTTGATTTTGTAGCCAGCAACTTGACTGTATTCGTTGATTGTTTCTAATAGCTTTTTGGTGGAGTCTTTAGGGTTTTCTATATAGAGAATCATGCCATCTGCAAAGAGTAACAATTTAACTTCTTCATTCCCAATTTGCATGCCTTTTATTTCTTTCTCTTGCCTGATTGCTCCGTTGAGGACTTCCAACCCTATGTTGAAAAGCAGAGGTGATAGGAGACAGCCCTGTCGTTTTCCTGAACATAGAGCAAAGGGCTTCAGTTTTTCCCCGTTAAGTATGAGATTAGCTGAGGGTTTGTCATATATAGCCTTTACTATGTTAAGGTATTTCCTCCTATACCTATTTTATTAAGAGTTTTAATCATAAATGGATGTTGTATCTTGTCAAATGCTATATCTGCATCAATTGATATAATCATATGATTTTTGTCCTTTATTTTGTTTATGTAATGTATCACGTTGATGAATTTGCGTATGTTGAACCATCCTTGTGCCCCTGGGACGACCCCACTTGGTCATGATGAATAGTCTTCTTAATGCATTATTGCGTATGATTTGCTAGAATTTTGTTTAGTATTTTTGCCTCTGTATTCATCAGAGATATTGGTCTGTAGTTTTCTTTTTTTGTGTTGTCCTTACCAGGTTTTGGTATCAGGGTAATGTTGGCCTCATAAAATGAGTTAGGGAGTACGGTCTTTTCTTCAATTTTTTGGAACAGTTTGAGCAGGATTGGTATTAGATCCTCTTTGAAGGTTTGGTAAAATTCACTAGTGAAGCCATCTGGTCCCGGACTTTTGCTTTGGGAAGGTTTTGGATGACTGATTCAATTTCATTACTGGTGATCGGTCTATTTAGATCAGGGTTGTCCAAACTTTTTCAAAGTTTTTCACCAAGGGCCATATGCAGCAAAACACACAAACAGCCGGGCTACTCAATCAAGGTGAAGTACGTATTGCCTCACCTGGTTTATTTAAGTAAACTAAATATATTTTTGGAATTTGCTGTGGGCCAATCAAAAATGGAATGCAAGCCGCAGTTGGCCCACGTGCCACAGTTTGGACACGCCTGGTTTAGATTTTCCAATTCTTCGTTGTTCAGAATAGGAAGGTTATATGTTTCTAAGAAGTTGTCCATTTCTTCTACGTTATTGAATTTGGTGGCATAAGTCCTTCATAGTATTCTTGGATGATGCTTTGTTTCTGTGGCATCCGTTATAACTTTCCCTTTCCATTTCTAATTTTGTTTATCATTGTCTTCTCTCTTTTTATCTCAGTGATTCTAGCAAAGGGATGGTCAATTTTGTTAATCTTTTCAAAAACCAGCTCTTTGTCACATTAAGTTTTTCTGTTGTCTTTTTGTTCTCTATTTTATTTAGTTAGGCTCTGATTTTTATTGTTTCCGTTCTTCTGCTGACCTTGGGTTTCATTTGTTCTTCTTTTTCTAGTACTTTAAGGTGTAACGTGAGGTTATTTATTTAGGATTTTTCTTGTTTCTTGAGATAGGCCTGTAATGATATAAATTTCCCTCTTGAAACTGCTTTAGCTGCATCCCAAAAATTTTGGTAGGATGTATTTTCATTCTCATTTGGTTCTATGTATCTTTTGATCTCTCCTCTAATTTATTCTTTGACCCGGTCGTTCTTTAAGAGTATGTTGTTTAATCTCCATTTAGTTCTGTTTTTTCTTCTTTCTTTTTGTAGTTGATATCCAATTTCAAAGCCTTGTGATCAGAGAATATGCTTGGTATGATTTTACTCTGCTTAAATACGCTGAGGCTAGTTTTATATCCCAATATATGGTTTATCATTGAGAATGTTCTGTGTACACTAGAAAAAAATTTGTAGTCTGATGTTTTAGGATGAACTGCTCTATAAATGTCAATATGTCCATTTCATCTAATGTGTCATTTAGAGTTGCTATTTCGTTATTGTCTGTTTGGATGATCTATCCTTAGCAGTCAATGATGTATTTGGGTCTCCTAGTCTAATTGTGTTTTGGTCAATTTCTCCCTTTAGTAGAAAGGGAGTAGTTGCTTGGTATATTTTGGTGCTCCCTGATTGGGGGCATAAATATTGATGACTGTTATGTCTTCTTGTTGTATAATCCCCTTTACCATTATGAAATGTCCATCTATGTCTCTTGTTACATTTTTCACCCTGAAGTTTGTTTCATCTGATATCATTATGGCTACACCTGATTTTCTCTGTATACCATTTGCTTGGAGTGTCAATTTCCACCCTTTCACTTTGAGTCTGTTTGTCCTTGTAGCTGAGATGTGTCTCTTGTAGACAGCATATGGTTGGGTTTAGTTGTTTGATCCAATCTGCTACTCTGTGCCTTTTTATTGGTGGTTTCAGCTCATTTACATTTAGGGTGATTATTGATATGTGAGGATTTCCTATCATTCTCTCTTTAGTTTTCTGGTAAGACTGTGTCTCGATTGTTTCTTTGCCTTTTTGTTTTGTTATTTCTATGTGGTGGTATTCTATGATGTTTCCCTCTGTTTCTTCTTTAATTACAGTATATATTTCAGTTCTGGATTTTTTTTTTTTTGAGCAGTTACCATTAAGTTTTTGTAAAAGAAAGTTTGATGTTTAGAATATTCCATTTTCTTCAGCATGCTTATTTTCTCCATTGCCATGTTCTGGTTCAGGCCTTTACTCTCCCCCTTTTTATGTTTTCGTTGCCACAGATTGTCCCTGTTGATGGTGGTCGAATAGCCTCCTTTAGTATTTCTTGTAGTGCAAGTCGTGTATTAGAAAATTCCCTCAGCTTCTGTATGTCTGGAAAGGTCTTTATTCGTCCTTCATATCTAAAGGATATCTTTGCTGGGTATATTATTCTTGGCTCATAATTTCTCTCTTTCGATAGTTTGAATATTTTGTTCCAATTCCTCCTGGCTTGTAGAGTTTCTGCTGAGAAATCTGATGATAATTTAATGGGCTTTCCTTTGTAGGTTACCATCTTCTTTTCCCTGGCTGCCTTGAGGATTCTTTCTTTGTCGTTGATTTTAGACAGCTTCAATACAATGTGCCTTGGAGAAGGACTGTTGGGGTTGAGGTAATTAGGTGTTCTATTTGCTTCTTGGATTCGAGGGTACAGTTCTTTCCACAAGTTTGGGACGTTCTCATTGACAGTTTGAATATACATTCTGTTCCTTTCTCCCCTTTTTGCCCTTCTCGTATGCCCATTATTCGTATATTGCTCTTTCTGATGGAGTCAGAAAGTTCTTGTAGAGTTCTTTCATTTCTTTTAAGTCTCAAGTCTCTTTCTTATTCCATCTGTGTCATTTCCAGGTTTCTATCTTCAATGTCACTGGTTCTTTCCTCCATCTGGTCAACTCTACTACGTAAACTGGCTATTTCATTCTTCATTTCTTCTATTGAGTTCTTAATCTCAAGAAATTCTACTTGTTTGTTTTTAAAAATTTCAGTCTCTTTGGTTAAATGTTTATTTTGTTCTTTGAGTATGTTTTTGAGTTCATTAAACTGCCTGTGTGTTTTGTCTTGTACTTTGTTGAGTTTTTTAAGAACTGCAATCTTGAATTCTCTGCCATTTAAGTCACTTATTTTTATGTCTTAAAGTACATTTTCTGGGGACTTTTAATTTTTTCTCTGAGCTGTACTGTTGCCTTGGTTATTCATGGAAGTTAATGATTCATTATTTCTCTTCCTAAACATTTACAGGAGTGGGTTCTACAACAGATTGATAGGAAGAGGCCTTTCTTTTGTTTTCCAGTACGTGTTGGTAGAGTGTTTTATTTTCTCTCCGACTGCAGCCTTTTTTTCTCTCTCACACTGTAGTGTTATGTTTTCTCTGCACTATTCCAGCATCTCACATGTTCGGGGGATTTCCTGAAAGGCAAGCTTCTCCTCTGTTAATAGTTCGCCTGCGTCATAGGGCGCCATGTCCCTGTGGGGATGCAGAGAGCTTTTGAAGTTCCAAAGCTCTTCCTGCACCAGATTCAGAGCCCATGTGTTTCAGCAGTTCTCTTTACTTCCGCAGGGATCCGCCCAGATAGGTGGGGACAGGCGTGGGGTGGGTTGTGAGAGGGGGCCCAGAGCAATGGCAGTGACCACCACCACAGCCAGTCCTGTTTCCACATCTTCTTCCCCTTTGCCAGAAGTAGTTGGGCTGCAAATCTGTCTGCGGACCACAGTTCTCAGAACTGCAAGTATTCTGTTCTTTTGATCTGACACTGCTACTGTTGCACTTCTGGCACTGGGCAGGTGGGGGTGGGGAGAGCTCTGGGAGGGTGGGGGGGTGGCTATTCTCAGTGCCTAAGCCTTCCGTTACCTGTGGCAGTGAGGGCTTAAACCACCATTTTCAGCCTTCTTTCCTCAATCTTTGCTCCAAGGTCTCTGCCATGAGCGTTGGGTTCGGCAGCGTTATATGTTGTCTCCTCAGCCCTGTGGGCCATATACGGACCCCTAGCAGTCCGATTTCTTCCCTCTCCCTTAGCTACAGTAGTTCCGGGATTCAGGGAGCTCGGAGCACTGAGCTAGGTCAGGGTCCTGCACCCGCTTGGCTCCGTCTCTGCACTTCTCCCTTCCCTCCTCCCCCGCTCACACAATTTGCCCACCTTTAGGTGAATTCAGCAGTGAGCCTCTGTCTTTCCTGTCTGCTGTGCAGGTAGTCCTTTGTGGAGTTATAGTTGTTCAGTTTGTTGTAAATTCCAGGAGAGATTTCCAGAGGCTCACCTCATGCCGCCATTTTGATGACATCACTCAGTTTCTTTTTCTAAGTTGGCAAAATATGAAAGACAAGTAACATGTGTTACACACTTTTTGGGATTTCTCGTCAGCATTGTATTACCTCATAATATGTGTACACATCCACAAAGACACTAGGAGTCGTCAGTTAAATGGTGACTTTATTTTTTTTTGTTTTGTTTCTATATATATATGGTTTTTTTTGTTAGTTTCAGGTGCACAAGACAAAGTAATACTTAGGCGTTTATCATTTATATCCCTCACACTGTGTGGACCCCGTTCCCCGCATCCACTATCCCTCTGACATCGCACCGAGCCATCACATTTCCACTGTCTCTATTCCTGATGCTGTACACCGCTTCTTGTAAGTATATACATACATATATACATATATATACATATATATATATATAAAATTATACTTGGCATTCATTATTGTTCAGCTCCAGGTGTACAGTGCAGTGATCAGGCATCTACATCATCCCTGAGGTGGTCTCCCAAATGGGACACGTATCCATTGGATACCCTACAAAATCTTTACATTATTGATTACGTTCCCCAAATTAATTTTCAAAACCCCTTGAGTCCTATTTGGGAGACTAACTCAGGGATACTGTGGATGCCTGATCATGACATTGTACACCAGAGCCTAAACATTAATGAATGCCCACTATAATTTTATATATATAATGTGATGGCTCGGTGTGAGGTCGGAGGGATAGTGGATGGGGGAAGGGGGGTTCACAGTGTGACGGATATAAATGATGAACATATAAATATTACCTTGTCTTGTACATCTGAAACTAATAAATTAAAAAAAACAAAAACATGGCCATCTTGTGGTTACCGACTGTTTTCTAATTCTTTCACCTTTCCCCTTATCCCTACCTCCCCGCCCATCTAGCAACCCTCAGTTTTTCCTCTTTGTTTCCAAAACTGTTTCTGATTAGTTCATTCACTTACTCTTTTCTATACATTCCACATATAAGTGAGATCATATGGCATTTGTCTTTCTCTGTCTGACTTATTTCACTTAACATAATATTCTCTAGGTCCATCCATGTTGTTGCAAATGGTAAGATTTCTTTTTTCTTTATGGCTGCGTAATACTCCATTGTATAAATATACCACAGATTCTTAATCCAGTCATTTACCTATGGGCATTTCGGTTGTTTCCATGTCTTGGCTATTGTGTATAGTGCTGCAATAATCATAGGAGTGCATAAAGATTTTTGAATTGGAGTTTTGGATTTCTCTGGATAGATACCTAGGAGTGAAATTACTGGATCATAAGCTAGTTCCATTTTCAGATTTTTGAGATACCTCCATACTGTTTTCCATAGTGGCTGCACCAATCTGCAATCCCACCAACAGTGCACAAGTGTTCCCTTTTCTCCACATCCGTGCCAGCACTTGTTGTTTGTTGATTTATTGATGATAACCATTTTGACTGGGGTGAGGTGGTATCTCATTGTGGTTTTTATTTGCATTTCTCTGATAGTTAGTGAGGTTGAGCATTTCTTCATATGTCTGTTTGCCATCTGTATGTCCTTTTTAGAAAAATGTCTCTTCATGTCCTCTGCCCATTTTTTAATTGGGTTGTTTGTTTTTTTGGAGTTGAGTTGAGTTTTTTATAGATTTGTGATATTAATACCTTATCAGGTATATCATTGGCAAATATCTCTTCCCATTAAGTACGATCCCTTTTGTTTTATTGATGGTTTCCTGTGCTGTGATAAAGCTTTTTAGTTTGATGTAATCCCACATGTTTATTTTTTCTCTTACTTCCCTCGCACGAGGGGATATATCAGTGAAAATCTTTCTCCGGGTAATGTCCATGAAGTTTCTTCCTTTTTTTTTCTTCTAGGAATTTTATGGTTTCAGATCTTACATTTAAGTCTTTAAGCCATTTTGAATTTATTTTTGTATATGGTGTAAGGAGGTGGTCCAACTTCATTTTTTTTGCATGTGTCTGTCCAGGTTTCCCAGAACCATTTATTGAATAGACTGTCTTTACCCCATAATACATTCTTGCTTCCATTGTCGTAGATTAAATGGCCATATATGCATGGATTTATTTCTGGACTCTCTATTCTGTTCCATTGATCTATGTGTCTTTTTTTATGCCAGTATCATACTGTTTTGATTACTATAGACTTGTAGTATAATTTGATGTCAGGTATTTTTATACCTCCCACTTTATTCTTATTTCTCAAGATTGCTGAGGCTCCGGGGTGTTTTATGGTCCGATATAAATTTTAATATTATATGTTCTACTTCTGTGAAAAACGTCATCGGTAGTTTGATTGGAATTGCATTGAATATGTATATTGCCTTAGGCAGTATGGACATTTGAATTATATTAATTCTTCCTATCCATGAACATGGTATGTGTTTCCATCTATTTATATCTTCTTTCATTTCTTTCTTCAGTGTCTTATAATTTTCTGAGTACAGATCTTTTACTTCTTTGGTTAAATTTATTCCCAGGTATTTTATAGTCTTTGGAGCAATTGTAAATGGGATTGCTTTTTTAATTTCTCCTTCTGATATTTTATTATTGATATATACAAATGCAACTGATTTCTGAATATTAATTTTGTGTCCTGCTACTTTACTAAATTCATCTATCAGCTCTGATAGTTTCTTGGTGGAGTCTTTAGGGTTCTCTATATATAGTATCATGTCATCTGCATATAATGATAATTTTACTTCCTCACCAATTTGGATGCCTTTTATTTCTTTTTCTTGTCTGATTGCTGTGGCTAGAACTTCCAACACTACGTTGAATAGAAGTGGAGATAGTGGGTAACCTTGCCTTGTTCCTGATCTTAGGGGGAATGGTTTTAGCTTTTCCCCAGTGAGTATGATGTTAGCTGTGGGTTTGTCATATATGGCCTTTATTATGTTGAGATATGATCCTTCTATTCCCACTTTTTTAAGGGTCTTTATCATAAATGGCTGCTGTATTTTATCAAATGCTTTTTCTGCATCTATTGATATGATCATGTGATTTTTATTTTTCATTTTGTTAATGTGGTGTATCACATTAATTGATTTGCGGATGTTGAACCACCCCTGCATACCAGGGATGAATCCCACTTGATCATGGTGTATGATCTTTTTAATGTATTGCTGAATTCTGTTCACTAATATTTTGTTGAGGATTTTTGCATCTATGTTCATTAGAAATATCGGCCTGTAGTTTTCTTTTTTGTGGTGTCTTTGTCTGATTTTGGGATCAGGGTGATAGTGGTTTTGTAAAAAGTGTTTGGGAATCTTCCCTCCTTCTGGATTATTTGGAAGAGCTTGAGGAGAATAGGTGATAATTTTTTTTTGAACGTTTTGTAAAATTCACCTGTAAAGCCATCTGGTCCAGGACTTTTGTTTGTTGGGAGATTGTTGATTACTGATTCAATTTCCCTGGTGGTAATCAGTCTATTCCGGTTTTCTGTTTCTTCTTGAGTTAGCCTTGGAAGGTTGTATGCCTCTATGAAAAATTGTCCATTTCTTCCAGATTGTCAAATTTGTTGGCATATAGTTACTCATAGTTATTTCTTAAAATTTTTTGTATGTCTATGGTGACTGTTGTCACGTCTCTTCTTTCATTTCTTGTTTTATTAATGGGTCCTCTCTTTTTTTTAATGAGTCTGGCTAAAGGTTTGTCAATTTTGTTTATCTTCTCTAAGAACCAACTCTTGGATTTATTGATCTTTTGTATTGTTTTTCTGGTTTCTATTTCATTTACTTCTGCTCTGATCTTTATTATCTCCTTCCTTGTGCTCCCTTTGGGCTAATTTTGCTATTCTTTTTCCAGATCCCTTAAGTGTGAATATAAACTGTTGATTAGTGATGTTTCTTGTTTCTTTAAGTAGGCCTGCAATGCTATGAATTTCCTTCTTAGGACTGCTTTCGCGGCATCCCATAGATTTTGGGTCGTCGTGTTTTCATTTTCATTTGTCTCGAGATATCTTTTGATTTCTTCCTGCTTGACATTCATTATTTAGTAGTAAGTTATTCAGCCTCCATGAATTGGTGTGTCTTCCAGTTTTTTTTCCTGTGGTTCATTTCTAATTTCATAGCACTGTGGTCAGAGAAGACAACTGGTATGATTTCAATTTTCTTAAATTTATCAAGACTTGTTTTCTGGCCTAACATATGGTCTATCTTGGAAAATGTTCCATGTGCGCTTGAGAAAAACGTGTATTTTGCAGCGTTGGGATGAAATGCTCTGAAAATATCGATTAAATCCAAGTGATCCAATGTATCATTTAAGGCTGTTGTTTCCATATTGATTTTCTGTCTGGAAGACCTGTCCCTTGTTGTCAGAGGTGTGTTGAAGTCCCCTACTATGATAGTGTTACTGTTGATCTCTGTCTTTATGTCAGTCAGTATGTGTTTTATATATTTAGGTGCTTCTATGTTGGGTGCATAGATATTTACTAGGGTTATGTCCTCTTGTCGGATCGATCCATTTATTATTATATAGTGCCCATTTTTATCTTTTAATATGTTCTTCATTTTAAAGTCTATTTTGTCAGATATAAGTATTGCAACTCCATCTTTTTTCTCATTTCCATTTGCATGAAATATCTTACTCCAACCCTTCACTTTCAGCCTGTGTGTGTCTTTTGATCTGAGGTGAGTCTCTTGTATACAGCATATACAAGGGTCTTGCTTTCTTATCCACTCAGCCACCCTATGTCTCTTGATTGGAGCATTTGATCCATTTACATTTAAAGTGATTATTGATGGGTACATAGTTATTGCCATTTTTAAATTTGTAGTTAGATTGTTTTCATATTTCTTCTATTTACCGAAGTCCTTTTAGTATTTCTTGCAATGCTGCCTTGGTGGTAATAAATTTTTTTAGCTTATACTTTTCTGGGAAGCTCTTTATCTCTCCATCAACTTTAAATGATAGCCTTGCTGGATAAAGCAATCTAGGTTGTAGGCCTTTGTTTTCCATCACTTTGAGTATCTCCTGCCACTCCCTCCTGGCCTTCAATGTTTCTGTAGAAAAGTCTTTGATAGTCTTATGGGAGTTCCCTTGCATGTAACCCTCTGTCTTTCTCTTGCTGCTTTTAGGATTCTCTCTCTGTCTTTAAGCTTTGCCATTTTAACTATAATGTGTCTTGGTGTGGACCTGTTTGTGTTTATCCTGGTTGGAACTCTCTGCACTTCCTGGGCTTGTATGTTGGTTTCCTTCATCAGGTTAGGGAAGTTTTCGGACATTATTACTTCAAATATGTTCTCAATCCCTTGCTTCTTCTCTTCACCTTCTGGTATTCCTACGATACGCATGTTGTTGCGCTTGATGTTATCCCAGAGGTCTCTTAAACCATCTTCATTGTTTTCTATTCTTTTTCCTTTCTGTTGTTCTGTTTGGGTGATCTCTGCTAACTTGTCTTCTAAGTTGCTGATTCGATCCTCTGCTTCATCTAACGTGCTGGTAATTCCTTCAAGTGAGTTCTTAATTTCAGTAATTGTGTTCTTTAGTTCTAACTGGTTGTTCGTTATGATTTCTACATCCTTCTTTAAGTCATCTCTAAGCTCCTTAAACATTCTTATCACCAGTGTTCTGAACTCTGTCTCTGATAGATTGGTTACCTCTGTTTCATTTGGTTCCAGTTCTGGAGGTTTCTTCTGTTCTTTTATTTGGGACGTGTTTCTTTGTTTCACCATTCTGGCTGACTCTCTGTGTTTGCTTTGATGTATTAGGTAGATCCCCTAGAGTTCTTAGTTCTTGCTGGGTTATCTTATGTAGTATGTGTCCTTTACATTTGACTTGCACTACTTCGTTCTTCTCCTCTGCGTGTGCTCCAAAGGTGACTCTTGTGTTGTGTATATTGTCCTGTTAAAGAAGATCTTTAATTGCTTTTCGCTTGTGAGTAGGTGGGGTTAATTCCTAGGCTGACTAGTTGTGGTACTTGGCTATGCCCACTGCAGGGTGTTCTGCTGCATGAGGGTTGACTGCTTAAATGTGGTTTGGCCTCTATGGGCTCTTGTGCCTGCAGAGAGTTCCCTCTGGGTGTGTGACTTGTAGGTCAAACCAGGCAGTACTCTGGTTTGGTCTGGAGTTGGCCTCTGGATATGTTGAATCTTGTGCCTCTTAAGCTGGGCCCTGGTAGGGCAATTTCAGAACAAAGCAAATCAACAAGCACAACAACAACAAAGAAAAAATCAAATACATTCACATGTAAAAACAACCAACAACCTCCACTCAACACAGGCAAAGATATCAAAGATATAAAGACAAAACAAAACAAAACAAAGCAAAACAAAAAGCATCTCCAGCCTTGGCTTAAGCCCACCAAGTAATCTCCAGGTTGTCCTCTGCTGTACCAGAGAGTCCCCTGCCTATTGTGCAGGCAGAGCCGGTCACTTAGTGCCCTGAGTGACTTTGGGACTGTAGATTTAGATGCGTGGGGCTGAGGGGTCTGGATGATAGTTTTTACAAAATCAATGCAGTTTCTGCCCTTGTCTGCACATATGTGCACTAAGAGTAGCACTACCAGCCCTGTGTCCAGTTCTCCTGAGTCTTAGGGCACCTCTTCCGTGTGTGTGTGTGTGAGTGTGTGTGTGTGTGTGTGTGTGTGGCGGGCGGGAGATTTCTGAGCTGCTGAAAGCGGGAGCTCCATCTGCTGCTTAACTGCTGATCTCTGGGAGTGCCTCCGCAGTTGCAGTTGCCCCACCCTAGGCAGGCCAGAACTGGTGGGGGCTAGGGATGGAGGGGTCTTCTCTCTCCCAGCCCAGCCATGTCACACTCTTCCTGCAGGCCAGAAAAGGTGGTGGCTGGGAGTGGATGAGTCTCTTCTCTCCTAGCCTAGCAAAAATCACACTCTTCCCAGCCTCTTCCCTGGGTCAGAGCTGCCTGCCAGTCTTCCCAGAGCCTGAGCACTAAGGCTCCTCTGTAATCTGACACTACTACTCAGTTCAGGGGCCAGATTAAATCTCTGGAAGGGTTGGGGTAGGATTGGAAGAGCACAGGGGAGGGGCCCAGGTATGGAGTCTGTGTTCTTTGTCCGCCCTAGGGCCCACCAAGCTGCCCACCCCCCACCGCGGGAGCGATCAGCTGTGGGACGCAGGGAAAGAGCCCACCTCCTGGCTTTTGTGTTCTCTGTTCCGTCCTGGGATCCCCTGCGTCTCTGCATCTGGGGGTGCTGGCTGCGTTTCCACAGCCACAGGTGCAGGCCACGTCTCCACTCCGCTCCCTTCGCTCTTACCCTGCTCTCCCAATTTGCACACCTTCAAGTAACCCTTCCATGAGTCTCTTAGCTGTTCTGCGTGATGAGCAGGGAGTCCTTTGATGGGTTATATGTCCCGTTTGTGATAAGAACCGGAGGAGAACTCAAAAAGTGCGCCACACTGCCGCCATTCCTATGACATCACTTCGACTTTATGTATTTGATGACCTCACACGGTAGCACCTATCATTCAAATCTAGGGTTCTTTGTCGTAGTGTGACACATACCGTCTTTCCCTGAAAATAAGACCGGGTCTTATATTAATTTTTGCTACAAAAGACACATTAGGGCTTATGTTAAGGGGATGTGATGTCATGCTAGGGCTTATTTTCTGGTTAGGTCTTATTTTCAGAGAAACATAGTAATAGTGTGTCAATGAATAAAAATTTGAAATTGGAATACTTAAGCTTACAAACATCATTATAGATGTTTCTAAAAATTATTTAATCATATTCACAACTGTTTTTATTAATAATGCAAAAACAAAATCTTGACAATTTATTAAGACCAAATAATAGAATTTGTCCCCTCTTGATTTGTAGTCCAAATTAAGCATCCCAGACTACAGAAAAGGCACATGTAAAAGTGTTCATTTCTTTACTTTCTCACCTGAATTTTCATAGACCATGTAATTGTACTTAAGGATCTTCATAGGTAATTTGAGAAGAGGAAGGGAAGTTTGTGATGCATCTTGCTCAGATAAGTGTTGTTTTAGCTGTGCGAGGCCTGAGGCTATAGAGTAAGTCTCAACAAAAGAAGTAGTGTGATAGTTTTAGAGTTATAGTGAGTGAGAGGAAAATGGTGTAAGCAGTAGAGAAGGTGGCTGAAAACCTAAAAGCACTGTAGATCTCTGTTATCCAATAGGAAATTATTGAAAGTAATATCACTTTAGAATGGACAGTCATGTTGGCTAGCCTTTTAAATTTGGAGAAGCTGTAAGCTTAAGAGAATTTTTCAGAGTTTAAAAAGGCAGCTTTCTAAAGCGTGAATGTGTATTTTTTTAATCAGCGAAAGCAGAAAGAGACAGATTTTAATAATGATGTGAAGAAAGAAATCATGTTTGGCAAGAATTTATGATGCAGACAACTTAAGATAAGTCAAAGGTAGTTATAAGGTTTCATATATCAGTGGATGGACCAAGAGGGTATTAATCTAAGAGAAATGAGTCAGACAGAGAAAGGCAAATACCATATGATTTCACTTACATGTGGAATCTAAAAAACAAACGACCAAACAAAACAGAAACAGACTTATAGATACAAGAAATAAACTGGTGGCTTCCATATAGGGAAGAGGTTGAGGGGCAGCCAAAATAGGTGAAGGGGACTAAGAAGTAACAAATTTCCAGGTATAAAATAAATAAGTCAAGGGGATGTAAGGACAGCACAGGAAATATAGTCAATAATATTGTAATAACTGTGTGTGGTGACAGATGGTAACTATACTTATGGTGGTCATTACATAATATATATAAACACCAAATCACTATGATACACCCATAAAACTAATAGGATACTGTATGCCAACTATACTTCAATTAAAAAAAGATTTCATGTGTCTGAACTGGGGTGAGTGAAACTGAAAATAGGTCTTACAAAGAACACACAGTGTCTTTGTGTTTAGACTTAGAATTCTCTGGCTCATAACTTTCATTTAAAGATATTAGCTAAAATTGCCAAACTTTGTTTTCTAATATCTAGTTGTTTATTTTGTATTTTAAATGGAAGTTGAGTTTTACCAAGGAATATGGGTACTAAATAATGTTTCTTCTTGGCTATAGGTAAAACATCAGTCAAGAAGCTGACAAAAAAGGTAAGTAATGTGTGGGGCAGAACGAGTTTCTTTCTCCCTCCCTTTCTCCCTTTCTCCCTTCTTTCCTTCTTTGCTTCCTTCCTTTCCTCTTTCCTTCTCCCTTTCCTCACCTGCCCTCTCCCCGTCTTCCTTCCTTCATTCCTTCCTTCCTTCTTTCGTTCTTTCCTTCTTCCTTTCTTCCCCCTTTCCTCCCCTTCCCTCTCCCTTCCCTTCCTTCCTTCCTCCCTTCCTCCCTTTTTCTTTCCTTCCTTCCTTCCTTCCTTCCTTCCTTCCTTCCTTCCTTCCTTTTTTTACAAGATAGAAAATGAACTTTTATAAGTTAAATTAAAAGACTTTAATATGTATATTTAAAGGATATGGAGAATGTGTTGGCAGCAATGCAAACAGCTGGTTGTGGACCGAATTTTTTCAGAGACCTTGGCGATAAAGGTAACTTTGATTTGTTACGTTTGTACTGTGTTTTATTTAACAAAAGTATTATTAAGCAATTAAGTTATGAGGTTTGCAGCTGTATCTTAGAGAATCTACAGTAGAGAATCTAATAGAGAATGTTATAACACCATGTTATTTAATAGATGTTTTTTAAATCATAACAAAATCCTCATTAAGTAGAAAGTAGCTTTCTCAAACTCTTTGAGCAATTACAGATAAATTATCCAAACATCAATTTTCATTAAAGGCTAGAGAGAAGGGACGAGGCAGAGTAGCTAAAGTAAGAAGAGAATACACATAAAAGAACTATCAGAATTTCTACTATATCATAACTAATAAAAGGTACTACATTCTTGAAATAAGAAAATAATGTCACCAACCATGCATCATAAAAAAAGGAAACTGTAAGTCATAATTATTATGTATGTTTTAAAACTGAACAGAATTCTTATTATAATACCATCCTCAAAGATGAACAATCTAAATTATAAGATATGTTGTTTCTCTTTGGAGAACAGCATTCTCAAAATTGCACTCAATAGCAAGTTATATTTTATAATGGTTCCCATTTTAAAATATTTACAGAGAAGCATAGTAACAGAATTTAATGTTCTCTTTTAGTGCCTCCTAAGCATTCTTTAACAAATTTTAAAATATAAATTATTTAAAATACTTCCCTATTTGACATGTGGTTTTTGAAACATTACCATTTAACAGCATTTATTTTACAATTAAATGTAACATATGTGTATTAAATTGTTTCTCCTATAATATTCTGAAGTGTCAGTTTTTTAGAAAGCATTTTCAGAGAACAGATACCTAAAATGCTGTTGTAGAAATATACTATTTATAATCCTACACTTGTGCTTATCCAAGCTTTATATTTACATCAATATTTCAAAGAAAGATTCTGAAATTTTCTTTTTCAAAAAGTTGCCCCTCTGTGAAGGATGGAACCTGTGTCAAGAGAAAAGAAAAGTGAGGTCTTCTTTTGGCACCAAGCCCAGTTCCATCTAGCACTTCGGCCATTTCTTCACATTCCCATATTCCTTTGAAAATTAGAAAAGAGCTACTCCCTTTTGTGCGGCCATCAAGAGATAAAAAGCTTTGTTCCTTCAGCTAAGATTAGAGCACTTCTCTCAGGTATGAGATATGAGAAAAGGCATTCAGTTTATTCTCCCTTCACATAAACACTGAATATTAAAAAAAAAAAAAATCTGAAGACTTACTATAGGCTTTTTTACTAAAGAGAGGTACACCTGCTCCAAAATAAAAACAATGACAGAAAAGGTGGTGGTACGAAAAAATAAGTCATTCAGAACAATTTAAAAATGTATACCTGAAGTTACAGCTGAGACACCGAATTACCTGCATTTAAAAATCTTTCCCTGCCTTACTCTCAACAGCTCTGGGTGGAGCATCTGCTTTGTGTGACCAGAGCCGGGGGTGGAGGTGTGGATAGGGAGGCAGCCCTCGTGCCCTGGAGCCTGTGCTCCTCACTTCTGTACTTCCGTACTGCCCCCCCACCCCCCCCACCCCGTGTACCCCGTGTACGCTACTTCAATCTCCCTTTCATTTTCACATTCAGCTTTATCTATCTTATGTGGCTTTCCCACTTATGTCACACCTGCTTAATTAAAATTTTCATCCATCCTTCAAATACCACTTTTATAATTACACCTCTGATCATCCAAACTGGAAATGGTTTCACATTTTCCCGAAGCTCTATAACTCTTACCGTCAGCACCTCTCAGTGGCACTTCGCATTTTCTGTAAACATGTGCCTTGTGGCCTCCCACTGTGTACAGCACAGCTCTGGCTCGAAGAACCAATTTGGAGAAAACATGGAAGTCAGAGGAACATGTAAAGTGACACCAAGAAAATGCAGTCTCATCAAAGTGTTCTAGGCTATGAGAAACTACAGGACAAATGACCAGGCTTCTTCAACAAATTAGTTGAAAGAGAGGAAGAAAAAAAGACAAGGAAGACCTAGAGATTAAAAGAGATTTAAGACACAGGAAACAAAAGAAAAATGAAAACTTTTGTGAATCAAAGTATACCATCAAGAGAGTGAAAAGGCAACCCGCAGGATGGGAGAAAACATTTGCAGATCATATATGGGGGCTAATATCCAAGATGTGTAAAGAACTCCTAAATTCAACAACAAAAAGCAAACGATGCTGTTTACAAATGAGCAAGTGGAATAGACTTTTCTCTAAAGAAGGCATACAAATGGCTAATCCGTACATGAAAGGTGCTCAACATGACTAATCAGTAGGGAAATGCAAGTCAAAACCACACCACTTCACACCCATTATTACCAAGAATAAAAAATAACAGGTGTTGGCGAGGCTATGGAGGAATTGTAATCCTTGCACACTGCTGGTGGGTGTGTAAAGTGGTGCAGCCCTTGTGGGAAACAGTGTGGAGGTTCCACACAAAATGAGACACAGACTTCCCCCGGGGCCAAGCAGGCCCTCTTCTGGGTGTGTACTCAGAATTAAAGCAGAGACTCCACAGGTCTTAGTTGGTATAACAGTGTTTTGAGCAGCGTTGTTCGCAACAGCCACAGGTAGGAACAATCACAGATGGTGGGGAAACACAAGGTGACATAAACGTGTAATGGAGTATTATTCAGCCTTAAAAAGGAAGGGGATTCTGACAGAAGCTGTAACATGGGTGAGCCTAAGCACATCGTGCTCAGTGATGTAAGCCAGTCACAAAGGGCACATACTGTAAGACTCCTCCATGCGAGGTCCCTCAAACAGAGACAGGAAGAGGACTAGAAGGGCTGGGGACACAAGAAAATAGGGAGCTGGTCTTTGTGGAGTTTCGGTTGTGATGATGAAAACCGTCTGATAATGGTCACAAAACAATGTGGATGTACCTAATGCCACTGGACTGTGCATTCAAAAATGGCTACAATGTAACTTTTATGTTACACATCTTTTACCACAATAAAAAAAAGTGGAAAAAAAGAAAAAGAACTAGAGGAATCCACAATACCTGTGAGAATAGACACTTTCAGGAAAGGCCAGAGGTACTAGACAGAGGAAATCAAGAGGGCTTTCAAACCTGAATTGTCTGAAAAATTGTTTTGTGGTGTTTATGCATTTAGATATTATTTGTATACATAAAAATAAATTGAAGCAAGTGAATTAATAAAACCTCTAAATACCTAAAATAAAATAAAATAAAATAAAATAAAAAAATAAAAAAAAGTGACTTGAAAGCGTCAACTAAGTGCTATGCAGGGACCTTTAAATCCTGATTTGAGCACACTTTAAAACATTTCTGAAACGGACATTTGTAACATTAATTTTAATTTGATAATGTTAGGGAATTATTGATAAGTTTTTAGGGGTGGTAAATACAGAGGGTGCCAAAAGATGTATACACATTTTAAGATAAGAAAAAACTGTATTAAAATTACGCTGATGGGAACCACTTTGAGCACCTCTTGTAATTGCAGAAGTCAAACGTGACTTGTATTCATCTTTTGTTATCGATGTATATTATTACAATTTTAATGCAGTTTTTTCCTTTCTTAAAATGTGTAGACGTTTGGGGCACCGTCTGTATATTTGGGGTTAGGAAGCAGTCCTTTTGGTGATACAGCCTGAGTTCTCCACTATGAAATGATATGACACATGGGATTTGTGAGGGAAAGGGAGTGAGAAGGTACGATTAAACAAGACCTACCTTGAGCCGATCATGACTGAAGCCGATACACGTAATTATTCATCATGTTTTTCTCTCTACTTTTGTATGTGACTGAAGTTTTCCATGATAAAGTTTTTGAATTGTGTAGTTTGCTATTATTCCAAGCTTATGACCCAGAGGGAAATTTCTTTTACTTTATCAAGAAGCAATGATTTATCAGATATGGTTTCTGTGTTTATTGTGATTCTTTTTTATGGCAAGCTCATAAAACCTGACACCACTTACTTGAGCAGAAAGGAAGTTTATTTCGTGGCCAGACAGAGAACGAGCTTCAAGCCCAGCTTACTTCCAGGGTCAGGCATCGCCAGGGTCCATCCTTCAGGCCTGCCAGTTAGCGAATGACTGCACTGTGGGCCGTCTCCGTGACCCACATCCTAAGTGAGACATTCTCACAGCAAAGCCTGACGGGGAGATGAAGTGAGAGGTCCAGCATCTCTGCAGAGATCCCGCTCTGCGAGGCCCAGCGTGACCCCTGCAGCCAGAGGAAGGTATCCTCCTGGTGAGCTGGGGTCAGCTGCATGCCCTCCCTGCACCAACTCTGCAGGGTGAGGTGACTGCGAGGCCCGTCAGCATCTGCCTCGGGTCAATGGGCAGTCCCACCCAGACGGCATGTGGGAGTGGGAAGGAGAGTTTGCCCAGAGGAAAAGCAGTACTGACACACAGATTTCATTATTTCCATGTAAATATGTAGTCTGACCCTTGGTATATGCAAATCTCTTGTTATTCTACTCAGTTTATACATTTGCTTTACTTGAGATGTTATGAATAGTAAAATTTGAGTAGCAGTTACATAAAGTGCGTGTCATGCAGGTAAAAACCTCCAGTGGTACTGTTATTTTCCAGCCAGCACCCATTCCTGCTCCTTACTAATACTGGTAACCTGGTGAAACCTAGTATCTTTTTTTAAATGTTAGTACTGTACCTAGCTCGCTATTATGTTTTCCACTGTACCAAAGAGACGTAATGTAAAGTAAAAATGTGTTTTGAATTAAGTTTACGTATAGTGTGTATATGATTACTACTAAACCACCAAAAACTTATTTTCCAATGTTTTTATTTTATCTCTTTCAGGGCTCATTTCATATACTGAGTATCTTTTCTTGCTTACAATCCTCACTAGTAAGTATCACACAGTTTTTCTCAATGATCATGTGGCATTCTCTAGTAGTATACCGAACAGGTTTGTGGGAATGTAGTGTTTATGTCTTTACCATTAAAAATGTTATTGGTACTTTAGTTTTCAAAACGCAAGATGATACTGTTGGGTTAGATTATTACACCTTTGCACTGTGGCCCCATAACTTTGTCTGTTTAGCAGAAGGCCTGTTGACCAGCAGAGTCAGACTTCACCTTACTCAGGGATGTTAAAAAACCCTCACCAACATTCTACAAAGTTCCCGACCAGTAGTCTTCATACTGTCAAGGTCATGAAAAGGAAGCGGACCTTGAGAAATTTTCACAGGTTGGATGAAACTAGGAGACATAACAACTAAATACAACATGGCTTCTTGTACTTGATCCTAGAATGCTTGATCCTAGGAAAAACATTTTGTACTTGATCCTAGGAAAAACATCTTCAATGGAAAAATATGAAATCGCAATAGAGTCTGTAGTTTAGTTTAAAATGCTATACCAGGGTTAATGTCTTAATTTTGATACAGGTACTGTTGTTATATAAGATGATGACATTAGAGGAAGTTGGGTGAAGGGTATATGAGAACTCACCATATGATCTTTCTGACATTTCCATAAGTCTAAAATTATTTCAAAATAAACTTTTTTTTCTAAAAAGCCCTACTCTAAGAAAGAGAAAGATAAATAAAGAATGAAAATCAATATGAAAGTGAAAGTAGGCAAGATCCCATAAGAATATAGGAAAACTAAAGAAATGAGATTCTCAAATCAATTTTGCTTGGATTTGAGGGCAGAACACTTAATGACAGCACAGCACACCCACGAAAATATATCAGCCTTTGAAATTGTCACAGGAACAGAGCTCTTTTTTCTTTGTGTAGGCACCTACTCATGTGGTTTCTGGTAACTTATTTCAAATTTGAAGATCTGACTATGTCTGCAAGTAATTTGCATTTCACCAACATTTAAATAATTATTCATTTATCACTTGATTGCAGAACCCCATACTGGGTTTCATGTTGCTTTTAAAATGTTGGATGCAGATGGTGATGAAATGGTTGAGAAAAAGGAATTTTTTAAGGTAAGTGAATTCTAGTTATTTTTAGTTTATCATAAAACACCCAGATATTTGTGATAATTTTACACTTCCATAAAAATCAAAATTATATCCACTGCTTATAGATAAAATGTCAAGAAATCATTTATACATTCAAAAATATTAAAATTTTGAACCTTGAGAGACAGTTAAGGAACAAAACATAAGATTCCAAAAAGAGAAATGAGCTTAAGCGTCTACATTTTTTAGGGTTTTTATTTTTACAATTTCAGCAAATTATACAATAGAAAGGGCTTCATAGATACGTTAAAAATTATTCTCATACCCTCCCCCGCCACTCCCGCCCCCCCCAAAAAAAAGATAAGTAAAACAAATCTTAGGCCTTCATAAAAATAGGGGGAAATTGAAAAGCCACAATAGGTATGAATTGAGGCATATTTTCCAGGAATTTGCTAAGGCTAATATTTGAAAAGCTAAAAATATGTTTAAATGAAATCTCCCAAGACATAACTCTAGGACATCCAACCAGTAAATTTAACTTCATTCCAAGAAAGTTGATGGTAATATTAAAAAATACCTCTGCGCATAAACTGTTGGGTATGTGCCAGGGGTCACTGTTTTTAATCTTTTAGAGTACTTCATGGAAAAAAAATGTCAGTTCCAGTTATCTGGTTTTTTCTTCCAGTCTCCAGTGTCCTGAGAAACAGACACCAAAGCTTGTTAAAATTATATAGAAAGTGGAGCGTCTGCACTTGGCCGCCCAGTGGAGTGGCCAGCAGCCATGTGGCAACTGAGCCCTTAAAATACAGCTGTGACAGGGAAACTTGAGTTTTTTATTTTAATTCATTTAAAATCTAAATTTAAAAACTGACATTGACTTCAGGTATTGGGAACGTTTTAGGTATGTTTGGAACAGCTTGGGGATGTGAATCTACTTTTTCAATTTAAATTTTATGAAATCTAAATGCAGATCAAGTATTTCCAATGAAACGTAACATCTGAAGAGAGATGTCCCATCAGTTTAAAATACACACTGGGTGTCCTCTCCTTTGAGGACAAAGGAGAGGAATGTAAAATACCTCAATTTTTATATTGAATACATGATGAAGTAATAATTTGGGGACATTAATTTTACCCATTTCTTTACATTTTGCTGCACTTTAAAGAAAGTGAAACTGGAAACTGCAGATGACAAAATACGGGTATACTTAGGTGAAGAAAATAACAAGCGATTTCAGTCAGAAACTAGTGGGCAGCTGTCATGCCAATTGTACTTCAGTGTTCCCAAATCCATCTCTGGCCACAGTCTGAGAGGTGAATCAAAGAGGACAGACTTGGGGCGGACCGGTGGCTCAGTTGGTTAGAGCGCGAGCTCTGGGCAACGGGCTGCCGGTTTGATTCCCACATGGGCCAGTGAGTTGTGCTCTCCTCAACTAGAATGGAGTCATTGAGCTGCCGCTCAGTTCCCAGGTGGCCAGATGGCTCAGTTGGTTGGAACGCAGGCTCACACAAGGTTGCCGGTTTGACTCCTCAACTCCTGCAAGGGATGGTGGGCTGCGCCCCCTGCAACTAACAACAGCAACTATACCTAGAGCTGAGCTGCGCCCTCCACAACTAAGATTGAAAGCACAACAACTAGACTTGGAAAAAGTCCCAGAAGTACACACTGTTCCCCAATAAAGTCCTGTTCTCCTTCCCCAATTAAAAAAAAAAAAAAAAAAAAAAAAGGACAGACTGGAGGCAGGGAGGCCTGTTGGGCTATGGCCATGGTCCGGCTCACAGCTGTGAATGGAAAGCAGAACGTACAGTCAGGAGCTGCTGTGGAACTTGGCTTCAGGTGGTTTAGAGAAATGAGGGGAAAGAAGAAATCAGCCTGACTGGAATAGTGACAGTACTCACTGATCAAAGACAAAAGACTCTTCCTGAGGACTGGTTATGTCCGACTTAAACGGCACATTGTTGAATCTTGACAGCAACCTACAAAATGAGGAGTAGTGTCCCCGTTTTAGAGATAGTGCCATAGGTTCTCCAGGACACAGTGAGTTGGTCGTAATGGCAGGAGAGGTGAGATCAGTGAAGATTCTCCAGCGGGATTCATGAGTGTGTATCCACATTTGAGGATGAGGTGCTGAAGACCACAATGCCTGTTTCTAGACAGGAGTTGTTGCAGAATTTGGATTCACTTGACCAAGCAAAAGTGGATTTAGCCTCTGTTTGCACACTAAATTCAGTGTTTGGGTTTATTTGGCAGCTCAGGGAGTTAATCCTAAAGAGCGTCCAGCAAAGCAGGGACTGGAGAGAACCAGCATGTACATGAACAGGGTCAAGGACATGACAGACAGGAAAAGGCCGGCACACTGGGCAGAGGTGCCCTCATGATTTGTGAAAAGCGTCCTCTGGGAACCAACACCCGAGGTGCGTCCAAAGTTGCCAATAAAGGAAAAAGTGAAAATTAACCTTTTGGTTTCGATGTATGCACATTGAAAAAGTACATCATTTTTATTATTGTTTTACACAAAATAGGTGATGATTATGTGTCATTGCAAGGTTTAAATATATTCCTTATTGAATTCATACATAAAATTTACATTTAAATTTATAATGCTAAATATTTTTCCCAAAAAAGATTATCTTTATTGATTTTCCTATAGAACACTGTGAGGTTTTTAACACTGGTATATTTTATATTTATAGTTTACCATCTCTCTTGACAGGACTCTTATTTCCTCATACAGGTCAACCTTCCAAATACCATTTTATAAGCAACTGAAATTTACGTTAAATGTTCTTTGTAAATATTTGTCTATTTTAAGTGAATAATGACTTTATGAAGTCTGCTATCTGAAGGTTGAAGTTATAAATACATGTTTTCACTATATACAAGTGTTGCGTCCAGCGCAACACAGGCAGTGAGTGAACGAGAAGGGGTAGCGAAGGGTTAAGAAAGTAAGAAACAGAAATCAAGAAAGTTATGAAACAGGGGCCAAGGGTCTCACAGCCTCAAAGGACTGAAAGCCCCCGAATATTGATGCACACATAAGAAAGCAACATTGTTTTCTCCAAGGTCTGTGAATCTCAGATAGTATACTAAGAAACTGATTTGAACTAATTACTCTTGCCTGCAAACAGCTGAACCCCTCAGTTTCAGGATGTACCTCCCCAAGAGACAAAACCTTTATGCTGAACCTTACTGAAATGGATAGATGGAGAACTGATGTTATTACACCATTGAATCTCTTCCCAAGTGGGTTGTGGGAAGGAATGCAGCCACAAAGGCAGAAGGTCTCCTTAACCGGGGGGCAAGTGGGAGTCTATGCCCACCTCTGTCAACCCTGTGGGTTCTCCTGTTGGTCCCCACACAGCTGTGCCTGGCTTGAGTTGACCACCACCCCCCCACCCCATGGGAAATCTTACTTGTCATTGGCTAACCAGCCATCCTCCAAGGCCAAACAGGGAGACATAAGGTGTAAGCACAAAGGTGAAGCAAAGTCCCTGAAAGGATTAGTCTCACAGACTCTACTTTCTTTAGGGGTAGCTACGAGGGGACAGACGAGATGTTGTGTGGCAACATCTCCCCCTTTTTGTTTTTGCAATATGAAAAACACAGACCCTGTAGATTTTTCATTCATTGCCCGTCAGAGGGCTGTTTGTCCACTTCTGAGGACTAAACAAAATAAACATAAAACAATAAATAGAATAGCAATAGCACCAACAAACCCTCCACCCAAAGTCTTTATCAAATTGACAGGGTTTAAAGTAGAAAGTCCTTCTGCAGCTGCAGAAAGTGTGTCCTCTCCAGGGAGGAGTTGAAGCTTGACGTTAGACATCTGATCAACTTCTTGTTGTAGTTGTAAAATGTCCACAGTGAGATTGATCATATGTCCCAGGAGATGGGCTCGTACCTCAGACTAAGGGGTACGAGTTTGGTTATAAGAGAAAGGGGTTATACAATAGGTAGATATATTCTAATCATATTTTAAAGTAATCATAGCATGGAGATTTTCCAGTTGATGACCAAGAAATACAACAGTAGTTTCTAAATTAGCTAATCTAACATTAATTTCCTGATCTATCTTGATGATTCCAAGGTTTACTAGCATTTTCATGCCATTTTTGTACAAATTCAGTAGCCTTGTACCGTTTGGTGTAGAGCTATTCCAGAAACAGTAGCTACAGTGGCTATAGCAATTATTCCCATAATAGCTGCAATTAAAAGTCCGATAAATCTTTTGGTTCTTCCCGTGGTTGACTGCCAGGCTGGTCTTTGGTGCGTTGTTCATGATACAGTTTGATACACCGACTGAGCACCCACGAAGGACGTTCTTCCGATCCTGGAGAAACACAAGCATAACCTCGCCCCCATGTTAACAAGGTTCCTAACTGCCATTGATTAGTTTGAATATCTTTCCACCAAATGGGCACATTTTCCAAGGCTTTAGGACTATGGAGATTGTAAAAATGTCTTTCGGCAGCTGTGCACCCAAGGTTTGGTTCTGTGCTAGAGCCAGAAGAATTCAAAAAATTTAAAGTAAACATGGCTTTAGCTAGCTGTACTTGCGGAGGAACCTTGCTATCTTGAGCTGTTCCTGGAGGAACTTAAAACAATCAGCTAAAATCTCTGTAGATGATGCAGCACAGAGAATGTCATCCATATAGTGAATGATGTAACAATCTGGAAATATTTCCCTAACTGGGAAAACAGCTCAAGCTACAAAAAAAAACTGGCAAATTGTGGGGCTATTGAGCATTCCCTGTGGAAGAACTTTCCTTTGATATCTTTTGATAGGTTCTTTGTTATTTATAGAAGGTATTGAAAATGCATTCTAGGGCAGTCTTGAGGATGTAAGGGGATAGTATAAAAACAATCTTGTAAGTGTATTACTACTAATGGCCAATTTTTAGGAATCATGGATGGTTGTGGGAGTCCAGGTTGTAAAGGACCCATAGGTTCAATTAGAGCATTAATAGCTTGTGAATCAGTGAGAAGTCGCCATTTTACTGATTTTTTCTTTATTACAAACACTGGTGAATTCCATGGACTAGTTGAGGGTTCTATATGGTCTTGTTCTAATTGGATCTGTACTAATTCTGTCAAAGCCTCGAATTTTTCTTTTGAGAGGGGCCAAACATGTTTTGTTAACGCATTCCAACCTATAGGAATCAGCCGATTGCCAACAGCAATGCCTCTAAGAAGGCCTATAGTATAAGGTAAAATACGTCCAAATTGCAAAACTGCCTGTTTTAATTATTTGAGTAATTTAAAAGAAAAAGGTTCACGAACTGCTTCATGAATCCCATCGGGGTGTTCTGCAAGTAGGGTCTTCGCGTTCCCTAATGACTACAGGGAAGGCCAAGGCATCCACATCCCCTTCTAACCTGGCCTGGTGTATGCCACGCTCTATGGCTGATAATGAAGAACAAGTGCCCTTCCTCAGTGTGGGAGGTACACTTTTGCAGACAAAAGGATTGTTACTTCTTATTACTGATCTCGAAGGCCCCCACGCCTGCTCCGTAAAGGAAGGTGGTGGTGAAAGTAAATGAGACAGCAAGTGGGAGGGGGATAAGCATCCTTTAAACAGTCTCCCAAGTTTGGATATAATAATTTTGGGATTTCTGTTGGCGTTGTCTCAGACTCTTCATCTTCTTTATCTTTCCTTTCCCCCATCTGGTCTTCTATTTCTCCCTCCGTCTCCTCCTCTGAGTCTGTCTGAAGAGGTTCCAAAACTAAACGAACTAGTTCCCATGTTTCCCAGATTGAACCGGGCAAACAGACCCCATTGGAATGTAAATTACGGAGTTCTCGACTTCCTCCCATTTATCTAAATCAAATGTTCCAAGGTCTGGAAACCAGGAACAATGAGTTTCGATCACCTTAAGAAGTTCTCTACTTTCTTTTCCGAGGTTTTATGGTTTCCCTTCTTAAGAAGTTTTTAAGCAGGCAAATATAAGGTCTATACTTACTCTCAGCATTGCCCATGTTAGTAAACTACAAGAGAAAAGAAAAGAGAAGAGAAAAGAGCTTTCACTTCAAGTTCACTCTGATGCTCGTTTGGCCACAGCCCTTGCAGGACTTTAAAGTCGGTCTTCGCTAAGGTGCACCCGTATAAACCCCAGGCCTGGTTAACGCCGTTAGGCACTAAGTCACCGTTTTGCCTTATGACCCAGACCACGGAACCACAGATTAGAGCCCACACAAGCTCCATAGCCAAGGCCGTGGAGCGAAGATTAATCACACAATCACACTCTCACATACAAAAGTGTTTAGTAAGGTTTTATCCAATCCCCCCTTTCCTTGGTTAAATTCTCCAGGACCTTCCCTACCTCCTTACCAGGTAGTTGTCGCATGACGGTTACCCAGAGCCCTTCGTTACCCAGAGCCCTTGGTTACCCAGAGTCCTTGCTGTTGCTCCACCAGTTAATTTTGACTCGTAGTCGTCCTTCCCTCCTTGAGCCCCACATTGGGCGCCAGATGTCGCATCCAGCGCAACACAGGCACACATTGTACTAAGCGCAACAGCGCAACACAGTGAGTGAATGAGAAGGGGCGGTGAAGTGTTAAAGTAAGAAACAGAAATCAAGAAAGTTATGAAACAGGGGCCAAAGGTCTCACAGCCTCAAAGGACTGAGAGCCCCAAATCCGGTAGCCTTGTGGCTTTTATTGATGCACACACAAGAAAGCAACATTGTTTTCTCCAAGGTCTATGAATTTCACACATTGTACTAAGAAACTGACTTGAACTAATTACTCTTGCCTGCAAACAGCTGAACCCCTCAGTTTCAGGATGTACCTCCCCAAGAGACAAAACCTTTATACTGAAACTTACTGAAATGGATAGATGGAGAACTGATGTTATTACACCATTGAATCTCTTCCCAAGCAGGTTGTGGGAAGGAATGCAACCACAGAGGCAGAGGCTCTCCTTAACTGGGGGAAGGTGGGGGGGCTATTCCCACCTCTATCAACCCCATGGGTTCTCCTGTTGGTCCCCACTCAGTTGTGGCTTGAGTTGTCTTCCGCGTAGGGAATCTTACTCGTCATTGGCTAAACAACCCTCCTCCAGGGCCAAACGGGGAGACATAAGGTGTCAGCACAAAGGTGAAGCAAAGTCCCTGAACAGATTAGTGTCATAGGCTCTCCTTTCTTTAGGGGAGGTAAGAGGGGACAGACGGGTAGGCTGCTGCATGGCAACATACAAGAAAAAATGAAATGACTGAAATGTCCGTTTTCTTCTATGTAGTTCATCATGTTTTCATGATTTGGGGAATTGCTTCTTTTGATATTGACGTACGAATTTAAGACTTTAAGGTTATACTTTTGTTGACGAAAAACATCCAGCCTAAGAGAAAGCTTATAAGAGTTTATTTGAGCCAAACTGATGACAGTTGCTGGGAAGCAAAATCTCAATGGATTGAGAAAATGCTCCGTGAAATGGCAGTTTGCAGCTTATTTTATACATAGAATCAAAGGAGGAGGGTTACATGAAACCCACTGGTGGAAGATTAAGGGGGTGGGAGAAAACAAAGAAGGGGGGAAATCTCTGGGATTGGATAAAAGTAAATTGGAGAGACAGGTACTTCTTTCACATAGGTGGTACAGGATAGTTAATACTTCACATAGAGATGTTAATCAAGGGACAAGAATAATAATGAGGGATTCTGTACTTTCCTGGTCTGGTCCGGAAAAAGGGATTACTGACATTCCAAGGATGTTATCTTAGGTGCAAAAAGACAATAGACAGGCTCAGTTAAGGTGAAGATTGACTATGAAGAAAGCTTCAGGCTAAAGATATGACTTCCTGCCATGGCCCACTTAGTTATGAAATTTTTTATGCTCACACCATCTTATGTGGTTGTTTTCAGTGTCCTGAGCTTGTCAGGTTTAATATGTGGCCCCTTTTCCACCCACACTTCTCAGCACACTTCTCAGCACTTTGCCTCTATGTCCCATTTAAAGTAAAACATATTCTCATTAATTTTAGATGGGAAATGAGGTTGTATACTGATGGCCAAATTTGGGCATAATGGTTGTAGCCTCTCAAGAAAGTCTGTAAATGTTGGGAAGAAAAAAAATGATGTGATGATTTGGTTCCAAGTCCTTCTGGTTCTAGAGCTGCTCTTCTCCATGTCAGCCTTTCTTGTTTTAAGAATTCAAAGGAATGGGCTGAAAAAGATGTTAACTCTGAGCGTGGAAACGCTGAGCTGGATAAACTGCTCAGAGGCTATCCCTGTGGCGGTGACCAGTGTAGCCAGCAGCTTTGTGGGATCAAGAATGTGACCAGGAGCAAGGAGCATTCTGACTATTAATTAAATTAGTTGACCATTAAGCTCTGCGTGTGACGTCACGAGGTTAAGGCCAGTCTTGGAAATGGTTTCAGGTAGGAGGTCCTGCTGAAGCTGAGGCCCTGGGACACATCTGCAAGGGGCAGGTCGTAAGTGAAGGACAAAGAAGGGAGGGAGAGCCCAGAGTGTGTGGAGCCCAAGTTGGAAGAGGGGACCCTGTGGGCAGTTCCACAGCACACTTTCCAAGAGTGGTAATTAGGACAGACTGAGACAGAGCCCTGGGGCCTGGTAAGTCCCTGGGAGCCATCGCAGAAGCCGTTTGATGAGGAGTGAGCAGGATGCGCAAACTTGATGGCAGGAGGGGAAATTCTTCTTTTGGATGTTAGATGATTAAGGAGAGAAGTTACTTAGAGATTAGTGTCAGGAAGAAAACATGTCTGTCTGTACAAGTAGGAGCTGAGATGCCAGCGTCACAAGTCCCAAGGCTCCAGTACCCTCCAGCCACTGCGGTCTGCTTCAAGTGCAAGACAGGAGACACTAAGACTGCCATTGGGACTGAAGTAGTAGATAGAGGTTAATTGTGGAAAGGCTGTGCTGTACAGATCTGCGGTCCTGTCGGGTGAGTGCACGTTCCCGCACACCTGGGCAAGCCGGCAGTCACAGGCGTCGAACTGAGTTTTAGGAGTTTGTGCTGTCTTTGCACACAGAGATTGTGAACTTGGACGTCATGTCATACGTGGGCAGGTGCACCCTGCTAATACCACTACATGCTCTCCAGGACCAGCATCCTGATGCGCTGTGGTAATGTGTGATAGTAACGCAGGGCCGAGTAACAGCCTGTAGATAAGGTGACACTGTGGAACATGAGACTGAAAAAGGCAAGAGGGCAGGTTATTCTATCCCATCTTCTTCAGGCCCCTGCCGTCCCCTGCATCCCAGCCTCTGGTCCTGAACGCGTCCAGCAAGCCTTGTAAAAGTCTTCCAGATAGTTTAACGTGCTGTGTTTATTCTGAAATTTGCAATATTTTACTTAAATTTTGGAGGATTCTTGGATGATCAACCCATGAATTAAGAAAACATGAAAAAGAGTATGTCAAGATACATCACCGATTTTTTTTTTAAGTTTTAAGTTATAATGGTAACCTTCTAAGCCTACAAAGGTTCTTTGTGCTGATCTTAGGCACATAACACTGAACTTGATAACCCGTGGACCATGATACAATGTGTCAGTTTAAAATAACTGCAGAGAGGAGAAAAAAACTATGTTTGCATTAAGTATTAGAATAATTATTTCACTTCCATGGTCATTGTATTAGGAAACCTAAGTATGCAAGCATCTTACATTTGAAATTTTATTCAAAGAAGCAAACAGTTGTTTTCAGATCAGAAAACTGTAAAGGGCAGGGTTGATTGTTGTTGTTCGTTTTTAACTTATCTGAATGTTTCCCCAGTAAATTTTATGTATTGCTCTTCCCACTGTTAGTGCTAGAAAAGTGATGAGAATTAGTTTAATACTCAAAACATAGATATAAAGTGATTGCAGCAAATGTAAAAGTAATGATGAAATACATTAATACAAAATCTTGGGACACTATCCTAAAATGTAAATTGCTTCAGTTTGTTACTTTGATGTTTTGTGATGTGTTCATGTTTTATCAACACCCAGATCTAGAAACTGTTCTTAATTTAAGTGTATTGCTCACTTCTTTACCCCAAGAACAAGTAAATTAACAACTATCCGTATAAGCTATTCAGTCAGATAATAATAACACCAGGGGTGATCAGAGCAGATAATACTTAATCCATTTAATCTTTACCTTGATAGGTGGGTGGCACAGCTGCTTATTTGGGATAAGTGCCAGGGTCCTAGTGTAATTTCTTTAAATAATAGATTGATGACAAGTCTTTTTTATATAAATTTCTTCTTTTATTACAGTGGTTCTTTTATTTCCCCTTATTTCACACTAGTAGGGACTGTACCCTTAATATGGTGCTGTTGCAGTTCTGTCCTGTGAAGGACCTGCTAGAGTTATTCTTAAAGGAATACAAACCCTCACTAGGATTTATTCTTGATTTTGGAATAGTGTTGTTGCTTCAGAATTTAAACTATCATGATCTGAAAACACAAATAAGTTAAATCAACCCTACATACTTTTCTCCATTTTCAGCCTGAACTTGAAAACATGGATCAATATAAATTTAGCCAGTTTGTCCATACCTTTTTAGACATTCACAATTTGTATTTGGGTGAGTGTGTCCTCCTGCTTCTCTTACCATTTATGTAAAATGACTTCTTTGTTTCTCTAACAAAGTACCCCTATTTCCACCAGGAACTTTGCTCTTCCCTCCACCTAGAATATCCTGTCCCCATGCCTCTGGTAGCTTCGAGTAATTCAGATCTCAGCCCAAATGTCATATTCACAAAGAGAATGACCCAGAAGAAGCCTGTCTAACAGTTAGCCGTCCCAGTAGTCATGAATCCTAGTACCCTACTTTATTTTAGTGTATCCTAGTTGTAGCACTTGACATTATCTGAAATTCTCTTATTGATTTGTTCACTTGCCAATTAGCATGTAAGTTTAATGAGAGCAAGGACATCATCTGTCCTTCACCCCAAGTTCCCAAACACTTAGAACAGGACTTGCATCACAGGAGGGGTACTTCATACATTGCTGTCATGAATCAGTGTCATCTGCAGCCATTTTAGAAAGTGTCTCACTAGACCGGCAAGACCTTTTGGCACAAGAGAACACCTGGGGACAAAATGTTTATGATCTTTCAAATGGAGCAATTACTATAGAACTAAATGTGTAGCACCATAATCTTCAAAGCACACTACAGCTTGCTATAACCCCCTCCCTGAATCCAAACCAAAATGTTTTCAGTAAGACTAACATGACAGGTTTATCTGGCACTAAACCCACTGGGCAGACTCTAGGACAGACCCTTGTTCTAAGTCCCACACCAATTAGAATAAGCCAATATTATAGTAAGTCTCCTAATAAATTCTTGTTTCAATGAACAACTCCTATTTGCTATTTTTGTTTTATTTGTAACTATTTGACAGTGACTATGTGAAGATTACAACAACTATAGTAATTGTCTTATAATAGAAGAAAAATAAGTTTTGAATATTTGATAAAAATTTATAATCATTTTATGAATAACATTTCTATTTTTCAAATTGTTATCTATATGATAAATTTTGACTTATCACCGTTAGGGAGAAATGTCTGGGTATTGAATTTGGTGTTATACTATTTGATTGTCAGCTTACAAAATGAAGGATTAAACTAGTATAAAGTTTTTCAGCATTTTTCCCTAAAATGAGTATGAACTGTGTTGAAAAGTTTGAGGGATTTAGATAACTAGAGATAAACCACTTGCCTAAAATCAGCATAGTAGAAGATGCTGAATTTGAGGTAATTAATTTGGAATTTAGTTGCAGCAATTTTTAAAGTATTAACAAAAAAATAGCCTAGAAAAAAAAAATGGGTGAAGGTCTGCCTCCTAATTGATTTGAATTCACAGTTTTAGATTTTGTCTATATTCCATTTTTTTAAAGTTTTTATTGGGGAATATTGGGGAACAGTGTGTTTTTCCAGGACCCATCAGCTCCAAGTCAAGTTGTTTTCAATATAGTTGTGGAGGGCACAGCTCACCATTCCATGCAGGAATCGAGCCGGCGACCTTGATATTATGAGTACTGCACTCTTAACTAACTGAGCCAACTGGCCGCCCCTATATTCAATTCTTTTTTTTTAATATATTTTTTAAAGACTTTGCTTTCCACAGGAGGATTGGTACAAAAGATTCTGAAAGGTAGGTTTTTAATGTGCCAGTCTCAGGGTACTATTGACAGTTTTATAATTGGTAGAAATGTAGGTCTTTAAATTATTTTAATACTTTATAAATGCATAAAGGGAAAGGGAACAATATTTACATGATATAAATAGCTTCGTAAGAGTTATATGAGTATACTTGAAAATGTGGCCACAAACTATCAGTGATACAAAAAAATGAATAAAAATTCTCTTGAAGAATGAGGGTAATCATGAAGTTGTTATAGAATGATGCCTTTAGAATATGTATATACTAAGTAATCTAGCTTTCTTAGGAGAAAAAAATCAGAATAATAGTAATGTTAATACTTGCATATCTGTTTTGCATATCTCCTTTGTTTCTTACATGATCTAAGAAAAAACGTAATATTAGCAGTTATAATATAAAAAGAATTTAAATATCTAATATATATTTTAAAACAAAAACTCAGTCTCTGTTTTTTAGGTTGTTGTGAAGAATCCAGTAGACACATCTAAATTCATATTTGCAATCTTTTTAGCTACAGAGGATCATAAGTAAACAAGATGACGTGAAGATGAGAACTAATGATACAGAATGTCAGGTATGTGCAAACAGGTGATATTATAATAGCTTCTCTATTCTGTTTGTTCAAATAAGTATTTCCAGATAGTTGGGGAAACTGTCAGTAACTCGCTTTTTTCTAAATGTTTTAAG
Organism: Rhinolophus hipposideros; assembly: GCF_964194185.1. Lineage (NCBI taxonomy): Eukaryota > Metazoa > Chordata > Mammalia > Chiroptera > Rhinolophidae > Rhinolophus > Rhinolophus hipposideros. Next base: position 1,600,998 of record NC_138050.1, read on the forward strand.
TAGATGTGCTATATTCACATGGTCCTGATTTCAGAAGGTTCACAGGAGTATGTAGGGTAGGGATTGCCTCCCCCTGACCAGTGAGCACCGTGTATTCCCCCAGAGGTGTGCATATATAAGCATGTAGGTAAATGTGTAACTGAGTACATCTGTGTATCTTTATTCCATTTTTTTACATACACGCAGTAGCATACATACTATACATTGTTCCACTCTCCCATTTTTCCTTAATATAGCTGGGTATCCTTCCTTTTAGGGCCTCCATAGTACTTTGTTGTATGGATGTGCCGATTTATGTAACCATTCCCCTTTGGAAAGATATGTAAATATATCTAGTCTTTTGCTATTACAAATTATGCTGCAATTAATAATCCTGTAATTATGTCATTTTATACGCAGGTGGATATATCTGAGGGATAACTTCCCAGAAATTCAATTGTTGGGTCAAAATGTGTGAACATTTCTAAAATTTTGCTTACTGTCGAAGTCCACCTTGAGTGTTTTGAGTATTTTAGCCCTCATTGTTTTTCTCCTGCTTGAGCAAAGATGATTACAGAATAGTGTTATGCACAGTAACAGACTGACATAATGGCTACTTCTCTTCTACCTTTGTTGGTGGTGGTGGTGGTGGTACTACAGGAATCTTTTGTGGATATTGTCCTGAGAGTTCCAGGCTACAGGGTCTATTTTTCTCCTGGTTATAATTACTTGAAATTGCCGCAGCATTTTTTTTACAGGAACCAACAGTGAAAGAACCTGAAATTAACACAACCCTTCAGATACGTTTCTTTGGAAAGAGAGGAGAAAGAAAACTTCATTATAGAGAATTTCGAAGGTAAATGCAAATACTTATATTCGTTTAGGCAAATTATAGGTAATAAGTGAAGAAACAACTGAGTACAGTCGACCCTTAAATAATGCAGGTTTGAACCGCATGGGTCCACTTACATGTGATTTTTTAAAATTCGTGTAAATTTTTAAAATCCAGGCACAGGTGAGGCCACGTTGTTTAAGGGTCAACTGTACCTTCTTTTAGTCTTTAAAATATTTACATGATGATGCTTGTCCTCCCTACTTAACAAGTTTTGAGTAAATATAAAAGTAAACTTTAAAACTATAAATGATAATTAATTTTATAATAATCAAATAATGAAAAAAGGAAATCTCTAATTCATGCAAATATTTTCCTTCCTAATCTTCTATTCTTTCCCCTTTCGTTTCCATTAACATTCTGTCCCCCACATGGGAAGTCTGAGGCTGATCTGAGAATTAAATGCGACAGTATGTCCCTAAGTGCACAGAACAGAACACGTGGGCAGCACAGAATGTGTGCCTCATGCACATCGACCTGAATTATTTTCAGACACTCCCACAGCTTGTTTCCCAGCTACCAGATGTTTCCAAAGGTTTCTCTTTCTCAGCTGCCCTGGCTTCTTTCTCTGTTTGCATTTCCTCAGCTCTCTCGCTCACATGTTTTCAGCTTGGAGTGTCCTCAGTTTCTTTCCCAAAAGGCTCCTCAACTCAACATCTAAAGAAAAAAGTCCAAAACTGAAATAAAGGTTAGGGTTCTCAGTGTTTTTCCCCCCAGGGATTGATTATTTTAAAATTCAGAGAGAAGGGTTTTTTTAAGTTAGAACAGAAAACTGGAGGAACCATGGGAATAGAGGTGGGATTCAGATGGCCAGTAAGCCATCACAAAGGAAGGAACTCCCCTTTTTCTAGGGCTGTCACGTTTCAATAATGAGAAAATGTCCTAAGAATGATTCCTAATCTCTCTGAGAAGTTAGGGCAGGGTCATCTGCTGAGGACAGACAGAAGGCCATTGAGATGGATTTGTAGAGGGTGTAGAGGGCTCCAAATAACCACTGGTGCAAAGTCAACAAGAGCTTCTCCACTGGCTGGCAAGGTGTCTGGAAGGGTTGAGGGCCTGTTTCGAGGTGTAGACCTTGAGTTTCAGTTGGTAGCACTGTGTGCAGTTCCTGTCTGGTTTTCTTCAAGCTGCAGTTGTGGAGGCTGTCAAAGCCGTTGGCGGAGGAGGTGGAGCAGAGAGCGGTGCAGCCGTGAAGAGTGGAGTCTGGGCCAGCGGAAGGGTGAGGGGAGGCAGTTACAGTCCTCAGTGCCGTCGCACTTTGTCTGCTGCGTGCTTACTGTGTGCCTGGCCTGTGACTGCGTGTTTTACGTGTATTGTTTCACCTGTTCTCACCACCTGAGAGCCGTGGTCTCCCTTTTTAGACCTGGGACCTGATGAGACGAAGGGACTTGGTTCCGGGTCATATACCTCAGAGATTAAAGAAGTGATGTCCAGACCCAGGTTTGTCTTAAAAGATTTAAGTGGTCACAAAGTTTCTGGAAGTCAGTCCCATAGGTCCCTGCTGGGTGCACTGAATGGGCTTTCAAGGAAGTAATACCAGACCAGGTGGCCAGAGTGACAGACACATTAAGTAGATACCACCACGTGTTAAGGGAAACTCAGCCAGTTAATGAGGGAGCAAGTGGATAAATTTGTGGGGTTTGTGGGTTTTTTTTTTAACTTTTATAACTAGTCAAAAGGTTTTCTAACTGAAAAACCATTTAGGCACTTAAGTAAAAACCAAAGTATTTAAATCCTGGCTCCTGGAATTTTGGTGTGTATTCATTGTTATGAAATCAACAGGTAATTTAAATTTGAAAAGGCAGCTTGTCTACGGTTCAGGGAAGAAAACACTGAGGTTCAGCCAGTGAGGCTGCCGCTGATGGCTGGGCCCCTCTGTGTGCTGTTTCCTGTCTCTTGTTCTCTCTTCCCTCCTTTACTTGGGGCCTTTTCTTGTTCTGCATTTCTTTCCATTCTTTTAAACTCTAATGGTTAGCCTTAAGAGTAGTGAGCAGAAAAAATCTCCAAGTTTATTTCTGGTGTGGTTCATTCGACCTCTTTTTTTATCCCAATAAATTTGTAAAGCTGAAAATAATTAGGGAAATAGGAGAGAAAAGTGGTCTCAAGTTTTCTTATCCGGAAAAATTAGGAGGATATTGATACTGATGTACTTTTTAGGGCTTTTTTTTTCTTAAATTTTGAAATACCATTTATTAGTTGAGGATGTCCTGAATTCATGGAGTTGTCATAATTCCAAGGTATGTAAGCAGTGGTGTCCTGGTAAGTACGTCTGACAGTCAGCTCTCGCTCAGCTCTCTGGCAGGATAGCATTTGCAGATTATGGTGAGTGGGGAGCAAGCTGGCCTCAAGGTGCCAGACGCGGAGTAGGGGTGGGGGACATGTGCACATACACCGTCCCAGATGGTGAGCCAGCTCCAGGACACCAGGGCCGGCAGCACCCAGCTAAGGAAAAGCAGCTTCTCCCCAGCATCTCCACTTAGCCCACTAATTTACCAACTATTTAAATGTGTTCCAAGTGCATCTGGTGGCCTTATGGAACATAAATTCTTCAATTCATACATTTATGTCTGGTATCATGTTCCAGATTTTCATGTCATAACAAGATATATAATTTTAGACTTAGAAAAGATTATTATCATAAAACATACTTAATGTTCTTCAAAAGCAGTATAATTAGTTAAGATGAAAGTAGCTTAAACCAGACAATGTATAGTTTTAACAGCAATTAAGTTTATAATATTTCAGCCTCAGATAGAACCTGAAGCAAAAGAAAATGGGAAGGAGCAAGTTGGTAATGTTCTTATACTATATTTCCCACTTCCCTAATTCATTGTACACGCATTGCAAGTAAAGCATTCTTTTAACAATGCTAATAAGAAAAAATTGAATGTCATCACAGTACAGTACAATAAAACTCAGTAAAACAAAGGATGAAGCATATCAGTAGAAGATTTTGTTGATCTATCAACCAAACTTGAAATGTTTCAAGTTCTAGATAAAATTCTTCTTTGACCCCAAAAGACGCATAACGCTGATAAATCTGTGTATAGAATACATTCAGAACCTTACCTCCCACACAGATAGAAGCCTAAGCCCACCTCCCCTGCCTGCCTCTAAGGCTGAGGGGACTCGTGTAGAATCTGAAGCAAGTAATTGTTAACAGTGGCAGCTTTTCTCCTGCTGAGCTGGAATGTACCTTTTTCACCCCATGTGTATTTCCATTAAATTGTGACATGACAGATAGCACAGATCTTTTCACATGTGGAAAGGTGGATAACAGGATCTGCTGCATGTTAAACCTCATGGAGATAATAAGACTTTTCACATGATTTAGGTTATAAATAAATCAAGTTCAGCATTTCTGGGTCCTTGTTCAAAGAAAATATTTTTTAATCTGATATTCTTTCAACTTGTACCTTTCACAGGACGCTGTTGATGACAGTTTGATCAAAGTGCCATGTGTTTTTATAAAAAAAAAAAATGTTGAGTCACATAGACATATGTTATTGTCCAAAAGATTATAAATATTTTTAGGTAAATTTAAGCTTTTGATGCACAGCCATTGATTACTTCTATCAACCTTTGGCACCTGAAAAATATTAGGAACCATTAATTATGATTGACATTCTCAAAGCAGTATCCCAACTGAATATTAAGTTTCTCTTATTACTGATTATTTTTCGAAACTGGAAAATAATTGTTTTCCATGCAATTTTATTTTCTATGGCCGTAAGACAGCAACGTTTTCATAATGTTTTAAGTCTTAAGTTCATCAGAATGTGGGTTGCCGAGTATAATTTGCACAAACAAAACAAGGGTAGGGAGTCACATTGAAGCAGGTGTTGCCCTTGACCAGCATCCTGCTCCCCCAGTGCTTTGCAGAGTTCTCAGGCTTCATGCATGCAGGTCAGCAGATCACCCACTGGCATCCCAGGAGGCTGGTTACTCAGCAGGTGATGCGGAAGGTGTTTTGCAGTCCCCATTACAATATTACTGCTGAATGCCAATGGTTACTTCTATTAACTTTGTCCTTTATTTAGATTTATGGAAAATCTACAAATAGAGGTCCAAGAAATGGAATTCCTTCAGTTTTCTAAAGGTTTGAGTTTCATGAGAAAAGAAGACTTTGCTGAGTGGCTCCTTTTTTTCACTAACACTGAAAATAACGACATTTATTGGAAAAATGTGAGAGAGAAGTTGTCAGCAGGAGAGGTTGGTATGCCTTTCTGTTCTGTTATGCTTGTGATGAACATGAAATAATAAGTTAGACGTATCTATGTAATTAAATAAAGTGACTTCCAAATTAACTAAGACTAAACTGATCTCTATTATTTAAGTGTAAAATCAAGTTGAGGTATGTTCTCCACATACTATTTTCTTACAAGTGATATACTGCCTAAGGTAAAGTCGGTTTAGTAGCCATGAGTTTGGCATTTCCAGTAAAGTCAGAATTAGGCAGAAGTGTCAACTATCACTGCCGTCACTTTCTATTGTTCTGGAAATCTCAACCAGTACAAGTTACCAAGATAAAGAATATTAAAACGTAAACGGAGGTGACAGTTGTCTTTGTTTGCATATAATGTGATTATAATGCTTAGAGAACGTAATCTAATCAAAAACCATTAGAAACAATAAAGATTAAATGCCTGTTACAATGCTATTGTATGAGAAATAGCTGTCAAAATTCCAGGTCAAAATGCAGTAGCATATATGTGTGTATATGTGAATTACATGAAATGATAATTGCCAAACTATTAATAATGACTACTGTACAGTGGTGAGATTTCAAGTGATTTTTAGTTTATTGTTTTTACTATATTCCAAAAAAATTGTTTTAATGGGCATGTATTTTTTATAATTTTTAAAGCTATTTCTGTAGTGAGGAAAAAGATAAAACATAATGAACTTCCCATTTATAATTGCAACAGAAATATATAACAATTAGAAATAAATTTAACAAGAAATATATGGGGAAAAAAACTTTAAAATCGTAATGGAGATAAAACCAAACTTACCTAATTTGGAGAGACATTCCCTGTGATTGAGTAGAAGTTCTTAGTATTATAAACACAGCAGCTCTCCCTCAAGGTAGTTATAAGTGAGATGGTCATAGCAGTCAGAACAGCCTCTGTTTGCTGCAGGTGCAAACTATCCTGAAATCCCTGTGGCCAACACAAAGGCATCTTTGTCAACCTTGCCACCTCTCCATTGCGGGTGGGGAGGGCACCCATGTGGTTGCTGAGGACCCAGGCTTCTCGAGGCACAGCCGTCCTGGAGCTCCACCATCTGAAAAAGAACACCATCCTCAGAGGCTTGGAAAGGAAAAGGAAGGAGTGAGCCACGTTCTGACACTTACGAGGTGTGATCAAACAATATAGTGAATGTTTAAATTAAAAAAAGAAAAGTATTAGACTAAAAGATGCATTGCCATTAATCCCTCTCAAAAGACATCCCCTCACTTCAAACATACTTATCCCATTGTTCTTGCCACTTTCTAAAGCAGTTCTGGAAGTCCTCTTTCGTGAGTGTTTTTAGTTTCGCTATCGTGGCTGCTTCGATGTCCTGAATTGATTCAAAATGTTTACCTTTCATGGTTATTTTGACTTTGGGGAAGAGCCAGAAGTCTCACAATACCAGATTCGGTGAACAAGGTGGATAAGGACACACCGTAATATTTTTATTTGACAGAAACTGCCATACCAGAAGTGATGTGTGACACAGAGCATTGTCATGATGAAGGATGATCTAGACACACTTTAAAACACACCTTCTTTCAAGCGTAGCTTGCACCCAACTGACTGCTCCGAACACGTTGAAATTTGTCACACACTGTTTCTAAGGTTTGACACCCTGCTTCCTGTATTGAAGATCCCTGCCTTTCCGTTGGGTGGCACTTGGTAGCAGCAGTCACTGTATTTGTTCAAAGGCTCCGTGTCACACATCGTTTCTGGTACAGCAATTTGTGTCAAATAAAAACATTACAGTGTGTCCTCATCCATCTCATTCACCGGATCTGGCATCATACGACTTCTGGTTCTTTCCCAAAGTCAAAATGTCCACGAAAGATAAACATTTTGAATCAATTCAGACCATCGAGGCAGCCATGACAGCTCAACTAAAGACATTCACAAAAGAGGACTTCCAGAACTGCTTCAGAAAGTGGCAAAAATGATGGGATAAGTGTATTCAAAGTGAGGGGGAGTATTTTGAGGGGGATTAATGGTAATGTGTCTCTTACCGTAATAATTTCTTTTTTATTTAAACATTCACCGTAGTTTTTTATCACACCTCGTAAATGTTTTATTCTGGAAATTTCAGGATCCTTGGCTACTGGCCAAACTGATCACATGACCCTGCCTAACTGCAAGGAGGCACAGAAGTGTAGTCTTGCCTGGGTGCAGGAATCGGAGAACCAGACACTGGTGAACACTAATGGGCTTCCATAAAAATGCCATAAAAGTTTATATGAAAAGAATGCTGAGGGGGTGGGGGGCATATGGGAACTCTGTACCTCCCCTCAATTTTGCTCTGAACCTAAAACTCCTCTAAAAAAATGTCTTTAAAAAAAAAAAAATGCCAAGGTATTAAAATGTACCATCGACCACTGGTAACTAAAACAGCTACAATGAATTTGACAGACATATCAATTGAACAGAATATAAAATCCAGAGATAGACCCAAATACACATGGATATTTAGTGTATGTAAACTATTACAAATTGGTTGGGTAAAAGAAGAATTATTAATAAATGGCATTAGGACAAGCCACTGGCCATCTGAGAGAGAAAATGAAGGTAAGTCGCTACCTCACTCATTACTGTAAAAACAGATGCCAGATGGATCAAAGAATTAAATGCTAACAAGAAAAAGGAAATTGAGTAAGTACAGGAGAAAACAAAACAATCATCTTAGAAGTGGAGTATACATCTTTCTCTGAGCAAAACCCAGAAGCTTTTAAGAAAAATATATGAAGTTACTACCTAAAAATTAAGATCTGTTTTATGCCCTCATCCTTCCCAAAATTATAATCGAAGTTAGAAGAAAATGGGGGGAAATACTGACATCACATGTAATAGACCAATCTTTAATTTGTAAAGATTGTAAAAAACCAAGAATTTTTTTTTTAAATTAATTTTATTGGGGTGACAATTGTTAGTAAATTTACATAGATTTCAGGTGTACAATTCTGTATTACATCGTCTATAAATCCCATTGTGTGTTCACCACCCAGAGTCAGTTCTCCTTCCATCACCATATATTTGATCCCCTTTACCCTCATCTCCCACCCCCACACCCCTTACCCTCTGGTAACCACTAAACTATTGTCTGTGTCAATGAGTTTTTGTAAAACCAAGAATTTTGAGGGGTCTGACATTCTACCCTGCTATTTAATGCATAAATGCATAATAAATGACAGAACGGGAATTTCAGCATAGGTCCGTAACTCCAAAACCCAGTGCCCTCACTCCATGCTATGGCCACTGATAAAACTAAGCAGAAAAGCAAGGAAGGAGGCCTCCTAACAGGATGAATTAGTCTCCTCAGGCCACCATAACAGAACACCACAGACTGGGGCTAAACCCACAAATTTATGTGCTTACAGTTCTGGAGCCTGGAAGTCCAAGATCAGGGTGCCACAGGGTTGGTATCTGGTGAGTCCCCATCCTGGCTGACAGCTTCCTCCTTGCCGTCTCCTCACAGGGCGTCTTCTGTGCTCACGCCCGAGTGAGAGAGCTCCACGGTCCCTTCCTCTGATCAGGACACCAGGCCTTGGGGATCAGGACCCCAACTTAGGACCTCCTTCAGTCTTAATTACTCCCTAAAGTCCCATCTCCAAATACAGCACACTGGGAGTAAGTCTTCCACACAGGAATTTTGAGGCGACACAGTTGAGTCCATAGCATGGGACCACTCTGGGTCTTACACTGCATGACTCCAGGAGACCCGTTCCCACAGTGCACAGTCCCCAACCATACACAGTGGCTGCCGGTTAATCTCTTGGGATTCTTCCGAATCTCTAAAATTATAATATTCTGTATCTCAAACTTTTTAGTAGACTTGCTTAGAAAGATAGAAGTTCATGACCTTTATGATAGACAAGAGGACTCTCACTTATAAGGTTATTTAATGTACTTACATAATTGGGCTAAGAACTCCATTTTGTTGTTTTAGAGCATTAGTTTGGACGAGTTCAAGTCGTTTTGTCACTTTACAACCCACCTGGAAGACTTCACTATTGCCATGCAGATGTTTAGTTTAGCTCATCGCCCTGTCCGATTAGGTAAGTTCTATGAATTGTTTAGTTGTTACCATCTTTAGACAATATCACTATATTCTTCAACTGGATGATACCAACTAAGGAGCCAGTTATCAGTAAAACAATGAATTGGCCTTTTAATTAATTCATCATTTTTATTCTGGATTTACAACACCAACACTCACATCTAACTGTTACTCTGCTTTTCCTTTCTTATTTTGCCCCTGAGAAGGAGAAGGAGATATTTGGGTTTGAAAGCTTAGATTAAAATAGCTGTTTCTCTTGCAGTTACTTTCATGGCATTTCTCTGCCAGATTTATTATTTAAATACATTTTTTTAAACTAAGGTTTTCATCTTTTTTTTTTTTTAATTGGGGAAGGGGAACAGGACTTTATTGGGGAACAGTGGGTACTTCCAGGACTTTTTTCCAAGTCAAGTTGTCCTTTCAGTCTTAGTTGTGAAGGGTGCCGTTCAGCCTCAAGTTGTTGTCCTTTCAGTATTAGTTGTGGAGGGTGCCGTTCAGCTTCAAGTTGTTGTTCTTTCAATCTCTTAGTTGTGGAGAGCACAGCTCAGCTCCAGGTCCAGTTGCCGTTGCTAGTTGCAGGGGGCACAGCCCACCATCCCCTGCAGGAGTCGAACCGGCAACCCACATTGTGGTTGAGAGGACACGCTCCAACCAATTGAGCCATCTGGGAGCTCAGTGGCAGCTCAGCTCAAGGTGCCGTGTTCAATCTTAGTTGCAGGGGGCGCTGCCCACCATCCCTTGCGGGACTCAAGGAGTTGAACTGGCAACCTTGTGGTTGAGAGCCCACTGGCCCATGTGGGAATCGAACCGGCAGCCTTCGGAGGTAGGAGCATGGAGCTCTAACCGCCTGAGCCACCGGGCCGGCCCATTTAAATACATTCTTAATGTGCATTTTTGTTTTTGTTTTACTTCCCATGTAATAAATGTTTAGATTTGTTTTTACTTCTCAGATTATGGAAAATTAGATTTGTTCCACATAGATTGTTTCACGTGGTTGATGAGTCATTTGTTTTCTTTTCCAGCGGAGTTTAAGAGAGCAGTGAAAGTAGCCACAGGACAGGAGCTCTCGGACAACATTTTGGACACCGTGTTCAAGATCTTTGACTTGGATGGTGATGAGTGTCTCAGTCATGGAGAGTTCCTGGGAGTGTTGAAAAACAGAATGCATCGAGGCTTATGGGTAACAGATTTTGGCTTTTTAAATCACCACATGTTTTTACATGTAATTAAATGGATGGTGTTAAACCTAGAATTTGAGCAAATGTATCATCTTAAATGGAGTTTTCATCGTTTATAAAGAGATATCTTTATAAATGGGATGGGAATCTAAAATTTTTCTTTGCTTTTTTAAAAAATCTAATCAGAAAGCACTATTCAGAAATCATGGCCTAGAATTTTACTTTGGGCTCTATAGTTAAAAACACCTAGATTCAAATCCCAGCTTTATCATCTGTTAATGTCTATTAATTATTAATAGACATCATCTATTAATTAAAGGTTAAATCTTGCAAAGCTACCTAATATTTCTGAGCTACAGATTCCTCATCTGTACAATGAGGAAACTAATAGAATATACCAGAAAGAATTATTAGGAGGATTAAGTGCAAAATACTTAGTATAGTGACTGAGACGCTTGCAGTAAGTGTTAGCTATTGTCATTATTTATTCAGACTCACATATTGGTCTATAACTGTGGGACAGATCAAACCCAGAGTATAGTTAGATGAGAGTCTGCTGGAAGCACTCGCATGAAAGCTGTGTGCAGATTGGAAGCTCAAGTCCAGAGACAGCCTCGTCGTAAATAGGCAGTTAGGCCAGAAGAAAGGGAGAGAGAAAGTACTGTGGACTCACAAAAACAAAGCTATTTGTCTGCGACCTAGAAAAGCACATTCATTTGCTGCTGCAAACATTATTGATGGAAAATGAACAAATGTGATTCCCATTAGGAAACATATCTCACAAGCTTTGTGGTCAGTTACCCAGCACCTCTTGGTCACATTCCTGGAAATTAAACCAACCTTTGCAGTTCACAGTTTGATATACCCAGGAGCCTCTTCGCCATTTCTCAAAAGACATTAAAGAGAAGAACTGTAAATCAGCAATAGGAAAAAGAACACATACAGAGAAAAGCTAAAATAGACTTTGGCATCCATTTGGTGGATTTCCAGCATTGCTGTGCTGCTGTGGTTACCAGAGTCCAAAGGTTTCCTAACTTTTACTTTCTTGTGGAGCTGAGAGGAATAATAACCATACGGTACTTTTAATTCACGAAGTACTTACATGAATTATATGATTTCTTAAAGCTTCTCATCAAATATATTGTGACCTATAGTTTCTTTTTAGCTGTAGCCAAGGTTTAATCAAAGTTTTAGACGTATAATTTGTATTCCACAAAGCTAAATAAAGTTTACCAGGAAAAAGAAAACATTATAAAGTATTCACAAAGGAAAACATCATGAAATAGTTATATTTTAAAACCAATATATGAAAGATGGTCACTCAACATCTTCCTTATCTTTCGGGAAGGAATCTCCACTCTCTTATCCTCTGCCTGCATTCCTTGGATATTCCTTGGATATTCCTTGGATATTCCTTGGATATTCCTTGCGGATATTCTTACATCACATTCACTTTCTGTCTCTTAGCTTATTGTACAGTCCTGTTGCAATCGTCTTTCACAACCTAATCCACGGGTTAGTATTGGAGGAGTGTGAGAAATAAACAGTAACAATGCACACAAGAATCACGTTTAACTTGAAGAGAGTGACCCCTAATGTTTACTTTTGGTGAACAGGTACCACAGCAACTAAGTGTACAAGAATACTGGAAATGTGTGAAAAAAGAAAGTATTGGAGGAGTAAAAGAAGTCTGGAAACAAGCTGGAAAAGGTCTTTTATAGGAGATCATTTGGGAATTTTATTGCTCCAATTGTCAGAATTTGAGATTTTTTTTTAAGTACCAGATGTTGACCTTCTTAAGTCTTCACTGATTTTTTTTTGTAATATAAAGATGCCTTGTTTGCTTTCTGATTCAATAATATCTTAATAACATTTAATTAATGAACTTAGTAAAAAGAAAAGACAATATTCTTCTACAAAAACATATTCTGTCGGAAGGCCTAGAATTGAAGTAATGCTTTGTACTTTGATGAGATGGAAAACCTTGTTATTAGCTGGTTTCTTAGATACAGTAGCACAATATGCTGTCTGGAGGGGTCAGCAGTAATTATGGAAACTGACATACAGGCCAGTATCAATTCTACAAGTCCTGATGCTCCTTGCAGGCAAATTAAGTTAATATTTCAGGTTTTCTCATGTCTATCTTATGTCTTATATTAGTTGTCTTTAAAATAACAAGTAAATTTCAGTATTCTATCTGGAAACAATAAAGTATTTACAAAGATACAAAAATTACTGAGGCATGTTTTGTTTTACATCTTTAAAAAAAAAACACATTGTTTTTAAATGTAAATATTCTCATCCATTGCCAACCTCATTAGTTCATATTCTTAAAAATTAGTGTAATTGGGAGTATCCTGATCACAAGATCAGAGTCCCTTGGCATTTTTTGGGTTGTAGGTGAATGTTTAAAATGGCACTAGAAATTAATTGACATTAAATATATAATAATATAAAATGGTATATTTGTAAACATTGTAAATAAAAATTATTTCTAAAACGTGTTTCTCAAATAAGAATATTGCAAATATTGAAAACATGTCTCAAGTCAGCCCAGTGGCTCAGGCGATTGGAGCTCCCTGATCCTAAGGCCGAAAGCTGCTGGGTCGATTCCCACATGGGCCAATGGGCTCTCAACCACAAGGTTGCCGGTTTGATTCCTCAACTCCCACAAGGGATGGTGAGCTGCGCCCCCTGCAAACAGCAATGGCAACTGGACCTGGAGCTGAGCTGCGCCCTCTAAAACCACGATTGAAAGGACAACAGTTTCAGACTATAACCTATGGAATAAAATAAGAAATGTGATCTTACACTGAAAATGGGTTGATTACTGGGGCAAGGGGAAACTCTCCCTTATGGTTGTTAAAGAAAAAGGCCTTGAAATATGGTAATCTGCTAAATCAGAAGACTCATAATTTAATGCTTGAGACTGGCAAGTGGGAAAAGCTGCCCATCAACAGACAAATGGGAAAGCAACATGTACGTACACACATGGAATATTAGTCAGCCATAGAAAGAAATGAAATTCTGGCATCTGCTTCAATATTGATGGACCATGAGGACGTTATACTAGTGAAATAAGCCAGACACAAAAGATTAATACTGTACAATTCCACTTACATAGGTACCTAGAATAGGCAACATCATAGAGACAGAAAATGGGGTCGATGTTACCAGCTGGGGAGGAGGGAGGATGGGCAGTTATTGCTTAATCACTACAGAATTGTGGTTTGGGGTGATTAAACACTTTGGAAATATATAGGGCTGGTAACACAACATTGTGGATATAATTAATGCCACGGAATTGTACATTTAACTGATTTATATGGCAATTTTTATGTTATATATATTTTACACAATTTTTTTAATTAGTAATGTAATATACCAAAAAACTCCAAATTGTACCTTTTATATGGGTGAACTATATGGTATGTGCATTATATCTTAAAGAAGCTATTTAAAAAATATGTAATGTGTACTATAGACAAAATTAACCAATGGGTGATAGATTGAGAAAAAGTTGACATGCTAAAAGCCAACAAAGGATTAACATCTAAGTCAGTGGTTCTCAATCAAATGAGACCCAATTGCCACCCCCCCACACGCACACCACCACCACCATTTTAAAAAAATATTTTGTAATGCCATTTTTACTATCCTGAAGTGAAACTCATAGGTAACATAACTTTACACACATTTTTAAAAATAACACAAGGCACTAACATAAAGAAAAATTTGTAATAAAGTTTCATGATATATATGTATACATATATATGTATCCCTCTCTATATATGTGTATACACACACACACACACACACACACACATATATATTCTGGCACTTCTATACTAGAATATACAAAAAATATCCCTGTGTATTTGTAAAATACCTCTTAAGGTCAGTACCGTCTACATTACATATATGGAGGGTACCACAAAAATGTACACACATTTAAGAAAGGAAAAAACTCTAATACTATATACCAATAACAAATACAAGCCACATTTGACTTTTGCAATTATAAGAGGTGCTCAAAGTGGTTACCATCAGTGTCCAGACACTTCTGATTACAGCGAAACTACTGCTTGAGCATCGATAATATCTCTTAAAATGTGTATACATTTCTTTGGCACCCCCTGGTATGTATAACAAAAACAAAACAAATGAACTCAATAGAAAAATAAGCAGTTAAAACAGATCTTGGAAATTCACCAAGGGGAAGAGAGGTACTGAGCAGCAGACGGACCTGAGTGGCTAAGGAAAACACTTGCTCACCAGTAAGCAGAGAAACATTAAAACAACAAGGTACCAATTTACACGTATCAGATTGGCAAACAATGGGAATCTGATAACACCGAATGTTCGAGTGGACGCAAGGAAATAGGATATCTCAGCGGCTGGTTAAAACAATCTGGCTGTCTTTAGTGAAATTAGGTACCTACTCAGCCTGTGATGGGTCTCTCCTGGACAGACGCCTCCAGAGAACCAGCCCAGTCAACACGAGTGCGCGCAAAGTGCCCATCCCAGTGTGGACTGTCGTGGGCACGTAGAGGACCCACGTGTCCGTCCGCCTGGGAAACGCGACCAGTGTATGCTGTGGGTACTAGGTAGGATTACAGCTGTAAACTGGAACATGGACAGATCGAAATACAATATTGAGTTTAAAGCAAAAAAAAAAAAAAAGATCAGTGGCAAATACCATTTGTGCATATAAAAACATACACGGAAACCATACTGTTGGCAGAGGGGAAGAGGGAAGGGAACGGCCATGGAGAACAGCACTAAAGGGGAAACAACAGTGAAACATTGAGAACTGCTCATACCGAGGAGGACGCGGTGCCTCAAAAAGTGGCATCTGACTAACGCAATTCAGTGCTCTCGAGGTCCAGTGTAAGTAAGATAGTAACCAGGTAAAGAATCTCAGGTATGCAACACCACCACCCAGCGAAGTGCCTTCATGTAATAATTGGCACCCTCTGTATATTAATATATCCAAAGAAAACGTGTCTAGAGATCTTACATGGGACTTTTCAGAAACTATGCAAGCAAGAGAATGGAGTGAAATAGGTATGTGAGAGTTGAAAAAAAACCCCACCAACCTAGAATTCTGTATCCAGTGAAACTTAAAGAATTTTCCCTGGGGTAGTACACGCAAACTGCAAAATCAGAGTTTGATGCAAATTATTAAAATTAGGGAACAGAGAGAGAAAGGCAACACAGGACAGACGAGGCATTAAGTTTTATTTAATAGAAATTGTATGTCTGCAAGAGCTGGGGTGCAAATTGACACCAATATGCCTCTAATGCCATAAAATAAATGAGACCAGAAGATGAGCTGCAGGGAGAAGAATGATATTGATAAAAATTGAAAGAATTCTGCAAAGCTTTGGTGGTGGCACCACAGAACATTTACAGTAAAAGAACGAAACACTGTACATGTCCTCCACAAGATGGCACTCGTGCTTTTCTAAAATGTTTTATCTTCCTTGAGCACAAGCATAATCTTGAACAAAAACACCAAGTAAATACGTATACAGAAAATTACAGAACGTGTCACAAATTACTTCCTTGTTGAAGAAGTAGTGTGGGAGACTTTGGCCTGACATCCCTGAGCTAAGTATCCACCAGCTCTTAGGGAAATGAACACGGCGTTAGTACACTTAACCACCTACGTGTGCAATTCACATTCGGGGCATTCAGTGAGTAGTAAACGAATCTTTGGACTCGAGGCAGTACGTTGTAATGGGGTGGATTATTTCTTCAGCAGCATCAGTATGAAAATTGATTGAAACGTGCTCTGTTCTGTGTGCTCTGCTAGCCACTAGCCTTGCTTTTCTGACAGTCTTTCCTCTGAGGGTGAAACAGGAGAAAATATTGTGCTTATAACACATAACATCTGCTTTTACGTCATATGTAGACAGTAATATTGGGTAGAAAAGCATTAATTAATAACTGCTTTATGGTTTGCAGAGAGTCATACAAGCTCTCCCCAACTGCAAAATTCTACTGTCCAAACACAGTTAACGGGATGCTCATTGCAGCATCATTTCAAACAGCAAAACCTTGGAACTAACTCAACTGTCCCATGACAAGGGATAAATACAATGTACTACAGTTGTGCCGGGAGGGTAGGCAGCTGTCAGCATCAAGTTACATGGTGCCGCTGGCTGCTAAGCTGCTGTCTGTGTCCCAGCACTTCCATGCACTTCTGCCTGTGCTGCGGGCAGGACCCTGCAAGCCCACTTCCGTTGCATAGGCTCTGCAGGGGTGGGCAGCACAGGGCGCGCTCCCATGAGCCTATTATCCTGCCACTGTCCCCATTCCCCACCATACACCAGCAGCAATTGGTGCCAGTCCCTCGTGCTTGCTGTTGTTGGCAGTTAGCACTGCCAGAGCAGCTCACTGTATCCTCCTGGAGAACTAGCACCCACTGAGCAGGACTAGGCGTTTCCTCTAAGCTCCAACCTCTTCTCCTGAGGCCCCGGCCTTTCTGGGAGCTCTTCTTGCAGGTACCTCAGTGTCCCCTTTTGCTTTTTTAGTTCTCTAACACCTGTCTTACCAATTCCTTTAGAGTAAATTGTCTCTGATAAGATACTCGACGGGGACAATGATGGGTAGGAAAGCCAGGAACTACAGGTACACAATATGGATAGATAATTAGATGGATAGACAGACACACCTATGCACTGGAATATACGTATACATACACATGTATGCAGGAATAGGGGCACATATGCATAAAGCACATACAAATACATTTTTACATAGACTACATACATACTATACACATGCATACATTGTACATGAAATGTCAGCTCACCCTCACAACAAATGGTACCAGGAGACAATGAGTATCTGGGGACTTACACAAATTCCACAAGTTGCATAACTGGTAAGGGATGATGCTGGGCTTTGCATCCAGGTATCACAGACACCACAATCTATCTTTTTTCCACTCTGCCCAAAGTCAGGTTATCCATAATAGTGTTCGATGTCATAGTTTAATCGCTACACTAGTCCACAAATGTTTTTTACTTCATGATATAAATAAACTATAACACTCTCCTAGCAATACTAGAGAGTGTGTGGATACAAGAGTGCTTCTGTGCTCAAAGTTACGGGGAGTTTGAGAAAACTGTAAGGGAAGCAGGGACATTCCTAACTCAGGTTACTTGTCACTCATTTATTCAACTACAGTGGTACCTCGGTTTTCGAACGTCATCAGTTCCGGAAGACCGTTCGAGTTCTCTGAGGCGTTGGAAAACAGCTGACAGATAGGCATCAGGATCTTGTACTCAGCGGAAGCCGCATGACGTGTTTGACTTCCAAGGCATGTTTGAAAACTGAAGCATTCACTTCCAGGTTTATGGCGTTTGTAAACAGAAATGTTCATCAATGGAGACGGTCGAAAACCGAGGTACTACTGTAATACAATTTAGTGCCTTCTATGTGCTGTGCTCACAATGGTCAGCAAAGTAGACCTAGTCCCTCGTTCAGAAAGTTTACAGTCTAGGGAAAGTGACTATCTTTAATTAAATAGTCATAAGTAGGAGAGGTACCTGAGTGTTTTATACGGGGATTTTAGACAGGCTACGTGACTACCGGGCAGTTCCAAAGGCTGAACACACACACACACACACACACACACACACACACACTCAAAAGCTTGGCATCTGCCCCTCTCCTGTCTGGAATGGTTCATCCACTCCGCCTTGATTGGCCAGGGACCTGTCGGCTCTCAATCCAAAGTGATCACAGGGAGAGATCACAGCAATAGAGACAGTGGCACCAGGTAACATTTCCTAAAATCCTGCTGTACTCTGGTCAATCAATGTTGCCATGGCAGCAGCCAAGCCCAGCTGTGCCCTCCAGCCTAAAGGCAATCAGTAACACTGAGCAATGGGCTAGTGGCCAGGAAGCTTTCTGGGGCACACTCCTCCAGGTGTGCAAACACAAATGTAACCAAACCAGAAATTCTTGCTGTAATCAGGGTCAGGAACCTATTTGTCACCTCATCGCCACAGCTAAATCTCTGAACTCCCTTTTGGACTCCATGTTATCAGCCAAAAGCAGATCATTAGTCAACTATGCAGCGAAGCAAAAGAAAAAGACTTCACAGCAGCAAGTCCCACCGATGCACATTAAAATCAGTGGGAGAGACTTTACAGAAACACAGGATGTTTGCATAGCCACGAAGTACCTCTCCCCAAACACTCACTAATTACTGTCATGGTTTGAGCACATGCCCACAATTCCTTGATATTTCTCCCTCCAATTTAATTTAATTCTTCTCCCTTTGAATGTGGTTGGACTTAATGACTGTTTTTTAATGAATAGTGTAGGGCAAGGGGAAAATTGTGACTCACAGTGGGGGCAGCCCTTTAACCAAATGATCCAGGCTAACATCACCAGTAGGAAGGTGAGCTGTACCGCCTCCACCCTGCAGGATGGCGTTTTTCTGCCCCTGCATCCATACCCCAATCGGCTTATGGGAAGATATCAGACCAATGCAGACTGAGGGACAGTCTACAAAGGACCTGACTATATAGTACTTTTTGAAAGACTGTGTCCTGCGAGAGAACCTGCTCATTGAGCCGTTTGTCGTGTGAGGCGGGCTGCGGGGCCTCTAGTCCTGCTCCCCACATAAGAATGCAGGATATGGCTAGGTCAAAAAGGAACACCCACGGAGCCATAGATAGGGGAGTCATACCACTATCGTCTCACTGGTGGCACTACAGTCTCACTGGATGCTGGAGCCACATGACCTGCAACCTGCTGTCCACTTCTCTGCCTGCCAACCAACTGACTGACCAACGAACACAGCCGCAGTAGTTATATCAGTGGCTAACTGACTAACTGGTTACAGCTGATGGTCAATTAGCCACAGCTGATGGCCATCTACTACCCGGGCCAGAACCTTTCCACGTGAGGCCAAGAGCCTAGAAACTGCTCTCTGGGACTCTGTCCCCACAGACTGAGAATCAGCCAGAGATGGGAGGAGACTAAGGTGTGAGGACTAAGTGCCATATGAGATCCTGGAAGAGAAAGGATGTTGGTGGAGAAACTGGTAAGAACCAGTGTGTGGTTCAGTTAAAAGTGTTTGCCAATGTTGACTTCTTAGCTTTGATAAATGTACCATTATGTAAGGGGTTAACATCTGGGTAAGCTGGAGTGAAGCTACATAGGAACTCTTTATACCATCTGTCGTGCGGCTGACCCTGCTCGCTGCGCCATTTGTCGTGCAGGGTCTCAGCTCCCACTCCCCGCCCAAGAACGCAGGACACGGTAAGGCCAAAAAGGAACACCCACGGAGCCATAAGTAAGGGAGTCAAACCAGTATATTCTCGCTGGCGGCTGGGCTGGAGACACAGGAAGCAGGATCTACATAATCTGCCTAACAGCAGTCCGCGCTTGCCAGCCACCATCTTCTTGCTAGCCCCATTCCTTTTTGCTAGCGTAGCCACAGCCGTTATATTAGTGGCCAATGGCCTACGGGTTACAGCTGACGGCCAACTAGCCACAGCTGCTGGCCATCTGATCACAGTTGATGGCCATTTACTACCCGAGCCAGCACCTTTCTATGTGAGGCCGAGAGCCTGGAAACTGTTTTTTTGGGGGTTTTGTCCCCACACCGTCTTAGTAGCTCTCCTGCCAATTTAAAACTATTTCAATATAAAAAGATTAAAAAAGAAAAGGGAAATAAGACACCATAAGCTAGAACCCATCTCTACTCACACATATGACATTTCTGCTATTTCAGTGATGGGGAGTGTTACTTTTATATTCAGCAAAGTCTAGGTCTGTGGAGTTTAGGTGAGATCTGTAAGGTTTGGACCCAATTCCTAGGCAGCCAGGCCAGGATGCACAGAGATCCCGGGCGGGCTCCCCTGAGGCACAGCCAGGTCTGCAGGAGGTGTGGGAAATACACGGGTGAGGGGATACGGGGCAGCCCAGGATCCAGCAGGACCAGGCCCCAAAGAAACCTGTGCTGAGATTCCAGGAAAAGAAAGGTAGTCAAGAGGGGAGTGGGGGAAGCAAGTGTGGGGATCGGCCAGAGCAAGCCCGGAAGAAAGGGCTGAGGAGATGGGTGGGTGGGTAGATAGCTATCAGGCTGCATTCAGATCATTCATGCGTTAAGCAGGTTTCATTTTCCAAAGGCTCACTTCAACCATGGCATGGAGGAGAACAGAATACCAGAAAGAACAAAAGAGACATCTGAGCCAAGATTTTGTCACTGCTGCCTGCTCAGAACTGTTCCTGGCACAAAGTAGGTGATCAGAGATTGGTTGCTGAATGAGTGACTGAGGAAGGAATTTGTAGGACGACTGGTGGAGGGCAGTGTCAGTGTGGGGAGATCAGGTAGGAGGCCCGATGAGGGAGGGAGGCGCAGGACTCAGGGGACACAGGTTAACTGAATGAAGGAAATGGGCCTCCAGCCTCAGTGATGCCTCTGCTTCCAGAAGCAGCTCCCCACGCCTCTTTTCCTACCCCTACCCCCAAACCTGCTCCTGCTCCCACTCCTTCTCTCTCCTCTGCACCCATCATTAAAGAATGGAGACTTGCAACTTTCCCTGACTCATTTGTTCCTGAAGCAAGACACAGCCCTCCTGAAGTTCTTGGAGAATATTTTTATTGTTGGTAGAAAGGGGAAGCGTGGCTTTCTATGACTTCGTGTGTTTCAGCCAACCCCCCAACACTTTTATGGGCTGACATATTCAAAAGGCTGTGGTCAGATTCCTCACCATGGCAGCAGAAAGCAAGACTGTTTCACACTTTCAGTGAT
The DNA here is from genome assembly GCF_964194185.1 of Rhinolophus hipposideros. Classification (NCBI taxonomy): domain Eukaryota; kingdom Metazoa; phylum Chordata; class Mammalia; order Chiroptera; family Rhinolophidae; genus Rhinolophus; species Rhinolophus hipposideros. The sequence goes on from NC_138050.1 coordinate 1,622,113, forward strand.
GATACTAATACCACCTGTCACTATATGTCAGCCATTATCTTCTTCTTAAAAATGATTATAAAAGTAGAATACGTGTCGTGCAGGAGACCCTGCTCGCTGCACCATTTGTCATGCAGGGTGTCATGCAAGGTCTCAGCTCCCACTCCCCACATAAGAACACAGGACATGGCTAGGCCAAAAAGGAACACCCACGGAACCACTGATAGGGGAGTCATACAACTATAGTCTCACTGCAGGCACTATAGTTTTACTGGAGGCTGGATTCACATGACCTGCAACCTGCTGTCCGCTTCTCTGCCTGCCAACCAACTGACTGACCAACCAACACAGCCGTGGCAGTTATATCAGTGGCTAATTGGCTAACTGGTTACAGCTGATGGTCAATTAGCCACAGCTGATGGCCATCTACCACCAGAGCCAGCACCTTTCCACGTGAGGCCAAGAGCCCGGAAACTGCTCTCTGGGACTCTGTCCCCACACTATGTTTTGTAGAACTATGGAAAATACAAAAGCAATCACTGGTGCTAACATTTTGCTTCCAACTTTCTCCCATGCACCTTTATATAAAAAATAAATTGTGGCATTTGTTTATATTTAATTGCTGATCTAGTTGGTTGTAACTTCCTCATCTCACATGTGTTTTCTGTTTCCAGCCCTTTTTTGTTGCTCTTTTCCTCTCATTTCCTATCTTGCACTGGACTGAAGAAGTTTTCTCTTTTTTCTTGACTGCTACATGGTTTCCATAACCCTTGTCTAATGGTTTCATAGATGCCTCTAGTCACCCTTATTCCTCCCCAGGCTTCAGTTCAGAACTACCGTGTTTCCCCAAAAATAAGACCTAGCTGGACAATCAGTTCTAATGCATCTTTTGGAGCAAAAATTAATATAAGACCCAGTATTATTATGTTATATAATATTATACCCGGTCTTATGTTATAGTAAAATAATATAATAGTATAGTATAATATAATATAATATAATATAATATAATATAATATAATATAATACCAGATCTTGTATTAATTTTTGCTCCAAAAGCATCACTAGAGCTGATTATCTGGCTAGGTCTACTTTCAGGGAAATGCGGTAGAACATAAAAGGGCCTTTTGAGCTTACTGGCTGGTGGTAACAATGGGGACACCATAGATCAAGTCACTAGACCAGCTAGCAGCTTAGTTCGCTTCCAGGTTGGGGAGCTCCAGTGTATCCTCCAGTCTCTGTTAAAAGCCATGATTCTGGGGGTTGATCAGCACAACTTTTTTCTGCTTTGTTTGGTGGGGGCTGGAGATTGGGAATGGAGATCTGAGCCTGAGTTGTCTGCTGCTTTTCTATTTTTAGATTTACATCTACTATTGCTATGTTTTTGGAGCAGAATGGGTGCATCAAAGTTGATCTGAAGTCCTAAATAGCTTCCTTATCACCTTCTCCACTGCCACACTCCAGTTTAGGCCAGCATCACAGTCAATACCTGCTGTGTTAAGCCATTCAGTTTGTAGTATTTTGTTATGGCAGCCCTAGGAAACAAATGGATGTGTTATAAGCAAAATGGCATAACAGAAAGAAATCATTTCCAGCTGATGTGATCAAGAAAGCCATTTCTTGAGGAAGTGCCATTGTGCTGAGCTTCGGGGTGGCAGGAGGGAGAAAGGCTTTAAGTTACAGGACTTCTTCCAAGTCAGTCCATATTCCATCTGGAAGTCTAACCCTCTTAAGGAGGCTCTCTGGAAAACAAGCTGAATTTGATCCACTTTAAGTCTTGAACCTGTCAACTGTGCCACTAACATGTCTTATCAAGGTATAAAATTTGGGAGAACAAAGTATTTTACACACCCTTTAGTATTTCTAGCACTAGTGTGCAGTGGTTCAGTATTATTTGCTTTTACGACCTTTATACTCCACTATAAAAGGGGACATGTGCTTCATGGAGGCCTTATTGAGCAGCAGCTAATTAAAATCTTAGTCTAACCAGAACAGACATGACAGTATCAGGAAATGCGGTTTGGATGTACTTGTATTATGATGTCTTCACAGTGCTGCTTCTGGGTTCTAATTAGGATTACAAGGATTGTTTAGCAATAGTCTCCAGTTGTAAATAAATTCTCGAAATTCCAGTTGTCGTTTTGGGGAGCAGGGAGAGAGCCTTTGCTCTCCTCACAACTCAATCTTCAGTTTGGGTTTCAAATCAAACTGACAGACTCTAGGCGGCTTCCATCCTAAATCACAGGCGTCCACCGGTTCCATCTTCGAAAAATGGAGGGGTTTGGCCTGAAACGTGGAGCAAATGACTTCAAAGCATAGGATTCTAAGGAGAGGTGAACACTCGCCTCACTGGTGGGACTGACAACAATGTACAAACTCCCTGACCCGCACCCGGTGGGGCGCGGTCTCGCCCTCTTTGGAAACGGGTCCCACGAGAGCAGGATCTGTATACAGACAAGGCCCACAACTCGGCGCCACCGGCCAGGAAGTGCTTTTCGCCTCTGCGGCCCCGCCCGCACAGACCCTGCGCTCCTTCCACAGGCACCGCCGCTCCTCGGGCTGCCCCGCCCCCTAGGCAGTCCGAGCCCCAGCAGAGGCCCGGACCCCAGCGCCCGCCCAGCTACTTCGGTCACGGAAGCCCCGCCCCACGGTGCGACGCGGTGAGGGTCGGGGCCGCCACAGTGCGAGGCTGCGGCGGACAGGCCTTGGGGGCGGGGCCGCCGGGCAGGGGCGGGGCCGCCGGGCAGGGGCGGGACTGCCTCGGCGCGGGGCTGCGGCGGGCGGGCCTTGGGGGCGGGGCCGCCGGGCAGGGGCGGGGCCGCCGGGCAGGGGCGGGACTGCCTCGGCGCGGGGCTGCGGCGGGCGGGCCTTGGGGGCGGGGCCGCCGGGCAGGGGCGGGGCCGCCGGGCAGGGGCGGGGCCGCCGGGCAGGGGCGGGACTGCCTCGGCGCGGGGCTGCGGTGGGCGGGCCTTGGGGGCGGGGCCGCCGGGCAGGGGCGGGACTGCCTCGGCGCGGGGCTGCGGCGGGCGGGCCTTGAGGGCAGGGCCGCCGGCGAGCCGCCGCCGGAGCGCCGGCGTCGCACCTCGGGTCCCGCGCTCCTCGCCGCCGCGCTGGTGCAGCCGCCCGCGGAACATGGCGCCCGGGCGGTTCTGGCGCTGCTGCCAGCGCGGCGTGGGCTGGGTGCCGGTGCTGTTCATCGCCTTCGTGGTGGCCTGGTCCTACTACGCGTACGTGGTGGAGCTGTGCGTGTGTGAGTACTGAGCTGGCGACGCGCGGGCCTGGGCGGCGGCCGCGGCGGGTGTGCGGCCCTCAGGCAGCGCCATGGTCTGGGGCGGGGCGCTGCGTCCGGCCGGAGCCAGCGAGCTTCGCGGAAGCGTTTGGGGTGTTTGCCCGTCTTTGCGTTTGTAGTATTTACGGTAAAGCATCTGTGCCTCCTGGTGGTGGTGGTGGCGCGGCATAGACGGCGCGAGAAGAGCGAGTTAACGCAGAGCCGGCGGCCGGCCGGCCGGGCGGTCTTCCTGCCGGTTGAGGGCCGGCTGCCGCCGAGACCTTGAGCGCGGGTCTCTGGCGCGGTGGTGCCCGGCCCGTTGGGAAGTTCCTTATTTCAAGTCTCAGTAACTCGCACAAAGTGCTGTTTTCAGACAAAGAAGGAGTCCTTTATTATCCTTTTCGCAGCTCTTTGTTATGCAGGTTTCTAGTTCTCTCATCCTCAGATGTCCTGGTGTCGCTTTCCTGTTGCCATTTCCCTCGTTAGTTTCTATATCCGATTTCTCACCCGATTCCCTGGGAAAAAAGGAGGACCATTCCAGCACCCTTCAAGGATTTACGATACTGTTTTGAATAGGTTGTCGTTCAGGTGGAAGGAGATTGGTTGTCGATCAAAACATGAGGGCTGTTCCTCTGTGACACTGATTGACTACTGCTCTGTCTTAAGTTAATTGTTCATAGGCTTTGTGCACCTACTTCTGGCCTCCTCTGGCTGGTACTGTCTGTCTGCTGCTTGTGTCCTCTCTCGAGAAAACTTAGGACCACAGGTAAGTGGTGTTTGTAAAAGCAGACCCTTGGTATGCAGTCCCAGAATGACCTAGTCTTAGTGTCCAGGTTGAGTCCACAGTTGTGTAACGGACCAATATGGTAGATAGACTTTTTAAAAAGCCACAGGAGATAGGTATGAATTTTATGAATGAAAAGCTGTACCACACACTGCACTTGAAAGTGGCACAATCAGGACTTCTCCAGTTATGGCTCTGGGTTTGCACAGCTCTCAGATAGGACTTGGTTAAACCCGAGTTCTGTCCATGGGGCAGAATGCTTTGGCTCAAGTTTGAAGGTTTGTACCTACGGTATATTTAATTTCCAGGAAAACTGTCCCTGCAAGTAGTCATAGAATAAATTAGTTGTGGGGTGCATTTTGAAATAATAATAAACTGTTGAATGTTATTGTTTAATCTCATCCTTTTGATAACAAAATGTTTGCCGAAAATGTTTGAATCACTTAAAATCAACTAGATTTAGGCATTTCTTGAGCCACCTTCCAGGAAGTGATAGTGGTCATAGGATTCTCGTTAATATATGATGATACTTTTATCTTATTTACTCTGAAGTGGGCATTTATTCCAAAAGTTGTACTACTTAGTTATGTCAGAATATTAGTCTCACCCTATTTTAATTTCCATCATGGTTTTGAAGAAAAGCTTCTGAAGGAACACTAAAAATGTGCATTTATGTTGAAATTTGCACATTTAACCTATCAAAAAGTGACATCAAACATAAAGGAAAATGAACAGGAATTGAGAAGTGCTGTGTGTTAGTGGGGATGGAGGGGGCATTTCATCATTCTCTCCTTTAAACCCCTGATATCTCTACAGACGTAGGAAATGAGACTGAACAAATAGGCCTTGGCTTAGTCAACAATAGTGGAGTGGCTCTTGGAATGTGATCCACATCTTTCTACTTTGCATGTAACTTTTAGCGAGCCTTGAGGATCCATGGAACTGTAACTGTTTGGTCCGTAATGGGGGTAGGGGTGGGGTTGAGGGGTTGCCCACTTCAATTAGACTTTAGGCCCATCCTTTAGAAATCATACCCCAGGATTTCATAAAGTTGAACATTCTGCACCAAATAATTAAGGCCCAGTGCTTCGCAGACTTTTAAAATATTGGTGGTGAGAAGTCTTACCACCGGGCTTGCATTTAATACTTCTGAGTTATCCAAGTTTAACCTTGGAGAATTTGGGAGGTCTGCAGCGTCACAGGACTATATAGTTGAGCATAAAATCTCATTCACTTGGATAAAGAAGTTGTGGTATATATACACAATGGAATACTATTCCGCGTTAAGGAAAGATGATATAGGAGCATTTGTGACAACATGGATGGATCTTGAGAGTATAATGCTAAGTGAAATAAGTCAGACAGACAAAGCAGAGAACCCTATGATTTCACTGATATGTGGTATATAAACCAAAAAGAACAAGACAAACAAATGAGAAAGAAAAACTCATAGACATAGACAATAATTTAGTGGTTACCAGAGGGTAAGGGGGTGGGGGGTGGGTGATGAGGGTAAAGGGGATCAAATATATGGTGATGGAAGGAGAACTGACTCTGGGGTGGTGAACACACAATGGGATTTATAGACGATGTAATACAGAATTGTACACCTGAAATCTATGTAAATTTACTAACAATTGTCACCCCAATAAATTTAATAAAAAGAAAATAAAATATATAAATAAAAGTGTTTAAAACAGGAAAAAAAATCTCATTCACTCTCATATTAAAACTACCCTTTAAACTACTTGTGTATATTTATGTTTTCATAAGCACAGACCCTCCCACTGGAAGACATAAATATATAACTTTGTAGGATTTTTAAATTGAGTGAAGTGTGAGTTTTACTTAAAGTGCCGTTTTAATAATTTTTGTAGAATTTTCATAGCTTCTGGTATTTATCAAACGAGATGGCAGAGGATAATGATAATTGTATCTTTACATGTGTTAATTTATTTAATTCTCATAATGATTTGTCCAGGGTCATATGATTAGTACATACATAATCAGAATTGGAATGCCTCCATGTTTTTAAAATTAACTGCTATGCAAGACTAGTCTACTTGTTTATCTAGATCTGGACACTCAGGACAGATTTCAGTTGTATTTATGATCTACTTCTGTAAAAGGTAATTTTCTCCTAACAGGTAGCAGGAGAAGATTATTGAATAACTCAGATAATAAAAATACCTCGCCCACAGTAGGACATTTTAAGAGTTTATGAGAGGCCGTCATTCCATCCCAGCCTCTATAACTTCCTCATTTTGTAATTACACACACACACACACACACACACATACACACACAAAATCAGTAACTCCTATTGTTGGAAGGGGTAAGAATGAGGACAAAATTGAGTGAGAAGTAATGCATCTCAGATGGCCATTTCAGGAGGTGATAGGCAGAAAAGTAATGATTAATTAGCAGTATTGGTCCTGGATTTTAAATTAAACTGAAATTCTTTGATTTTTTTTTTTATCCCCAACACTGAATTTAGACATGAATTTAGTTATGGGTGGATTGATCAACTTTTCCACTTTATTCAAGATGGTTTTAGATTTCCAGAGTTTTCTCAGAACACCTGACAGGTCATTTGTAGCTGTTAATAGTGGATGTGTACCTCTTATTTGGCATGTAGAGGCTCCTATTTTAGAAGTATGCTATTTAGTTTGGAGTTATTTGGGGATTTTCCAGGTATCTTTTTGTTACTGATTTCATATTTAATGCCATGTGGTCAGAGAACATATTTGTGTATCTCGAATCCTTTATAATATATTCAGGCTTCTTTGATGGCCCAAAATATGGGCTGTCTTAGAAGTGTTCCATGTGCGTTGGAGAAAAATATGTTTTGTGTCCTGCAGTATATTTTGCTGTTTGTTGTTGGGTATTAGGTCATAATGTTCCACGAATGTCGTTTAAGACTAGTTGGTTGGTAATGTTCAAGTCTTCTATGCTCTTGGCTGATTTTCTGTTTTATCAATTAATTATTGAGAGCGGTCTGACTGTAATTGTGGATTTGTCTATTTCTCCTTGTAGTTCTATCAGTTTTTGCCTCATGTGTTTTGAGCTTTGTAATTAGGTACATAAACTGTTTAGGACTGTTGTATCCTCTTGGTGAATTGACCCTTTATCATTATGAAATGACTTTCTTATCCCTGGTGATATTGTTTGCTTTGAAATCTACTTTGGCAAATATTAACATGTCCGTTAATCTTTCTTTTGATTAGTGTTAGCATGGTATGTTTTTCTCAGTCCTTTTACTTTAACCTGTTTATGTTTTTATATTTAAAATGCGTTTCTTGTAAGCAGCATATAGTTAGGTCTTGTTTTTTTAATCTGCCTGTTTTTTAAATTGACATACAATGTAATAATTAGTTTCAGGTGTACAACATAATGGTTCAGTGTGTGAATATATATTGTGTATGTATATATGCATATATATTGAAAAATATCACCACAGTAAGTCTAGTTAATGTTCATCACCACACACAATTACAAATTTTTTTCCTTGTGATAAGAACTTTTAAGATTTACTCTCCTACCAACTTTCAAATATACAGTACAATATTGTCTAGGGTCACAGTATTATCATGCTGTACAATCTCTGCCTTTTGATAGGGGCATTTTGACCACTTGCACTTAATGTGATTATCAACATGGTTAAGTTTAAATTTGCTGTTTTTAAATCTGTTCTTTGTTCCCTTTTCCTCCTCTGCCTTCTTTTGAATTAATCAATTTTTAAATGATTTAAAAATTTTGAATTATTTTTATGATTATTTTCTCTGTGTTAGCTTATTAGCTGTAGCTCTCATTTTAATGATTGCTTTAGGATAGCGTGCATCTTGAACTTAATCTACTTTCAAGTGATATGCCACTTCACAGGTAGTACCTTATAAAAGCTTTCTTCCATTTCTTCCCTCCCAGCCTTTATGCTATTGTTTCCTGCATTTCATATGTTATAAAACTCACACTATATTTCTGTTAGTTTGCTTAAACAGCTTTTTTTTTTTAAGATTTAAATGAGAAAACAAATCTTACATATTTACCCATGTAGTTATTACCATTTCTGGTATTTATTCTTTTTTATAGATCAGTATTTCCATCTGGTGTTATTTTCTTCTGCCTGAGGGCTTCCTTTAACATTTATTGTAGTGCAGGTCAATTGGTGATGAATTATTACAGCTTTTGTATGTCTATAAAAGTTTTTATTTTGCCCTTTTTTTAAACAGCTTTATCGAGGTATCATTTGCATTCCATAAAATTCACTCATGTAAGATGTACAATGCAGTGATTTTTAGTAAACCTACCAAGTTGTGCAGTCATCATGACCATCCATTTTTACAACATTTCTGTCACTCAGTCAGATGCCTCGTACCCATGTATAGTTACTTCCTGTTTCCATCCCCAGCCCCAGGCACCGACCAATCTACATTGTGTCTCTGTATGCCTTTTCTGGACATCTCATGTAGAGTTATGCAATAAGTGGTATTTTGTGTCTGCTGTCTTTTATGTGTTTCTGAGGTTCATCTGTGTTGTAGCATGTATCAGTATTTCTCCCCTTATTCTCTACTTAATATTCTAATTTGTATTTTTGTTTTAAAAATGTATTTGCAGTTTTATTTAAGAACATATTTCTCGTAAGCCTCCACAAATCATTTGAGCATTGAATTAGAATATTTTAAAACGTACTTTTATTATATCATATTTAAGTATTTGAAAAATACTTAAAATACTGCTTATAAGATGTATAGTATGAGTAGGTCCTGTTCATCTTTGTAGTCACTAGAGTCTAGTTACTAGTAGACTTTCAATTAATATGTGTTTAATTGAATAGAATCATGCTCTTAGAAACTCACTTAAATCATGTTTGAAAATGTTAGAATAAATGTCCACACTAACAATACTAATTAAATTACAATTACCAAACATACTTCAACAGTCTTTGGGGTTACAGGCTACATGATAATTGTTTTTCAGCCTTTGTTTTGGATTAAGAAGCGTTGAGCCTTTGGAATCATGCTGATACTATTAAAAAAGAAAATCTGGCTGTGTAAATTCCATCCCCAGTGGTTGACATCATTATAGGAAAAGTGAAAACGTGAATTAGAATATTTTTTAAAACTTTTTTACTAATTTTGTTTCTTTTCTGTTTCACAGCTGGAGTATAGCAATTTTCTATATAACTTGTTTTTTGAAAGCTATAGTGCCCTGCCTTTTTTTTGAAAAAAATCTTTTTTTTCTTATGACTGCTAGTTAGTTAATCTGTCCTGGTTATCAGTTTTTGTTGATACCATAAAGTAGATGGTCTGAGAGAGATCTATAAGTATATATCCAAAAACCCAAACCCAGATGAACAAAAAGACCTTTATATTTTCTTCAGTATAAATTCCATATAAAATTTCTTCTTTGAGCCTTCACTGCTTTCTTGTTAGAGGAGAAATATGGAAGGAAAAGGTGCTGGACAATTTAGAAGCCAGGTCAGACTATTTGGACGAAGAATACTGTGCCCTAGTCATGCAAATAAAACTTTCTTTCTCCTCTGGCCACTTGCACTTTGTAGCAGAGAAGCACAGCACGCAGAATTCCACACTGTGAATGTCTGTCTGCTTGACATTTCTACTGGCTGTCTATCTAGCAGCTATCTCAGACTCACTATACCCAAAACAACACTTGTTTCCTCTCTCTCCTGAGCCTGTTCCTCCTACCCTCGCTCAGTAAAGGACAGTTTCATCATTCCAGTGCCTTGGTTGAAAAATTATTCCACATCCAGTTAATCAGCAAATCTTGGCATTAATTGTGCCCAAATATGTCTATTTGTCTCCACTACTGCTGTAGCTATATTCATTCAAGCCACTGTGATCTCTTGTGTACTAGACTGAAAATCATGGCTGCAAAATTGGCACTCTCTCCCATCAGGAGGTGGCTCTGTTTACCCACCCAGGGAACCTGGGCTGGCCTTGCACTTGCTTTAACCAATAGAATGTGCTGGAAGTGATATGTGAGCGCTGGAGCCGAGGCCTCAGGACAGCGTGCATCTTCACCATAGGTCTTTAGAATGTTCTGGTTGCCATGTAGGGGAGTCCAGGCCAGACGGTGTAGGGAGAGAGGCCCAGCCAAGATGAGCTAAGTGCCAGGCCCCTATATGAAAAGAGGCCATCAGACTTTCCTGAGCTGCCAGTTGACTGCAGCCAGTTGGAAACCAGCTCAACAGCATAGCCCAAACTGCTGACCCACAATCATTCAAAATAAGTGGTTGTTGTTTAAAGACACTAAGTTTTGGTGGATGGTTGTGCCACATTCTCACCTATATCATGGTGGTACCTTTATGTCTCATCTGTCCCTCCTCACTGCATCCCCATCCTTATCCTGTCCCCTGTCGACTCTCCACAGAGCAGCTAGAATGGCCCCTTTGACATTAATACCAGCTTTGTCACTCCTCTTCTGGAAACCTATGGCTTCCTGTCTCGTTCAGTGGGACATCTGAAGTCCTTACTATAGTCTGTTCCCATCATTACTTCTCTGGCACATTTCCTTCCCCTTCTCCTTTTATTGGTTCATCTGCCATGCTGGCCTCCTTGCTCTACTTTAATACTTGTTGAATGAGCTTCATAAATTATTGAACGTCTCTGAACTTGTTCCCATGCTGTCAAGTGGGATAATACCTGTCTTACAGAATAATGTAAGATTCTTAGCAGAGGAGGCTTTCAGATTCTGTTGGGGGCGGGGAGAAGATGTAAATGGCTAGTACATTTACATCTAGTACATTTTCTCTTGCCTTCCCTTTTTTGGTGGGAGGTTTTTTGTTTTGTTTTTAATTCTTGGGGTTCTGTTGTTACCCCCACCACACACACACAGTCTTTAGGTAGTGAAGAAGCACATTCTCACAGTTTAAAATATATATACTTAATTAGCTGTATTTGAAGATCATATTGCAGAAATGTGCCCGTTTTGCTCTGAGCCGAGGGTGGTATCAGGAGTGACTGGCAGGATGTATAGTCTGAGGGATGGCACCCGCCACATCCCCACATGGCATCTGAAGAGTCATACCTGACACTACTTCTGGTAGCATGTGAGCTACAGAGTTAGGTACTGCTGGGATATGTGGCACATTTTCTTGAGAAGATGGGCATCTCCACTTAAATAACTGAAATGGTCACATATAATGGTGATTATGGTTTTATGGTGACTAGACGTCTGTAAGAGAGATCCGTGCATCTTGATTAACGACTTCTTCAGTTCTGTTTTGAACACATTTGTGTTCTGTGTTCTTGCGCCCAGCTTTGGCCCACCCATTCAGAACCACAGGAGGACTAATTTTATTAAGATGCTAATTGAACAACATATAAAGACACACTACTTATTAAATGTGAAAGGATATGGTCAGCACCTGTACCAGTACGTCCAGAGGTTAATAGTGAATGACACTGCTGTAAGACTATGCTGATCTTTTTTCTTCCTAATACTCTGATTCGCATTTTTCTATGGATAACTGGTATACTTTTTATAAGTATTAAAAAAAGGAGTGAGGTGCTGAATACCATACATATATGCAGTGGCCTCCTGACACACAGCCCTCCTTCCCAGCCCTCCTCCACACAGCCGGAGTGCGTCCCTTAGAACCCGAGTCAGGATTATGACTCCTGTGTGCAGCACCGTCCATTAGCTTCCCACTTCTCGTGACGAAATTGAGAGTCATGGGCAGTTCTCCGTGCCATCTGTAAAGCCCACCAGCACTTTGTCCCACCTCCCCCTTTGCTGGACTGGCCTCAGCAAACAGGCCCCCTTGCTTTTCAGCTATCAGGCCCTGCGCGGTCCCACCTGATGACCTTTGTGCTTCTTGCTCCTCCTACTTGGGGGGCTTTCCTCCCAGATTGCCACATGGCCAGTTTTCTCACTTCGTCCAGATTTCTGTTCAGATAGTCACTTGTCTGAGAGGCTTTCCCACTGCCCTATTTAAATAAGTACTTCCTCTTTCACTTTCCCTTAGCCTGCTTTGTTTCATTAATACTCACTATGACTTTTCATAGCTATTTGTGTTTTTCTCCTGTGTAGTACGTTCACTGCTTTACATCAAGAACCTAGAATAAGTCCTGCATAATGTGTACACAGTAAATATTTGTTGAATGAGTGGATCGACTGTATAGCTTCCCATGCAGGTAGAAGAGAGGGAATAGGAAAAGTACTCTCATAGTCGATAACTCACAATTTCAAATATGGATACTCTCCTGACCTTAAAAACATCTGTATGTTAAGTTTTTCATTTATCAAACGTTGAGTGCTCACAGTGTTCCAGGCACTCTACTTGACACTGGGGATTCAATGACAGGTGAATGTACATGGGCAAATGCATTTGGGCTGCATATGGCTTTAATATCACAGTGCTCATCTGCATGTTACCAGTTGTAAGAAGCCCTGCTGTAATTAAGTATGTAGCTTTGTTTAACCCAGTATTTTTCTAAATTTTTTTGCCGTAGAATTCTTTTTTCCTGAAACCTCTATTTAAATCCTTTTAGACAGGCAGGTATCAACCAGTCGTGGTGATGGGGAGATGGAGACAGGGCGTAAGAGATGAGGGTTCAAGGGATTGTGCCTGTGAAAAAAGTGTTGTTATCAGTAGATATGAGGGGTAATAACTAATTCCTTCCATTTTTGTTGTTAAATTCATCACGTTAATACATTTAGAAAGAAAAATAATTATTTCTGTGGATGTCAAAAAGGCATTTGAAAAGTCCAACGTCCATTCCTGATTAACAACAACAAAAAACACTTAATAAAATAGGAGTAAATGGATTTTTCAAACAAAATTGCACACATGCAGAATACTTCATTAATTTCCACTAAAACCAGCAATTAAAATAAGATGTGTATTATTATGGCTTTTGCCGTGTAACACTGTATTAGCAAAATTAGTTACCACATTTAATCATGATAAAATAATTAGAAGCATAAGACACTGGAAAGGAAGAGGGAAAGCTGTTTCCGTGTGCAGATGTGATAGTACATGCTGAAAAGCCAAGAGAATCTACGAAACAGCATCTATGCGAAAAAATTAAGTGAAATAGGACATAAAATTAGCAAACAAAACCCAATACTTTCTGTATATACACAATAATGAAAATAATGAATAAGTGAAAATATGGTGGAAGAGAAGTCTCCATTTCCAGTAACATCAAAAAGATAAAACAGTTAAGAATAAACTTAAGAAGTACGTCAAACCTATAAGAGGGAAAACATTCTTGAAAAACAAAAGTAGACTTGAACAAACAGAAGGACATTTCATATATCCTGTTTATGGATAGAATAATTGAATATTACAAAGATTCCATTTTTCCCGAAGTTAATGTATAAATGAATTCCAGTCCCAATAAAGTTTTTTTCTTTTTTCTGTCACTAGACAAGTGGATTGTAAAGGTCATTTAGAAAAATAAACAAGAAAGAACCACTAGGAAACCCCCGAAAAAAAAAAGAGTAGTGATAAAGAGTTTTTACACTACAAAGCTTTTTACACCGGCTTTTACACCACAAGGCCTCTATAATTAAAACTGTGTGTGTGTGTGGGGGGGGGCAGTATATGAGAACTCTCTCACCTTTCTGCTCAATTTTGCTATGAAGTTAAAAGTGCTCAAAAAAATAAAGTTTTATAAAAACAATTGTATGGTATGATACGTGGATAAACATACTGGCCAATGGAACAGAATAGAATATCCAGAAATTATAGAACTTTAGAATGTGATAAAAATAGCATCTCGAATTACAGAGGAAAAGATGAGACAACTGGATGGGTGTTTGGTAAGAGATAAAATTGGTTCCATACCCCACACTATTCCAAGATAAACTACAAATGGATAAAATCTTATTTTTTCTTATATTTTAAATCTATGTGCTTCACATAGATTCCCTAAATCTTATTTGCTATATGTTGTTATTCATCCATTCTCCCTCTGAAATGTTTGAGAGTAAGTTGCAGACACAATGTCTTTACCTATAAATACCTCAGTGTTATTTCCTAAGAACAAGAATGTCTTAGTCTGGACTCCTATAACAGAATATCATAGACTGGGCGGCTTAAACAACAGAAATGTGCGTCTTACAGTTCTAGAGGCTGGGAGTCCAAGATCAAGGTGTCGGTGATTCCGGGTCTGATAAGAGCCGCTTCCTGGTTCATAGACAGCCATGTTTTCACTGTAACATCACATGGCCGAAGGGGCGAGGGCTCTCCGAGGTCACTCTTAAAAGGGCTCTAATCCTTTTCATGAGGGCTTCACCCTTACAACCTAATATGAATGTGTTAGGTTTTTTTTTGGGGGGGGGGAACACAAACATTCAGTCTCATATAATCGGAATCCAGTTATCAAAATCAGGAAATTAGCATTGGTGAAAAATATACAGTAGTACCTCGGTTTTCGAATGTCTCTGTTGATAAACATTTTGGTTTACGAACGCCTAAAATTTTACGGATCTATGGTATCAGTAGTAAAACTCATGCTAATTTTGCAGTTTTGGGGGTTGATTTTTAAAGGTCTGGAATGGATTAATCCATTTTTTATTACTTTTTATGGGGAAACCGCGCCTTGGTTTTCGAACATTTCAGAACTTGAATGGTCTTCCGGAACAGATTACGTTAGAAAACCGAGGTACCACTGTACTACTCTTTTAGTCAGACTTCACCAGCTGTCCCACTCATCCCTTGTTTTGCTCTGCAATCCGGCCTAGGATTCCACATTCAGATTGTTGTCAAGTCTCCAGTGCCCTTTAACCTGAAAAGAGCTCCTCAGTCTTGCTTTGTCTTTCGTGACCATAGCATTTTTAAAGAGTACAGTCTTCTTTTGTGCAATGTCCCTCATATTAGGTTTGTGTGATGTTTCCTCATGATTCGAGTCAGTGCATGTTTAGCAAGCATACCACAAAAGTAATAATGTGTCACTGATTGACACTTTGGGGACTGTTCACTCTGATCATTTCAGGTGGTGTCTGCCGAGCGTCTCCATTCTGTAAAGGCACAGCTTTTCTCTGTAATTACTAAGTATTCTGGTAGACTCAGGTGCACCACACAGACTCCCTTCCAGGAGGCTTACTGCTCCGCTGTGGCAGTCAGTGCAGCCTGCAGACAGCTTCCCGCTGTCAGCCCTTTTGAGTTATGATTCACCTCACCCAAGGTCACACCCTGCCAGGGCAGCCTGCATCCTGTGTGTAAGTGAGAAGAGTCTGCACTGCTTCAGAGCTCCATGCCAGTGCCAGTGCGAGTGCCCGTGGGCGGCAGGCCTTGATAGGCCTGCCCTGCAGTTAGACTTCGCCCTTTGCCCAGTTCTGCTTCGTTCCCCTCCTTTCACACTAGATATCTTGCGTCCCCGACTCGCTCAGCACCTGATGGCAGAGAACCCAAGCTGAGACCAGAATATTTGTCTGGAGCACCTTGACACTGTACATCTGTTCCTGGTCACTCACACGTACTCCCTTCAGCGTTTCTTGAGGATTCTTGCTTGAAACATGTATTCTTCTGGTTGCCAAATAGTGATTTTTCTAATTCCACAATTTCTTCTACTTTTAATCACAGTGGAACTGTAAGGAAGAGGTCTCTCTCCTCCCCACATTTTTATTTATTCATTCATTCATTTACATCTGCATGCTTTCATGGATTTTCATTTTATGGATTATATAATCTTATTATTGATTTTGTAACTAAGGTTGTCCCCGATTTGGCCAGTAGGAGCTGTCTCCTTTTAGTTTCTGTGTCCTTTTGACATGTCCCTATCATTTGTTTCTTCCTTATTTTCTGGAACCATGAGATTTTGTTCCCGCTTATCTGATACTCTTTCTGCCCCTGGAATGTGCCATTTCAAAGTAGATGAAATCTGAATGTAAAAACTAAAACCACTTGAGTACTACAATACATGGGCGGATGATGATATAACCAGGGAGTGAGGAAAGCCTCATAGAAAAAAATGGATAAGTGACATAAATAGATAGTTCAGAGGAAAAAAATGAAAACAACTCATAAACTTATG
This sequence comes from Rhinolophus hipposideros, assembly GCF_964194185.1. NCBI lineage: Eukaryota > Metazoa > Chordata > Mammalia > Chiroptera > Rhinolophidae > Rhinolophus > Rhinolophus hipposideros. The sequence goes on from NC_138050.1 coordinate 1,638,149, forward strand.
AAAAGATGCTTACCCTCACTTACAAGATAAATGCAAAGTAAAATTACCCTGCAATACCAAAAGTTTGAAAACACTTTATTGGGTAGACTGGAGAAAAGCAGTGTCATGCATTGCTGGTAGGCATATAAGATGGTGCAACCCTGTAACAGACTTGGGGAGAAACAGATGTCCAATTAGGAATCTACACTGAAAATAAACCTCCACACGGATAAACAGCACATGCACCACGTCTTTCATTGCCACATTGTGACAGCAGAAGACCGGAGGCAACCCAGATGTCTGTCAACAGAGGCCTGATTGTACAACTGGAACACCCACACAATGGAATACTGTGCAGTGCTTTGAACAAGCAGCAATTGTGTCCGTGTACTCGTGTATGTTAGGGAAAAAGCAAGGTGTGGAACGATACATATAGGACAAAATGGGAAATACACACTTGCGTATTTTGCTAAAAGAACTATTAGACACTAAATTAAACTGACACTAATAAAAATGATTACCTGGGGTGAGAGGGTGAGGACTGAAAGTCAGGCCTTTCTAAGTACCTTTTTATATAGTTTTCACTTTTAAACCATTGATATTTTTTACATATCGAAAAAATAAAAACGGGGGGAAAAGCAAACTGTAGAATTTGAAATCATGAAACAAATAAACTTTAATTTTAGATAAAGTTGGTACTATAACTCCACAGAGGAAAGAATTATTTCAAGTGACTTTTGAACATAGAATTGTGTGGGGACAGAGCCCCAGAGAGCAGTTTCCAGGCTCTCGGCCTCACATGGAAAGGTGCTGGCTCGGGTAGTAGATGGTCATCAGCTGTGACTGGTTGGCCGTCGGCTGTAACCTGTTAGCCATTGGCCACTGATATAATTGCCGTGGCTGCATTGGTTGGTTGGTTGGTTGGCAGGCAGGAAAGTGGACGGAGGATTGCAGATCTTGTGGATCCTATTTCGTGTGTCTCGCCCGGCCGCCAGCAAGACTGGGGTGCAGGAAGACCATTGTTGGAGTACTGGCGGATGTTTGTTCCCTGTGTCTCCAACCCAGCCGCCAGCGAGAATATAGTGGTATGACTCCCCTATCTGTGGCTCCGTGAGTGTTCCTTTTTGGCCTCCCCATATCCTGCGTTCTTTTGTGGGGAGTGGGAGCTGAGATGCTGCATGACACCCCGCATGACAAATTACTTAGTGGGATATAATTGAAAGCCTAAGCAAAATTTTAAAAAACTGCAAAGAAATCTTAAACTAGTATGCAGTTTTTAAACTATTTTATGTATGTTTTAGGATAAACCAAATAAGTAAATAAATTAATTAGGAACTAAGATTTTCAGTGTAAAAGCAAAGAGATACAGATATGGTGCCAAAGAAGTTAAGAAAAAACTATATAAAGGTATGCCACAGACTAATAAGTATGAGTGCCACACAGGAGAGCCCCATGCATTCTATAGGTAGCAATAAGGAAAGAGCTAAAGAAATACCACAGCTATAACCATATCGATTCACTTAAAATTAACAAAGGTCTGAAAAAATAAAGGTTTGAAAAAATTTTAAATGTGATTGCAGTGTTAATGATAGAAAATTTTAATTTTAGCATTTTAGTGTTTTCGGGTTTTTTTGAGTGTGCAATTCTGAATTTGCATTAGTTTTTACATTTTATAACCAAACTTTATTTTTATGAAAATGATATTAAGATGAATAGTCAATTTGCAGTAAACATTTATGTACAAAATATTTAAAGTATATTCATTATTTTTTTCTTCTATTCTAGTTACTCTCTCTGGAAATGGAGAAAACGGTAAGGTACTTTTAGTCTCAATTTAAGTAGACTAATTACGGTATCATAATTGCAACCCATATACTTTTTATTTAGTGATGACTGCATTTGTTTTCAGAGAGAAAAAATATGTATTCAAAGTTTCAGTAGTTCAAATGAGATGTGATACTGGATTTATTCCTATGCATTTAGTGTATTCTCGGTGGTGGTATATATGTGAATTGAAGTAGCTGTCATTTTGTAGGGCACCTACTACCCAAACTTCTTTGATATACTTATGTACATATTTCTGCCTCATGTGTTCTTCAGAACTCTTTATAGTAATAGTTCAGAGATGTTCAATACGGTTCTAGCTAGAGTTGAGAAGGGGATTTTGTTTTTTTTTTGTTTATACATTTGTTAAAAATAGTAACCAGACTGTAATTATAAATTGTATCACTAGTTCATTTTGAAAGGGAATTAAAGTTTTTATAATGACTAGTCAAAGACAATGCCTAAAGGGAAAAATTATTGCTCAAAATTTATTTTAAATCTTTTGAGATCAAACTTCAAAAATGAAACTTGATTTGAGATATGAAAATCCAGAGGATTTCTAGAACAGTTGAGCAGCTAGAGATTAATACTTATCATTGAAAATAATGAGGCATTAAAGCTTGTAAATTCGTTACCTTAGGATCTAATTTCTCAGTAACAGAATAAATGTAGACTCAATCTTAGTAGGCTTATTTTTCTTCCTTTAAATCAAAACTGTTTCCCATATGTTGAAAGCACACATACAGAAAAGAGAGAATTGCTGAAGTTCTCAGAACTTTGAACTTGCACCATTTCTTGGGGTGATTCTCCCCATGTTGCTCAGGATCTTTTGATGAAGTTATTTTTTTTGTTGTGTTTTGGTTTTTTTTGCTTTTTGGTTTGTCTTTTAATTCAGTTACAGGTGATTTTGGAATCAGACCTTCTGATTTTAGGTTCAGTTTTTCTTTCAATTTTGATTTTATTTGCTTAGTTCACTTTTACTTTATATGAGATGTGATTAAAAATACGGTGAATGTTTAAATTTAAAAAAAAGATATTATGGTAAAAGACACATTGCTATTAATCCCCATCAAGATATCCCCCTTGCTTCGAACACAGTTATCCCATCATTCTTGCCACTTTCTGAAGCAGTTCTGGAAGTCCTCTTTCATGAATGTCTTTAGTTGCACTGTCGTGGCTGTCTCAATGTCCTGAATCATTTTGACTTTGGGGAAGAGCCAGAAGTCGCATGGTGCCAGATCCGGTGAATAAGGTGGATGAGGACACTTCGTAATGATTTTATTTGACAGAAATTGCCATAGCAGAAGTGGTGTTTGATACAGAGCGTGGTTACGATGGAGGATGAGGTAAAGACACCCATGAAAGAGGGCTTCCAGAACCGCTTCAGAAAGTGGCAAGAATGATGGGATAAGTGTGTTCAAAGCCAGGGGGAGTATTTTGAGGGAGATTAATGGCAATGTGTTTTTTACTGTAATAAATTTTTTTTTATTTAAACATTCACTGTATTTGTTGATCACCCCTTGTATATTTCTTCCAGCTTATATATGTGACCAGAAGTTTACTTATTAGTTATCACATTAATTCAAACTTAATTAATAGCAAAGTTTTCTATTATTCTTTACATTATAATTTGATAATTAACTGTGTAATAAGTATTTACTGTATTCCAGGCATTATGCCAAGAGATTTATCTATTTTTTTGTAACTGCAGGTTAAGATTTTTAAAGCAAAAGCCATTGTTTTTGTTATGGAGAGCAGAAATGTTGTAAAACTATATTAAATGGTTTTAAAAGTATTTTTAAAGTATATTGTTTTACATTCTAGCCTTAATTGTAAATAAATGATTAAGAAGTTTAGAGTAACTCAAGGTTACCATTTAATCTCAAAGCTATACAATAATATCTAGATGAGGATTGACCAACATGATCGAATATGGGGCCAGGCAAAAATGTCCTTAAGTGAGGTGAGCTTGGTGAAGAGAACAGTGGGGGTAACAGCAGGAGGCTGAGTCCAGCGTGCTTTTCCAAAGGAAAAACAAAGGAAGGAGTGATATTCAGTCCACTGGGGGTAGACTGTGGGTTCAGCCTGGAGGGAGCCACAATGGTACAGAAGGAGCCTGAGAAACCAGAATTTTCAGTGAGGATGACAGTCACTTTTAATGAAAGTGAAAAGAAAGCAAATTTGAAAATAGTTGGGATTTTATCTTGGTTTCAGATGTTGGCTCGGAAGTTGGCTGTGACCACTAAGGTGATGGTTCAAGAAGTGGAGGAGAGAGAATACAACTTTATAGTGTAAAGAGCCTTGTGTTTTTGTCAAGCAGACATGGGTTGGTAGCAAAGTGAAACTGGGCAAGATACTGAATTCTCTGAGCCATGGGTTTTACCTCTGTAAACTGAAAGCACCTGATGGGACAGTTTTGAGGATTAGAATGAGGGCTGCCTCCCATGCCTTCTTGCAGGCTTTCGCTTCTGCAGTAGTGGTTGAATAGTCAAATACGGCTCCTACGAAGTCTCAGTTCAGAGTGCACTCCTTAGTCGTGCCCCTGGAGTTACTTCCCAGGGTCTCACTGCCAGGGAGACAAGAACTCAGCCACATGGCTTACACTGCTCACTGAGATGGGTGGCAAACAGAGACTAGACGGGGGACCAGCTGGCTTTTGCAGTAATCCAAGTGAGATAAGCAGCAACACAAACTATTGCCCTGGCCAGGAAAATACCGCGGCGGTTACTCTGAGAGTGAAGAGCTGAAATTTGAAGAACGTTGTACTGTTAGCTGTATCACTGTGATGAGGGGTCGCTGAGCCCTGGCTTCCTCCGTGCCTCTTGGACCAGGCACGTACCAGAACAATGCAAAGGAAAATGTTGGAGTCCAAGGAGTTGTCAAGTTGTATTGTTTTTATTTTATTTAAAAAGAACATTTTAAAAGCCAAAAATATAAAGAGAAATAAGCTCAGACCAAAGGAAAGAGAGTACTTTTAACTGAATACGTGTTAGCTCTATAAAACCTTCATCACTTTGTTCCTAATGTTTCTCATTACACTGCAGATCAGTGAAAATGTCAGTCCTTCAGCTTGACAAACACTGGTATAGGGAAAACACAAAAAGAAGAAGAAGAAATTAAGATCCCGGGGAGTAACGACAGTGTGGGAGTCCGCAGAGTTAGTTCTTCCCCTGCCACCGTCTGCGTTCTTCCAGCTGGGCCAGTCATCAGATGAAAAGAGGAAATCAAAGTTTTAACGAGTGTTCACAGGGAATTAACATACACATGAAGATCCTAAAGACAGTGAGGCAACATTGGGTCTCTGTGACATTTTTGGACAAGAGAGAAAGTGGGGGCGGGGTATTAATTTCAGAAGTGAGATGGGCGCTGTGCAGGGACTTGCAGAAGAGTGAACACACCTGGCGGGAGAATCCTTGCTGGGCGCTCAGACAGGGACATAGATGCCAGGTCCCCTGAGCCCTCTTATTTACCACACCTGATTCAAAGTCTGCTCTTCAGGCGGAGGGGAAGACACTAGCATCCTTCCTGAAGCAGGTTTTTCTGTCTGAATCTCTTGGGTAGGAAGGGGGGAGTCAAAGGTTCTTTCTGAGTCTTGGTTCTTAATAAACAGCTGAAAATCAGTATCCTCAAAAGAGGGTAGTAAGGGTAGCCGAGCTGTGGCTCCCTTCCATCACAATGGCCAGCACTTGCTGATGGTTTGCTCTGTGCCACGCACCGAAGAGTTGCATTTATTAGATCATCAGTATTAGGCAAATAACTTCAACAAATCAACTTTAGTGCTTTCATTCACGTCTGAGCAAATTATTTGGGGAGTAGAGTATGAAGGGGGGATGAGTTGCGAGAGTCATGGAGAAGGCTTTTGTGGAGGAAGTAGTATTTGATCTGAACTTTAAAAATGAGTAGAATTTCAAACTTGCATGGTTTGTCTGGGCTTCATTTTCTAAAGTGGGTGTTTGGTGCTGTGTTCCAAACAGAGAGTTTAAGCACCTGGTAGGTAGTTCTTGCTTCTTGTGGAAACCAGTCCCACTTCTCCAAACAGAAAAACTGCAGAACACAACAATGAGAGCTTGAAGTTCTGTCAGTGAGTTAGTTTTTGGAGATGAAGGTGTTGGGAAGGTATCTCCCAATCCACTTGGGAGACAGTTATGGCAGAAGTTCAAAGTGACTGAAAGCGTTCCATTTGAGGAAAAGGAAAAGGAAATCTAGGAAAGCTTTTCTGAACAACCCAGGAATTGAGTTTTTCACAGGTACTGATTACTCACTATGATGGGAACTTCCTTTATTTATTTTCAGTTTGCATTTCCTTGGATTTAATGTTCATAGTAATGGAATCTGTTTTAAGTCATTCAAAGTCTTAACTTTTAGGAAGAGCTTGAAATGTAGTGAGTGAAGGAGATGTTTCAGTTTGTCTTCAGCAACAGTGCAGTCAGCTGGCATCTCAGATTACAGTCTGTACCTGTAAACCAGCCTGATAACCCTTCCTGCAGGTGCAAAATGTTTCTTTGTATCTGTGATGTTCCATCATGCAAAGGACTTCCTGTATTGGCTATTTTCAGTATGTTTTAATTAAGAATATTTTGTTAGATTAAGCCTCCTGACCCTCAATACTGTGTTTTAATGTAATGCTTTTTTTGCTTTCACTGGGATTCAATGAAATGTTATTTGTTTTTATTTACCAGGAAAGGCCGTTGTTTACCTCGTGACTTTCCATCTGTCCTTTGTTATGTTTGTATGGTCCTATTGGATGACAATTTTCACATCTCCCGCTTCCCCTTCCAAAGAGGTAAATTTAATGTTGGTAAATCTCCAAATGCTGTAACTAATTATGGATTTTCCCCCCTGTGTTACCTGTGTTAAACCTTTATTGCATAATGCGTTTGTTCTGTTCCGTTCATCAGAGTGCTTGGTACTCTGCATTGTGGGTGTGAGTCACCAGCCTATCAGCAGATGGTAGTTAAAGATTAATAATAGCGGAGAAGTTTAGCTGTACTAATATTTTCCTGCCTTGCTACAGTTTCTTAAATTAAACACATACTTTATATCATTGGGGTAAAAAATCTTAAGGGACAGAATTGAGTAGTAGGGTTTATTTTTAGAAACCCTCTTAACATTTATATTTTCTCAGACCTGAGCAAATATGCTGCAACTAAAGAAAGTGTTTTTATTATGTGGAATAAGGTTTAAGATCAGTGTGTCCCTCTTGCCTTGACATCGCCTGACTTCTTCCTTCACTTCAAATATCATGTAGCTAGATGGTTAAGAATCTCTTCTCAGGGTTAGTTTGGTCTGAGTTTGATTTTTCTGCTCTAACACGTTACTTAATAAACCTGAGCTTCAGTTTTCTCCTTGGAAATTGGAGTTGATTATAGTCCCTGTCTCTCTGTAGGTTGCTCTGAGGTTAGACTGATAGCATAGCACCTGCCACGTACATGGTTGGCACCAGACATTGTTAGCTGGTGACAATTATGTAATTATTTCTCTTCCTATTATATTCATCAGAATCCATTAAAAATTACATTCCACCTGTTTAAATGTATCAACTTCCACTTAACATTTTATAGAAGAACGTATATGCAGAAAGTGTATGCACCGTAAGTGTATACTTGGTGAGCTTCCGTAACCTGAACACTTCCACCCCGTTCAAGAAAGAAGCTCTCCAGCATCCCGTGAGCCTCCTTGGCTCCCTGCCAGTCCTCGCTTCATGGGAGGCCACTCTGGTAGCTCTGGCTAGCGTGGCCTGCTTTTGTACTTCCCATAAATGGAGTCACACAGTACGTATACTTGTGTGTCTGGCTTCTGTCATTAACATTCCATTTGTGAGATTCGCCCATGTTGTATACAACTATGGATCATTCATTGTCACCGTTTCATGTTCAGTTGTGGTTTATAACACAGTTTACGTGCTTGGTCCTGCTGCTGATGGGCACGAGCATTTGGGTAGCTTCCAGTTGAAGTTTACTGCACCAAGGGCTTCTGTGAACGTTCTAGTGCATGGACACGTGTGTATACATACATACATAGCACACACGTGCACACATACATCGTCCTTTTGGGGAGATGTGTACGGGTGGAATTGCTGGGTCATGTGTTGTGTATACAGTCAGCATTAGTAGATAATGCCAGACTTTTTTGCCCATTTTTCCTCTTGTGTGCTTTTGTTTTAAGGAGTAACATAAACCATTAATAGAACTTGGTATTCAAATAATTTTTTCAGACATTTGGTAATAATTAATCAACCCTTAAAGTTATATCATCCATATCTTAATCTCTCAGTTTAAAAGGACCTGATTTTATTAATTTAATCAATTTCTAGTAGTGATGGAGATTGAAAACATAGCATGTATGAAAGCTTAGTTCTCATTACAGGAAATAAGAAATAGAATAAAAAAGCAATTTTAAGAAGCAATAGAGGACAGAGCTGAAGAACTCAGCCCAGCTCCAGAAGGCTCTTCTGTCTGCTCCTTGGCAGGCTGGTGACTCCCATGACTGCTGAGCTGTCTGAAGCTCAGAGCTCTGTCAGAGGAGGACGGGGATGGCTGGAAAGATTGAACCCGTCAGTAATACATGTGGTTATATCTGTAGTGACATAATGAACACTTTAAAGTGCTTCCTAAGAATGCCTATCACATAGAGTGTAAGTGCCATCCAGATGTTATTCTCGTCGTTTTTGGTGGTAGTTTTTGTCACGTTATATCCATGTAGCATCCAGCCTGGGCTTAAGCTTTTGTACCCACTGCAGCCTTCATGCCTCCCCATGTTACAAGTTCAGTTGCCAAGTTCAGCTGCCAGCCAAGGCGGCCTCCCTTCTGAATAGCCCCTGTCATCTGTACCGTAATTGCCAGTTTATTTTTATGTGTCACCTTATTATGCTTTCAGCTTTTTGAGGGCTGGGATCATTTCTGTCATGTTCTCCACTATGTCCCTCTCCCCACTACCTAGCACATAGTGGGTGTTCAGTTACTGTTGAATGAATTAATTATTGAAGCATTAAGGGCCAGCGAAGCTGAGCTTCGGTGACAACCCAGAACAGGAACTCTCTAAAGAAGCTTACGCTGTGCAGACTGAGGTGGCTCTTAGTAAGTAAATCACAGTGCTGTTTTGACATAGGTAGTAATGGAATAGTGTTAAAAGCTCTTTGCAAGCTCAGAGGTTAAAGTAACAATCGGGGATCAGATCTAGGGGAACCAATTGGTGTAAAAAGCAAAAACTGTACATTTTAGAAAAGTTACAAATATGGGTATTTTTTTATTCTTTCAGTCAGTAGGTACTTAGTCCCTACTGTTTGTCAGACTGGTAGGCTCTGGGAATCCAAAGAACAAGACAGATAGTGTCTTTACATTTGAAAGAGAGTAAACAAACAAATAATGACCAATTGTGATACATTTAGAAAAAGAACGTGGTGATGTGGTAGCGCGTAACAGAGAAGACGCTACTTTAGATAGTGTGGTCAAAGAAGTCTTCTCTGACCAAGTTGCATTTATGCCGAGACTTTGTAAGTGTGTCTGTCACTCAAGTATAAGCTCTGAAGGAAGAATCTGTTCGTTGCTGCACCCTTACCTAGAACCACACCTAGTGTATAATGGAACCCGTTGCTGAGCACCTGAGTGAGTGAGTGAGGGGGAGGAGGCGGCATACACAGAGCTGGTAGGCGTCCTACATCACTGAGAGTCATCTCTCCAGAAAGTATATTCCCATCACTTCTAGCAACCCAGTTGAGCTTATCACTCAGTTACAAGATAAAGGTCATGCTCATCTGCATGGTACACAAGACCCTTCGTGATCTGACGTCCTCCCAGTTCCGTCTCCATTGCTTCCTCCTAGAACTCTGTGCTCAAGTAACGCATCTCCTTGAACAAACTGTTGTCACACCTTTGTGCTTCCTGTACGCGCTGTTCCCTTTGTAGAGACTCTTTCCTTCTTTGTCTTCTGGAAGATTCCTGTTTATCTTTCAAAACGTAGTTGGGTCCCACTTCCTCTGGGGAGACTTCCACTGACGACCCCACCCCCTCCCAAGGGAGCCTTCATCTCACCTTGCCAAGTACAGTGGTACCTCGGTTTTCGAACGTAATCCACAAGTTCTGAGACGTTCGAAAACAGCCAAGAGCTAGGCCTCAGGATATTGCTCTCAGCGAAAGCCGTGTGACATGTTCGACTTCTGAGTCGTGTTGGAAAACCGAAGCATTTACTTCTGGGTTTACGGCGTTCATAAACCAAAATGTTAGTCAATGGAGATGTTCGAAAACCCGAGGTCCCACTGTATTGTTAATGTGTTTATTATGCTGATTTGTCGTTTGCAGTTTTCTGTGTGTCTAACGTTCCTGCTAGACCTTAGGAATGTACTTTTGAAGGCAAAGCCTCTATTTTTATTGGTCTTTGGATCCCTGATCCCTGGGACAGTGCCAAGCTCTTAATATATATTTAATATATATTTAAATCGAACCATCTGAACACTGAATTTAAAATAATGACATTTCATAGTTTGAATTTTGTTCAGTAGATTTTAATGAAAAATAGACTTCTAGTCATAATTTCAAAACCAATCCATTTTAAATTTTATTTTGTTTCATTCCTCATCTAAAATTCTGGTGTCTCTTGAGATTTTCATTTGACTTAAGCTTTTCAGAATTTAAGAGCTCCAGAGACATTTAAACATAATTTAAATGTTCTAGAGACACAACGTTTCAGGGGAGAACTTTCTAACAAGTTATAATTCTCTTGCAAAGTAGGAAAGTATTGCTATACCTGAGAGTATTCGAGAGAGGGTGGGTCTTAGAAAGTTGACTGAATATTCCTGCCTGTGTGAGATGTTCTGTAAGTGACCTCCAAAGTCTCAGCTGTACTATCGTGGGCATCTTTCCTGACTTCTTTCTGTCCCGTTCATCTGTCCATGTTACTTACTGTTTCTTATAAGTAATTTGGGGATTTCTCGTCCATCAGGGTTTGATTGTGGGAGCCAGGCTAGGCAACCTAAACAGACTCATCCACTCCCTAAGCCGTGGTGTTTTGGTCAGGTTCGAGGAAGGGACTGTGAAGGGCAGAATATGTGTTTTACACCAACAGTGCAGGGGGACCACACAGGAGTAGAACCCGGCTGAGCCCTCTTATTTACCACACCTGATTCAAAGTCGGCTCTTCAGGCTGGGGTGAAGACACCAGCATCCTTCCCGAAGCAGATTTTTCTCTCTGAATCTCTCAGGCAGGAATGGGGTTGGCAGAACTTTGGTTTTCTTCAATAGAAATGTAAAACTCCTGGTTACATGAAATAGAAGCATAAAAATAAGGGTCCTTTAGATGCTGGGATGACATAAAAGAAGAGCAACTAAACGAGTCCTTTGTAGAGAAAATGCTATTTAACTAGAGGCTGGCCTCACTGTGAGAATAAAACTTAAATGGAAACTAGAAACAGCTCCATAAAGAAATTGCTGCGGGAGAAAAAGAGACAATGCTTGCCTAGACAATCCTTAGTAATTCTAGAGAAAGTACTCCTATTGGTTAGCTTTTGAAAAGCTAAAACAAAATGGTATGAGAATGACTTGTTGACCTCATTGAGACATTTGGCCAGAAAATAATAGGACCCCAAGATCTGTGATTAGCATTTTACCCAAAACAAGTCAATCTTTGGACATTTTTCCAAAAACTAAAAATCTCTTGACACTAGCTTTCAAACACCAAAATTTGCAGTAATAGAAAATATATATTAAGCCCTGTTTGGTGGAGGAATTTAACTTTGTAAAAAAACAAGATGCGGAGTATTTAGTTCATGTTCTTTGCCACCATACAGAGCAAATATTTTTTAATCTGTCAAAGGTATGTTGTTTTGTTCACGTGTGCTTGATTTAGTTTCTCAAAGAAACTTGGAGAGGTTTTGCCTTCATAGAAGAAGTTTTTTTGGAGGGATTCTGGATAAAACTTTGCTTTTCTGAGCGTGATTGTTAATAATCATGGGATTAAAAACAATTCATAGTTGCTTCTCCTTTTATAGTTCTACTTGTCCAGTTCTGAAAAGGAGCGTTATGAAAAGGAATTCAGCCCAGAAAGACAACAAGATATTTTGAGAAGAACAGCAAGGGACTTACCTATCTACACCACATCAGGCTCCAGAAGTAAGGAAGACAAATCTTAAGCTTTCCTTTCCAAAGAATTTTTAAAATATGGTCATTCCTGCCAAGATATATTTGCTTGATTCGTCTATTCTATGGACATTGTGATTGCCACAAATAACCTGCACAGGAAGGTGTTCCTGTGCTCTGCATCTTTGGTGTCCCATGTGCAGAAGTGTGCACATATGGTACAGATCTCTGAAGAGGCTCACTTTGCTGTGAATGTCCCCTCTGCACACTCTGATTCCCAACTCAACCTCATGGTGCAGGTTGCAGTTACTCTTTGTATTGTGTGTCATCACTGGGTAATTTTTAAAACATCAAGAATGTGTTGACTTAGAATGTGGGGAAAAGTGTTACAAAAGCAGGAAACTTGTTCAGGGTTGTAAAGCTAATATTCGGAGAGCCAGAACTTGAGCTCAGGTGTGTCTGGTTTCAAAGCTCTTGGTGTTTCCACTGTTGGGCCTCCTCCATTGGGATAAGTGACTGCAGCAGAAATTTCCTTCTCAAGGGTAGATAGAGCCTTAGAATAGGGTGGATCTCTGAGTGGTCAAGCTGGTCATTGAAATCCAGGGAATTGTTTTAAATTACGAATTATATACCTCATTAATATACCAGGTAATAGTCATAACTAACAGGCACTCTGTTCTGAGTGCTTTGCACATGTGAGCTCATTGAAACTTCATAACAACCCTATGAAGCAGATACTGTTGTCTCTGTTTTACAGACAGAGAGGGGTTAAGTAACTTGTTTAAGGTCATACAGACGTGACCTTATGTGAAAAACGGATTTAAATTGAGTGCTCTGTCTCCAGAACCCACTGTGCTTCTCAAGTCCAAGGGGAAATAAAAGGGACCTTTCCCTGTGTACAGTTACATACAGATTGTGACTTTAGAAAGGTACAAGTTTGCAGAGAGTTTGGGAGGAGATGTTTGACTAAGTTTTCGATTTTTCATGTGTTCAGTGCTGCCCCTTTTGCATAACTAGTATGTTGCCATGTAGAATGAAAACACGGGTGTTGGATCAAACCCCAGCTTCTCCATTATTAGTGCGGTGAGAGTCACTGAAACTTTCAAGCCCTCGTTTTAAAACGAGAATAACAATACCTGCATCTCTGGGTTAGTGGAAGTATTGAGGTGAGATACATAAATGCGATATGCCCTTAGGGTAGATCATAATTATGCAATGAATTCTCAGTACATGACAGCTAGTTGAAGATACTCCTTTGTTATATTTAATTAGGAAAGGTCTGGTCTGGTCTAATTATTGTTAGCAGTCATGGTTCTGCAGAGCAGATGTTTTTAACCGAAAGTCCAAGATTTCAGAGAATTTAGGAAGCCTTGCGATTGTGCGCAAACTTTGGGGTTGTTTTTCAGGTAGCGAGATCATCTGATTGTCAGAGCAGCAGTCGTGCCCCAGAGTGAAGAGCCGCTGATGTGGAAGTTTCACTGCTTTTCATTATTTGTCACGGCCGCCCTCTCTGAATAACGCCCTCGTTAGAGTATTACATCAGACTCTGCTCAGGGCAGCACTGGTGATTCTTTACCCCTGAGAACAACTCCCTGATGGTGCTGCTTGTGCCCATTTTACAGATGAAGAAATGAGGGGCAGTGAGGTGCCCATAGCCCCCTGGGGGCGAGGTCTGGGATTCGTACCTTATCTTCCGACTGCTGGCAGAGTCCTGCTCTGGAAAACCATTTCTACTGCTGAGAATCCCACACTCTGGGGCTTTTTCTTCTTTTTTCTTATAGAACTAATACCCATTCATTCTTTAAAGAACAAAATTCTGAAATGTGTGCTACAGGACGTGGACCTTCATAGACTAGAGAGATTAGTGAAGGGGATGACACTGCCTTCCCGGGGGAGGTGGGGCCGGGCAGTCGGGCTGGGGACTTGTCACTGTATTCCTCTTTGTGCGTTTTCCAACCATGTGGATGTATCATTATCTATTCAGGAAACAAAACGTGTCTTTCTGAACCTGCCCCCCTGCACAGTCTGGACCCCAGCAGCATTTCTCTCTAGCTTTCTCCTACACTGTTTTCCTGTGTCAATTCCGTGCTAAAACACTGTGTCCTTCGCTGCCTTTTATTTTTTTGTTTTTTTCTCTGCCTAGAAAGATGATTTTCTCCTCTCTAAATCCAGTTGAAAGTTTGAATTCACTGTCCACCTCTCTTCAAACCGTTTTATCCACTTTAACAAGAAGTCATTTTGAAAGTCTTCTCTGACCTTCTCAGATGCTTACCTTGGACATCACAAGTCACTGCCTCGTCGTTCCTTGTGCTTATCTCACCACTTTGACCATATCCTGAGCCTCTGGAGTCAGACGTTCTCTCACGGTTTCTAACAGTGTCTCACTAAGAGAGCACTCCGGAGATGTCTGTGGAAGAATCCATCCCCGGGCGTTCTCCACAATAGCCCTTTGTGCACTTCTGGTTTTCTCCCCCACACCAATTTTTCCCATCGTAGAGTCTGACTTTATATTTTATTAGAAATAATAATAGAAATAACAGTATTTTATTATGATAACTGCTTTATTGAGAATCTGATATGTTTTAGAAGGTTTCCTTTTAATCTGCACAATAGTTCATTACATTTGGTATTACTTGCAGTTGCAGAGGAGGAAACAGGCTCTTAGAAACAACTCACTTACCCAAGGTCACCAGCTAGGAAGGGGGAGAACTAGTGTCAAACCTGATGACAGAATTATTAGTTGTCAGTTTTTCCAGAGTTGTTCATACAACAAATGATAGCACATTTTAGTCAAATTAACTAAACTTGTACATCCTTCAACAACTTCCTTTTAATTCTTAAATGTAGCCATCAGGTATTGTGAGAGATGTCAGCTGATTAAACCTGACCGTGCGCATCACTGCTCAGCATGTGACATGTAAGTGTTACCCTCGTTTGCTTTCCTTTAATCCCAGCACTGGAAATGGGTGAAGGGAGAATAGAAGGGGCAGGAACATTTTACATGCTTTATACATAACAAAAACACCCTATCCTCTCTCATTATTTGCTACATACGAGCAGCCTAACAAATATTCCTATAATCCACAATATAGTTTGGAGCAATCTTTGATAACAGTTCCTGTAAAGGTTGACAGAATTTTCTTTAACATACTTCCTGTGTTCATGCTTAATATAATATAGACGAGCAAGTAATAACCCCCTTAAGAATGATAACTTTATTTCCTGGATTAAAAAGACCAAAATGACAGTTTTCTTGTTTTGGTTATTAATGTTAATATTAATATAACCTAACCAAAATTAATGTTTTGGTTATTAATGTTAATATTAATATAACCTAACAAACCACAAAAATATCATTTTCAATTCCCATCTGTAACATTGTTCCCAGAAAAATTGGAAAGATTTTAGTCCTTGTGTACTTGTGAGAAGGTAGTATGTTGAAGGAGAGATTTCTAGTTTGGGAATCCCAGTCAATCCTTGAACTTGAGTTAGACAAGCACTTTCGCCTTCTGGGTGTTATTTGCTCATTTATTGTATTATTTGAGATGATCTGTGGTTTATACAAATATAGATTACACATTCTGGCAGGGAGGCAAATTTTGGGATTCTTTTTTTCTGCTTTTTTTCTGCTTATCTACTTCTGGTTAGTAGTGCTTATCCATGGGATGGAATTTTATAAAATATGTGGACCAAAGAACATTTACCCTGTTTCCCTGAAAATAACACCTAGCTGGATAATCAGCTCTAATGCGTCTTTTGGAGCAAAAATTAATATAAGACCTGGTATTATATTATACCCAGTCTTATAGTAAAATAAGACCCGGTATTGTATTGTATTATATTATAGTATAGTATATTATATTATATTCCCAGTCTTATAGTAAAATAAGACCAGGTCTTATATTAATTTTTGCTCCAAAAGATTTATTAGAGCTGATTGTCTGGCTAGGTCTTATTTTGGGGGAAACACGGTACAAGCCCATCAGTGTTAATATTTTAACATATTTGCTCCTGAAGTTTTATTTTTATGACTTGCACATGTTTAAAATAGGGATTGTGTGTATTTCGTTTTATTTCTCTCAGCTGATTTGTTAGCGGGGCCTAACTAATACACCAAGAGCTGTCTGTACCATATCTGTGTATTAAAATGTCGCTTGATGTGGTCCAAGGCAACTGACTATGCTCAGCTGAATTTCCGGTGTTCAAAAATCATGACCTCTTACCTATAAAAGTATTGGTGGAGATATCAGAAAGTTTCTCTAACCTAATGTTTATTGGGTTGGTTTTTCTAAGATACATTTATAAAAGGAAATTTTTAAGGAAAAAAATTATCAGAAGTTAGAATTAGAAAAACTTTCTGCATGGATTTTCTTAATACTTATTTGTTTTTTTAGATGTATTCTTAAGATGGATCATCACTGTCCTTGGTATGTATGAAAAACAGGGGAAATTACATATGGGAGTGGAGAAGTGGGAAGGAGAGAATTTAGAGTGATGGACCTAAGCATTCCTAAATTTTCAAGGTCAATTTAATATCATGATTGATCTAGTTATATACGTGTTTATACTCGTATGTATATACATGTTTTTATAAAATGTTTTCCTTTAAAAATATATTCTGATATTAACCCAAATAATTATATATGAATGATTAACATTAAAATTCCAAATTCCTTATAGCATTTATTAAAAACACACATCCACAATTAAGACATTGCTCCCTACTTCCCAAACAACCCATTTCCAAGTAATAATGATTAAGTTTTTTGAAATGTGTTTATTATAGATATTTTGAACTGTCTTACATTATTACTTGGAAATGGGTCATTTGGGAAGCCAGGAGCAATGTCTTCATTGTGGATGTGTGTTTTCAGTAGTGTTAAGTGTGTTCACATTGTGTGAGGAACTTTTTCATCGAAAAAGTAAAACTATACGCATTAAACAACTTCCCATTTTCCCCTTCCCCCAGCCCCTGGCAAAAACCATTCCAGTTTTTGTTTTTGTGAGTTTATGATTTGTCTTATTTTTATAGTGTGACTTTCTTTATTCTTCCAGGGTGAACAACTGTGTGGGATTTTCTAATTACAAATTCTTCCTGCTGTTTTTATTGTATTCCCTATTATATTGCCTTTTCGTGGCTACAACAGTTTTACAGTACTTTATAAAATTTTGGACGGTAAGTCTTTTTTTCTATCTTAAAGTGTGTTTCAGACTTTTAAAGATGCTACATTCATGAAGAATTCATTCTTTATTATAAGTAGATGTACTTTAATTTTATTACTTAGAATCTATAATGGATCAGAGGGCAAACAGGGATAATGTTTACCTTCATATATACTTGTTTATTTGTAAATAAATGAATATTAAACATGATATTGTGAGCTTTTTAATGATCCATAGTTTTCAGCCATACTGTAATAGACATATCAATTATAGGGAAGTAATTGCTTTTATTTGAGTTGATGAGACTTACTGCAGTTTTACAATAATGAAAGTGATAGTCCCAGTCCCCGATAATCACTAATTTCTTTCTTGCTTCTATAGGTAATAATGCTTTTACTGTAATGAGCTGTATGTTTTTTTCACATTTTTGATTTATATTTTATAACCCTGTTTTATTTTTATTAAATTAAAGTTTTATATTTTTAAAAAAGAACTTTTATGGTTTCTGATTTTTGTTTTTAAAGCAATATTTTCTATTTATGATTTCTGGCTTTATAGTCTGTTCACTGTAAGTTTATACAAGTATTCACCCATGTTTTCTTCTTGGATTTTTATTGTTTTTGTTTTCACATTTAAATCTTTAATTTTGAAGGGAGGTTATTGTGATTAAAAAGTACTTTTGTGTTTATTCTTCCTAAAAGCTCTATGAAGGTGTTTTTAAATGTAGGTTTTATTATTATTCAGGTATGGTGAAGCCAACAGATCAGGAGATGATTATCATTGAAAAGATAGTTTGTCATTCATAGTTCCCAAGGGAGGAGGCATGCCATACCATGCCACCCGACGCAGGGCCACACAGGGAAGCACCAGGGCTGTTTAGGTAGCAGAAGGGACGAGTCCAGAGCCTTTATTGTGGTTTCAGCGGGAAAGGCAAAGCCAGGCAGAGTAAGCTGATTTAGGATTAGCTAGTCTGAATAACTCAGTAGTCTCTGGGCATATAGGCTGCCCCTAGTTGTCTGGTGCTGAGCTCTGGAGTGAGTCGGCAAGGGAGTATTTCTTCCTGGAGTGTAAGAGCCAAGTAGAGGCGGTAGTTTGGAATATGGGCTCTGGATTGGTTAGTTTATATATGAGATGTGCATTCCTTGCTAACTCTTAAGAATTGGATAGCTCTGGGAGGGGCATTCTCTCCCTCATCAGCAAGGCCCCAAATGCCAGAGCATTAAGAACACAGAAAATAAGAAAGCATAGTTCATGCAAAATGGGCTATTATTATTCCAATTTTTAGAGTTGGAATGTGAGGTTGGGGGTTAGGTAACTACCCAAGGTCACATATTTAATAGTATAGGAAGCCAGAATTTTAACTGAGATCTCTCTGTTCCAATATCCAGGTACTTTTCACTGACTTGCTTCTCATAGTTGTGAAGAACGTAATAAAAACCTTGAGTCATCAACCACAATTATTTTTCCAGGAAATACTATCTAATACATTTTGGAAGGATTTTCATTAAAACATCATTAGATTTTTAAAATTTGGGTGATTAAAACCAGAGGGTACTAGCACTTACGGTGCCTTTCTGCATATTTAAAAAGGGTATCCCATCTCTGTCTGGTCTCAGCCTAATGAATTTTGACCTCCATTATTCCCCTGTGTGGGCACCTTTAGTGGCCTTATTTAAAGGAAGAAAATTCAATGTCAAATGAATAAGTCCAAATTAAACAATTTCACATTTTTTTGTCAGAAACTTCAGCAGTGTTTGCATGTAATGATTTATTAATTAAAGGATAAATATTAACTTTTTAAGATTCATCATGAGTAAGGTAAGATTAATAAACTCAAATCTACCTTTTTCTTCATTTATTCAATAAATATTTATTTAGCATTTATAATGTGCCAGGCAGTATTTTAGCCATTTGGTATATATCGTGTTTCCCCGAAAATAAGACTGAGCTGGACCATCAGCTCTAATGGATCTTTTGGAGCAAAAATTAATATAAGATCTGGTCTTATTTTAATATAAGAGCAGGTCTTATGTAATGTATAATATAATATAATATATAATACAATATAATAAAATAAATACCAGGTCTTATTTTAATATAATATAATATATAATATATATAATATAAAACCTGGTCTTATATTAATATTTGCTCCAAGAGATGTATTAGAGATGATGGTCCGGCTAGGTCTTATTTTCAGGAAAACACGGTATATCAGTGACCAAGACAGACTCAGTCTTTGTAGAACTTACTGTTGGGAAGAGGGAGACAAATAACAAACATAATAAGTAAATTATATCGTATGTTAGAAAGTAAATGCTATGAAAAAAGAAAACTAGGGTAAGGAATTTGGCAAGTATGTGGGAGTGTGTAGGACAGGGGCAGGTTGTAGTATTAAAGAGAGTGATCAGGGTAGACCTCAGTAAGAAGATTAGATTGGAGCAAAGACTTCAAGGGAGTTAGCAGATATCTGAGAGAATAACATCTCTGCACTCTATATAGGAGCACCTAAATATATAAAGCAAATGTTAACAGGTTTAAATGGAGATACAGACACCAATACAATAATAGTAGGGGATCCCACTTTCATCAATGGATAGATCATCCAGATAAAAAATTAGTACAGAAATATCAGCCTCAAACAACACATTAGTTCACATGTACTCAACAGACATGTACAGAACACTCCATCAAAAAGCAACAGAATACACATTCTTCTATGCACACAGAGAACATTCTCATCTCAGGATAGATCTTATGTTAGGCCACAAAACAAGTCTTAATACGTTTAAGAACGCTGAAATTATATCAAGCATCTTTTCCAACCACAGTGATATGAAACTAGAAATGTTACAAGAAGAAAACTGGAAAATTCACAAACACGTGGACATTAAATAACATGCCACTGAACAACCAGTGGGTCAAAGAAGAAATCAAAAAATACCTTGAGACAAATGAAAATGGAAGTGCAACATACCAAAATTTACGGGATGCAGTAAAAGCACTTCCGAGGGAAGTTCATAGCGATAAACGTCTACATTAAGAAATAAAGATCTCAATCAATCCATCTTTATATCACAAAGAACTAGAAAAAAGAACAAGTGAAGCCCAAGTTCAGTAAAAGGAAGGAGATAATGAAGATCAGAGCAGAAACAGATGAAATAGAGACTTAAAAGGAGAATAGAAAAGATCAGTAAAACAGAAAGCTGGTTTTTGGTAAAGATAAACACAATAGACCTTTTCCTAGACTCACCAAGAAAAAAGAGGACTCAACTCAAATTATAGAGGAAACATTACAGCTGATACCTCAGAAACACAAAGAATTATAAGAGACTACTATGAACAATTCTATGCTAAAAATTGGACAACCTAGAAGAAATGGATACATTTCTAGAAACATACAACCTTTCACAACTGAATCAAGGTGAAATAAAAAATCTGAACAGACTAATTACTAGTAAGGAGATTGACTCAGTCATCAAAATCAAAAGCCTCCCAATGAAAGTCCAGGACCAAATGTCTTCACTGATGAATTTTACCAGACATTAAACAAGAATTAACACCAATCCTTCTCAAACTCTTCCAAAAAATAGAAGAGAGAACACTTTCAAACTCATTTTATGAGACCAGCATTACCCTGACACACAGAAACCAGACAAGGTCACTGCAAGAAAGAAAATTACAAGCTAATATCCCAGGTAAACATAGATACAAAAACCACCAACAGAATATTAGCAAACTGAATTCAACAGTACATTAAAAGAATCATCCACCATGATCAAGTGACATTTATTCCAGGGATTCAAGGTTGCTTCACCATCTGCAAATCAATCAGTGTGATAAAACACATTAACAAAATGAAGGATGAATATCATGTGTTCATCTCAGTGGATGCAGAAAAAGCATTTGACAAACTTCAACATCCATATGATAAAAACTCTCAACCAAGTGGGCATAGATGAAATGTGTACCGCAACATAATGAAGGTGATATATGATAAGCCCACAGCTAACAACATACTCAACAGTGAAAAGCTGAGAGCTTTTCCTCTCAAGATGAGGAACAAGACAGGGGTGTCCACTCCGCCACTTTTATTCGACATAATATTGGACATCATAGCCACAGCAATCAAACAAGATAAAGAAATAAAGACATTGATGTTGGGAAGAAATAAAACTAATTGCAGATTACATGATATATAGAAAACCCTAAAGACCACCAAAAGACTGTTAGAACTAAAACACATTCAATAAAGTTACAGGATATGAAATCAACACAAAAAAATCAGTTGAGTTTCTGATAACAGGTTATCAGAAAGAGTAATTAAGAAAACAATCCCATTTACAATTGCATCACAAAGAATAAAATACCTAGGAATAACATTAACCAAGGAGGTAAAAGACCTGTACACTGAAAACTGTAAGACATTGATGACAGCGTTTGAAGAAGACATGTAAATGGAAAGATATTCTGTGCCTTTAGATTGGAAGAATTAATATTGTTAAAATGTTCATACTACCAAACGCAATCTAGAGATTCAGTATAATCCTTATGAGAATTCCAGGGGCATTTTGCACAGAAATAGAAAATCTTAAAATTTGTATGGAACCAGAAAAGACTCCTAATAGACAAAGTAATCTTGAAAAAAAGGGACAAAGTTGGAGACATAACGATTTCTGATTTCAGACTATATTACAAAGCTGTAGTAATCAAAATAGTATGGTACTGGCATAAAAAAATAGACACAAATCAATGGAACAGAATAGAGAGCCCAGAAGTAAACCCAGGCATGTATCTTCGATTAACTTACGACAAAGAAGCCAAGAATATGCAATGGGGAAAGGACAGTCTCTTCAATAAATGGTGTTGGAAAAACTGGACAGTCACATCCAAAAGAATGAAAGCAGACCCCTCTCTTATATCATACAAAAAAATCAACTCCAAATGGATTAAAGACTTGAACATAAACTTGAAACCATAAATTTAGAAGAAAACACAAACCTACTTGACATAGGTCTTGACAATGATTTTTTAGATTTAACAACACAAGCAAAAATCAATAAGTGGGACTACATAATCCTAAGAAGCTTCTGCACAGTAAAGGAAATCATCAACAACATGAAAAGGCAACCTCCCAACGGGGATAAAATATTTGCTAACCATATATCTGATAAGGGGTTAATATCCAAAATATATAAAGAACTCATACAACTCAATAGCATAAATACCCAAACAATTTGATTTAAAAATGGGCAGAGCAACTGAATAGACATTTCTCCCAAGAGGTCAATACGTACATGAAAAAGTGCTCAACTTCACTAGCTGTTAGAGAAATGCAAATCAAAACCACAAGGAGATACCACCTCATAGCAGTCAGAATGGCTTTCGTCAGTAAATCAACAAACAAGTGTTGGCGAGGATGTTGTGAAAAGGGAACCCTCGTGTGCTGTTGGGGGGTTGTAAATTGGTGCAGCCACTATGGAACACGGTTTGGAAGTTCCCCCAGAAATTGAAAATAGAGCTACCATACAACTCAGCAGTTCCTCTTCTGGATATTTATTCAAAGGAAAACAAAAACACTAGAAAAGATATCTGCAGCATTATTTACAATGGTCAAGACAGGGAAACTACCTAAGTGTCCATTGATTGGTGAATGGACAAAGAAATTGTGGTATCCATATACAATGAAATATTATTCAGCCTTAAAAAAAGAAGAATCCTGCCATTTGGGACAACATGGGTGTACCCTGAAGGCATTTTTTAAGTGAAATAGGTCAAAGACAAATACTGGATGATCTCACTTATATGTGAACATTAAAAAAAATAGCGTAAAGCAGCTCATAGATAGAGATTGGTGGTTGTCAGAAATAAGGGGTGGCGAATGGGTGAAGTGGGTAAAGGTGGTCAAAATTAAGTCCTGGAGAAGTAACGTACAGTGTTATGACTATAGTTAATAAGTATATTTGAAAGTCGCTAAGAGTTAGATCTTAAAGTATCTCATGTTGAGCAGCAGCAAGGAGGCTAGTGTGGCTGGAGGTGGGGTTTCCAGACGGGAATTCCCGCCCGTTCTCAGGAATTTTTTTCACTTTCCCGTTCCCGAATCCTGAGATATAAACTGTTTCCTGTTCTCCATGATGAATCGTTTCCACAAAGTGACGGCCGATACTACCAACCATCTGGGTTCAAGGAGCCAATTTTCCTGATTTCAAGATGGCCACGGGGTTTTGAAAATTAATTTGGGGAATCCCGACCAACTTTTCATGGGATTCGGGAATGGAAAGGCCGAAAAAATTCCCAAGAATGGGTGGAAATTCCCACCCAGAAACCCTAGCGATAAATTGGAAAAATGTCTAAGAGATATATTGTGAGTAGTACATTTATTTCCCATTGTGGGTATTACTGGCTTCAAGAAGCCAATTTTCCCAATTTCCCGACCAACTTTTCTCAGGATTTGGGAATGGGAAAGCAAAAAAAAATTCCTGAGAATGGGCGAGAATTCCCACCTGGAAACCCTAGCTGAAGGAGATGAACAGGAGTGAGACTGTCGGAAGTCCAGGAGATGGGCCCAGATGGTACAGAGCCATGGCTACTGCCCAGTGAAGTGGGAGCTGAGGAGTGACGTGACCTGACTTGTGAAGTGTTACTCTGATTGAGCTGAAACTAGACCGATGGGGCAGGTCACCTCGTCTGAGTAGGCCATTGCAATAGCCGTGAACGTGGTAACAAATTGTCAGATCTGGTTTTTAGAAACTGCTGATCAGAAGTTTTGTAAAAAAGGTATTTTCTGAAAAATATTAATTTTATTCTATCCTAGATATACATCTGTTTTAAAAACTGAGTGCAAACGTGTGTAAAGTATACCTAAAACGAGCTTGAAGAGTGAAGTGTTCTTGTCCATTTTCTATTTTGCATTTTTTGAGAAAATGTTGTTGGTGACTTTTAGAGAGCAACAACTTAGTGTTCCTTCAAAACAAGATTTATAAAATGAGTGTTCAGGAAAATTTTGTGTAAGAATTGGTTTCTTAATACATTGTCTTTATTTGTACAAGCTTTGCCGCAGGAAGTCTACAGAGAGTTGTCCACAGGTAAAATATATTATTGTCATGACATTCTCGTCTCTTACATGATGTTTATAGTGAATATACTGTATAATACTCATTTGCTTCACAAGATGGGGAGACAGAAGAATTATTTAATGTATTTAAAAGGTATTGTGGTAACTTTAGGAGAGAAGAAAAAGATAAATATCAGAATTATGCAATTCTAAAAGTCTTCCTTTTCACCTGTAAACAGTGTTTAAATCAAGCAGGACCACCTCAGGTTCTAGTGGCGTCTGTGATCTCCCTATGTGATTTTATTTTAAGAGCTAACACTGAAAAGGTTCCTTTTATCGATAGATACTCGTTTCTTCTAGGTTAAGACTTTGCTTCTGTTGAAATGAACATAGCCCTAAGAATGGGTAACTGAGAACCTGTTTTCATTCACTAATACCTGTTGTTAAATTTATTTCCCAAAATTGTTAATTGCTAAAAAATGTTCTGTAGGAATGGAGGGAGGAAAAAAAAGGTAGGAATTGAAGCAGGTAAAGGGGTGGGTATATTTGCAGTGTTGTTCCAAAAATAGAGATTAGGAAAGTACAAAAACAAATTTATCACAATTAGTTTCTGGTTAATAGCATCTATAATTAAAATAACAGATCTTTTAGCATTGGTGGGGAAAAACCCTTCTGTATCCTGATGTTGGGGAAAGCTTGTATAGATGGAGAATGTTGGCTAAAAGAATCCATTTTTTAATTATATTACTAAAAGTATTGCTAAAATTTTAAATGTTTAAGAGCAATTTTTTAAATGGCTCTGACATTTTATTAAGCAAGGTCCTTTGATAATACAAATTTTCTGACTCCGGTAATGTTTTTGGATATATTATCTAATTTATTCTGTTACTCTTCATATCTGGCACTTTTTTTGGTGGATTCAGCAATTTTAGTAAGAATCAAATAATAAGTATATTTTAGAGGTTAACTGTCTTTAACATTAACACTTTTTTTTTTCTTTCCTCAGAATGAACTCCCAGATACACGTGCCAAATTCCACGTACTTTTTCTTTTCTTTGTGTCGACAATGTTCTTTATCAGCGTCCTGTCACTCTTCAGCTACCACTGTTGGCTGGTTGGAAAAAACAGAACAACAATAGGTAAATAGGTTAAAATAAATCATAATTGTTTAGGAAAATGAGCATAAATGAATATGAAATCTAAAGAAGGATAAATGTCACATGATAAAGAAATGTAAAATAATTGTGTAGGAAAATTCACTGTGACTGGATAGGAACAATGGGCATATATAAATGGAAAGCTTCATTATTTTAAAGAAGGTTGAAGAAGTGAGATTGACTTACATATATGTTTTCAGTAGTGCATTGTATATAAAAATATAGAAGTGACCATATTTTATAAATGTTAATAAAAGCTGTTTCCTGCATTCTCACAGTGACTTCAAAAATCAGTCTATGGAAGATGGATAGTAGATTTACATATTATGAGGCAGTTCATTCTCAGATTGACAAAATAATTTTGAAATCCTTAATACACTTTTCTCTGTAAGTGAAAACATGTTTTTTACCACAATTGATTACACGGTTGACTGGCATATGATTGAGGCTGAGGGTTTGTTTTTTGACATGGTTAATCATTTCCATCTTTGTGTCAGTTGACAGTGAAATTTACATATTGTATCACAAATATCACCATTGATGTCTTTCTTCTGCCAGTATTTTAAAGTGAAAGTACAGGGGAAGGGGATCAAACATATGGTGATGGAAGGAGAACTGACTTTGGGTGGTGAGCACACGTGATATATAGATGTATTACAGAATTGTACATTTGAAACCTATGTAATTTTACTAACCACTGTCACCCCAATAAATTTTAATTAAAAAAAAAGAGAAAGTACAGGGAAAAAATTCAGTGAGATGTTCAAATAATCAGACAGACCTTTCTTACACACTGATGTGGTATTGCTCAGATGGGCTATTGGCATGTAAGCAGCACCACTGCTATAACTGAAATATTGAGTCTCAGCTAATGTACCAGGATATAAAGTAGGGCTTTGTCGCAGAGTTTTGTAAGGAAGTTAAAGCCCTGCTGCCATCTGAAGTTGTGTGTCTGCCCGGAGAATTAGGAGGGACAGATGTTAATATAGAAAGATGGAGAGTTGGGCACTTTCACATTTGGATTGTTTTGATCTCATGTCTTACTGAGTCACGTGAGGGGTGATGGGCATCCAGGCCAAGGGTCTTTGTGCCCTTCCTTGCCCAGCTCCCTCTCTACTGTTGCGCTCTCCAGTTCCATTGTGCCTTCCTCCCTTTTCCATGTAAACAGACTTCCTTATATCCATTAATTTGTTACCCTCCTCACAGACTATCCTGCCATCTCCTTACCGTTACTCAGAGATGACAAAATGCAACCTACCTGCAAAGTCTGGCTCTTAAGATCTTCTATAACAGCTAAAAACTTAGAGATTTTACATGGAAAAGTAGATTTCTTCATTCCAAAACTGCTAAGTGTGGTGACGGCGGCCCATTTTTCCATCTGCACCATTCGCTTGGGGCTGAATAGCAGCTGGCTGCCCTAACCATAACTGGGCCACTTGTCACCACCCAACCGTGTGGGCGCTTCCTGGGAGACCCATTGTAACCTTTAGTCTTTTTAACCATTTCTGGCCAGGAACTGCAGGAAGAAATGTATTATTTTATATCACGACCTAGTGCGTGCACACATTTACAACGTTATGTAAATAAAGTAAGCAAAAATTTCACAAGATGTCATTAATCTCTTGTATGTGCAGCGTACGCTAATATTTTCTGTTCTAGTTCCTTAAATAATTCAGTGGTTATAAACGACTGAATGGATTTTTCTGCCTATGAAGGACGTAGCCCTCGTTACGGCCTCTCCCTCCACACCTGGCAGTAGTGTGCCCTGTCCTTTGAAGCTCTGATCTGTCCTTTGGGGTACTGTCTCTACCCTTCTTCACAGCTGTCACCTCCACCCCCTGAGACAGTTCCCCCACATGAAAGAGTTTCTGTAGTCACACTACTCATCCCTAACAGGCATTCCCTTTGATTTTGGTGGCTGGTATTCTCATAATGAAACACTGAACCTTTCCCTCACTTGGAACTGAAGAGCCCCTGAAATTTTCAACTGGAGATTTCCATTGTCTGACCACAGTCTGCATCCTTTCAGTTCTCCCTTTTTGTACTTTAATGTACTTCCATTTTTAGATTACTGAGTCCTCTGTTCTCCAGCACTTCTCCCAAGTGTTTCTTTCCCTTCTAGTTTCATTTCCCACCCTTTCCATTCCAGATACTGTAGTAAATGACTAATAATTCTTGACAGCACCCTCACATTATACCTGCTCCTGGGCTCTCTCCCATGATGCATGTGCTAACCCATGACCTGGATTACTCCCTCTGTCCATTTTATCTACATGTGCGTCAGGGCTGTAGCAAGCTGGTGACGGCAGTCTCACTCCCACAGAGACTGTTCGGCCTACAGATTGAAAATCTCTGCCTCACTGAGGCCCTCACCTCTATTTGGGAGTAATGTGTTTCTGATCAGGTTGTTTGCCTTATCACTCACAACAGTTTTCCAGATATTCACCATTCTCCCTAATTTTCTTACCCGTTTTGTGAGCCCTTCATAGAAGAATTAGAAGTCGTCACAAGTAAGTTCTTACCTTCCCACCTTTATAACCTCACATAACATTTCTACTTTCAAACCCGTCACTGTCACCCTCTCTAACTTAATGAGGATAAGATGTCTTTTCTAATATCTAAGGTTAATCTTTAGAGCTTTTCTTGGGCCATCCCATTTCTTCTAGATTTTCTAACATCAAGTTTTACATACTTTTATGTAAGCGGAGCCCTAGCAGTCCGAGTCCTTCCCTCTCCCGCAGCTGCGGAAGATCCGGGAGCAGCGGGCTCTGAGCACTGAGCTAGGTCTGTGTCCTGCGCCCGCCCCCCCCCCCCCCCCCCCCCCCCCCCCCCGGCTCCGTCTCCGCACTTCTCCCTTCCCTTCCCTCCTCTCCCGCCCACACGATTCACCCACCTGGAGGTGAATTCATTAGTGGGCCTCTTCATCTTGCCTGTCTGCTGTGCAGGGAGTCCTTTGTGGAGTTATTGTTGTCCAATTCCTTGTAAATTCCAGGGGAGCGCTACAGAGGCTCACCTCATGCCGCCATTTTTTCTGCCTCTCTACATTATTTTTCTGTATTACCAACTTTTCCCCATCAGTCTATCCCTGGCTTCTTCTTATCCTTAGCTTCTAAAACATGCTGAAATGCATTCTATTTTTAAATAAAGAAAAAAATCCTGTGAAACTTAAATCTTTCTCTAACCGTCATTCTACATCACTTTATAACCAAGCTTGAAATAATGGTCTTTAATACCATCTGCTTCCTCACCTGTTACTCACTGTTCAAGGTCATCCTCAAGCATCACCTCCTCCATATTTCACCTCCCCAACACCTCCAACACATACACATACATCGGTCACATGTACTTTTGTTGGACTTGGGTTCTTCGGTAAAAATTTCATCTAGTTTAGTTTATCTTTGGATCCCAAATACCTGGTAATGTGCCATCGGGCACATAGTGGAAGTTCACAAAAATGAGTGAGTGAAGTTGTAAGAGTTAGAATATTGAAATAAAGAAAAACAAGGTACATTGAACACACTTAGAAGATTTTCAGTAATATTAGATAATTATTTTGACATTTTCATTTTGTAAGGGTCATGAAATACTCAGAAGTGATATTTTTTCTGAAATAGGTTTCAGAAATTTTTAATTGTCACAAATATTCATTTTAAATTATATTTATAGCTTTTGATATCAATGATATAAATCAAGAAAATTGGTACTTTTATTGCTCCGATAATTTTAAATAGATTAACTCTTTTTCATGTATATACACATAACAGAATCATTCCGTGCACCCACATTTTCATACGGACAGGATGGAAACGGGTTCTCTCTTGGATACAGTAAAAATTGGAGACAAGTCTTTGGCGATGAAAAGAAATATTGGCTACTTCCAATATTTTCAAGGTAATTTATAAAATGCAGGTCTCAGAAATTATGGAATGTGTGATAGTCTCTGCCTCTCTGGTTAAATGTCTTAAGATTCAGAGACTGTGATATATTGTGACGTTCTTCAGTGACACCACCTTACTCCGCCTGTCTTCTTCCTGGCCTGGCAGAGTCTGGGCCTCACTTGATCGGGTTCTCTTCTGTCACAGACCACAGTTCTGTGCTAACTGCTTTGAAAACAGTTCTTGTATATACCGTTCAGTTTGCTGGTTGTTTACGACAGCAGGTCGAGTTACTGGTTAATCCATCTTGGCTGGAAGTAAACTGTCGCACACAGCCTCGGTGTTTGGAATGTGAACGTAAGCTGTCTGTACTTTGGTTAGATTGTAAGCTTTTTGGGGGCAGAGATTTCCTTTTCCTTGGTCACTGCCTGATCTTTACCACTTAAAATAGTAACTGGAGTATCATAGGCATTCCATAAATGCTTGTGTAATGAATACTGTTGAATGAATATGTGTGGAACTTACATCTTGATTTTCAGTTTGAATCTTTATGATTTCTTAAATGATTGTGACGAGCAGGTCAGTTACCCAAACATTGGAATACCTCTATTTGAGGTGTCATAATCTTCATAGGGGTCATAATGTTAATAGTCGGGTAAGGTCATTTTTTAAAATTATTATTAAAGTATAGTTGGCATATAGTATTATAGAAGATACTGTTTTTAAATATATGTAATTATAAAAGAAAGGTTTATCTTCAGTGGATGCTAATCACCCTCTTTATTAGAAATCTGAGGAATTCTGTGAAATGACAAGTTACAATGATTTCTTTGTAACATGCCTCTGAAAAATGGGGGTTATGTTTGACCACATTGATTTCATTTAATATGATTTAAACTGTTCTGATATTTTCTATTGTGCAGTTTGGGTGATGGTTGCAGTTTTCCAACTCGCCTTGTGGGCATGGATCCAGAGCAAGCTTCTGTTACAAACCAAAATGAATATGCCAGAAGGTGAGCTTGTTGTCATTAAGCTTTCAGTATTCATTATAAAGCAAACCATATATATAAAATACATACATACCTTGTAGATAAATACAGTAGTAATTTAGTGAGCCAGTATAGGTAGGAAGACAGTAATTCTATCTAAATTATTTTAACTGTGTAATAATTTATATCTAATTCTATGTTACATTGTTATATAACAAATATGCTTAGGTAATAAGCATATATACCTAATTAGCTTAGGATAACCATACTTTTATTATCTAAGCCAGAACACTGAGAGTAAGAAAGAGAATGCTTACTGTTATTAGTTGTACCAGGACAGTCACATGTAACTGGGAATGTCTGGGGAAACTAGGATGCATGGTCTCCCTAAATATGCGACATCTTCCTAGAAATTAAGACATCCTTTCAAGATTTAATTATATTGGTTTGTATTTCTTCAAAGAAATTCTTCATTGTTCTAATCACCATTTTATTTTGATAAGCAGATTTTTAACTGCAGTATGAAAATAATATTAATAAGAATTCAAAAATACAACTATAAAATTTTCTCTCATTCATCTTAGAGGATATTTTTTCAGTTTTTGCACAGCAAGCAAACTAATTCAGACATTCAGAGAAATAGTTCGTCTTAAATGAAATTTTAAAGAAAATACAGATACTTAATTTCTGATTTTTTTCATCGTTTTGGGTTTTAGCACCATTTAAATTCTCTAAAATTAGTGTTATTCAGATCTGTCAAAGTGAAACAGTTGAAACTTATTTACTACAGAAATTAATTGTGGGGGAGAAGGGATTATAAATTCCAAGCTGTCACATTAATATGGAAGAACATAGGTCTTAGAACCTGGAACCTAAGGCCTTAGGCCCTCAGAGCGCTAACATTTATTGTGGCTCTGAACAAGTCACTTGAACTCTGTAAGCTTCCATTTCCTACTCTATAAAGGGAGGATAATCATACCTATCTCCCGGGTTACTGCGGGAATTGAGATAATGTGTATACAGCACCTAGCACAGGGTTTGGCCCACAGTAGGTACACAACAAATATTAGTTCCCTTTTCCTCCTCTTTCGTTCCTCCATTCCCTCCCTCCCCGGATCTATAGCTAGAAAAATAAGTCTACACTAAATCACTAAATCATTTTTTCCCCTTAGATCTAAACTGCAGAGGTAGAAAGCAGAAAACTTGGGAAATGACAGGTAATTTTTCTGTCCTGGCCACAGACATAGACCCTCACCTTCCTTGTGCTACTGTATGGCTCATGATTAACATATGTTAAAAATGTTTCAGGCTGGCTTCTGAAGGAAGCTTTGTTCTTTTGCCTAAGTGTTTTCATTGGCAGTGTTGGAGTACCGATTCTTGGGTCTAGAGAGCCTTTTAATGGGGGGGGTGGAGGCATATTTTTCTTTTGAAGATAGAATTTTTTCAGAGTGCTGAGATCTTATGAGTTGCCTTAATGTATTTAGGAGAAGGAATACTAATTTGCTGCTTATTAATTAAGTATTCTTAATTGAGCATTACACTATTTACTAAATGATTTGCTCTTTTCAGTATTGGCTCAAATCCACCCTTTCCTATCAGACCGCTTAGTGAATCAAAAAACCGATTGCTGGACAGTGAATGTCAGTGGACAGAGAATGGATCTGAGGAAGGCACTGTCAGATCAGGTAATACTGGTTATCGGGAAACACTGCTTCTGGTGGTAAAAATGAAAATTATCAGATTTGGTAAATGTGTAAAAATCAAAATAATGTGCTATTTTAAAATAGTAAAATGTGAAACTTTTTAATTAGTATCGTATATCCAGGGTGTTGCTGTTTACTGGTATCTTTTCTGGAGAAGCAGGTTGAGTGCGAAAGTGTACTGGCTTCTGCTGTTCTGTTCTGTCTGTTCTGTTCACAGTCAGGGTGGTTTTTGTTACCTATCCATGCGTTTCTTTACCTCAGACATATAAAGTTCTTTTGGCATCATAATATTCTGAATAACATTTAACAAGGTTGTTCTTTAAGGACCTAGCTATTGCTTGTTTGAAAATAACTTTTTGAAAAGCATTATACTCTTTGCTGCCTTATTATAAAAGGAATGCATCTGAATATACTTTCACCTTTCCTTGATTACTTAATCATTTCATGAATTATGGATGCATTATAGAACAGTTGATAAGATAGAAGTGGGCTTTTGAGTCAGACCTTGGTTTACAACAGTCTGGCCACTTACTAGCATTACAGTCTGCGGTATAACTGTAGTAGTTCTTAATAATAATAGTAATGACATTACATTGTCATTATCATCTGGCACTGTAGAAATGTAATTTGGACATTCAGATCAGTTTGTACTAAATCTAGGAAATATCCTAAAACTTGAAAACTTGCTGTAAGAATTTCTGATTTTTCTGTCATGTTGGGTTTTAGCAGCCTTTAAATTAATCTTTAAAATTAGTGTCATTGGGATTTCATTAGGGTCGGTAGAGCCCTTGTGTGAGGTCAAGGGAAAGATCTGCTTTGTGGATTCTTAGTTGTCGCTGCCAAACCTCTTTAAAGCCAGTGGACATTTTCACAAAAACAGGCGTAAAACGGGATGTTTAACTCTTAGCCCTGCTTTACCTACCTCTGGGTTCGACAAGAGGATAAGTGGTTGGCACCATAAACTTACTTAGTGCTTTCCTCAGAGTTGCTTTTACTATAATCATCAATTGTGCTATTTAGCCAGAAACTTAATACTTTTTTTTTTGTCATGTCATATAATTGTGTGCTTACAGGGACAAATAACCATGTTACAGTGGCCATAGAAAATTGAGTTCCACTTGTTCATAACTAACCAATTGACTAAGAGCAAGGTAAGACAGTGCAAAGGTAATTTCCTTGAACAAATGCAGTTTATTTGCATATTTCATCATCTCAAAACAATTTGCAATTCAGTTTTTCACTCTGAGTTACATCAGCAAAACTAGGTAGTTCAGGAGAGACTGGAAGGTATCAGCCTAAATCCCATTAATCTTACCAATCCTAGCTCAATCTTAGTAAATATTTATTGGTAGATTAATGAAGAAACTAGTAAGAATTGTTTAGGATTGGTATCTGAACAACTAACCTTTTCAGTAAGCAGTATGTTACTAATTTAAGAAAAAAAGTGACTTTTGCCGACTATTGAAGAAATTTGATCTAGAGAATAGTGACTAAAATTAAAGGCTGGTAACAGACTTAAGGGGTTCAGTGATGTTATTTACTTGGTGAACAGTGCGGCAAAGAGCGGTTTGCTGTGGTCAAAAGCACAGACCCGCTGTTCTTTATCTGTGTGCCCGACGAGGGTGAGCAGACACAGGACGTATTGTGAGCTGTGAGGGAGCTGGAGAGCCTGGAGTTGAAGTGCAGCGGGTAGCAGGTCTCTCCCCTGATGCTTTAAAGCAAGGAGGCAGCTGTCTGTTTCCGAATCAGGAGCTGAGCTCAGTGGCTCCGCAGCGTCTGGTGAAGACACTTCATGTCTGCAAACTCCCTGTGGTGTTTACTGGTTACCAGTGCTCTGTAAGGAGCTACCACAAGCTTAGCCCGTTCGTTCTTTCTGTGGTCCCATGTCAGGAGTGCATTTCTTCAAAGGGCTGTCATCTGCAGTCTCAGGGGAGCCTTTGCTGCTGTGCTCGGTGTTCGTCATGAGCACTCAGTTTGTGCAGGGACCTGGAGCCCAGGGGTCCGAGTTACGGGCAGAGCCTAAGACCTGGACAGACGCAGAACACAGGCATGCAGGTGGGGTTGCTGTCAGGCAGCGCAGGCTGCACTCGGAGACAGCAGCAGGAGCCCTGGTCACAGCCACGGTCAGTGCCTCTGAGAACATGGCTGTGGGCCACAGTGGGCCTCAGACGGGTGCTCGGTCTTAGCTTCGCTGCTTCTTCCTATAGATGGAACAGTGGCTGGTACCTGTGCTGCTTGAGCACCAGGCTGGCTGCAATCCCTAGACAGTGGCTGTGGGCACCAGCCTGCGCTCCACAGCAGTGTGCGGGGAGCTGTTTCCTGACACCTGCCCCAGTGAGCAGCAGGAAACAGCTCTGAGAACCTGCCTCTTGTAAAATGCTCTTCTGGGTGCTGCCGTTACTTTCTGCTTACAAAACTCTTTGTTATTATGACAGCATATCGTGTAAAGTATTTCCTGTGTGTCTTACTAGAGTAGCAGCTTTACACCTTAGCCCACAGCAGCACTGAATACACCGTGTTTGTTGAAATAGAAAATCAAGTTTTAACCAGTAACTCAATTGCGTCTGGTTTTACAGGTTTATAAAAACATGTTATGACTGATATTTTCAGTATTACTTGCAAGAAGATGATCAATGGAAGGAAGTAATTGAAGCGTAACGGAAGATACATTTTTTCAGAAAGGAAGTCTGTACAGACATCGGGGCCCACAGAAGCCCTATGCAGAGCACGAAGATGCCTTCATCTTAAAGCCCAACACGGCTTACAGCTACAAGAGTGACTTCATTTACTTTGCAAGTAACACTTGCCTGTTGTGAGATGCTATAAGGAGCTGTCAAATCACATGTTCACATGGCATACGTACTTTTTAATACCTGATTACATTACCAGAGTTGTTTCTTAGTGTCCATATAAATTTTCACTCCTGGAACAAGCTGAAAACTTGTCTGAGTGAAGTACATCTAGGGCAGGGTGGTAGCCAGAAGTGAGTCCAAATTCCTGTTGCTGAACTGTATAAGGAAAAGAACAGAACTGCTTTTTGAAAAATGGGTGTTTGCTAATTTATAATTACTGTTTTAAACTTTTCAGCATTTTTAATAAAGATTTTTTTATTGTTGGCTATACAGTAACACTCAAGGATTAAAATATCTAAATGTAATGATTTAAAACATGTAGCACATTTGTATAATTTGTATAATTCATAATGGTATGCCCAAGGTCTCAAGGAAACTTGGCAGTGTAAGAAATATTTTTGTTTCTGTCTGCTTTTTTTTTTTTTTTTTAAGATTTTATTGGGGAAGGGGAACAGGACTTTTACTGGGGAACAGTGTGTACTTCCAGGCCTTTTTTTCAAGTCGTTGTCCTTTCAGTCTTAGTTGCAGAGGGCGCAGCTCAGCTCCAGGTCCAGTTGCCGTTGCTAGTTGCAGGGGGCGCAGCCCACCATCCCTTGCGGGAGTCTAACCGGCAACCTTTGTGGTTGAGAGGACACGCTCCAACCAACTGAGCCATCTGGGAGCTCAGTGGCAGCTCAGCTCAAGGTGCCGTGTTCAATCTTTAGTTGCAGGGGGCACAGCCCACCATGCCTTGTGGGACTCGAGGAATTGAACCGGCAACCTTGTGGTTGAGAGCCCACTGGCCCATGTGGGAATCAAACCGGCAGCCTTCGGAGTTAGAAGCATGGAGCTCTAACCGCCTGAGCCACCGGGCCAGCCTGTTTCTGTCTGCTTTTAAATTACCTTTTTGTTGAATTTTTATGAGTATATGGGCAGGGAAACGCAAAGGTATATGTGCTGTGGAAATATTGGACACAGTAGGAATGGGTAGAAGTGGCTAGAAGAAAAGTAAAGAGAATGATAGGCAGGCTATTAAAAGCTGTTAAAAATATTTTAGTTCTAAGGTCTGTAGGATCAGATCTCAATTTAGGTATTGATGAAAAATTACTTCAAAACTTTTACAGTAATTTATTAACACCTTAATCAGTGACTTGAAATGAAATTTGAACGGGTGAAACTCCTTAGAATAATACTGCTCTCAGGAAAGAAATTCTAACCTGGGAAGTCATTTGAAACTTCAGTCTCTTAGCCTTGCAGGGGTCCCAAAAGACATCATCCAGTCCAGCTTTCCCCTGTGGACACTTTCTCTATAACATTCATGGACGTGCCAGCTCTCATGTGGAATACTTCCAAGCATCTCTCTATCAACCAAAATATTAGAAAAATTAGAATGGCATATCCATTTCTTTATTTTTCTAACTGTCAGTTGTATTTTATTCAAATCTTATTTTAGGTTTATCTAAAAAAAAAGCCAAAAAATCAAAAAAGAAAACATATGTATCTTTGTGTTTCCTTGCCCCGGATACTCATAAAACTTCAACTGGATGCCACTCTTTAAATGCAAAATAGTAAATCTGACCTCCTAACGGTAACCTCTTTCTGCCCACACACCCTTTTCTTTTTGAAATCCAGTCTAAGTGGCAAGAAATGTTGCATTAATTCTAAAGAAAAATACAGTATCATATAAAGGACAAACAGTGTAGAAATATTTATACTTTTAAGTCAAATATGCACACACAACTCAAAATAATTCATTTCCTTCTAGTAGTGGATAGAGACAAATCTTAACCAGCGTCTATAAGTATCAAAGGTTATAGTTTACCTATGTGTAAAATGGGATTATGGGGAGGGGGTGTTAGGAATAAGTTGGACTGGATAACCTGTAACATTCTTCAATTTCTAATTTTGCAAAATAACATTTTTTATTCATCTAACAAATATTTTTGGAGTACCTTCTGTACGCCAAACAGCATACAAGGGAATAGCTCTAATGTCGCACAGGTTTTATAGTCAACTATTCCAGGTTTAGAATTTGTAGGATTTGTCTAATTCCATTGGCTAATACTAATATTAGATTTTAAAAGGAATTAACTTTTCTTCCCTTTGAACCAAAGGAATGCATTAGCTTTGAAAATATAGTTTGGAAAACTAGAATATTGATTCGTCTACCTTTATTTTAACTCTGTAGCTTAATAATCTTGATTCTAGGAAACATTTAAGTATAAGACTTCTTAAGGGATATCAGTTACCAACTGAAAACATCACTTCAGTTTGTCAGCTCACATATTATAAGGAAACAGTGTTTAAACTTACTGCTTTCAGAAACGTTCTCCTGGTACTTTTTGTGAGCATTTCTACATTTAGATAAAAGGTCATGCACACACCTGATTAAGCACTTAGCAAACAGTTTCCCCTTGAATGTATTCAGGCACTTTTGTGGTGTTGGAATCTTTCTCGGTTCTTTTCATTACCCTTATTTAACATCATCTTTAGTAGCATGTTAAAAAAAGTTTAGTAGCACTTTTTGGACATTTTCAGTGAAAGACTTTTTTTTTTTTTTTTTTTGGTTACATTTGGTTTAATTTATGGCCAACATTTTGCCACGTTCTGAATACTGTTCCACTGGGTTTACTCATCCGTATTGCAGTGGTGTGGGGGTCAGGGAAAGGCTTCCTCTGGTATCTCAGCTGGTATTGATTAGCTAGCATTCTGGGGAGAAAGGTCTAAATGAAGCCCTGTGAGAATTTATTGGTACTGTTTTGGTCCTTCAAACAGTTGAACAGATGTGATGATACTTAAGGAAAATAAAGTTGAATTTGAGGTCTTGCCATTGCCTTTAAAAAACAAATGTAGACAGGAGATTGGTTTTCCCTGCTTATAAACTTACCTGAATATTCAGTACCTGAGGCATCCAGCCAGTATCACTCCGCCAAACCAAAGAGCAGCTGTGGTAGAGTAGTTACTAAACAGGAACACGTTTACAGAGTTCAGTCATCTTTACATACGGATGATTTTAAAATATTTAATGATGTATTGCATATTTAATGATTATGATTCAATGTGTCCTAAGTTAATTTAACTAAGGTTAGTTTAAATCAAATATGCAATGTTTACTTGAGTTTTATTTCTGTTCGAAGCAGATTTTGACCTTGTTTACAGGATTGTTTAAATTCAAGATCATCAGACATGAGAGATTTCCATTCAGTAATCTTTAAAGCAAGTGTATATTAAGGGCTTGGTGTTAGGGTCTACATATTGGGGACACTGAATACAGTGACTTACAAATATGTGTAGCTTACGTTTTGTTCTAGGACTAGCACTGCTATCAATGGAAAGTATTTTTAATCTGTTAAGAAATTAATATTTTTGCATTTCAGCCAACATAAAGACCATATCTAATAATCTGTAAGGTATAGGTAATACATAAGTCTGAAATCCGTGTTTCATATAATCTAAACTGTATTTTCCAATTTAAATTAAAAACGCAGTATAGATCCAGAAAGGTCCATATTTTTCTAACGAGTTCACTTTATATCATTTTGTTGGGTTATATAAAGCAAGGATTTGTATTTATATTAAAACCTTGAGAAGGCTATTAGTCAACTTTATTATATTTGTACGTGATTGCAGATGAGTATGCCCACTTAAAAGAAAAGATGGACACTATTTTAAAGTGATCTTTAATAAGTTTTTATATAAACAAATTTGAAATAAACTGTACTTTGGTTGTCTTTACTTATCAAGTCCCATCGTCTCGTATTTGTTTCTCATAGGTATAACCCTGAACCATGACTCAATGTTAATTCTTTGCTTTGTCTTTTGGATGACCTAACCTACGTTAACCTGAAGGCTGAACATTTTAAACTTTTTTCCAAAAATCATAATTACTTTATTAATAAAGAAATGAAAATGAAGTCCTGTATTTAAACAGTCTTTTGTTGTTGTTCTTGTTATGAAGTGGCTGTAGGGACCTGGCCCACAGCCAGATGAGCTGGCTGCAGTCAGGTCTCCTGGCTTCTTGGATGCCATGTGCATGAGGGCAGGCCAGCAGGACCTGCCATATGACTGTCCCATGGAACACTCGTTGTTTGCTGGCCCCACATAACCTTGCTTCTCCACCTGCGTGCAGAGCGCTATCCCTCCCGCCGGCCGCCACCAGAGACTCTCCCTGGTCAGCGAGTCTCAAACCTACGTCTGCACTCAGCCACCTGGGGTATTCTTTGGGTTTGCGACTTCTCAGGCACAAATCTTGGAACAATTCGGACTCAGTCTGAACAGTGGTATTTACCAAGTGAAAATGACTTATTTTTCTCAAAAACGTGTTAAAAGTGTTGTTAGAGAATGAGGTTTGGCTAATAATTTGGGGTGACTGCATCTAAGATAAGTATTCTTTCAAAGTAACAACACTAATTTACATGGGTTAGAGGTATATACATTGGTTTATTCAAAAAGGTTTTAACTTAGCTCTTTTTGAATGTAATTTTTAATTCAGAAGTCACTTTTGAATGGGAAGTACCTTCGAAACACTAAAAATTGTTGAATCGTGGTTGTCAAAATGCTGAACGATAGATTTTATTTTGTATAGAATTATTTCATGGTATTTGTGTTCCAGTTCACTTCCAAAGGGAATTTTGATAGTTGAGGCAGCTGAAGGAGACACGAAGGATCTGAGAGCTGATTCCCAGGAACCACTGAGGCCAGTAGAGATAAAACAATTTTTTTTTTTTTTTTTTTTTTGCTAATTCAAGAGCACTGGGGTAGGTAGGAGGATTAACTACTAAAGGGCCAAAGGCCATTGTGACGCTTAAAGAATGGAACTAATGATATCACATTGGCCTTACTTTTCTCGTAAGCTAGCTTTTCAGAACCACTGGAAAAGTGGAATGATGGCATCTGTGTAACAGGTTTTTGCAGGTGTTTTAACAGTCCTGTGGAGTTGTCATCATCGTCTTTAACCCTTCAGTGCCTTTCATCCAATACAGAGGATTGGAGCGCTGTTTCTAATCTTTAATTCATGGCATCCTGCTCTTCAAGAATGTCTCCTGCCTGCCCATTCTCCACGCAAGGTCCTTTTCATCCAGGATTTCCACTCCTGTAGCATTCTTCTACCACACTTCTCCATGGCCTGCAAGCTGACTTAACATTTCTGTGCTGCCTGGAGTACAGTCCTTCTGTCCAGCACTAATTGCATTTAGCCACATGTTGGTTATGCATATTTGGAAGTCAACTCACTATAAATTCTTGAGGTCTTGTACTAGCTACCCACAAAAAACACTGAAGTTCAGAAAAGAACTGCAGTAATGAATTTCATGTTCGTTAGATTTGGTATCTTGTGTTGCACAAGTTCTCAAAAGTAGGCATCAGAGCATGTAAAATTACCCCAAACTTTAAAAATATTAATCAAACTCGCACACGTTTTAGTGGAAGCAGAGCAATTTGACGATATCAAGTTTTCAGATGCCCATATTCTGTGATCTATCAGGTTCTATGTTTAGGAGATTCATATATTTACTTACGCACTATGAGCAATAATTATAATATTCATTGCAGACTGTTTGAAGCAACAAGACTGAAAACAACCAAAATGTCCCACCTCCATTTATCGTTGTGCAGTAGAACATCTGAAAGGAGACTTAATGATTAATGGGGTTGCCTCCAGAGAGGAAACCGAGGGGTAACAGGTTCACTGTATGCCCCTTCGAGCTGTTTTATTTTCATACCACGTGCACTTATTGTAGAAAAAAAAAATGATGCCTTAGATGTTCTAGATCAGTGGTGGAAGACTGGTTGACATGATGCTGGACCAATGTGCTAGCCATTTGGGAAACAATGAAGTTGCTTGTACCCTTCATATCTCACATCAGAGCAAATTCCAGATGGCTCTTGGGCTTAAGTATTGGAAAATGAAAACAGAAAGGTGCTGCAAGAGAAGATGGTACAGAATTTTATAATGGGATAGGACAGGTATTACTAAGCAGGCATACTGGTGGTGACCATAACATTTGAGGACATGAAAACGTAAGAAAACTTGCACTAATAGGGAAAAAATGGAGATAGAACAAGTTCACAAAGAAATAGGAATGATCAGTGATAAGAGTGTGGAAAAAGATGCTCAGCTTCACTAAAGAAATGTAAGTGAAATAAGCAGTAAGACCATTTTTGCCTAAGTAGACAATTGCAGTGTTGCTGAGAATGTGGGCAGATGCCTTTTCGGTGGGAGTGTAAAAATGGCTTAGC
Source organism: Rhinolophus hipposideros (assembly GCF_964194185.1). Taxonomy (NCBI): domain Eukaryota; kingdom Metazoa; phylum Chordata; class Mammalia; order Chiroptera; family Rhinolophidae; genus Rhinolophus; species Rhinolophus hipposideros. The sequence goes on from NC_138050.1 coordinate 1,679,031, forward strand.
TGTAAAAGAATGTGGCCTACGTGTCAGTTTCACTGCATAACCTCTGTACTGGCAACCCCACTCCTAAGAATTCAGATACACATATGAGGTTTGAGATAATAGAAAAAATGTATTGGTCTCTGCCCCCAGTTCCTGGCACAGAGCTCCTGAAATCCTTGTGATTTCCTAAATGGCAAGAGCACTAGGAGCATCCTTTGTTCTAATGGATGACTGGGTGGGCTCTTGGAGGGAGGCTGGTCGTCAGAAGTAGTCAAGTTTAGAAGCTTGGAATTTTCAGGCATAAGGTTCATACTCCAGAGGAGCGCGTTACTAATTGATCATTCCTATGTGAGGAAGCCTCTGCAAAACCCCAATAAATCCCAGTCATAGGGGGTTTGAAATCTTCCAGGTTCATGAACACATTCACACCTGGAGTGTGACGCACCCTAACTCCACTGGGACAGAAGCTCCTGTGCTTGGTTGGGACCCTCCCAGACCTCGCTCTGTATATCTCTTCACCTGGCTGTTATGTGTCCATATCCTTTAATAAACTGCTGAATTGAACAGAAATTGTAAGTAACCAGGGGACCTACTACTTGCACCTCACATCTGAATCAGGGTGGGGGAGTTTTGTGGGACAGAGACCTTAACCTGTGGGATCTGATGCTGTGTCAGATAGACACAAAAGGGAGACAAAAGGGAAGAACTGGGTTTTTCCCTACATGCAGAGAAAAAAGTGTTTCCTACACATAAGGCTACTTGTGAGGCTTTTTAAAAAGCAGTAAATAAGGAAAACCAATGTCCATCAATAGGACACTAGTTAAATTGTTACATATCCAGAGGTTATAGTGAAGCCACTTAAAGGTTTTGTACAGCTAGATTCATCAAAACGAAGGCAATCCAGAGGAAAGAGCATGAAGATATTAAGGGAACAAACTGCAGAAACCTGCACACAGTATCATCCCACTCAGGTGTAGAAGCATGTGGTGTACCCGCGCAGGCTCACGTCCACGTGTTTCCAGAGGTGGATGGGGGCAGGGGCGGGGGGGCGGGAGAGGATTTTTTCCTTATATGCATTTTGAAAATTTTCTATTAAACACACAGCAGTTAAGATTTCTGGATTCTACAGCAATTCAAATTGAAGTCATTACTGGGAATATAATTTTGGGAGTTCCTTAAATGTCTCATGTGTAAAATTGTCCCAAGTGACAGGATTACTGCATCTGGTTAGAAAAAGGTTATTTAAAAAACATCAACAGACTTATTGTAATTAACTACATCCCAATAAAGATGTTTTTTTGAAATACATCTTCATGCAGATTTTATAAATATCTTTTTATTTCATTTAAATGTCCACTTTCAGTAGAAATCCCAGAAGAAAATGTTTTAGGGACACGTTTAACGGTAAAAAGCTCAGGTTTTCATTTACGTTTAAGCAATTATTCTTGACAGAACGTATGCAAACTAACCCCAAGTGTCTGACACAGATCCCAAACCCCAGCTGCAGCTTTATTGCAGCTTTCTTCTAAAATACATTTCACATGGTCTGTGACCCGGACAAAGCCGTGGTATCGTCCTCCGCGGGTAATGAAAAAGAAACACAATACACCAGGGACGAGCCTGGAGTCTGAGAGCTGGGGCCCAGACCCTACGCAAACGACGTGCTCATGCCTGCGGTGTTTCCTAAGACTGGTCGAAAGGCTCCCACTTCTAGACTTGAGTTTTCCGGTTCCGGATCAGGTGCCGACAGAGCAGCGGTCCCAACTAGGACCACTTCTTGGTGACATTGAGGTGGCTGAGCTGGTCGACAAGGACTCTGTGCCTGGGAAACTTGGCCTGGCTGGCCGCCTTGATGGCCCGGAAGGCGGCTGCCCTGCGGGCCGCGGCGTGGCCGTACTCCTGCTCGGCGCTGAGGTAGGGCATGCTCAGCCAGTAGTGGTTCTCCGCCTCGGTCTCCAGGCGGCGGATCGTGCTCTGCTTCGCCTGGAAGGACACGGTGCGCGGCCGCCGGTGCTTCCCGATCCACTGCCGGCCGGGGATGCGGTTGCGGCGCAGGAGGGCGGTCAGGAACATGGCGTCTGCAGGGGACTGAGGCCAAAGAACGAAGTGGTGACGCGCCCGGCCGCGGGTGGGGAGCGGCGTCCCCGAAGCCGTGCCCTGCCGCCCCGGGGGGAAGTGGGACGCCCACCCCGGGCCCCCGGGGGTTCACAAACACCGGCGCACTCACCAGTGGTGCGCCTCGGGAACCACACGTCCGTCCGCACCCCGCCTGACGCGAGGCCGGAAGTGTGTCCCCTACGCCAGGCCTTCCGTATCCTTAGCGCGAGACTTCAGCTCTCGCGAGAGAAGGCTTGTGGGACGTCGCTGAGCCAATGACGCTTGTGGGGCCGAGAGATTCAAACGAGTGGCGGGCGCTACGCTGAGCGGTGGGTTGTGTTTGGCATGGACCTGATCCGGAGCTTCTGCGGGAAGCTGCGGTCTCTGGCAGTCACCCTAGACAGCGAGACAGCGCGGCTGCAGCGAGCGCTGGACGGAGAAGACAGTGGTGAGTGAGGCAGCCGGGTGGACGCGGCTCCGGCGCGGGGCCCTGGCGGCGCCCTCCGTGCGGCGTCAGAAGGGTACGCGCGGGTCTGAACGCGCACACTCACGTAGATGGCAGTTCGTCCGCCGTGGGGTTGTGCGGCGCCCCCCGGCGTGCTGACGGCGCCGTCGGCACACCCCGGAGGGCCGCGAGGGCCGCCTTTCGTCATTTCCTCGGGCCCCTCTGGTGTGCTGCGCGCCCGCGTCCGTCTGTAGACGCAGCGCTCTCCTGGCCGGGAAAGCAGCCCTGTTTTATACGCTGTCAAGAGAACCGGCGGCACTCGGGACAAATTGGGCCCAGAATGCGTGCCTGATTTCCGCATGGTATGATTTTGAGTTGCGTAGAATGTGTGCTAATCAATAAAATGCAGTGTGAACAAAATTAAAGTTTCTTTTAAAATGTATCTGCTTAGCACGGTTATTTACAGGTGTGACTTTTGTCTCGCCCGGATGGTCCACAGTTGGAGTAAATGTATTTTTCCCAAAGAACCATATTGCCAACACAAACGCTCAGTACTCTTTCTTCTTCTTTTTATTTGTCAGTAAAGCAGAATTCTCCACTACTAACCCTTGTATTACAGATTTTTAAAAGTTGTTGCAAGACAAGTTCAGATTTAATGTCATAATTGTAATGTGCCTTAAAATATTGCACCCTGTAGACAGAGTCCTTTTACTTTAATTATATTACGAGTACTTTTCCAGCCAATTAAACACCTTTATTTTTGTGACTGGAAAAACAATATATGGCAAAATTTTGAGATATGGAAAAATAGAAGAAATAAATATGTCCTTTAACTCCACCATCAGAAGACACCACTATTAATACTTTAATAGCTTTTCTACAATTCTTCTTAGAGTTGCTTCGTGTCATTTTATTTTGTTTACATAGTTCAGATAATGCTATAAGACACAAAAGTGTATTAACATTTTTGAATTCTTGATATGTAGCTGAATTGCTTTCTACAAAGCTTGTGCAAATTTACCTTCTGACCATTTCATTACCTATGTGTACAAACTGCATTTTCTTTTGGTTTTACAAGAAAATGTTGAAATAATTTTTCAATTCCTGGCCCGCATGTATTGCAGGAAATATAGAATTATGATAATTAGAGAAAAGTTTACCTTTTATGATCACGGTGATGAATCATTAAATTGGTTGACTTTTAAACATCTTTATTGAGATGTAACTCACATACCATAAAATCCACCATTTAAAGGATACAATTCAGTGGCTTTTAGTGTATTCACAGAGTTGTACAACCATCATCACAATAAGTTTAGATTTTCATCACCCCCAAAAGAAAACCTTCTGACTCTTAACAGCCACTGCCCACAATTCCATCCCCACGTACCACACTAGTCTTATGCAAACACTAATGTACTTTCTGTCTATAGATTTGCCTATTCTGGACATTTCATCTATGTGGAATCATACAATATGTAGTCTTTTGTGCCTGGCTTACTTTACTCAGTATCACGTTGCAAGGTTCATCCAGGTCATAGCACGTATCAGTACTTCGTTCCATTTCATTGCTGAATAATATTCCATTGTATGGAGAGACCACATTTTATCGGTTCATCAATTGATGAACATTTGGGTTGTTTCCACTTTTTGGCTATTACGAACAATGCTGCTGTAAACATTAGTGTACAAGTTCTTGTGTGAACATAATGTTTTCAGTTCTCTTGGGTATACACTTGGAAGTGGAATTGCTGGCTCATATGGTAATATTTAACTTATTCAGGAACTGACAAATTGTTTTCCAAAGTGAGTGCACCATTATATATTTCCACCAGCAATGAATGGTGGTTGCAATGTCTTCACCCCTCCATCAACATTTGTTATTACCTGTCTTTTTTATTATAGCCATTCTAGTGTGTTTAAAAAAGAAAATCATTGTAGTGTGGATTTGCATTTCCCTAATGAAAATTGGTTGACTTTTCATAGGTGAAAAGAGAAGATCTTTAAAGGAGGCATGTTTTAGAAAAGAGAAATATAATCCTTTAAAATCGTGCTTTTACATTATATATACATGACCAACTGATTAATAAGAAAGGTGATGTGTAGTGGGTTAAGGATGTCTTTTCAGTAAATGGTCCCGGGTCACCTGTACTCATGAAAAAAAGGATGGCTCTTCATCCTTACCTCATGCCAGACACAAAAATCAATTGCAGTTGGATTTTAGCTCCCAAACAGAAGGCAAAACAATAAAGCTTTTAGGAGAAAATGTAAGTATTGTCATTGGCAAAGATTTTTAGAACAGGAAACAAAAAGTGCTCACCATAAAGGAAAGAACACTCAGTAGGACTATGTTCCATCCTTCTCTTCTTCCTTCCTCCTTCCTTCCTTTTCCTCCCTCCCTCCTTCCTTCCTGACCTGAGTGCTGATTGTGTAGGTGTTTATTTTGAAAGTTCATCAAGCTATATACTTAGGATTTCTGTACTTTTCTATATGTGTATTATAGTTTAATAAAAGTTTTAAAGAAAGGCCTTAACAGTTTTCTTTGTGATTAACAGGATATACATTTTAAATAAATATCTACAGGATTTTATAATTCAAAGAAAATAAACTAAACTATATTTTCTGTTCTTTTTCTTCCTTCTTGTTATTGCATTCTTTCCTTTCAATGTTCAACATTGAAGACTTTGAAGGTTATCCAATGAGAATTTTACATGACCTTCATTCAGAAGTTCAGACTCTAAAGGTATCACTCCTATAATATTTTTATGTAGTAATTTTAAAACAAATGTATTTAGTCAAAAGTTAGAGAAATTCTAATGTACTTTCTTTTCTCAAAAGGACAATGTCCGTGCTCTTCTTGACAATGCAAGTTTGGAAAGTAAAGAATGCATTGGTTTCATAAAGGCAGCAAAAGTACTGATGACAAAAAATTCTGTGGATATCATGAAAATAAGAGAGTTTTTCCAGAAGTATGGATATAATCCACGTGCCAAGAAAAATTCAGGTGTGAATAACTTGCATTTTATAGAGTTTGTTTTAGTATTAAAGAAGGGCAGCATGATTAGGACCATTGTGGGCTTGGCCCTGATCTCTAGTTCTCACTCTTGACGTGTGACTATTGTTGGATCATTTCTGACACAACTGCTGTATTCTGGATGCAGTGCTGATCAGTGTACAGGGTAAGGACAGTCCTTGCTCTCCTTTCCAAAGTGCAAGACAGGAACTAACGTGTGTCAAGTGTCACTAGAAAACAAAAAATTACTTAAAAATTGTTAAAAAAAAAAGAACTTAACCCAGTGCTAAATGAATGAAGAGTACAAGATAAATCTGACTAGCATACTTGGTTTCTAGCCTGCTCTGCTAATAAACGAGAGACTGACCTTCAAGCAAGTTGTTTCATTTTTCTTGTT